>NC_090925.1:142885672-143510672 GCF_040938575.1 Ambystoma mexicanum | reverse complement strand
TGTTTCCAAGGCCTCATCCACCGCTTTCCCGAAGAGGTTAGATTCCTCAATGGGTTTATTGATGAGGGAGGCTTGTGTCTCAGGTTTAAAACCTGAAGTACGCAGCCAAGCGTCTCTTTTAAGTAGGGTCCCTTGGGCCAGAGACCTGTCTGCTGTTTCAGCCGGGTCCAGGGTGTTTTTGATCACATTCTGGTTAACTTGTCTTCCCTCGATTACAATGGAGAGAAGCTTGGATTTGGCGGGTTCAGGAACCTGTTGGAGGCCTTCCTGGAGCAGGTTCCACTGAGCGTCAGCCTAGCTTGCCAATAGTGGGGTATTATTAGCAGTACGCGTAGTGTATGTGGCAGCTGAAGTGACTTGTTTGCCTAGAGCATACAGTCTTTTGGATTCCTTGTCCGGAGGCGCTTCCCCCGTGGCAAGGGGTACCCCTGCCCTTTTCCGGGTGGTAGTCACTAGCAACGAATCTGGGATGGCGTGCCCTCTAATGTATAGGGTCGGAAGGAGAAGGGCAAAATAGTTTTTCCACTCTTGGGTTCACTGCCCGAGTTTGAGCTGGTGATACCAATGAGGGAGCCAACCTTCTCTTGATAGAATTAAGGAGGGAGATGGCTTGGCTAGATGGAGGCTTCTCCTTAAGGATATCCTCTACAAAATCCTGCTTAGGCACAGCCTCTTGAGTGAGGTTTGAAAGTGTTCAGCTGCTTTTTTCAACATGGAGTTGAAGGCCATCTGGTCATCTACAGGTGAGGCCTGGCGAGCCGGAGTGGACGGAGGAGAATCTAGGCACAAAACATCAGTGTCTTGATCTTGATGTGTCCATGGGTCTGTTCCTTCCTGCTGGGTTTCTTCCCAGTGGTCTGTGGTACCCCGCTGTTCCTCATCATAATTCTGCAGAAATGAAGCTTCTTTCTCTTCATTGTAAATGTCTCTATATGTGTCCATGTTGGCAAGGTCTTCCTGCTGGACGGGGGCAGAAGGCTGACCTTCTTGGAAATGAGAAGAAAAATTGAGGTTAGGTTCTACCAGAGACCTTTTCGGGGATGGATGATCAGAAAAAAAACTGATAATCTTCTCCAGCCGATCCATACACCCTTCGAATTTCTCTCTAGTCCATTTAGAGGACCGAGGTGGACCTACCGGTGGAGAAATGTTGTGTTCCGCGCTACGGCACCGAAAAGAGTCTCTCAGAGTGTCGGAAAGAGGCTCTTGACTATTTTCATACATATCGTAAGAATCGGGATCCCAAACCGCATCCGAAGATTTTTCCGCGGCTTGTCCCATGACTTTAGGCGGAACCCGGGTAAGACCCACCGCCGCCGTAATTCTTTCAATGCTGTCTTCGATAATCGCTGAATCAGCGTGAGATAGTTCCTCCGATGGTCTATCGGTAGGTGTATTACCTTCTGCGGCGCTAGAGGGCCTAGCGGTTGGTTTCTCAGGTAGAGGCCTAGTCGTAGTTTTTGGGCCTACAACGGCCTTCGGGACCGTCAAAGTATTGGATTTCTGCACTTCGACGTGTGACGTTTTAGGAGTACCGCCCTTACTTAATTTAGGTTGCCCAGTTGCAAGACACTGCTGCGGATGCGGGGAAGGATTTGGATCTGAGCGATCCGAGGAAACTTCTGAAATTTTCGGTGGCCCTGTTGGCAAGTCACCTTTTTCGACGAAGACGTCGAAAACAGTGTAGGGGTTGTCTTTTAAGTGTGATGCGTTTGTGCGCCCCTGTCACCGGGTGTTGTCCCTGAAGCGAGACCAGAGTCAGGCCTTAAAGGGTCAGGGACAGGCGTGGCAGACCTAGAAGTATCTGCCTCGAGGTCTATAACATCAGCAACGGATGTTTGGTCATCCGAGGTGCCCCGTCACTCTCAGCGGGTGTGGTGGTGGGGGAAGGAGATTCTACCCGCGACATACCGTACGCGGCCCACCGCTTTACACGGTGCTCCTTGAGGGTCTTAGGCCGAATGAGTTTGCAGGCCGCACACAGCTTTTCGTCGTGCTCTAGTGGGAGACAGGCGTTGCACGTCCTGTGTTCGTCCTTCCAAGGATATCTGACCCTACACTTAGGGCAGAATCTAAAAGGAGTCCTTTCCATAGTCAAAGGGAAAGATGACTAGACCAAAAGGGTAAAGACGGGAAAGGAGGAAAGACATACCGAAAATATGGCCACCCCGACCCCACTCTCCCTAAAGTACAGGTCGGCCAGAGGGCCCGAACAAATGGAAAATCCGGCTGCTGGATCTTAGGCAACGAAATACACAGCTGTAGACGAATCCCCCGCAGTCTTCGTCGAAGATGTTCTTGTGACCGAAGTGACTTAACGGGGAATAACCGACAAGTCGGTATAAGATAAACAATGTCTCTTCTGTAAGAGCTCCGCTATAGGGCGACCCATCTGGGCGGAAGAAAATCTAAGGGACATCAGCGCGTGAGGGATTTTGGGTACACTACACGTCATGATAGGGATAGTGATACAGACACGCCTATGCCGACGTCCCCTTTCGGTCCCTGAAAGACAAGATGCAATACTCCGCGGTTACCACTGGATGTCGGACTATAAGCACAGCATGCGATTCTAAGCAGATTAAAAAGCATCAGAAACACCTTTATTAGTGCCGGTAACAACCTTCACAACCCCCAGTACAAGGTGCTCCTCAGTTACCAGAGGATGAGTAGAAATCCAGAGATTTTCTTTTTAGAATAGATGGTACACTAATTAAGACAGAGTAGAAAGAGAAGAGGAGGCAGACAGTGTGAGTTACGACACTGTAGTGACAGAAAGGGAAGAAGAGAGCTGGAGTGATTTTGATGAGGATGAAGGTGGAGCCTCAGGAGGGGCACCACTACAGCAAGTACATTGCGCCACCCCACAAGTGACAGAGGAAACCGGATGGGTGGGAAGATTGAGGAACAGGGTAGGTAGAATAGCACTATTGAAAAAGAAAGGAGTGAAGCTAGGTAAGGAAAAAGTAAGGTCGAAACTACAAATGCCGCTCATCCTTAAGGGAGCAGGAAGTTCTCATTACATGCCATGGGCGCTGATGGACAAAAACAATCTTCTCAAGGCCCTCCCACCACTTCTGGGGGTGCGGGGAAATGGATCTATGCAGTCGAAAAGAACACAGCGGGGTCCCACTAGCAATTGGAGACGTTAAGAGTCTTTTAGTAACGGCAGTAGGTGACCAACCAGACTCAGTGTGGGTGAAGGTGTGGTTTCCGGGAGCATCCCTGGGGAATGACATGCATGACGGCATGTCATTTAATAATGTACAAGCACAAGTGTGGGAATCCCTGCGGAGAATCTTCCCATATAACCCCGATTTACACTCAATAATGCAATGTACTATGGGGGAGGAGGAAGATGCAGCGCAGTTTATTCTTCGGGTGCAGGAGATGTGGAGGCCGGAGACGGGCACGGCAGAAGACCAATCAACCTCCCTATTCTACTTTATCATTAAACAAGGACTCCCGAAGGAGGTACCGAAGGCCCTTGAAAAAATAGCTGGGATAGAAGCCCAGGGCTGGCCAATAATACAAAGTATTATGGTTGACCATTGCAGGAAGATCAAAGAAAGAGAAAAGGAAACAGCACAGAGGATGTTAGCGGAGGAGGCAAAGCTGGTACACAGCAAGTTAGTGAAGGTGGCGGCAGTAACTGCAATGCCGCCCCCAGAGCAGCAAGGAGAAGAAAGGGAGTTGTCTGTAGAGATAAAGGCTAGAAGGCTGCAGCAGAGGCAGACAATGGACAAGAACAGTGGGGTGAGAGGAACGATATACAGGACCCCAGTGGCAAGGAAGAACCGCCAGAGGAATAGATGGGTACAGAGGACAGCGGGAGGAGGAGGAGGCCATGGTGGGCAGGGACCACGAGGAGGAGCTCCAGGACAGTGTTGGACGCGAAGGTGGGGTCACTTTGCAAGGGAATGTCGGCGTAGGCCCATGGGGAATTATCAAAATAATCAAAAGTACAGCAATGGACAATAGAACGGACACCCACACCCTGGTAGCCTTTATGGTCTACCAATGGGAAATCATGAAAGTAACGAACAGCCAGATAGCAGGCTGTTACGCTCACCTGGTATCCACAGGGGGGCCACGCGATACTGGATGGAGGTCTAAGCGCTATCCCGGACCTCTCTCTGCTTGGTTATGTGGTAGACATTGGGTAGCCCCTATAAAAGGAGAATGGAGGGTTAAGGTACTGGTTCTGTGATGGGTGGACTCTCACCTCCCTCTGGTCCAAATCCCCTCCCTTTGGGTTATTGCTCACCTTAGGTTTTTGTGCGTTGAACTCTCCGTCCTGCGTCTCTGTGCAGGGGTGCGTGGTTGGTGTGGGCGTTCCGTGGACCTAGTTGCTTCACTGGTCCGTGTGCCCTTATGTCGGGTCCAGACCGGTTGTGATTCCGACTCCGTTTGCTGTCTTCCAGGTGAGTTATAATGTCTTTTCCGTCTTTATTCTGTGTCTTCTCGGCGTCTTGCTCCACTACGCTGTTCCCTAACAAATGTCTTTTTGTTTTCACATGGTTGCGATCTCAGAGTTACTGCGCCAATGGCGAAGACCCCGATGAGTTATTGATGCACGGAGCGCTGCACTGTTTATTGGTGTTAATTGTTAACCTGTGTTCTCTTCCCTTCTTTGTACAGGTTGCAGTGGTGTTCCGGAGTGATGAGCGATCGAAGCGCTGCTTGCCCAGGTAAGTGTTTTGTTACTGCTGTCTTTTTTACTTCGCCCTTGCAGGTTGCGGTGAAACCCGGAGATGGGCGAGGTAAGAGAAGCGCAGGGAGCTGCCAAGACTCACTGCTTGCCCAGGTAAGAATTTGTTATTAATGCTGTCCTTGTTTCTTTACCTTTGCAGGTTGCGGCGAACTCCGGAGATGGGCGAAGTAAGCGAAGCGTAGGATGGATTCAAGACCGGTTACTTCACAGGTAAGTGTTGTTGCTCGCTAATGCTGTTCTTGTTCTTCCAGGTTATTAATGGAATCCGGATCTAGGGCTTCAGGATCGGGCACCCGGAGAAGCAGATGAACAGGAGCTGGACACGGTGAGCGTTACGCTGCAGGAGTGCAGAATAGCGCGAAGCGTGCTCTGCTGTTTGGGTGTGGTTTAAATAGCCCAGGCCAAGTAGTTCCAGGCCCAGCCACACCCAAAACACTAGACCACATGGCTTGGTTTTAAAGAACTGAGCTGTGTAATAGGCCTCCATGTTGGATTAAGGTCCAAAACTGGTGTTGCTTAATTCCTAATAATGAGCCTGGCGCCAAAGGCGCCAGGACTGACTACATGTATGTTTCTGATGGAGTTTTAATGCCTTTGGGGCCAGTGTGAAGGGCTTTAGCACCACTGCTGCCAGGGGGCTGTTATACCTGAGGGGGTCAGGGGCGTGGATTGTGACACAGGCCCCCGCCAGGGTATTGTACTTTCAGACACCCCCCTCACTGTATGCAAAGCCGTCCAACACAGCAAGCTCAAATGACACACACATACGAATAGGTTTGCTACTTTTGCCAACGGCGTGCCATCTCCGTTCCATGGAACGTGTGTGCTTGGTGACAATATTTTCTTTTGCCTGGGAACAGACACACACCCTAACTAGGACAGCCCACAGAGAGCACTTGCGTGTCGCGTACTATCGATGACCTTACGACCAGATGAGGAACCACTGGTGGGGGCGGAGATAGGAAACAAACAGTTCATCTTTATAGTGGACTCAGGGCAGAGAAATCATGTTTACGTGAAGGCAATTTTCCGCTGTCTGGTAAGAATCGCAAGACGCAAGGTTTCTCTGGGGCAGTGGTCAGGGTTCCATACACAGAAGATTTAGATGTCAGAATAGGGGGTAAAACAGTGCAAGCACCCCTACTGTACCATGAGGAGTCCCCATAAATTTCCTGTGTAGAGACTTACGGAGTAAGCTTAATATAACAAACTAATTCACAGAGAGAGGAAAAGTGTAATCAAAACCCCCGGGATATGTGCATTTCGAGGAATGCTATTGATAAAGCACTGGCAGATGAGACCACAGTGCGAGGAATACCTACTAATGAGTTGACATGTTTGTCTATGGAATACAAGTATTGGCTCAAGCAGTGTCAGAATGAACACGCAAAAATAGAAGAGTACCGTGTGATTTAAATTTTCATCCTGTTGCCCCACGTGAAATAGTGCCAGAAACGGTGATCTCACTCAATCTACAAAGAGTGCAATTATCAGCAAAACGCATTGTAGCAATAGGTCTAGACACGCATGGGTGCGAGTGGAGGATGGTATTGTGCATAGATTCAGACATCCCATTGAGAGAGCTAACCGATGAAGAATTGTTCACTGACAACGACACTGATGGGGAGATCATACTAGATATATGTATGCCTTGTGTTATTATGATTCAGAAAAGAAATGTAGCAAGTACCCTCATGGCCGCTGTCAGTGCACTGCCATCTTTTTGTTACACAGATTAAAAACATGTGCCACCACATTTGTGGACCACGAAACCCCATGATGTAGGGTTACTGAGAGAAGTGACCCCCGTAAAAATAAAATTAAAACCAGGAGCTGTCCCCCCCCCCAAGTAAAACAGTACCCCTTGTCCAGGGAAGCAGAGGAAGGAATATGAAATCCAATACATGCATTGTTATAGCAGGGCATCATTGTCCCCTCTAACTCCCCATGTAATACTGCAATTTATCCGATTAAAAAAGCAACAGGAGGGGTGTGGCGTATAATACAGGATCTCCACCCCCTTAATGACATTGTCCAAAATGAGTTCCCTCTTGTCCCAAATCCAGCATCCCTTTTGTGTAGCATCCCAAAGGAGGCAACCCACTTCACAGTAGTGGACTTAAAAAATGCTTTTTTCGCAGTACCGCTCAATCCTGAGTCACTACCTCACTGCATTTACAATAGGGGGAAGGAGATACGAACACCACAGATTGCCCCAAGGGTACTGTGAGAGCCCAAGTACATTTAACAGAATACTACATGAAGACCTTGGCAACATAGAAGTACAGAGTACCATAATACAATACGTGGATGATCTCCTAGTATGTACTGAAGGAGACGAAACATGTAGAAAAGACTCCATCGTCCTGCTGACATTATTGGCTCACAATGGGTACAAGGTAGACAAAAATAAATTGCAGTACTGCTTGGCAGAAGTGCTCTACTTAGGTCAGCTTATCTCAAAAGACGGCAAAGGGATAATACCAGACAGAGCAGCAGCAGTGCTAGCAGCAAGTATGCTGCATACTGTAAAAAACAACAGTTTCTTGGCATCTGTAACTATTGCCGTGCATGGATTTTGGTTTATGCGGCTTACACACGGCCGCTGTTAAATGGCCTGAAAGAAGCACAGAAGGAAAAGGCCCCAATAAAATGGACTCATGAGATGCACACTGCGTTCTTGACACTAAAAGAGCTAATAAGTACAGCCCCTGTTTTAGCGACACCCAATTATGGGTGCAAATTGTACTTATTCTCGCACTCAAATGGAACACTCATGACTGCTGTGCCGACACAAAAGCATCTCTAGGGCCCTCACCAGTAGCATATTACAGCAGCACACTTGTGTCTCAGTAATGCAAGGACACTTGCGTGCGAACAATCTCTCGCAGCAGCAGCGTTCGCCCTAGAGAAAACTGCCACAATCATGATGGGTTGCTCTGTCATTTTGTACGTTGAGCACTCCGTGTTTGTCATTCTTGAAAGATCCAACTCTACCCTTACCACCCAAAGAGCATCAGCATATGTGATTATCTCCAGCCCAAACGTCCATGTGATTTGTTGTAACACAGTACACCCAGCAACGTTCATTACTGAACCTAATACAGTACAAAATATGGAACAACATGATTGTGCCACTTATGAATGTGAAGATGAAATTCCCAAAGCAAGTGAAAATGTACAAGGAGGCAGCGATATTCTTTGTAGATGGATCAACATCCATATGCCCAGGAACAGGGGAAAAGCATGTTGGGGCTGCAGTGGTACGACTTGAGGAAGGGGAATATGAGATCCTAGTGCAAAAATGTTTACCAATGCATTACTCTGCCCAAGCAGCAGAGCTAATAGCACTAATAGAGGCACTACACACAGCAAAAGGATGTGAAGTAAGACATGCATTACTTACCATAATAGCATTTCTGACGATTGTATCTGGTTAGATTCAAATGCTGTGCATATAGTCTAACATCCAGTGGTAACCGCAGAGTATTGCACCTTGTCTTTCGGGGACTGAAAGGGGACGTCGGCATATCCCTATCGTGACGTGTAGTGTACCCAAAATACCCCACGCGCCGAGGTCCCCCCGATTGTGTTTTTTCTGCCATGAGGGAGCCCAAGGCTATAGTGAGTGAGTACATAAAGAGAGAAAGTAGTAAGATGTCTATGTTCCTTCCAACCCCACGGGGGAGGCAGGGAGGGCACATGTGAATCTAAGCAGATACAATCATCAGAAATGCTATTACGGTAAGTAATGCATGTCTTCTGATGCTTGTTAATCTGCTTAGAATCACATGCTGTGCATAGACTAGCGAGCAGTACCCGGAGTTGGAGGTGGGTTGTGAGAAGGAACAGTAGAGAAAAGATGTCTTAATACTGCTTGTCCCACCTGAGAATCAGACCTAGAATGAGTGTCTGGGCAATAGTGTTTTGTAAAGGTGTGTACAGAACTCCAGGTTGCCGCTTTGCAAATGGACTCAAGAGGACCATTTGCAATGAATGCTATGGACACCCCAGTGCCTCGAGTAGAATGTACACTAGGCTTGAAGGGCAGTTCTCTCTTAGCAAGAGTGTAACATAGTGTGATGCATTTGACGATCCACCTTGAGATAGCTGATTTAGAGACAGGATCCCCTTCTCTACCAGCTGCCACTGAAATGAAGAATTGTTTTGTCTTCCTCAGTGGTTTAGTTCTTTCCAGGTAAAACATGACTGCCCTGTGCACATCTAGTGTGTGAAGGCTTCTTTCAGCCATGTTAGTAGGGTTCTGGAAGAAAGTGGGTAGTTCAATTGATTGGTTCACATGGAACTGAGATGAATTTAGGTGCAAACCTGGGATGTGTGCGCAGAACTACCTTATCTTTGTGGACTGTAACAAAGGGGTCTAGAACAGAAAGAGCCTGTAGTTCGCTAACCCTTCTGATAGAAGTGATAGCCACTAGGAAGGCTGTCTTATAAGTCGGGTCTTTCAGACTTGCTTTATGCATAGGCTCAAAGGGAGCTCCCATGAGCCTGGTCAAAACCACATTCAGATCCCATCCAGGGCCTGGGTGAGAAATGGGAGGATAAATCCTCTTAACCCCTTCCATAAAGGCTTTAATCACCGGTATTTTCCACCACGATACCTTTTGTTGTGATGTGGTGTAGGCTGACAGAGCAGCCAGATGAACCTTTAGGGAATTGAAGACTAACCCAGTGTCCAACAGATGAGTTAGATACAGCACAATGTGTGAGGGTGAGCAATCGATGGGATTGACGCCCTTGGAATTGCACCAGATGACAAAACATTTCCATTTGCTGGCATTGCAATAACGTGTATTCGGTTTTCTCGCTTCCCTGAGTATGTCCATGCACCTCTGAGGGAGTTGCAGGTGTCCAAACTCTATGACCTCAGGAGCCAAGCTGCTAAATTCAGAGTTTGTGGGCATGGGTGTAGGGGTCTCCCCCCTGTCCTGAGACAACATGTTGCATGGACAGGGTAGTTTGACTGGTGGGGAGAGGGACATTTCCATCAGGTGAGCGGACCAGGGTTGGCGGGCCCACATGGGGGCCACCAGTATCATGGTAACTGGTTCCTGGTGCATCTTGTGCACTATCTTGTTGAGAAGGGGAGTCGGGGGGGAAAAGTGTAGACAAATTTCCCTGAGCATTTTATCCAGAGACCGTTCCCCTTGGATCGGTTCTGGGGGTACCTGGAGGCATAGTCTTGGCATTGGGTGTTCTCCTGAGTTGCAAACAAGTCGATCTCTGGGAAGCCCCATTCTGCGAATACATTGGACACAATGTCTTCGTGTAGTCGCCATTCGTATTCTTCTGGCAGAGGAAAATCTCTGCTGAGTACGTCTGCCGAAAGATCGAGTTCCCTGGAACATGTTGGGACAACAACAACATGTTGTGTTGGAGAGCCCATATCCAAATGTTTTGGGACAGCTTGGATAGCCCTGGAGAGTGAGTGCCCCACTGCTTGTTCAGGTAATACATTGCTGTAGTGCTGTCCGTGAGAATCAGCACGGTCTTTCCTTGAAGTTGCACCTGAAAGGCTTTCAAAGCCTTGAACATGGCTAATACCTCCAGTAGGTTTATATAGTTGGACGCTACCTGCGGAGACCAAACTCTGTGCGCTGTCTGTTAAAGCAGACGAGCTCCCCACCCTGTGAGAGATGCATATGTCGTGAGAGTGGCTTCCACTGCAGGGGCGGTGAAGGTCTTCCCCTTCAAGAGGTTTTCCCTTGACCACCTCTGCAGAGAGAGAACAAGGGCTGGCGAGACAACCACCAGATCTTCCCATTGTCCGCTGGCCTGACACCACTGGCTGTTGAGCCACTCTTGCATGGGACGCATGCGCATCCGTGCGTGGGGAACCAAGTATATACAGGACGCCATAATTCCTAGCAAGCGAATGAATTTGCACACCGTCACCTCCTGACTGGCTACATATTGAGGGATCTGAAAAAGCATGTTCTGAACCCTCTCATTGGAGGGGAAGACGAGACCGTCCTTCGTCTGAATTAGAGCTCCCAGAAATTGTTTTGTTCGACTGGGGACTAAACTGGATTTCTTTTCGTTGATTGAGAAACCCAGACTGAAGAGGAGATCTACTGTTTTTTAGGTGTTCGAAAAACAAGCGTCAAACGAGTCCCCTGTAATGAGCCAGTCGTCGAGGTAAGGGTAAACTGGGACTGATAGTCTATGCAAGTGTGCTGCCGCCACTGCCAGGACTTTGGTTAACACCATCGGTGCCGAGGCGATGCCGAAGGGGAGTACTTTGAATTGGTAATGCCTGTCCTGGATCATGAACCTTAGATATTTCCTGTGCACTGGCAACATTGAAATATGAAAGTATGCATCTTTCATGTCCAATGTTGCCATGTAATACCCTTGTTTCAGCAATGGGATCACCTCCTGCAGTGTTTCCATGCAAAACTTCTGGGGTTTTATAAACTTGTTCGCTGGGCGCAGGTCTAGAACAGGGCGCATGGTGAGATCCTTTTTGGGTACAAGGAAGTACACTGAATAAATACCCACGTTTACCTGAAGAATAGGGACGGCTTCTATGGTGTCCTTTCTCAGCAGTACTTCCACCTCTTGGATCAGGATCTCCAGATGGTCCGGTGAAAGGCGCAGTGGTCTTAAAGGGATGTGGTCTAGTAAAAATTTTTATTTAAAAAATAGATAGGCCACATAAAAAAAAAATACTAGCATCCTCCGTTTTAAAACTTCCTATGTAGAATTTTGAGCTATTCAAGCTCAAAATTCGAAAAAGCAAGCACAGGGGCGCAGCCATTTTGTGAAATGGAGGCCCTCCTGTGCTGGCTTTTGCGGCACTAATGAAGGAAAAGCCAGCCAGCCGTAGTAAACAAATTCTACCGCTGGGTGGCTTTCCCTTCATTAGTGCCGGGTCTCGGAGGACGCGGACCGGAGACCAGAGCAGGAAAGCTGCAGCTGAATCTCGGTAAGTGCTATTTATTTTTTTTTACAAAAAATAAGCACTAGCTGCGGTTTTTTTTCTAAGTTTTCCGGGCTGGAGGAGCCCGGAAAACTTAGAAATAAAACTGCAGCTTTAAAAACGTTGTATTTATGTTTGTGGTCGCTTTTGAAGCGACCGCAAACATAAATACAACGTTATTGTGTTGGAAAACGCTGCGGTTTTTCTTTCCAAGTTTCTCAGGCTCCTCCGGCTCGGAGGAGCCTGAGAAACTTGATAAGAAAAACTGCAGCGTTTTCCAACACAACCGCGTTGTGTCTGCCTGAATCTGCTTTACCATTTGGGGCTCTCGGGCTCCCCACAGGGATTCAGGCAGACAACGCGGCATTGCGGAAAACAACCGCGTTGTGTCTGCCTGAATCTGCTTTTCCATTTGGGGCTCTCGGGCTCCCCACGGGGAGCCCGAGAGCCCCAAATGGGAAATCAGCTGCAGGTACAAACACTACGCGGCATGTAAACATAACCGCGTGTGTTTCTGCCTGCTGTGGCTATCACTTTGGGTCTCCGGTGCTCCCAGGGGAGCACCGGAGACCCAAAGTGAAAGCCACAGCAGGCAGAAACACACGCGGTTGTGTTGTATTTATGTTTGCGGTCGCTTCAAAAGCGACCGCAAACATAAATACATCGTTTTTAAAGCTGCGGTTTTATTTCTAAGTTTTCCGGGCTCCTCCAGCCCGGAAAACTTAGAAAAAAAACCGCAGCTAGTGCTTATTTTTTGTAAAAAAAATAAATAGCACTTACCGAGATTCAGCTGCAGCTTTCCTGCTCTGGTCTCCGGTCCGCGTCCTCCGAGTCGAGTCCCGGCACTAATGAAGGGAAAGCCACCCAGCGGTAGACTTTGTTTACTACAGCTGGCTGGCTTTTCCTTCATTAGTGCCGCAAAAGCCAGCACAGGAGGGCCTCCATTTCACAAAATGGCTGCGCCCCTGTGCTTGCTTTTTCGAATTTTGAGCTTGAATAGCTCAAAATTTTACATAGGAAGTTTTAAAACGGAGGATGCTAGTATTTTTTTTTTTATGTGGCCTATCTATTTTTTAAATAAAAATTTTTACTAGACCACATCCCTTTAATTGTGGAGGTCAGGCGAATTCCACGCAGTAAACGTGGGCGACCGTCTTTAAGACCCACTGGTCTGAAGTTATCCCCTCCCATGCCATGAGGAAAGATGTTATCACCCCCCCCCGACCGGGATGACATGGGAGGGGACCTGGACTTAGTGGTCATTTCTGACCAGAGGGTGTGGCTCCTCTGGGATTGGGGCCTCTGCCTTTGCCGTGTTTCTGACCCCTTGAAGGGTAGTAAATTGGGCTTCCAGATGTTGGTCCTGTGTTGAAGCTACCCGTGCCATAGTTGTTTTGACCAGCACAGGCTTGTCCTCGAAAGGACCGCCGAGAGGAGGGTTTCTGCGTAATTTGTTGCAGAGACTTTAGAGTCTCATGCTCCTTCTTGGCTGTTTCCAAAGCCTCATCCACCACTTTACCAAAGAGGTTAGACTCCTCAATGGGTTTATTAATGAGGGAGGCTTGAGTTTCAGGTTTAAACCCTGATGTACGCAGCCAAGCGTGTCTTTTCAGTATGGTCCCTTGAGCCAGAGACCTGCCTGCAGTTTCTGCAGTGTCCAGGGTGTTCTTGATTACATTCTGGTTAACTTGTCTTCCCTCCATTACAATGGAGAAAAGCTTTGACTTGGTGGGTTCGGGAACCTCTTGGAGGCCTTCCTGGAGCAAGTTCCATTGGGCGTCAGCATAGCTTGCTAATAGTGTTGTATTATTAGCAATCCGCGTAGTATATGCGGCCCCTGACGTGACACGTTTGCCAAAGGCATACAGTCGCTTAGATTCCTTGTCCGGCGGTGATTTCCCCCGTGGCAAGGGGTACCCCTGCCCTCTTCTGAGTGGTAGTCACTACCAGTGAATCTGGGATGGCGTGCCCTTTGATGTATAGAGGGTCAGAAGGTGAAGGGCAAAATAATTTTTCGACTCTTGGGTTCACTGGCTGGGTTTGAGCTGGTGACACCAATGAGGGGGCTACCATTCTCTTAACAGAGTTAAGGAGGGGGACGGCCTGGCTCGATGGAGGTTTTTCCTTAAGGATATCCTCCACAAAATCCTGCTCAGGCACCGCCTCTTGAGTGGAAATTTTAAAGTATTCAGCTGCTTTTTTCAACATGGAGTTGAATGCCATTTGGTCATCTACAGGAGAGGCCTGGCGAGCCGGGGTGGACGGAGGAGAATCCAGGCACAAAACATCAGAGTCCTGATCTTGCTGTGTCCCTGGGTCCTGACCTTCCTTCTGGGTTTCCTCCCAGTTGTCCGTAGTATCCTGTTATTCCTCATAGCTTTGCAGAAATGAAGCTTCTTCTTCTTCATTATAAAGGTCTCTATAGGTGTCCATCTGGACCAGGTCTTCCTGCTGGAAAGCATGAGACTGATCTTCTTGAATTTGGAGGTTAGGGTCTACCCGAGCCCTTTTCGGGGAGGATGATCAGAAAAACTGATAATCTTCTCCAGCCGATCAATACAACCTTCGAATTTCTCTGTAGTCCATTTAGTGGACCCAAACAGGCCTGCGGGTGGAGAAACGACGTTCTCCGCTCTGCGGCGTCAAAAAGAGTCTCTTAGGGTGTCTGAAAGAGGCTCTGGACTACCTTCGTAAGCGCCATAAGAATCGGGAACCCAATCCGCATCGGAAACCTTTTCCGTGGCTTGTCCCATAACTTTAGGCGGAACTGGGGTAAGACCCACCGCCGCTGTAATTCTTCCGATGCTGCTTTCGATAGTCGTCGAATCGCCATGAGACAATGGCTCCGATGGTTTATCGGCAGGTGTAGTACATTCCGCGGCGCTAGAAGCCTAGCAGTTGGTTTTCCGGATAGAGGCATAGCTGTAGTTTTCTGGCCTACTGCGGCCTTAGAGACCGTTGAAGCGTTGGACTTTCGCGCTTCGACATGTGTAGTTTTCGGAGTAGTGCCCTTAATTGGTTTAGATTGCCAAGTTGCAAGATGCTGCTGCGGATGTGGGGAAGGCTTTGGGTCAGAACGATACGAGGGAACAGGCGAAGTTTTCGGCGGCCCTGTTGGCGCTTTCACATTTTTCGACGAAGATGTTGAAAATAACGTAGGGGCTGTGTGCTTAGTGTAATGCGCTTGTACACCCCTGTCGCCGGGTGTTGTCCCTGTAGCAAGACCAGAGTCAAGCCATAAAGGGTCGGGGATGGGTGTGGCGGACCTAGAAGTGTCCGCCTCAAGGTCTATAACATCCACAACGGATTGGTCATCCGAAGTACCCCCGTCACTTTCAGCCTGTGGTGGTGGTGGGGGAAGGAGTTCCACCCACGACATACTGTACGCAGCACACCGCTTCACACGGCGCTCCTTAAGGGTCTTAGGCAGAAGGAGTTTGCAGGCCGCACACCGCTTCTCATCGTGCTCTAGGGGGAGACAGGCGTTACACGTCCTGTGTTCGTCCTTCCAAGGATATCTAACCCTACAGTTAGGGCACAATATAAAAGGAGTCCTTTCCATGGCTAAAGGGAAGGATGACCAGACCAAAAGGGAAAAGAGTGGAAAGGAGGAAAGACATAACGACAATATGGCCACCCCGACCCCACTCTCCCTACTGTATAGGTCGGCCAGAGGGCCCGACCACGTGGAAAATCCGGCCGCCGGATCTTAGGCGCCGAAATCCGCAGCCATAGACAAATCCCCCGTAGTCTTCGTCGAAGATGTTCTTGTTGGCTGAAGTAACTTAAAAGGGTAATAACCGACAATTCGGTAAAGATAAACAATGTTTCTAGTAAGAGCTCTGCTATAGGGCGACCAGTTATCTGGGCGGAAAAAAACAATCTGAGGGACCTCGGCGGGTGAGGGATTTTGGGTACACTACACTCCACGATAGGGATAGTGTTACAGACACGCCTATACCGATGTCCCCTTTCGGTCCCCGAAAGACAAGATGCAATACTCCGCGGTTACCACTGGATGTTGGACCATATGTACAGCATGTGATTCTAAGCAGATTAACAAGCATCAGAACAATATATTCCGACTCAGCATATGTAACCACTACGGTACACACTGGTCTTTCACAGTGGAGGAGAAGGAGATTCAGGAGAGCAGACAGGTCCCCTGTACAACATGCACAGTTACTTAATGAATTAATCACAGTCTTGGCAGTACCTTCAGTGGTAGCATCAGTGAAATGCCAAGCCCATACAAACAACAATGACAAAATAGCACTTGGGAACGCAGCAGCAGATGCCGCGGCCAAACAAGCAGCACATTTCCAAAAGCCACAAACAGCAGAATGTGTGTTGAAAGAGAAAGCACAACAACCAATGGAGGAAGGATACAACACCTTACCGATAACACAAACAGATTCAAAAAAGAGCACTGCCTCAGGAGCAATAATTCTGGACAAAAAGAGGGTGCACCCAGTACCCCACTGATCTCCTGTGGAAACAGGAAACGTAGTAATGCCTGTAGAGTTGCTTATAATAGCATTCCAACAATTGCACTTCCCTGCCCACACATCGAAACACATTGCTGCGGATATCCAGGAAGACTGGTTCGTACCAATCCTCCAGTAATATCTTACCAAAATGTCAATTGAATGTATTACATGTCAAACGTTTAATTCAGGAATGATACTTAGAACAATACGCGGTACATTGCCATGCCCAATAGGTCCATTCCGTGAGCTGCATATTGATTATGTTGACATAGGAGAAAGATGCAATGGAGCCAGATACTTGATCGTGGTGGTCTTCCCCTTTTCACGCTGGGTGGAAGCTGGACCGTGTGCCCACCCAGATGTTAAGTGTGCAGCAACATTTTTGGTCAGGGAAGTTCCCGCATTGCGGTGTATGTGATGTCATATGGTTTGACAACGGAACACATTTTGTAAATGATCTTTTCAAAGAAATGACATCCCTATTAGGAATAAAACATAAAATGTGCTCCATTTACCACCTACAATAGAACGGGACGGTCGAAAAAAATAAACGGCATCCTCAAAAGCAGATTGTCTAAATTATGCCACACATTGAGGAAAATCTGGGTCTATTGTTTACCTTTAGCCCTTTACCAGCTGTGCACACAACCCAGCAAAGACCACCACTTGTCCCTCCCATGAAATCGTGACTGGGAGAAGAATGCAAACTCCTTTGTCACTGGTGAGAAGAATGTCAGATGCCCACTGAACAGCCACTGTCTTAGGAGAGGAATATAAAGAATATCTCACCGAGTTAACAAGAGCAGTGGGATGCATTGCCAAACAATTAGCGCCTCCCTTCACAAGAGAAAATTGAACAGATACGGTAACTGCCGCCCCCGACAGTCCCACAAACCGCTCTTGCCTGTTGAACTTGTATATGTTCGTAGTTTTGTAAGGAGATGGAACTCACCCGGGTTCCATGGCCCATATGAAGTAATCTATTGTACCCCACTAGCTGTAAAGATTAAGGGACTTAAATACTGGGTGCACCTGTCCGACATAAGCACATGATAGCATAGCAATCACAATGCCCCCTGAAAATGAAAGCAAGGTGGCAGTGCAATAAATAGAAAAAAAGATAAACACAGTGAAAAGAAAAAATAATGCCTCAGATGAAACAAAATAAAATGAGTAAAATTAAAATTGCAGTGCTTTCTCTTTTCTCTTAAATGGCCTATATCCATGTTTTTTATTTTCATTAACCCCCATCCCCGCTTCTGTTTCCGTTTTTTGCAGGTGCAACAATGGTGGAGAGTACGCCTTTGACAACTGAAATACCTCAATTAGCTAGTAAAAGGAATAGAATAAGTGCAACAAGAGCTTAGAGCTATGACTGTGGGCTCTATTTTGTAGCTATAGTATTTAGTGGTGTTATGTTAGGATTGATGAATTTTTGGGGAGTGTATTTTATTATGGGAGATAAAAGCCAAGGGGGCAGGAGTGCAAAAACTAATACGAGAAGGGGGACACCTTCTATGTGATGGCATTAAACTAATGTGGGATAATACAATGCTGCCCAATGCTACTAAAAGCACAACACAGGGAACCTCAGTGACAAAGTAACATGATGAATGAAAGTATGTATGAATTTTTTTGGAGATAATGTTCCAGAACAACCGTCTACTGTTGTCCCTATATAGCCTACCTCGCAACCAAAGAGTACAACTCCCTCATGGCTGGCGCAAATGTATGATCTGTTCCCTACAGCTACCTCATGTGATCACTCGAGTACTCCTTATTGCCAACAAACAACTGACTCTAGTGGAATGTAAAACTAGGTTTATTTCCACTGTACCGCCCTCCTCCCCCATCATGGAATGCACGAAAGGCACTATGTACAGTAAATAGATTGTGTAAAAGGTCTTTAGGTTGGACAAATACTTTTCAGCAAAACAGTTAACAAAAGACAAATTAAGCAATCTAAATTTGATGCATATAATGGATTGGGGGTAGACAAAATGGAAGATCTCCGCCATGCAGGTCAGTCGAACAAGTGGTACTCAGATATGAGTACCACTGGACGGCAGGCAACAAATGGTAGCTGCTATATGTGCTCACTGATACCCCATGCGTCAAGAGACGCCTAAGGTTTTAGTTCCTCAAGAAACTCCCAGTGTGGAAGCACAATGTTTGATTCATCTTGCACTATCTAAAAGGCACTTTCCAGGCATACACATGAAGCTTCTTCCGCCTGATTTTAGAATATGTAAAAAAGGAACTCCACCCTCAAAGTGTTTTAAAGAACCTTTCCTAGCAATAGAAGGAATAAGATTCACAGAAAATAAATGCCAGCAGTCTACATTCATGTGCAAGGCAGAAGGGTTGCATGGCTTTGTCAAACAAAAAACGGCAGTGGATGAATGACATGTGCGCACAAATATGGACATGTTTCTAAACTAACGTGGGTTACCACTTTGGAGATGCCAATACAAATTCAACATGAACAGAAATATGAACTTTGCTTCCGTGTAGAAGGAGATGTGCCTATGGGTTCTAACACAAATTGCAACAGAACTCACATCATTGCTGACTTGAAAAAAAGAACTGCAGCACTAGTAGGCCAATAATGGGTATGTGGTACCCTGGCATATTTGCACCTTCCGCCTTCTTGGAGGGATGACTGCTCTGGCAACACTGCAATCCGCTCTGCTGGTGGTCCCTGAAGAACATGTAGCAGGGGGAAGGGGGCAACACGAACTGGCGCAAGCATCCCAACAGGCAGAAGAAATGTCACCACTCATGAATGTGCTGTCAGAGGATAAACTGCAAGAGCAAACATTGTGAAAGGAAAGGTCATCGAACTATATCTCCACCGACTCTTCCCATCTCCTGGCGCAAATTCCTGCAGAGTAAAACTATTCAACTCTGCAGAAACATTTTTTGCATCGTTGATCCCAAGTATCGAGGTCCGCGCAAACGCCAAGTGGCTCCAAATAGTGCACTGGGAACTCATACAGCTGGCAAACGACACTGAAGAGGGGTTCAATGTCATCAAGGTGCAGAGCACTGAGACTAATGACCATGCAGAACAGGTATGTGCTCGATCGACTAACAGCTATGGAAGGAGGTGTTGCCGAAAAATCGGGAGCTCATGATTCACATTTATACCTTCATCCGATGCAGAGAATGGGACACTGTCACACGTCATAAAAATCGGTGCATGAGCTAGGAGTGAGGATGAAAAAGGAAGGTGGTGTGCAACCAACAGACTGGTTTACCTCCACATTCAAATGGGTACCATCTTGGCTTAGTACTGTGATGAAGATGCTGGTCCCCATAATCGTTTTCCTATTGCTGATCTTTTGTGTGTGCCAACTAGGGATTTGGCATTGTGCCAGAACAATTACTAATAGTGCAATGATGATAGTGACCATTGCCAGACAGAAAGGGACCGATAGAGGAACTTGCGACATAAGGGATGCACAAATGCAAACTGGGAAAAGTGAGGAGCCCAAGTTCCGCATGGTAGTCATTTATCATACTGGGGACGTAGTGGACAACCTTTATCACACTACAATAAAGCAACCACAAGATTTGGAAAATCACAGGGAAGTGTGGGTGGATCTGGATGGGGATTGTATATATATGTCATGTACCCCTGAAGAGTATGCCAGATGCGGGGAAAGTCTAAGGAATGTGTGCAGAGCATGGATGCCAATAAAAGGTACCTCAGCCTGGGACGAGGCAGTAAGAGTGGCAGAGGAACGTAGACGTGATGGAACAAAGTATTTGTAAGTAACGAAAGGGGGAAATGTTGGGGAGGGGTGGTATATTCTGCCCCCCCTGCACCACTCCTGCAACAAGTAAACAAGGTATGAGCTAAGGAGGGGAGACATCTCCATCGGTATCGTATATATTTACATTACTCATTTTAGTAGACATGTGTAGAAGCATAACTAATGCCTGTAGACTGGACTCCATTTTGTCCCTCCTGAACGCCATCTTTTTCTAGGCATCTGCGCCTCTGCTGAAATGTCAGCTCTCCCTCTCTGAGCACCGCGCACAGCCAGGCGCCGCCACCTCAACCTCCACCCCTTGCCAGCTTCGCGCATGTCGAGTTCTCACAGAAATACAGTCATTCATTGTTGCCTTTAGCAAGTGTCAGGCACTGACAGGATGTGCTCATCGCAGAGTGCAAGACCATGGCCTGCTCCAGACCCAGTGCTCCATCCATCCCTGCTGACCGATTCATTTTCTGTCTACCCCCTCACTGCCAAGCCATGGTCCACTGGCCCTATGCCCCCTATTACCTTTGAATGCATCGGGTTACCAGATCCTTCCCCTGGACCACCATAAATTGACCACCGTATACCAAATCCAGAGTGATCATATATTATTTCCTAAAGCTAACACCTATCCCCTAGGCGTTTGAAATCGTGAGGCTCCAGAGACAACAAATCACTGATCAAACCTTCCGATCAGGCACCTAAAATGAAGACCCTGACCCCATGCCCCCATAAAAGCCTGGGTTAGAAGGTACATATATTTGCCTTCTCTTTATGAACGACCCCCTTTGATGCAAAGATTTAATGCCAGCTATTATTGTTTGCATACCAACCTTCATTGTTTAGTTTACCTTAGTCAGGATTGTATCATCTTGTGATCCTCGACCGACCTTCACCCTGCAAAGATGAGCCCAGCTGACCCACATGCCAACTGAGCGCCCTAGCGTCCTCAACCAATTGTAGACTGATGTTTAAAGATGTAAAGACAGGCGCTCTGTTACCAGTCTTTAGCTTCTCCTCCTAACGCAGGTTTTCATGACTTCATCAATCTTCAGGGGGGCTGAGTTTCTTTGTTTTTTCAGGCGGGTCTGCATTTCTTTTTCAGGTGTGGCAAGTTAATTAGCTCTGAGGATTCTGGTACTTGTATTTTTCGCACTTGATTTTACTGGCAGGTGACTGGAAACAATTGTAGAGTGACATTGCCTATGCTCCATACTGGACTAGGCCAGTTAACCAATGGAAACTGTTATTTTGTACTGTATGTAATTACATCTCTCTTTTCAGATTCATAATGTGCTGCCTGTGGCAGAGCGCTCTTGGGCAGCAGAGTTCTTTGCTTGCATTTATTTACTTATATAAAATGTGCAATTACTCTACTAGTCTCATTCCCTGTGTACTTTATTCTGTCTATTGGGACATGTGCATGCTATGTTGTAAGCCTTCAAGAGGAAAAGACACAAGAGGGATGTGTATGAAGGGGGTAATTCTAAAGCAGGAGGCATACATCAGAGCGGAAAGGTTCTGGCCCGACCAGATAATCAAAGCCACCCACAAAAGCTGGAGAACTAAAATCTGTCATTTGACCCAGAGTTTGTAAGTCCATGTGGGACCAACAAAAGCTCTCCCCACAGGGACCTGAACCTATTTGAAAGACTGAGCCAAAGATCAGAAATAAACAGTGTTGAATGTACCAAAACAAATTCTATATGCAAGGAATAAAATTGTAAAGTTGTCCCGCATTGTGTAGAGGGGCACAGGAGCATGCCCTTTTTGCTCTGATTAAATAGAGGTACTTTGTGATTTACTGAAACTGAGAAATACATAAAACCTGGGAATCAGAGAGTGGCATTTATAATTATAATTGTTCTTTTATAATGTGCTTAATACAGCGGACCAGTTTCTAAGCACGAGCCAGGGATTCGAACATGTGTTGCTATGTGTTGCCTTGCTTCCTAGACAAACGCGTTGCCCTTGAGCTATCCCCCCTACCTGATTTCAAGAGAAATTTGTTGGAAGAGGGTCATGCCTTAACCAGCAGAAACCCAAGCCAGAAAAACAAGAACACTTGTCCAAATTACATTTCTTTTCCTTTAGTAGTGGTTGGGCCAGTTAAATAACTTTGGTTTGGACAGAGGACAAAATTGAGTGATTTATTTACGACATCCTGACAAGCCCCCTTTTGTTAAGTTTGTTATGCAGGGAACTTCTACTGTAGCAAAAGGGCTAGGCGAGGAATTTTCTTTACTTTAATAATAAATCTTAAAGTGTTTCACAAACCTGCACAGTTTTCCGCGTCCTGACCTACCACAACACCCAATTGTGTATAATTTTCACAGCAGTCTTGCAGTTGTGTTACTACTCTTTGCTGTGAAGGGGAGGCTATATATTGGATTGTAGGTAATGATTTCGGAGAGGACTACATCATTTTAAAGGAGTGCGGGGAATCGCTGCCTCCATTTATTGTGTAGGGGCCAGTGCTGTTTTGCAAGCACAGGTTACTTATTTGAATAATGTTAGGAGCCAGGATTGCAATAGTTATTTCCATAATTCTACCAGTGAAGCACGGGTTGGGGAGCACCATGGTTTCGAAAACCCCAGACTAGTTTGCTAAGGTCCATTTCATTGATCGCTTTCAAGGAAGCAGAGCGTCTTCTTGGGCAAGAGATATCAGCCTCTATAGTGGATGTAAAGCACTAGCCTTAATGGCAGATTTAATCCGTTTGATTTTGGCCTCAAAGAAATACCCTGCATTGTCAAGCAAGGTTTGAACAGAGTTGATGGTGGTCTTAGATTGTTGATTAAGAGTCGTTTGGACTTATGTGGTGCTTATGAAATGAAGTGGGCAGAGCACTCTTTAAGAGCTCAGCGCAAGACATTGGCATGGGTCTGCCAAGGTAGAGCAGGGGGCTGCAATCTTTGATTCTTCGGGTGCTTGGCTTTAGAAATTGCATCAATCCTAACCAGCACACTCAATAGTGAGGGACCATGGCAGCCATCCACAGGTTGCATAAATGTGTGAGGTTGAGTGGTGTAATTTTCTTTCAAGTTGCCTTCCTGATCTTTTTATTATGTAAAGCTCTAGACTGAACCATTTGTATGTCAGAAAGAAATGACCCTGTAGGTATAGGTCTCCAACACTGGGATCTTTTCTATATTCCCATGTTTGCAATTACTTCTTGTCATCAGACTGGGAATCCTCTGTATGTATTTGCAATAGCAATAACCAGGAAGTAAAACTGAATACACTATCTCATTATGGGCCATTTGCCTCTTACCTAAAGAGCCTAGTTTCAGATTTATAACAAAACGAATAAGGGCTTGATTCACAGAGCGTTCTTCAATGGTATTGCACCACTATGAAAGGCTTCTGTGAATCAGGCCCTAAGAGAGTTGTGGGGTAAAATACAGCCCCAGAATTTCTCCGATAGAGAGGCCATGACAGGCCATATGAAGAGAGCATAGCTGGCTTGTGCAACACCCATTGGAATATGCAGGCCAGTCCAAAGCACTCCTCTTCCAACATGAGGCCTAGTGAATGAGCGAGAATGGGCCTCCCTCCATTTTGTTAGCATGTACAGGCACTCAGCTGAAGAAGAGTGTGACTCATAACTGTAATATTACTAACATTGTCCAATGGATTCTAAAGAAATACTGGCTTTATGTAAAAAGGGAAAATGCCCACTTGACATATTCAAAACTACAACAGTGCACATGGAAAGAAAATATAAATTTTCACCACTGGGCATTTGGAAGCTAAAAAGGAGGAATGATGCCTGACATTTAAGAAATAAAGTCAAGTGACAGATTGCAGTTATCAGGAACAAAGAGACTTATTTTCCTCATACAAAAGGACAGCATTTAAAGAGAAAGGCCTATTTTGTTTTAGCATAAACACTGGTTCTCTTTGTTAACTGTGGCCTATCTGTGTGCATGAAACCAAGAGGCAATCTACCTCTGTTCTAATATAGTACAAAAGGAAGATTGTCTGTATGAACGACAGTCCTAAGTGTAATCGGAAATGTTATACGGTAAACACATTGTGCCAATGTAAAAGGTTATTCTTTTAGAATTATGCATGTAACTGGCTGCTGATGTTTTTCTCCATGTAACTGAACTGGTTGTATCTGGAACTGTGACCCCCACAGACCTTTGGGCTGGGTTTATCAAGGAAACAGGCTTGGGGCTTCAGTTAAAAATATAAGAAATGTTGCAAGAGAGATCCGAATTGCAGGGATTTACAGATAACATGACCAACAGAAATGACTCTTCAGGTCAAACCTCCCCATAAATTGTGCTCTAGCTCTGAGCAAAGACATTTGAAGCTAAGGAGGGGTGGGCAGAATCCCAGGGGCTGAAAAGCCAGATGTCCCAGTCATGTGGTTTGGAGAAAATGAAACTGCATGGGTTGGATCTGATAGCGAAATTGGAGGTCCTGTGTAATGCATTGAACAAATGTTCCTAAATAAAAGAAAACTGTGCATCCCAGTGAGCCCACCCAGGATTCATTTTTAAGGGTATAAAGAGCCCGTCGGGACCATATAGAAACAGAATTTGTGTGATGGATGTTGTTTTAAGTTATGATCAAAATTATGATTCTGGCAATTTCATACAGCTGAGGAACTGGAAAAAATTATAGTGGTAGATGTTGAAATTAATGTTGGAAGTATGTAGTGTCAGAGTTGTAACTACTACGGTGCAGCTACAAAGCGCGAAAAACAATAGCTCCGCCCCGGAAGGGCATGCCAAAATAAAATTAATATTGTCTGATTCACCATAAAATGAAGAATCCAATAATATATAGATTGAAGTAGTTATCTGAAAAATTAGCATAGCTGCCATATTGTTAGATTTTCAAAACCCTAAAAGGTAAAACCCATGTGCCATTTTGAAATGATGTATTTTTACTTCTCCCTCAGCTTCCATAACCCATACCTCTCAACTCCTGGTCCTATCAGCAGCCAGAGGGCATCTTGGTGGGAGGTGAAGGGAGAGTGCTAGCCAGTCCTTACTGTGGGAATTATGATAATGTAAGAGTGTCATCAACCCTATAAGAGGTCAACTTTACATCAGAACAGTGTCATGATCTCTGCTTCCAAAAGATCAGGACTTGCCCGACTCCCTTGGAAGCAGACCCATAACCCCGGTTCCGAGTGCCTGCCAGTCCCAATTGGGACCTTTTGGACCATGTCCTGGCGCCAGTGGCACCAGGCTCATAAAGATGCCCAGTCCCAGCGCTGGAAGCGCCGGGCTCATAATGCTTGGGTGGACTTACCTGCAGCAGACCATGCTGCTTACTTACATGCCAGTTGAACCCCTGATCCTCTTCTGTTTGGGACTACTTTTCCTGTTGGGTGGGGCAGGAGCCACTCCCTAGGTTCAGAACACTGGAACTCTTCTGGAAAGCAGGAACTCTTTTCTTACCTAGGCGTGGCTGTGGAAGGAGACACCTAAGCACTACAGGAGGCTATTTAAACCACACCCGATGGATGAATCTTGCTTTGCGTTATTCTGCATTCTCTGCAGCAGAACGCTCATCGTGTCTTCTGCTTCTGATCCTGGGCCTAAGGGAACAAAGGCTTACCATCCTGGAATCCAGTCTTCAGCAGCACCTGTAAAGACAAAGAAAGAACAGGTTAGCACTACGGTCTTCAGTGGCAGCGCATCTCTTACCTGGTCCATCGGCTGTCACCGACGCCTCGCGCTGCATTCCGGCATCTGAAAGACAAAGGCTTACCTACTCTTCGCATGCTCCGGAGGTCTTCGCACTGCATTCCGGCATCTGAAAGACAAAAGCTTACCAGCTCTTCGCACGCTCCAGAGGCCTTCGGCACTGCATCCCGCATCTGAAAGACAAAAGAAGGTGCGTTTAAAGACATTGGGCAACTTTATTACTCATGTGCCATTACTCCTTCCCACGCCGAATCCAGTGGGTATTCCAGCACCCTTCAGCTTCTCTAAAGCTCCGAACTTGTACCTGCAAGATAAAAGGGACAGTTAGTGCGCATCGTGAAGCAGGCTTCAAGCGCTTACTTACGTGCTTCCAGGCGCTTCTATTCCTCACGCGGGTTCGATCCTCAACTCTCATCAGCCCGCCATCCGCCATCGCCGGAACCCTGCAAAACAAGAGATATCATTACAAAAGACTTTTAAGACATTTGAAGTGCCCAGAACTTACCGTTCGTGCAGTTAACGACGGACAGCAGTCCTCTGAGGTCAAGAGGCCTGCACCCTTATCCAGTGAAGAAACTGGTTACGGCACCCTGCCCCGAGGCAGATGGAGAGCTCGGCGTTCACTTACCTAAGGTGAGGGCGTTAACCTTTGGGCTTCTACAGGAGAAGAGAAAGGGAAGAGGAGAGAGGCACCCAATAACCCCAGTTCATTAATCCCATATTTTCTATCTGCAGACATCTTACTCTTCGAGTCAGACATACAGTGCACAGAGGTCCAGCCCAAAGAGCCAACCGTGTGTTACACATCACCTTTGAAGATACGGCATTCACCCAGTCAAGACCGGCGCCTCTGCAGGAATCAGGTGAGCGTTACAAACAGGTCTTTTCCACGTTATTCCTAAAGACCCTACTGCTGGACTCTTGCGAGAACAAATAGCAGGGAGGCCTCAATCCTTGCATTGGAGACAGTGACAGGGAAATCTAGAAGCTAGCTGGGACCCCCATCAGAGGAGCTAGAGGAAGTCCGGGTGCAGGAGAAAACCCTTGACTGAAGCCATTGAGCCGATCTGTGCTGTCCTCAGAGGAGCCCTGCTGTTTCCTAAATAAAAAGAAAACTGTGCGTCCCAGTGAGCCCACCCTGGACATTTTAAAGGGTATAAAGAGCGTGTTGTGACCATATAGAAACTAAATTTGTGTGATGGATGTAATTTAAGTCATGATGGAAAATTATGATTCTGGCATTTTCATACATCTGAGGAAATGGAAAAAACTGATAGTGATAGATAGCCACAAAGCGCGAAAAACAATAGCTCCAACCAGGAAGGGCGTGCCAAAATAAAATCAATATTGTCCGATTCGCCATAAAATGTAGAATCCAATAATAGATAGATTCATGTAGTTATCTGAAAAATTAGCATAGCATGTTTTGAGATTTTCAGAACCCAAAAAGGTAAAACCCACCTGTCATTTTGAAATGATTTATTTTTACTCCTCCCTCAGCTTCCATAACCCATACCATCCAACGCCTGGTCCTATCTGTTAGGCAAGATTTGTATGCAATTCCCTCTGGGATCACTACAAACAATTCTGTCTACAGGTGTAAGCAACAACCATCCCTTAGTATAAGTCTGTAGCACACAATTTTGGTAGCGAGCTGAGCAGCCACGCTTATCTCAAGAGGGAATGTGAGCAAAAAAATCACAATTATTCAGATAGACTCTTACTCAAGGTTTTTGGTAAAACACTTAATTTATTTTACAGTCAGTCCCAAAACATTCACTAGAAGGAGGTAATTAATATCATACATAAATATACTACAGTACTGTACTCTAAGGTTCTGAGGCATTTACACTACTTTGAAGTAGACCCAACATGGCATTCAGGGTACTTAGATAGAGGAGCAAAAAGGCAAAGGTTATTTAGAATATTTACAGAAAGGATCACAATATTTACAGAAAGGATCACAAGTATTCTTAGACAGTGCAGATACTTTGAGTTCACCAGAAGAGTCAATGAAATTCAATAGGATAGGCCAAAGTCAATGGGCTAAAAGTCTTGGATAGGATACAACGGTTCCGGTTTTCAAATGTTAAAGTCTCTGTAAAAGTTCTCATAAGTAGTTTGCGAACATAAGCATCATATGAGGAGTCACAAGCTGATCAGGCCTGAAACTTGCAAAAGTTGTACGCACTTTGTCGTGAGGGGTAAGTTCTCTCGATTGGGTTTTCACAGTACCTTACAACGAAGAGAGATGCAGCTGAAGACTTTTGTTCCTGGCAGTTCCTGCAGATCTCGCTGTTCCTGAGCCTTAGTCTTGGCGACAAGAGGGAGGACGTCGGGGGACTCCTGCACTGCACGGGGGCTGGTCCACAAGCTGGCAAAACTTTGATTACTGGTAGCTGTTCCTTCAAGCACACAAACTGGTGGCCTTCCCCCTGGTTAATCCTAACCAGCTCCGAGAATGGTATCCAGGTGGCTTACGAGTTGATTGGTCCTAACAACTCAAAGGAAGAAGTCATCCTTGAAGGGGCTTCTCTGTCAAGATGAGTTTCAGCAATTCGGACCTGCAGCGGGGCTTCACCGGGCAAACCAACGGTCCAGTAGTTGCAGCAGTCGTCTTCCTTCAGCTCATCTTTGGTTCTTTCGTGGTCGACTCTGCCTTCCAAGCCTTGACACTTGCCTTTTATCCAGTTTCCTCCCATTCATTCCATCCTAGCTGCCACTCACCCAGCAGGGTGGCTGTCCTTGCCGAACAGTCAGCCAGCCAATCACGCCAGAGTGCATTTAGGTCTCCTAGGAGACTAAGCACAGGGAGTTTCGGGCACCTCCCTCACTTCCTGCCCACCTCAGACACTCAGGCGCCAGAGGCGGTCCTCAGTCCTGAAGCCCGCCAAAGGTGATGGAACAAAGGGACCAAACCTGATTTGGCGCACAGAGACAAACACTAGAAAGACCTTTCCAAAAAGAAATGGCGAAAAAAGAAGACAGGGACCTGTTTAAACAAAAGGGGGCTCAGACGCCATCTTGAAAAACATGGCTCCCGCGGTTTTTAGCTAACAGAGCTACGAATAGTTTGCGGTCGGGAAATATCATGGCAATACCACTGCCACCAGCCATTCTGAGAGGAAAGGGTAGAATTTGACTGCTACATGAGTTTCCAGACTCGGGACACTAGGTATCCCCTCCAGCACTCTGTTGTGAGACATGGTGTACTGGGCCTAGGAATTTAAAAAGACTAGTAAAGCCAATTTAACTTTCCATTCTCTGGGAAACAGTAGTTTATCCCAGAGAAGGTATTTAAACCTTGGGAGAGCATGTAAGGCTTCCCTGTGTCACTGCACTAAGGGTGTTGTGTGACACACATGATAAGATGATGCCTATGGAGTGATCTAAAACCCCATAATCAAAGAACACAAGAGTAAAACACACATCAAAATACATGAGAGAGTGGGAAAAATAGGGTCACACAGGTAAAAAATGTAACCCCAAACATCCAACAAAGTTGCTGAGGGACTCTAAGCTAAAGGGAATTAGCACATTTTTGAGAATTCTCCCTAACACGATCAGCAGCCAGTGGGCATCTTGGTGGGAGGTGAAATGAGAGTGCTAGACAGTCCTTACCATGGGAATTATGATAATGTAGGAGTGTCATCAACTGTGTAAGAGGTCGATTTTGCATCAGAACAGGGCTTTTCCACTTTATGGAAATCTAGAAGCTACCTGGGACCCCCCCATCAGAGATGCCAGAGAAAGTCTGGGTGCAGGAGATAATCCTTGACTGAAGCCATTGACCAGATCTGTGCTTTCCTCAGAGGCGCCCTGCTGCTTCCGTTGATGCCCCATAATCCAGGCCTTCCATGTAAGCAGATATATCCTAAAAGTGTGTGGGGGTAGTGGGGAGGATGGGACTGCCAGCCTTAATCTCCATCTCGCATAGCGGGTAGGGGGATGGTACTGGGAAGACCCGTGGCACTGTTTATTAAATCCCACTCAAATTAATTCCACTATAGAAAATTATGTTGGGAATAGCCTGCCTCAATCCTTTTCATTAAATTGTGGGGGAGGAGGTGAACGCATGTATATCCTTAGCACCTTTAATTAAAATAAATCAATTAATTCCCATATAGAAAAATAACGGGATGAGTGTTGTTAGAGTTCAAAACTAACAAACGTCATGCCCAGTGGGTTAGAGCCGGTATAGACAAAGTACTTGGGTGACTACTTTTCTGAAACCCCTGTCTTCTGTCCAGAAAGGGGGGGATCCTGAATCCCAAAAGAAGCAATCCTAAAACGTTACCTTTCAAGTGAAAGGGGAGTGGGTAAAACGAAATTTCCCATTTATCCCCTTGCATCCCAAACCAGAATTACCAAGCATTACCTCTCAATTGTATGTGTGCTGCAAAATGGGATTTCCCATTTATTCCGTACCTCCAAACCACAATCCCAAAGCACTGCATGTCCTTTGAATGTGTTCTAAAAAAACGATTTTCCCCATTGAGTTTCTTTCTCAAATGTTGCCTTTCTCAAAACAAAGCCAAAATGATTTTTCCATTGTATTGTGAATGTTTTCTATTGGTTAATTTGCAATTAAATCTGATGTAAATTGTGACTGGCCATTTCAAAATTCTACTTGTATTGTTTTAATAACAGAAAGTAATTTGGAGTTGTGATATGGTGTAGTGCCACATCACTGGTGTTGAAGTTTTGGTTGCTATTCCATTTTGTAAAACCTTCAATAAATATATATTTTTACTATACACTGGCCTGGTTCCTAGCCCATTGGTGCTATAGAGGGTATTTGTTGGGGTGGTGCCAGACGGGTTGGAGGCCTCACTAAAGTTGAATCTGTATAAGTGCTTTGAGTGCACGGCCACCTTGCTTGGGGGGCGGGGTGGGACAAAAGAACTCCCTAAGTTGAGAGTGACCGCCTAATTAATCGCGACAGAGTTAACATAGGTCTTCTTACCCCAAAGGGGAGGCTGTGGGTGACTGAATATATGAAAGGCACCAATGCTTGGGAACTATAGTTACAGGTGCGTAGCTTTTTATTCTTCATCATTGTCTCTTTTACAGATTCACATGTTCACAATAAATTAAACAGCAGTGCTCAAAGATGAGGGCAGACTGTGTAACATAATCAAGATGGTTTCCCTCTAACGGTACAGATGCTGAAATGCGGCTTGACCCACTGTTGTCTTGGTTTCCTCATCAGCCGCACAAAGATAATTGTTGTGTAAATGTAGAAGCATTCACAAGGGTGCCACCTGACGACTATGCAGATCAGGACACTGGCATAGCATGTACAACCTCACTCGTGTGGTCATGCACAACCATTGGGATAGGCCTCATCTGCTGCCTGACGGAGAGCACCTGCCGGGTATTTTGTGTGTGGCAACTTGCTATACAGTTACAAATCATAGGTATTCACCTTAAGGAACTTTAAGCAGACATATCCCTTACTCCAGGGACTCTAAATAGTGTGTACATGTCCCTCTCAGTAGGCACCTCTAAACAGCAATTATTTATATAGGATAGTACACATTTTATTTTGTTGAGATTTTTTTTTAAAAGACAGTACAGGCACTTTCCTACTAGGAAAACGAGATGATATTGCTTAATTACATATGGAATAAATAATTAGGCAATAACACCCGCACCGACTGGTTTTCTTGGTAAGGAAGTTTCCAGAGACGATGTTAAAGGGCTGAGCCAGTGCAGGGCATTTAACGAGGGCTTCAATGCGGACACTGCCAGCAATACTATTATAGCCATCACCACCTCAGCATAACATCTACGGTGGAAGTGAGGCGGGTTTATTTTTACTTGATAAACAGCATGCATAGACTGTGCTGCCCATTGTTAGGTGGGCAATGCTCTCCTTTCCAGCCTCCAAAGGCCCTTTCAAATGGGGCAATATGGATTCCCGGATGCCTACGCTTTTAAATGCATAGCAGTGTCCTACTCTGGAGGGACTTTTCGGGCTTTTCATTCACTACATTGAGCAGAAGATGGAATGGTTTGCATCAGGCCTCCCCATATACATACCCATGTGCTATCGTCCAAACATTTTGGAGTTGGGGTTGACTTGCACCCTCACGCATGCCACACCCCAAGACACCCTCACAATACTAGAACTCAAAGACACTACTTCAGAGAACACATGCTCAATGCAGCACCTGTTTAAATTGTTGAGAGGCACCAGTGATTATCTGCCCAATGTGATGTGAGAACAATACTTTTAAACTGTTGGACTGGAGGTTAAACAAGAAATAAGGATTTACCAGTTGTCGAATTCAGTGCCATTGACCCATTTCCAGGGCTGATCAGAATCCCTCCTCAGGCCAATCCAGTGATCACGCTCCCCTTTATAACGCATCACGAAATCCTGCAAACATGACAGAAAAAGGACACACTGGAATTTACTCAGCAGACCCTCGCTGAAAGTTCAGTAAATAGGACTTGTGTAGAAAATGTGCGGAATTAAGAACATAATAAATCACAAACCGAAAATCGAGTGACTCTCCTGAATGTGTAGGTCGCCACTCTCATTTTGGTCTAATATATGTCAAGATAAACATTTATGAATAATTCTAAATAGTGTAAGGACTACATTGGTTGCATTGCATTGAGCTTCTGTGAAGCATTCAGAGTGATAGTTTATATCCAGGCTGAACGAAGTAACATTCACAGGAGAGGACCACTTTCCCTTGAAACCTTAATGTAGTTCGTAACCCGCCTAAAGATATTGTCCAATAGTTAATCTTATAAGTGGTTAACGGGTAATGATGAAAGGTGTTCCTCAATACCATCTTCTATTATGTTATTCCAGTATTCTTTTTAAAGGTTGAGGAGTTTTATGGTAAGTCCTCTTCACCAAAAAGGAGGGAAAACAGATACAGAGGACAAACCAATGAATCATCCGGTAAGTGAAAATAAATTTATTAAGAACTGTAGAGAACAATGGCAACCCCCTCCTTCCGCCCAAACGTTTCCTACGGCTCCTCTCATATTCCCCCCACCATGGAACCAGTCCCACTGTAACACATCCCCCACTGTAACACATCCCCCATTCCACAATACAAAACATTGGGGACAACAAGATGCAAAAAGCAACCTCAAAATATGAACATAGAGAATTTAATCGTAACACAATCTATACATTTGTTAGGGAACCCAGCATTGTGTCTGAGATGATCCATTGCAGAGAGCCTGTCTTCGTCTACATCCCGATCACATGACCTCCACACTGCCTCCCACTAGCCCCAACCCTATCCTCATACACTCACCCAGCACCACCCACACTAGACTTCCTCTTCAGAGTTCAGCCCAACACCCCTATTTGGTATCCTCACTCGTGGAACATTGTTCTTTCCATGTGCTATCCAACCCCTCTGGCATCTTCTGTGCTCTGACCACTCTCCTTAGTCCACCATCCACCATTCCGAAGCTTAAGAGCACTGCAACCAACCTCAGTGACAAAGGATGACCTTCTGGCAACATTTAATGGCTTCTTCAAATGCAACATGCCACCCACTTTCACCTCAAGCTCTGTCACACACTTGCGACAGTCATAGCGTATCGTGTTCCTCCACTGTGACTGCAGCACCCTCATGAATTTCCCCTGCATCCTTCCGTGGAATAAGGGCCATATCACATCATGACATTAACAAAAGTCGTGACATCACAAGAAGTATAAGTATATACACGCACAAAATGGTGGCTGTTCACCACATGGAATGCTGTCAAAGGGAGATAATCAACCATTTACAAAAGATAAGCTACAAGCCACAATAGGGTAAGTAATGGAATCCAACATTAATTCTGCTTTATTCATGATAAAATAGGTGAACAGATCATTATTTGTTTTCACAGGGATCATCACCCTTAATTCTAAAAGGTTTACTTTGGCTGAAATGTTATAGCATGAGAAAGGCCTCTAAAGAAAATCTAATAAATGCATCCAACAAATGCCATCTAATTGGAATATTCATATTAATGGAATCTTTATGACTTTTCATAGCACAAACAATGTATAAATGTGACTTTAGACAAAGGGATACTTTTGGCCCCAAACTTAATATAATCTCATAAAAGTAAGAACATATCTACTTGATATTTGCACTTTGTCTGGTAAAATTGTTTTTATCAAATTGGAGGAGCTAGGGGGGAGGATGGTCTCTAATTGGCTAAAGCTAAATGCTAGCAAAACTGAGGTACTGGTTGTAGGTACTACCTTCCCCCATCTGTTCTGTACCAATGACTTTTGGCCCTCTTCCCTTGGCCCACTTCCTACACCTGTTCTGTCAATCAGAAATCAGGGGATACAAATCACCGCCTCCCTGACCATGGACGAGCAGGTGGCAGCAGTCTGCAAGACAAGCCATTTTAAACTCTGGGTCTTAAGGAAGGTCCTCCCTTTCATCCCCATAGCCTCCCAAACTCCTGTGGTAGCTGCCCTAGTTTTGAGTGGAGTTGATTATTGTAACTCACTTTATCTAGGGCAGCCTCTTTACCTGGTCAGGCGGCTACAACTTCTACAAAATGCAGCAGCAAGATCTATTGTTCGCCCTCCATTTGGAACATACATGTCCCCTGTGCTGAGACAATTACACTGGCTCCCTGTGGCGGCTCGAATTATGTTCAAATCTATGTATATGGTACATCAGGCTTTTTACGTCATTGGAGTGGAGTACTTGCAAGCGAAATGTGTGCGCTATTTTCCTACCCACACTCTCCGCTCCCACTCTGCCCTCTTGATAGTTGTCTCTCGGTTTGGTTGCGCCCACTTTGGTGGGCGTGCCTTTTCTGTTGTGGCTGCCAAAGCTTAGAATTAACTTCCCCTTCATTTACAGAGGATTGTTGATCACCTTGTCTTTCGGTAGAAATTGAAAACTATACTATTCTAAAGCGCACTACATTCTTATCTTATTGAATTCTCCTTTATGCCTCAGCGCCATGATGCCTTTGGGTGTGCGTATGCTTTACAAATCCCGATACCAGTCTTGAAAAAGCCACATTGGCGAATCACCAAGCACATGCTACTGTTTTGGTATGAGCTGGAATAAATTAATCATTTTGCAATATGAAAAGGAACGGAATCCTTTTTGATGAATTCATCAATAATATATATTTGATAAATTACAATGTAATAGAAATTCCTTTGATTTACTATAATAAGTAGGTTTTCAGGAATATAATGTGTCCAGCGATTTACTTACTGTAGAAAAATGCCTTTTTGTTAAATTGATTAACACAACCCCAAGCCCACATTCACTGGCATCCACCGTCAGAACGAATGGCACATCCTCCCGGAACACTTAAAGAATCTCTCTATCATCTTGTTGCATTCAAACTTTACCCCCCGTGCACAACAACTCTCTCAGAGGTTCGACAAAAAGAGGTATATCCAGGCACAAGCCACACATAATATTCAAAACCCCAAAAATGACAGCACTTGTTCCCTATCCTGGGATCTAAGTGTCCGCCCAATGGCCATTATTAAATCCTCACTCTGTTTCGTTCCATTAGCTGACATCACATGCCCCATGCACTTCACAGAGGCCTTTGAAGAAACCTATTTCCCCCTCTGCAGCATCATCCCTTGCCATTAAAATCGCAAAGAATTCACCCAAAATCCTGATACGCTATCTTGCTGTGCACCCGAATATAAGCAGATCTTGAAATGCCACCACCCCTGGCATTCCCTTGAACATCACGTACATCACTCGTTGAAACAGCGGTGGCAGGCGCTTATCTGCACAGCATCCTCCTAAATTTGAACTCCCTCTCCGGCATTAAAAAACCTGCCATGGCCGGGTGCAGGATGCAATATTATATGATGGTGTGCAGTCTTCAAATCCAATGTTGAATAAAATATGCCGTCGACCTTAGTCCTTAACCAGTAAGTCTTCGAACCTCGGTAACGAGTAACAGTCAACCCAGATCGCTGCATTCAATCCTCTCAAGTCTACACATAGAGTAATCTCTCCATTCTTCTTGTTCGCTGCCCCCATTTGTTACAACCACACAGAAATCTCAATTAGATTGATTATATCTTCCTCCTTTATGTGGTCCATGTGTGTGGCAGTTCCTTCCTCACACTAAAGGCACACAACCTTGTCTTAACCTTATCCAGTCAATAAAGCCTTTCAGACTTCCCAGTTGATCAGAGAAGACCTCCTTGTGTATTTACAGGACACCTTCCAAGCCATTCTCTTGACCCAGCAAAAGTACTTGCTTATCAATACATGGGTGTAGGACAATTCTCAACTTGGATTGCATCTCCCAACACGTTGAGTCCCTTGCTAGCAACATAAAACATGTCCTCTGCAAACCGTCCATTAACCTCCAACTCTCTGTAGATTCTGTCACCTTTAAACTGCTTTCGTGCCGATCTGTACTTTCATCAGCCTTATATGGCCAAACAATCCGTTGCATGCATATTGTGACATTATACTCACTGTGACACCTGAATCCACCACAAAACCAATATACTTGGCACAAATCTGTACGTCGCCCCAGTGTCCTTTTACTCTTCAGAACGGATGACACTCCCACCACAAGCACCATTTTTTCATACTCCTTTCATCCTCCAGCTCTTCCACTTCAATGCAGTTGACTCTGCTGCTCCTTATCATCCAGCACATTGTGGCAATGTAGCCCATTCATCTGCATAGGTTGCACTCCATGCCTTGTGGCAGGCACATCTTACTGGATGCTATGTGCCAAACACCACCATATCAGAGGAACGTCCTTGGATCTTGCACCAGAGCTCTGCTGCTCCTTTTCTTCATGGATCCACCTCTTCTCAGCAGCATGTGTATAGATGTGTTGCTCACATACGCACACAATAGCCCCTCATTGCCACGCTTGTCCAGCATCCTCCCATCACTGGCAGACACGTCCATACTCTTGGCCATGTAGATCGTTTGCTCCAAGGTCAAATCCCTACAATGCAATTGCAATGCACCACAATCTGATCTTGGATGTGCTAATCAACCAACTGGCCAAACTTTATCTGAGTCCTCTGTGCCCTGCTGATGGATATGGAACTGATATCTTTCAATAGTGACATTGGTCTGGGCAGCATAGGGCCTCCCCAGCCATAGAACTGCCTCCACATATTCATTCAAGGCAGCATTATGTAACTGGGTAGGTGATGGAAAACAGTGCTTTGGTTTGGAGGGGTGAATTAATTAATGAAAGGGGCAATTTCTCTGCTTTGTAACTTTCTCCATTCCTGGCAGCCAAGTTTCAAAAGCTCTGATCCACACTCCCCAGTTCACAGGAGCTTTACCCAGTGTTCCAAGGAATGGTGGTGGTGGCTGGGCCGGTTCATAATCTGCCGTTCTCATAATGTTAATCAGTTTCTGATCACACTGCAAATTCACTGTTTTTCTCCAAACGTTCTTCCTTTCGCTGGCCTATCAATCAATTTTCTGCTGCACCCGTGCGGATGTATCTCTCTCCCTGAGGCCCACTCTTACCTCCATTTGCAACCAGGATGAGTTCCAAGCCCCTCTTCTGCAGCACGCTTCACAGGCAGACTGGCTTGGAAGACCGAAGAGTTGTCTCTCTCTTGCATGGGGCGACAAACGAAAATCCTGGTAGTCGTTGCCAAAATGATACAGCCAGAGGAAGAACCAAAGAACTGTCAGGAAAGTGAAAGCATATTTATTAAATGGCCCTTGCAAGGAACAGCAGGTCTTCCCCAACCGCCACCGACTTCAGCTCCTGGAGGTGGATTGTACCTCAGAACCTTGCCAGTCTTTACTTGTTTTTATAAATGGGCTTGGCATTCAGTGATCCAGCGTGGTTTTTAGATGCACGTTTTGCAGCTCAAAAGGTTCTAAAAAGGAAAAGAGCGCTCCCTCCAACAAGCCTTCTATCATTTAAGCAACAGACCGGTTATTGAGGAAAACACTTGAAAAAAATATGGAAAGAAAAGAGTTCTTAATGCCTTCAAAATAGCTTTACATAGATTCAGGAAATACTCCATGCTGTGTCTAGCGATGCAGCCAATGTTGCTAGGGAAGAGTATGGTGGCCAACTTGCAGACCTCTGTGAAAAAATAGGCGATGTTAGGTAGCTCTTACTTTTGATGATTAACAAAGTAGCTCTTGAGTATCAAATATGAGCACCGGGGCGGGTGTGGCTCCAAGCCCGGGTTCGGAGCAAGCTGCGCGTTGCTCAAAACAGCCCAGTCATCTTCCCACACGTCCCCTTCGCTCGTTTCATAGCCATCCCATCACCTCCCCCCCACCCTCACTTACACAGTTTTGCTGCTCCTGGATCAGCCATGGAAATGGAAGAAGGGCTATGCAAAGAGCCCCACCTTTCATTTCCCTGGCAGCCATCTTGTGCGAGTATTAGCCTGAATCTAGGGTCTCTGCGAGCATGCCATATATTGATTTAACTAAATACATTTATTCTAGCACCCCGGATGCTAACCAAGGGGTCTAATAGCAATAAGAACTATTTTCTTGGGCTGTACTGAGTGGCAATGTCCTGGGGTATAAAACACACCGCCAGTATAATGTTGTCATCAGAATCAGGCTCGCTTCTTGCTTCTTGTGAGTTTTGGGTGTGTCGTGCAGTTAACGGTGGACTGTCACGGAAGCCACGTTGGCATTCGATAGGAGAGTGGCCCAGGTGACCTAAGGGACAGTTAGTCAGTGGAGAAAAGACAATAGGGAAAAAACCCTGGACACCATATAATTGGATGGCTGCATCCTTATGACTGGACCTCTGGAAGGGAGACTCCTTGTATATCAGCTGGCGTGGAAGTAAGCAGGATGAGAGCATCGAAGACAAGCAGGTAATAACTGAAGACAGGAGGGAAACAAGCAGGCAAGGAACTGGAGTAAGGATGGAGGCTGAGAGCCCTACAACCACAAAAGGAAGCATGATGAAGGTAAGTGGTACAGAAGCCAAATAACACACAGGATCGAATTGGGACAAGACAGACAGCAGGGGAAACAATCTGGAGTGTTGCAACGAGTCCAGATGCGATGCACGGCCGCCCTAAAGATGGAGCAGGTGCCATGGAAGAAGCGTCAGATGCTGTACAACCGCACTGACATGGACATCAAACATGGGCTGCTGGCGCGCCTCGATCTTGCGACAGGAGCGGTGTCAGCGATGGTGGCCATCTTGGAACAGACACATATCAGCAGCAGCCCGTAAGAGTCACTGAGGTGACCGGATTCATCATTTATCTGGGTTGGAGGATTGAGATTTCTGGAGGTAGGTTGAGTTCAGGGGCCTCCACAAATGTCAAAGATGGGCTAATTGCCAAGTATATTTTCAGAGGTAAATTGTCTTTGATCTGGCTCTTTATTAACTGCAACATAACAGATGCTATGCTGAAAGAAGTTCAAGATGAACAACATCAAAACTTTGTTCACCAGCAGCAGGCCAAACTCTCACACCCGAAATCAAGCCAAATATAAACCCCTGAGGGGCCATTTTTGGCAAACAAGTAGAAAGTCAATTTAATAAGCAGTAAATATATTCTGTCGTGCATCATGGATGACAAAAATATTTAAAAAAATCCAACTTTCCATCTTTTGCAGCTGGTGCATTGAGCATGAGAATTGAGCTACATTTTTCTATATCATTGATTCTAAAAGTAGCTTTAAGATTTGCAACATCTGTATTGAGAATGAGTTACTACAGTCCCCAACGTCATATAAAACGAAGCTCAAACCCTCATGAAATTTCTAGCAGAAACCAATCTTCTTGTAAATAAGGCTGTGGAAAATTCATTTGGTTCAAATTGAAATAGGTGGTCTTTTTGGCCCACATTTCATGTTGCAGGAATGCTGCGAATGGGCCTTTTTTGTAGAATCTTTTTAAAAAGACATAAAACACATGTGCTCAAAAATGGACAATTTAAAAAACTGCTATAATTAGTTCATCAAAATACATTTGTTACTTTTAAGTACATTTTTGCGAATTGGTTCAAGTAGGCCAATTCCAAGAAAAGTTATTTTGAATAGCTAAAAATTTCGATAAAAAAAGTTAAATAACACAATTGACTGAAAGTAGCAATGTTCTTAAAAATTCAACCAATTCTAAATTAAAACCGTTTAAAAAAAACTTCCACTTTTTGGCAGATATGTAAATATATTGCAGTTTAAAGAGATTTTCTATTTGCTTTCCACAGATACGTTCAATACCTTTTCTCCACGTATGATAAAATCCACGCACCCGACCCTCTGCGGCAAAGCCCGCGTAGGCCAAGGGCGCAGTGTTGTGCTCCACAGGTCCACAGAGCACGCTGTCCAACTCTTCGTTCTACATGACGCTTCACGCTATGTTCGACGCCTTTTCACCATGTACGATAAATTAAATGCAGACCCTCTGCGGCAAAGCCCATGTAGGCCAAGGGCGCAGTGTTGTGCTCCGCAGGTGTTTGTTGCCACAGAATGGAGCCACCATGCTCACCGCTCCAACCTGCTAAGATGGACACACCTCACCTGCCCACTGGACTTGCACAGTACATGCTCCTGCTTCGCCGCTCAGTATGGCTACCATACTTCCCCCATTTTCCCTCATCCCCCAACCACCTTTCTACCCTCATCCTAGCTCAAGAGTTCACCCTCAATGCCCGACTGTCCCAAACAACTCACTTTGTACACCTACCCTTCGTCCCGCCAAACCATGCCTATCCCCGCCTAGTATCACATGCCCCGCAGCCCCCAGCCCAGTCACTAGCCCTCCTACAGCCACGCAACTACGCAATCTCAGAATTGGACCAATAGTAACAGTAGGCCATACGCAACTTAAACAACGCCTCCCGGCCCATAGCCCAAAACACCAGCCGCCCGATATTCACACGATTATGCAACCTCAGAATCACATCCAGAACACCACTAGGCAACTTAAACAATGCCTCCCAGCCCACAGCTCCAGTATCAGCCATCTGATATCTACGCAACTTCAGAATCGGCTACAGACTCCCCACGCCATCCGCAACTCCCACAACCAACGTCTCAGTACATTAGTGTACCCACATCCATTGCTGATGCGCCCCCATCCAGCATGGACACCGCGCCTCTCCACCTTCCCACCACCAACCACAGTATATCAGCTGCCCCCAAGAGCCCTTTGCTCAAACTAGCCCTCATCAATGCCCGATACCTGCCAGCTCATGCTCTAGACATCCTCGACCTCCTAACTACCAACAACCTTGATGCACTAGCAATTACGGAAACCTGGCTCCACACAGCCGCAGGACCAGCCCTCCCCTTCGCCATACCACCAGGATACACCATCCTTAGGAGTGATAGACTAGACGCTAAAGGAGGGGGCGTAGCCTTTATTAGCAAAGACCACCTATGCATCAGAGAAACCAACAAAACCTCCCTCAACAACAACTGACATCCTATCACTAAAAATGACTATATCACTTTCCAACACTATCACCACCCATCTAGTTTACCGGCCGCCTGGCCCCATCCTTACCTTCAAAGACCTTCTCCAAATCTTACAAGAAAACACCAAACCTACCTCTCAAATACTCCTCCTCGGCGACCTGAACTTCGGCCTCAATGACCTTAACGACACACCAGCCACCTTGCTTGCAAACTCACTATCTGCACTTGGCTTCAATCACTGCATCCACTGCCCCACACACGACAAAGGATGATCCTTAGACTGGATAGCTGACCATAACTGCCACTTCGATATCACGTCAAACACCCCTTGCCCATAGTCGGACCATCATATCATCCTGTCCACCATCCCCATCGCTCAACATACCAAAACTTCCACCACCACGATGCCCCCTTCCCTTGCCCGCAGTGCCCGTAAGCTCACAAAAGAAAACCTCCTGCCCTATCTAGAAGCCCTTGAACCTAGTTATCCCAACCAGCCATGACACAAATAGTCTGGTTGACCTTTATACCAAAGCTCTAGCTAAGGCCATCCTAACGATAGCCACATTATCTCCTAAAAAAGCAAAACCTCTAGCATACTCAATTCATGGTTTACAAAGGACCTCTATGAACTAGAGCTAAAAAGAAACAAGAAGTATCCTGGAGACACCTGCCCTCCGACACCCACAAACAAGAATTCCTGACTGTATCCAAACAATATAAAAATGCAATTATCCAAGCCAAAGCTAACGCATTCAATTCCAGAATTGCCAATGCGACCTCAAACACCAGAGGAATATTCTCCATCCTCAAGGAACTGGAGACCCCAGTATCCCCCCCCATCCCAGCTATCCAAAGATCGTGCATGGTGCGACAGCATCCAAAGCGCCATGTTAAATGAAATCAGCCTACTCCAAAACAAAATCATCACCACACATACCTTAAACAACCCACCTTGACCAACACCGGCCCCGAGGCCACACACTCTTCCCCACCCAAGTCCAAACCGCTACTGAAATTCAATACCATTTCCAACCAAGACGCTCTAAACATCCTGAAAAGCCTCAAGCCACCCAGATGCAAGGGCGACATATGCCCAGCCTCTTTGATCAAAGACTGTGCTGAAACTCTGGCCCCGTTATCACGGCAGTCATAAATTCCTCCTTCACCTTCAGGCCTCAAAGAAGCTCCTAAAAAATATTTTTCTTTTTAAAAAAACACCCTTGATCCAACAACCCAGAACAACTACCGCCCATCACGACCATTCCATTCCTGTTAAAAATACTTCACCAAGCAGCATACGTCCAAATACAACAACAAATAGAAACAAACCATATACTTGGCTTCCGCCCCGGGCATGGAACCAAATCTGCCGTCCTCGACTTCAAAAATCAAATGGAGGATAGAGATAAAGGTAAACTGGCCCTCTTGCTGCTACTAGACCCCTCAGCAGTGTTTGATTTAGTTGACCATAATATACTCTGCTGTCGCCTCACCCAAGCAGCTTCCTTCTCACCAGAAGCAACAGCATGGATATCCTCCTTCCTATAAGGCAGGAGAATGAAAGTCTTCTCCGAGAGTGCCAGTGCAACACCCTCACCAATCAATTGTGGGGTCCCCAAAGGCTTGTGTGTTTCCCCCACACTCTATCTTCACAAAACCCCTCTTCAATTTCTTTGACTCCCTTGACATTGCCTATACAAATTACGCAGATGATACCCAAATTCTCCTCCCCCTCTCCAGCACCTACTCAGAAGATGCTGCAACACTAAATTCAACCTTCGCCATCGTTCAAGCATGGATGGCCTCCCACAGTCTCTGCTTGAACAATGACAAAACAGAACTCCTCATCATAGGACCCCCAAAAGCTCTGAACAAACTGAACTCTGAATACTCGACCTTCACCATCGATGGCATCCCTATCCCAGTCTCGGTCTCAGTAAAAATCTTGGGAGTCTACCTAGATGCATCGCTCACACTCAACTCTATTGCCTCCTCAGCTGCATACAACACAAAACTCCTTAGTGCCACAAAAACCTTCCTTGCGCCAGATATTTGCCTGACAATCGCTCACGCTGTGGTGGGCGCTAGACTAGACTCCACTATCGCAATGCTTAATTCGCTGGCACCTCTTCCCACAACCTAAACAAACTGCAAGTCATTCAAAATAATGCCTTAAGAGCTTCCATCAACCTCCCCAAAACAGAAAACATATCAGCTGCCCGTAGGAAGGTACATTGGCTCCCCATCCGGGAAATAATTATTTTCAAGACCCTAACCATTACACATAGATGCATTTCCAAATCAGCGCCGCCATACCTCTCCCAAAGATTCTCCAATCCACTATCAACCAGACCCATCAGAACTCCTTATGCACACAGGCTAGTGCAACCCTCTTTCAAACGTGCCAAAGCAGGTGGCTCTAGCTTCCCTGTCATTGATGCCAAGCAATGGAACTCCCTCCCACTCAACCTCAGGTCAGAAGGCTCTTACTGGGCTTTCCGCAAAGGCCTCAAAACCTGGCTATTCAATTAACTCTGTATGTCCCTGCCCGCCCTCCACTTACGGACCCTTCTAGCATTATCCATGCATTGTTTATACCTTTTCTCTATTATATGCTACACTGGAATCATTGTATCTATGGAACTTCCAACCTGTAACCACTGCAATATGTATGCACCATCTATACAACCTGTCTATATGCAATTATGTATTTCAAGGCATCACTGTAACTTGTAACCGCCTTCTGGCACCAGTGGCCTCTGTGTAACCTATTCTCCACAGCGCCCTGATGCCTGAAGGCTTGCATGCGCTCGACAATATGCAAAAATAAAGATAGAAATACAAATATTTCTCCCAGTCATTGTTGGAAAGGCTATCACATGGCGATTTGTGGGGTGAAAAGACAGTTGCAGAGGAACAGAGATGGAGAGGCCATGCTAGGCCCTATTGTGATAGTAAAGCTGACTAATGTGGAGTTCCATTGAAATATAAAAGCCAGTACAAAATAGTGATTTCTGACATAAGGCCTAGTGAAATGGAAAGAAATGGGCCTAGCAAACGCCACTGAAATGGACAGGTGTGCAAGTGAAGGGGAATCTACCTGAGAGCTTAAAACTGCTGATTATGCCCAGTGAATGGGAAATAACCTGTGGTGCTGCAGATGCGGGCTGTGTAAACTGAGAAAAACGCCTTTTGACAGATTCAAAGCAGTACACATGAGAAAATATACATGGAAAGGATAGGCATATGAAAAATACCAAGGAGGAATTGTGCTACATTTAAAAAGTGGAGCCAAGTGACATATTTTGAAAGACACTTAATCACAAATAAGCTGACATTCAAACGGTAAGGCTCACTTGTTGGATTTTTCTATTTAACCATGGCATACGTGTGAATAATACCTAAAGTGAACTTATATCTGTCCAAACCGCCTTTAAAGAAAGATTGTATGTCAAACAAAATGCCCAGATAGAATACTAAAATGTTACATGTAAGCACATCTTGTCGATTTAAAGCTGTATTTTCTGAGGTATGGATGCAGCTGGTGTTTTTCCCACTGAACTGAAAGGTCTGTGCCTATGAAACTTTGACCTCAAGACCCGTGGGCTATGCTCACAGCCCAAATTCAGTTATAAATACAAAGAATGAACAGAGAATCTTTTTTAAAAATTGTGCGAGTTGCAGATAACAGTTAGCAGAAATTACCTTTAAGGTCAGGTTTCCCCATTAGCTGTGCATTAGTGGCCAACAGAATTACCTTTTCAGGCTGATTCGACCTCAAGTACTGGCTTCAGAGCCGCTAATGGATGATCAAACATTGTGTATGAAGCAGATTGCTGATAAGCAGATGTTCGGGTCAGTTGATCTTGAACGAGAGTGCCCAGAGGACAGGGACTCAACAGACCTTTCTCTGGTTGTTGACCGTTGTCGATCGCTCGACCCATGCATCGAGTCTCGACCTGGGGTTGTGTGTTTAGTGGTGTGTGATTTTGGAGCGCTTCCGGCACCGGGTGTAGTCCCCACAACATGGCCGCTGGCCTGTCCTACGGGGTTGGGGGCCTGCGCTTGGGTAGCCGGAGTGTTGTGCTCACCTGGTCTGCTGAGGCGTTGGGGCACGGTGGCAGCCCTCCCTGAACTTGAATCACTTCAGGCCTCTCCCTCAGTAGAAAAGCTGTGAGCGGTGGTACGTGGTGATACTGCTCCTGCGTAGAGATCAGAGTGTGTGAGTGCGCCAATCTGTGATTGTTGTAACTCTCGAACCCTTCACCCCAAAGTACGGTTTCTGTGAGCATACGCCGGCCCATAAAGCTCACCTGTGAATTATGGAAGATAAGCTCTCTGTCCTGCTACTTCTGGCAGGGGCGCGTCGAATGGTATCTAGTCTCCAGGCCTTGAATGCTGCTTTAATCACCAGTAATTCCTTATCTGTGATTGCATAGTTCAACTGAGTGGCTGAAAATGTGCGGGACCAGAATGCGACGTGGTGTAGTTGTCCTGTTTCAGGGTCTCGTTGTGACAATACCGCTCCCATTGCTATTTTTGAAGCATCTGTCTCAACTATGTAAGGTAGGTCTGGTTGTGGGTGTCAAAGGACTGGTGCTGTAGTGAATGCTAGTTCCAACTTCTGGAAGGCTTCTTCAGCTTCTGTCGACCAATGGAACCTTTGATTTTTCTTTAACAAGGAGGTAATTGGATGTACAATTTGTGAAAACCCAGGTATAAACAGACAGTAAAAGTTGGCGAATCCGAGCACGCTTTGCACTCCTTTCTTGGATGTTGGTGAGGGCCATTGGAGGATTGCATCCACCTTTCGTGTATCCATATGTACGCCTTGTGGTGTGAGCATGAAACCGAGAAACTCGACATCGGTTACATGAAAAAAACATTTTTTCCAATTTGGCATACAATTCGTGTTGTCAAAGCTTCTCTAAGACTGCCTGGACATGGCCTACATGTTCTTGCATGAAATTTGAGTAGATAAGAATCTTGTCAATGTAAACAAGAGCGCAAACGTCCAGTAGTTCACAGAGTACATCATTCATAAAGAATTGGAAGGCCGCTGGGGCATTGCATAGCCCGAAGGGCATGACCTGGTATTCAAAGAGGCCATAATTCGTGCAGAAGACCATTTTCCACTCGTCTGCCTCTTTTACTCTTACAAGATGGTATGCTGCTCTTAAATCCAGTTTTGTGTAGATTTGAGCATGTTTCACTTGGTCCAGGAGCTCTGGTATAAGTGGTAAAAGATATTGATTTTTTACTGTGATCGGATTGATGGATCTATAGTCGATGCAAGTTCTTAAGTCCCCCTCCTTTTTAGGCACGAAGAATAAGGGCAAGGAGGCAGGTGACATGGACGGGCGAATTAAACCGTTCGCCAGGTACTGATCCAGGTAAGTTCTAAGATGCTGATTTTCCTGTTCGGTCAGAACGTAAATTCAGCTGCAAGGGATCTGGGGTCCGGATACAGGATCTATTTGACAATTGTAGGGTCTATGCGGGGGCAGAACGTTGGCTTGCTCTTTTTTGAAGACATCCTGGTAATCTTGGTATTCAAGCAGTAAGAATCTGATGAGGCCCACCACGATTCCTTTCTTCAGTTTCAGATTGGTGTCATCTTTTTTGTAACATGTGTCGGCACAATCATGAGGAAATGTCAGAACTCGTTTTCACCAGTCGATCCTAGGATTGAGGGTCTCCAGCCAGCGCATTCCCAATATCATCTGGAACTGAGAAGCACCGATGAGATTGAAAGTAATGTCCTCTTGATGCCCGTCCTGACACAGAAGCTTGACTTTCTCTGTGTATTGTGTCACCGGGCCGGATGATAGCGGAGAACCATCCACAGCAGTGACGTTTTCCAATTTCCGCTTCTGTGGGAGAGGAAGGCCTATTTGGAGAGCCAAATCTTGGTCAATGTAGTTACCCACAGCTCCACAATCAATATATGCCTCCAAGGCACTGGAAGGACTAGATGTGAGTCTGTACGGATTCCTTTTTCATGCTCGATAAGAGGACCCCTACACTTGCCGGGCATTAGCGTTTCCCGAGTTCTGTTCTTCTTCTTCATCAGTTTTGTCTGTTGCCCCAAACGTTTTCTTGGGTGGTTTTACCGGGCAGTCACGGAGGAAGTGACCTGCTTGTCCACAATATAAGCAAAGCTGTTGTTGTCTTCTTTTTTCCCCCTTTCTGCTTTGGTAAGGGGACTTCGTAATCCACCAATTTGTATTGGCTCAGACTGTTCATGTGGTTTAGTCTGATTCTCACAAGGTCATCCGTAAACTGACCGTCCCTCTGATCTAGCTCGATCCATTTTCCGATTCTGCAACCTATGATCGAGTTGCACCATCAGGTCTATGTAGTACGCACACCTCTCAGGGGGATTTACCACTTGCGCCAACACATCCTTAAGTTTTCCACGTAACCCTCAGGCGACGGTGAGCGTTACGCTGCTTGCAAGTGCAGAATAACGCGAAGCATCGGTCTTGAGCTTCGGGCAGCTTATATAGCTGAGATCATGGGCATGCCCATTAGGGCCGGCTTACCAGTTACACCCTGCCACTCCTAGAGAGTGAGCACGTGCGAAGGCAATATATTAGCAGCCACACCCAAGAATATACTTGGGGCTGCTTAATGGATGGAAGGTTCAAGGTTAATGCATCTGAAGTGCTATGTCCATAATAAAAGCTTTTTGGTGTTAAATGGATGTTCTTGTTTACTTTTGTTCATGAGCCTGGTGCCAAAGGCACCAGGACAGTGTCCACCCAGGTCTCCTGTGCATGCAAACCCTGCATGCCTGTGCCCCTGACTTCATGACCATGACACGGAGCCACCCCATTGCCCTCCGAAACAGCAGCATTGAAACCATCGCCAAAGGCGCCTTCTACCTCCATGGCGTCGAGCTGCCTGGCGTAGTGGGCCCCGCATTTTGTGGAGCGGTCCTTTAACGTCTTAGGCCTGAAGAGCCTACACTCGAGACAAGACGTTTCGAGGTGGTCTCTTGGGAGACACAAGTTGCAGGTTAAATGCTTGTCTACCCATGGGAAATTACGATTGCACTTTGGGCAAAATTTAAACAGGGCTTTGTCCAAAACTACAGACTATGGCAGCTGGGCGAATAAAGTGTAGAAAAGGGGGCGTATACATCCTAGAAGACCTCCCCCCTCTCTCCCTAATGTCTGAGCCGAGGCCCGGGGCGGCCTTCCAAGGCCGAATGGTCCGTCGCAGTAGTCTTTCGACGGGCAGTCTTTCTGTCTTCACCAGCGTGATGTTTAGGAGGTCGGTGAACAAAAGGATAGAGAGAAATACTATCAATAATTGAAAATGACGTCAATGGCTTTACGCTGAAGAGAGGAACTCTGCTTTACGTGTCCGTCTAGAATGGCGGAAAAAAACAATCTGAGGGACCTCAACGCGTGAGGGATCATGGGTACAGTGGACGTCACACTAGGGATAGTATTACTGGCACGCCCTGTCGACGTCCCTTTTCGAGTTTCTAAAACAACAACTGTAATACAACGCAGCTTCCACTAGGTGTCAGCCTATGCACAGCATGTGATCTAAGCAAATTCCATAAGCCATAGAAAATGTTATATAATATATATATATATATATATTATATATATATATATATATATATATTCAGTGAAAAAACTTTGTTAAAGGGACGTTATGGTTCCAAGTAAAACCGAAAACCCTTGAAATTCGCCAGTTATGGTAAGCTAAGCAACCATAACTCGCGCCACCACCGTGCACTGCTAAGACTAACACCCACGACATCAAAGATGACATCACAAGTGTCATTGATGACATCACTGATGACATCACATGTATATGTACTTTTCATGAAATATGTGTACAAGGGATTCTTATTATAATGTTGCGAAAAAAGTGTCAAGGATCATTGCAATAAATATCATACCCTAATTAGTGCATTGAACGATGCATTGATATAAATAGCATTCTATTATGGGGTTCTATCAAGTATACTAAGCTACTCATGCAGAAACATAGCATTGTGTGCAGCGTACAAGATGAAGGTATAATATTCGTAATGTTAATATGTTGAATAATGAAATGATAATTGTTTTCTTAATAGATTTTTGTGTACTGTGAAATATGTAGTAAGTAGCTAATAAAACCCATGTATTACATAACTGCATTACTATAGACAAAACACAAAGAGACAAGAACACACACCAATATGGGTATATACAGGGAAAGTGAAGTTAGCAAAAAAGCACAAGTAGTAGCAGAAACAATTCATAACCTAACTGTTTATTTTCATGCAAATAAACGATTGCTGTTTCAAAGCTGCTATTTACCCTATGTATATGTATCACTTGATGTGATTGGACCCTAAGGAAAGTAGTGTGAGTACAATGGATACAAATAGGACCATATAAAGGGAAAGTACAGCCATAAAAAAAAACAGAACTATCAGAAAGTGCTGATAAGTCTATTGATTATCTTTATGCACAAAAAGGATTGCTGTCTTTCAAGCTTGTGTCTTCCCGTATGTATATGTTTCATATGATGTGACTGGACTCTAAGGGAATTACTGTAAGAACCTACTTGAAGGCTATGTCTACAAATAAAATACACTTTTTTGTTTCTGACTGTTACTGAAGAAAACCATGTGGCCTAGATATGTCAGCAAAAGAAAAAACGAGTGAGCCAGACATGTGATGTCATCAGTGATGTCAACAATGACATTTGTGATGTCATCTTTGATGTTGTGGGTGTTAGTCTTAGCAGTGCACGCTAGTGGCGCGAGTTATGGTTGCTTAGCTTACCATAACTGGCGAATTTCAAGGGTTTTTCGGTTTTACTTAGAACCATAACGTCCCTTTAACAAAGTTTTTTTACTGCATTTCATAGGTTTTTATTAGTGCAACGTCACTATAACTTCCTTTTCAATAGATGAAGACCACTAGCATCTTAGGTCCTCAAAGTGGGAACCCCAGGTGGTAAAAAAAGATTTTTCTTCCCAAAACGGGACGCCTGTAGCGTCCCGGTGCAGGAAGGAAAATCTTTTACCAAGATGGCCACCATGGAAAGGGAAGGCGGGGTGTATAAAGAGAACACAACAGGGCCTGAGCGGGGGGTGGGGGGGAACAGGAGAGAGACACGGGGCATGAGCGGGGGCTGGGGGGAACACGAAGGAGACACGGGGCATGAGAGGGGGGTGGGGGGTAACAGGAGAGAGACACGGGGCATGAGAGGGGGTGGGGGTAACAGGAGAGAGACACGGGGCATGAGCGGGGGGTGGGGGAAACAGCAGGGCGACACGGGGCATGACCGGGGGGTGGGGGGCAACAGGAGAGAGACACGGGGCATGAGAGGGGGGTGGGGGGCAACACCAGGGAGACACAGGGCATGACCGGGGGGGTGGGGGTAACAGGAGAGACACAGGGCATGAGCGGGGGGCAACAGCAGGGAGACACGGGGCATGAGAGGGGGGTGGGGGGCAACAGCAGGGAGACACGGGGCATGAGCGGGGGGCGGGGGGCAACAGGAGAGAGACACAGGGCATGAGCGGGGGGTGGGGGGAACAGGAGAGAGACACGGGGCATGACCGGGGGTGGGGGGTAACAGGAGAGAGACACGGGGCATTAGAGGGGGTGGGGGGCAACAGCAGGGAGACACGGGGCATGACCGGGGGGTGGGGGCAACAGCATGGAGACACGGGGCATGAGCGTGGGGTGGGGGAGAAAAGGAGGGAGACACGGCATGAGCGGGGGGTGGGGTGGAACAGGGAAAACACGGGGCATGAGTGGGGGGTGGTGGAGAAAAGGAGGGAGACACGGGGCATGAGAGGGGGGTGGGAGGGCAACAGCAGGGAGACACGGGACATGACCGGGGGTGGGGGGCAACAGAAGGGAGACACGGGGCATGGCCGGGGGTGGGGGGCAACAGGAGAGAGACACGGGGCATGAGAGGGGGGTGGGGGGTAACAGGAGAGAGACACAGGGCATGAGAGGGGGGTGGGGGTAACAGGAGAGAGACACTGGGCATGAGAGGGGGTGGGGGAAACAGCAGGGAGACACGGGGCATGATCGGGGTGGGGGGAGGGATAGAGACACACGGGGCATGAGCAGGGGGTGGGGGGAGGGATAGAGACACACAGGGCATGAGCAGGGGGTGGGGGGGGGATAGAGACATGGGGCATGAGCGGGGGGTGGGTGGGAGTGATACAGACACACGGGGCATGAGCGGGGGTGGGTGGGAGGGATAGACACACGGGGTATGAGCGGGGGTGGGTGGGAGGGATAGACACACGGGGCATGAGCGGGGGGTTGGTGGGAGGGATAGAGACACGGGGCATGAGCAGGGGTGGGGGAGGGGAGAGACACACGGGGCATGAGCGGGGGGTGGGGGAGAGGAGAGAGAAACACGGGGCATGAGCAGGGGGTGGGGGAAGGGAGAGACACGGGGCATGAGCAGGTTGAGAGACACGGGGCATGAGCGGGGGTGGGGGTTAGGGAGAGAGACACACGGGGCATGAGCAGGGGGTGGGGGTTAGGGAGAGAGACACATGGGGCATGAGCGGGGGTGGGGGGGACAAACAAAAACACGGACATGCCACATGGACATGAGTTCGTGCGGCAGATCCCGCTCCTCGGCCCTCCGCTGGCCACCGTGTGTGATGGCGTGAGCAGAGGGCTGGAGGAACAGGGGACACACGGAGCATGAGCGGGGGTGGGGGGACAGGAAGGACACGCAGGGCTTGAGCGGGGTGTGGGGCAGACACGGGGCATGAATGGGGGTGGGAGGAACAGGAGACAGACACGCTCCTGCTGACCCGACAAAGCCTCTCATGCAGGAAAGAAAGATGGCGGGCGTCTCTGAAGCCAGACGCACTGCACTCTTTCACCGCATCCAATGAGAGAGCACGTCAGATGTCCGCGGACATCACGCAAGCTGCTGGCCCAATCACCGTCCTGTCTGTCACTAATTTTTTTTGCCCTACTTTTTGGTCATTTTAAAAAAACTACTGGACGTATTTTCACCAAATTTGCAAAAGCACGCTTTCGGGACCAAGCCGCTGCTCCTGGTCCAAATTTGGTGAAAATCCGTCCAGCGGTTTGGGCTGTAGGCGCGAGCAAAAAAAATTTCCCATTCAGTCTATGGGAAAAACAGACATTTTGGGACCCCCCTATAACTTTTCCCCCCCCTGCACGAATCCTCACCAAACTTTGCAAAAATATTCAGAGTGGGCCACTTTTTTTGCAAAGTTTGGTGAGGATTCGTCCAGGGGGAGCGAAGTTATAAGCCGCCCAAAAAGTGCTCTTCCTATGGAAACAGCAACTTAACCAGAACTACACTGCCACTATTGTGGCAGTGTAATACATATACATACACCGGTGTTAATGGCAATATGGCCCTTGGCGTTGGGCTGACCCTGTTGATAACGGTACTGCTGCCCACGTTCAGAGACATTTGCTTCGCTCTGGCCCTTAACTTGGGAGGCGGACTGTTACCAACAGGGTCGGCCTGCCAACTCGGGTCATATCACCTCATTAGACTCGTCAGGTGAGGACTTAGTGGAGTAGCCCACCACCAAATGCTAGGTCCACTAAGCCTGAGATGCTGACTAGTGGAGTCTTGTGACTTGTGAGGCAGTGTGACCTTGAAAGATAGAAGTACCTGAAAGACGCAGCAGGTGAGGTTGACTTGGGTCTTTGGAGGATGATGAGGGCTTAGAGATGATTGAAGTGGAAGGCTACTGTGAGAAACTCATGGTGACAACAAGTAAGACAGACACAAGTGATCACAATTCAAGGGTGTTTATTGACAGTGAATGTTAAACGCAGGTTGGAAAAATGCCTAATCTAAACCCAAGTCTAGGATGGGAGCAAGCGACGACCACCAAATGAAAAGTAAGGTGGTCCTAATGGCATTGTGTCAAATAAAAAGGGCCTATACTAAGAAACATATTGCCAAACCTCACAACTAGTACAAAAAGGGGTGTTGGACAGTTTTGAAGAAAAGAAAAAAGTGTCCTCAAATAATATGTTAGGATGTGGTACTCTTGGGTCTCCCTTCCTCATGTTTCAAGCACGGGGTAAGGTGGGGTATTGGGAGCACCGTATTCTCTCGAGCTTTCTTCAGCGCAAGATGACAGTTCAGCTAGCAGCTCTCAGGGCCGTCAATGGCCAAATCTCGTTTCACCTGAAAGTCTCTTGCCTTCGAGGATCCGATGGGTTCACAATAACAAAACCAAATGTTCCTTCGATAAATGAAAGTTTGTTTCCTTGTTTTATTTTGGGTGAGAATTTTTCACCCTTGGGTCCCCCTTTTCTGGGTGCTGGCCCCCGTCGTATCTTTCAGCCTCCCCTCGTCGGGTTCACTATAGCTTTTCGGATGTTAGGTTTCCACAAATCCTAATGTCTTTTTACAGTTCCTGTAGACTTCCCTTGACCGGGTTCACATCTGTCAACACACTGTTTTTCTGGACTTTTAGACTTTGCCCCTCTTCTCGGGCATCCCTCCCTCAGGTTTACGCACATGTTTACAGGGTTCACAATCCTCACTTGGATTCACAATGCGAGATTCACTTCCCTTGCTTTCAGCCAACTTGTAGATCAAAGTATTTCGATTGTACAGGGATTTTGCTTGACCCTCACTCACGTATGACCACTTTGATTTAATTTGGCGGCCTTCCTACGGCCTTCTGGTATCTGAAGTTTTGGTTCACATGGAGATTGAACGGAGTCTCTTGAGTTGGCACCCGCGTGGTGCCAGTTTCCCTCTTCAGCTGGTCTCCCTTTAACGATTTTTATAGTTGTTTACACTTGGTTCAAACTTGCCAGTTTGCGATTCTATCTTATTGGTCTCCCCTTTGACTCACCGGCTGTGATGAACCGCTTGGCTTTTCTTCCTGTTCAACGGGCGCAGGAGCCTCCTCTGTCCCGGTTTATTGGCATACCGTGCTCGTACTGTGCTCTTGCTCCACCTTTTATCCCTGTGGGGAAGGGAAATGGCTGTCGGGTGTGTGTAATTCTGATCAATTGCCTGACTTTGCCTGACCCTCGTATTGGGACATGTCAGGTAAACGGCTCTGGTGTTAGTCCATTGTCTATTGTGTGGCCTGAAAGTGTTCGTGTCGGAAACAGGTGGGGGCGGGGGTGTAGTGGTTTTGAATGTCCTGCGAAAGAGGATGGGGGAAAAGGTGTTAAAGGGGGGGATACCGCGTCTCACCCATCTGTGCTGAGCCATGGATAATGCTCATGAGTCAGGAAAAAGGCCTGTCTTTGAGCAACACTTGCATCCGTGTCCTGGCATTGAATGTGAGGTGCCATAGGTCGGTTGTCATGCTTTCACGGTGTGAGCAGTAGTAATAATCTGCAATGATTGGATGACCTTTGTCCAGAGCTTGGAGTTCTTTCTTGCACATTTTGTGTTAAGCCCGGATGGGACAGGGAATGCCATGACCGGCTAATAACTCAAGGCCACTCCTGGGCTTGGTTGTGTTGGTTAAATAGCTTAATGTATTAAGCGTTTTCTGGCGAGATGCTGTTTGAATTATTTGAAGACTTTAATACTTAAGGCTGATAAATCCGGCACTATTAAATTTATATTGGTCACCCTTGTTACTAGCGAGACAACAGCCTTTTGCCGACAGGACTTTGATGGAATTTTTACTGAAAAAAATCAATAGAAAAAAGTCATATATATGGGATGTAAGGGGTTAAAAGGGATGAGGAAGGGGTTGGGCAAGGTTAAAAAAAAAAAACACAGGGAAACGGAGGCTTGGGAAGCATCCCCCCAAATTACAAAAAAAAAGAATTGATGCGTTTTTTCGATGGATTGCCCCCTGAAAAAATCCATCGAAAAATCGATTGTCGCCAAAACAACACATAACCGTTACCGACAGGGTTGTCAAATAGCAACAGAAATGATAACAGGACATTGTCCACCAGTTACCAGGCAAAACATGGAGCAGGGAATTTAGCAATAACTGAATAATATGCAAAGGCCACCACCTACCAATGCAAATGACATGTTTTATACCACACTTCTTTTATTTGTGAACCTGTACACCCCCTGCCCTACACAGATGGAAGTCAGTTGTGCTGTGGCTATGTAATATACTCAAAGAGGGCGACCCCGGTTGTACAAAAACACACACAATTATATCATGGTTTCAATATGACAAGGTTATTGTGTTTTTTATATTGTGTGTTACAGACTAACGAAAGAGTCGCCACAGGTGTTTGAACCCAGTACATTCCCTATAAACAAAGAAAATGCATCACTTTACCCACAAAAGAACAATTAATATAACCGTTAGAGGACTAAAAAATATACACTCCCGCCCCTTGTGTATTCTGTGGGGTTTAGCATTGGTGAAGAGCTAGACAATAGATATGTTTCGTAGTTTCACGGTTTATCGTGGCACAGTCATGTTTGAGGTCTGGCCACGTGGTCCTTTGACTTGGACTCAGTATGATCTAACTTCTGGTATCCTTGTAGTGCCCCAGTCAAACTATCGGGACACAAGGACGGAGATGGGTGGAGCCTCTCCGGTATCCAAACTTGAAAGGAACAGTCCTTGTTAAACAGGTGTGAGGCACTCGTCCTCGCCCGAGCCTGTCGCTGGGCCTCTACGAGGATTCTACATGGAGGCCCCTTTCACAGGGACCAGCAGGTTCCTCGCTGAGGTCCGATTGTGATCGATGTGGAAGGGGCCGGGGCCAGAAACGCAAAGACTGCCCTCTTAACCAGGACAAGTACAGTGGCAAAAGCCAGAACCCGTGTGTCACCCATCGAATGGCGGCAGCATCACCAGAGGCCCAGGTTTGGTTCAGAAGCCAGAGTTCAAACGGAAATGGCCGGAAGACCTGCTTCCTCCCACCCCAATCTACACTGGATTCTATTAAATGCACATTTCATGTATTGGTTTATGATCCTGCTTTCATTACTGCGAAATAAAATGAACCTATTACGGGTATATTGTTGAGCTGCTGCCCAGTCTTCTCACAAAGCAAAGTACTTCCTTTATTTAGCACATAAAATGTGCGCGTAGAGAAGGTAGGTTACAGGCGGTCTTTGCTCGGCCCTCAAGCCCTCAACTCCTTCTGCCTGAGCAGTATCCAGAAGCGTGCTTGTGCTCATCGCCAGCTTTCCCCTTCTACTCCAGGTTTCGACTACATTGGCACATGACTGACTGGTCACTTAGGGTTTCATGTTTCCAAAGGCAGCCTTTCTTTGTTCTGCCATGCAAAGGCCCCTGTGATAATCTGCAGCTACTCCATTGCTTGATCTTGGATTTTGCAACTGAATGAAGCTGCAAGGAGGAGTTGTTGGTAGGCACATCAGTTATAATCCATGCACCCCACAGCTGCCGTAGATAGGTTGCCAGGTGTAAGTTAGGTCCCCCTCCACCTCCCCAACATCATTTTGAAATGGACCCCCACAGGAGCCCTGGCATCTTCAACCCGCACTGGTCAGAATAGTAGATTAAAAACAAGTTCATCTGAACCCCCTTCTACTTAAATAAATACAGATAGAAGGGGTGGTGGGTGTGCACTGATGAAACCAGGTGGGTTTGCCAGGTATGATAATTCAGGGTGTATATACAATGGTAGCATGAGATGGGGTGAGAGAGAAGTTCACTCAGATTACCATTTCCCGCTGGTTGTCAATCACGGCCAGTGAGGAGTGCCATGAAGCGCACGCATGTCCCAGGTTGCCTCGACTTCAGAAAAGAAGTAACACTTGTTCCTGAACCAGATCCAGCCATCGCCACAGGGTGGCAGCACTTCACTGTTCTTCGCGTTTCCCGCACTGCTGGTAACACCTGTAGCATGGGCCTGTGGATTCGCGCTCTGCTGGCCACGTCTGGAGCATGGCCCTGTGGATCCGGGCACTGGCTGCTATTTAGAACTGTTAAAGCAGGAAGCAATGTTATAGTCAGGAGAGAAAATCTACAGTGCGGGTATTTATAATAACAGCATTTCCCCCACCTTGACCAATGCTCAATAGCGTGTGTGACTCGTGTGAGGACTGGATACATGGGCCGTTGGGTACAAGGCGAGAAACCCTGGCACTGCTGACTGCCGGCTTTAATGGCCAATGGGTCTCTAGGTCCAGCAGGCATGGGATCACACGTCTGGGCATACCTGTCGAACTCTGGGTGACTTATACAATGCAAAACAAAAGGTTCCCTGTGGGAATGGCCCTGTGGATCCGGGCACATCCTGGTCTCGCGATACCCTATACAGTGAGAACCCCTTGTGATGGATCATGATGTCTATCATTGTGGCTCTCGCATCTCCCTGCAGGGACTCGGTCATTGGCTGCAGGTTTCACAGCGTGGAGCCCAGGCTCATCCCTCAGTGCGAGCCTCACAGCAGGGAGCACCGTCTCGAGGGTGGCGAGAGGGCAGGGAGTGGCATACCTTAACCCACAGTCTCATTGAACTGATGCAAAATATAAACCTTGTCTCACTCATGGGATGTGAATCTTACTCCTAGGATCTGTCTCACTCACTCCTTCAAAAAGTGTAATTCATTGATTGCGGGTCTCATGCCTTGAAGGACGGTCTTGCTCATTGAGTGATAATCTCACTCCTGAGTACTGTTACTACATGACAGTTCCCCTTTAATGCTTTTTTAAAACATTGCAGTAATTACCCGTGACTCCTTGGAGAAAACTAACAGACTTGTACAAGAAATTTAAATGGCCACCTAAACGAACCCTGCACTTTGCCCCTGAGGGCTGGAATTTTTACATTGACCGCCCCCCCCAGCCCCCCGTGGTGCTATGTCTCCTGTTACAAAGTATCAATTCAACAGATCCCTGCATTACACTTTCTACAACAATGATGGGCACTGACTGCAATACAATGTATCAATAACGGATTTGACCATAGCAAGTATTTTTCCGGGACAAATTCCCAAGTAGTGGCTCGTCTATGCCTGTCTGTTTCTTTCTAAATCTTGTTTCTATGTTTTCATTTCTTTCTTTCACTCATCTGCACTTTTCTTTCTTCCCTTCATTTTTTCTTTCCATTTCATCTTTCTTTCCTTCGTTCATTTTCCTTCTTTATTTTTTCTTTCTCCCTCCCCCTTTCCTTCATGTAAAAAATATTTCTTTACATTTTTTTCAGTTGTTTTTTCAGCTTTCTTTCCTTTTCTTCTTTTTTGTTTCACTTTCTTCCTCTCCACCTTCTTTCTTTCTCGTTCCTCTTTTCTTTTTCACTTTCTTTTTAACCCCTTCCCATCTTGACTTCTTTGCTACATTTAATCTGCCTTCTGTCTCTCATTCTGATTTTCTTTTCACTGATAAACGCCACGAGCTGCACATGTTAAACTTTCTTCCACTTGTTGTCTTTGCAGTTTTCTAGTGAGTGATGCATTTGTAGATCTTACAAATGGAACTGAAATCTTTGCCAGCTTTCTTTCCAGTAAAGGAAGACCTGCCTTGGTTCCTGTTACATTGTTGCTCTGGTCATGATATTTAGTATTGTATATATTTATTACATTCATGGAACGCCCAGACCCAGTGGTATCACAGCGCTTGTTATGGTGCAGCAGGTAGAGACCAGGTGAGCGCATTAGTCGTATTTGTTGAAAGCCAGATTTCTACAGACTTTGTGAAGGAGGCATGTGAAGGTTTGTTCCTGATGTGAGCCATCGGGGAGTTCTAAATAGCGGGAGCAGTGACACAGAAACGGACCCCTCATGTTGTCTAGGGCCGTGCTGGTGCCGGATCTAAGGGAACGCATCAGGATTTTCCGAGAAACACTGTTCAGGTGGGGGGGAGGCATTGTGAATGCAGTGGTAGTGGTAGTTTTAAAGTCAATGCGAGCTTTGATGGGCAGCCAGTGCGCCGCGCGCCTGGTTGATGAAAGGTGATTGGATCAGCATAGGCCTAATGCTGTGCACAGGGCTTTGCTCTGCAAGAGTTGGGGTTTATCCAGTTTGGAGGCTGAGGTGCCCATGAGCAGGACATTGCATAAGTATCCGCCCTTTCTATCACTGGCAGCCAAGTCTTTACACTCCTTCAACCTGGAAGAAGTTAACAGCTTGAGGCTTTGCCTCTGAAGTGAGCCTGTTACACAGGGCAACAGTTCACATTGTTACACATTAATTTCCTGTTGGCTATTTCCCCCTCTCTTTCTTTGTCTCATTTATGCAGCAAAGAATGTTTAATTTGTGGCCAGTTATTCAAATGGTCACTATCACATGGTCTGGTGATGCTGGTGCAGATTCATTTCACTGGGCTTTTTGAGAGGGAGGAGGGGCTTCGAGTGACACGTCCCTATGAGCTCCTCATGTATGTTGCTGAAGTAGCACAGAGTTGAGCATTAGTTTTATTTCTCCCAACCTTCCCATAATGCTCTTTCTAAGCCTGGCTTCCTTATTCTGCAGCTGGGGGTCTATGGTAGTTTCCACAGCAATGAGAGACACACTATGTGCGTCCACGAGGCTGAGTGAAACCAGATTAATTATGAATAGGAAAGGCTTGAAGCATTGCACTAATACTAGTCCCAGCCACCCTCTTATTCCATTACGCTGATACTAGTCCCAGCCATCCACTTATTCCATTGCGCGGATACCAGTCCCAGCCACCCTCTTATTCCATTGCGCGGATGCTAGTCCCAGCCACCCTCTTCCATTGCGCGGATGCTAGTCCCAGCCATCCTCTTATTCCATTGCGCGTATACTAGTCCCAACCATCCTCTTATTCCATTGCGCGGATACTAGTCCCAGCCATCCTCTTATTCCATTGCGCGGATACTAGTCCCAGCCACCCTCTTATTCCATTGCGCGGGTGCTAGTCCCAGCCATCCTCTTATTCCATTGCGCGGATGCTAGTCCCAGCCACCCTCTTATTCCATTGCGCGGATACTAGTCCCAGCCACCCTCTTATTCCATTGCGCGGATGCTAGTCCCAGCCACGCTCTTATTCCATTGCGCGGATGCTAGTCCCAGCCACCCTCTTATTCCATTGCGCGGATACTAGTCCCAGCCACCCTCTTATTCCATTGCGCGGATGCTAGTCCCAGCCACGCTCTTATTCCATTGCGCGGATACTAGTCCCAGCCACCCTCTTATTCCATTGCGCGGATGCTAGTCCCAGCCACGCTCTTATTCCATTGCGCGGATACTAGTCCCAGCCACCCTCTTATTCCATTGCGCGGATGCTAGTCCCAGCCATCCTCTTATTCCATTGCGCGGATACTAGTCCCAGCCATCCTCTTATTCCATTGCGCGGATACTAGTCCCAGCCACCCTCTTATTCCATTGCGCGGATACTAGTCCCAGCCACCCTCTTATTCCATTGCGCGTATACTAGTCCCAGCCATCCTATTATTCCATTGCGCGGATACTAGTCCCAGCCATCCGCTTATTCCATTGCGCGGATACTAGCCCCAGCCATCCTCTTATTCCATTGCGCGGATACTAGCGCCAGCCATCCGCTTATTCCATTGCGCGGATACTAGCCCCAGCCATCCTCTTATTCCATTGCGCGGATACTAGCCCCAGCCATCCTCTTATTCCATTGCGCGGATACTAGCCCCAGCCATCCTCTTATTCCATTGCGCGGATACTAGCCCCAGCCATCCTCTTATTCCATTGCGCGTATACTAGTCCCAGCCATCCTCTTATTCCATTGCGCGGATACTAGTCCCAGCCATCCTCTTATTCCATTGCGCGGATACTAGTCCCAGCCATCCTCTTATTCCATTGCGCGGATACTAGCGCCAGCCATCCGCTTATTCCATTGCGCGGATACTAGCCCCAGCCATCCTCTTATTCCATTGCGCGGATACTAGCCCCAGCCATCCTCTTATTCCATTGCGCGGATACTAGCCCCAGCCATCCTCTTATTCCATTACGCGTATACTAGTCCCAGCCATCCTCTTATTCCATTGCGCGGATACTAGTCCCAGCCATCCTCTTATTCCATTGCGCGGATACTAGTCCCAGCCATCCTCTTATTCCATTGCGCGGATACTAGTCCCAGCCATCCTCTTATTCCATTGCGCGGATACTAGTGCCAGCCATCCGCTTATTCCATTGCGCGGATACTAGTCCCAGCCATTCTCTTATTCCATTGCGCGGATACTAGTCCCAGCCATCCTCTTATTCCATTGCGCGGATACTAGTGCCAGCCATCCGCTTATTCCATTGCGCGGATACTAGTCCCAGCCATCCGCTTATTCCATTGCGCGGATACTAGTGCCAGCCATCCTCTTATTCCATTGCGCGGATACTAGTCCCAACCATCCTCTTATTCCATTGCGCGGATACTAGTCCCAGCCATCCTCTTATTCCATTGCGCGGATACTAGTCCCAGCCACCCTCTTATTCCATTGCGCGGATACTAGTCCCAGCCACCCTCTTATTCCATTGCGCGGATACTAGTCCCAGCAACCCTCTTATTCCATTGCGCGGATACTAGTCCCAGCCATCCTCTTATTCCATTGCGCGGATACTAGTCCCAGCCATCCTCTTATTCCATTGCGCGTATACTAGTCCCAGCCATCTACTTATTCCATAGCGGGGATACTAGTCCCAGCCATCCTCTTATTCCATTGCGCGTATACTAGTCCCAGCCATCCTCTTATTCCATTGCGCGGATACTAGTCCCAGCCATCCTCTTATTCCATTGCGCGGATACTAGTCCCAGCCATCCTCTTATTCCATTGCGCGGATACTAGTGCCAGCCATCCGCTTATTCCATTGCACGGATACTAGTCCCAGCCACCCTCTTATTCCATTGCGCGGATACTAGTCCCAGCCATTCTCTTATTCCATTGCGCGGATACTAGTCCCAGCCATCCTCTCATTCCATTGCGCGGATACTAGTCCCAGCCATCCTCTTATTCCATTGCGCGGATACTAGTCCCAGCCATTCTCTTATTCCATTGCGCGGATACTAGTCCCAGCCATCCTCTTATTCCAGGTTGGAAGAGTGCGGATGTGTTCCCAGTTGTAAATCATGGGAAGGGCTGGCACGTGATTCCTCTGCTCATCATGTTTACGGACGGGGGCTCTAGGTTGATTTTATTTTTTATCAAGAAGATTGGCAAAGTGTTCCATCTTAATTTATCAACCAGATAGTGCAATATTGACAAGCAGAATAAACTTGACGCCTAATTCACTGAAGCGTTTTATAACGACAAAACCCCATTGGAAAACGCTCTGTGAATTAGGCCCTTAACCTTGGAGGAGTCAGTGGAGGGCGGAGTGTTGTTTATCAGTTGACGGAAGAAAAGAAAGCCCGGAAAGCGAAAAGAATGAAAGACTAAAAGAGAAAGTGAAGGAACGAGGAAAATGAGTGGATGGAATTAAATAAAGTGACAGAAAAAGAACGAATGAGAAGAAAGGAAATGAAGAAAAATAATTGGTAGATGGAATGAAAAAGAAAAAGCAAAGGACAAAGAACATGGAAGGATAAAGCGACTGCACGGAAGTACATATATAAGAAAACCGCAAAGTATGGCAGGAACAAAAGAAAGAATGGATGTTAGAAGAAAGCAACATTCTAACATTGTGTTCTTATACTGCGCTTCATGCCGGATTCCCCCGGTTTCTAAGCGCTGTAATAACGTGCTCCTTTATTGACTTCTGGCGAATTAAAGGGCAAGTCGAACTTGCTACGGGATTCTAAATTGCAAGACAGGGAGTTCTCGTGTAAGAGACCAGAACATTACTCGGGAACTGTCCACTCGCACTGAAGAAGATAAGGAGGGAAATAAATGAATATGGAAAGAAAGTAGCCAAAATAAACAAAGAAAGATTGAATAAAGGAGAGGCGGTAACAAATCCTGGACTTGGTCTAGTGAGTGCTTTTGTGGATTCCTCTTTGGAAGAGTAATAGCGCCGCCCAGTGGGTAAAACGTGCTATGACGTACATGTCTTTTAAAATATTACTTCTGTCATTGCTGCGTTATGTGGAACAGTGTGTTTTCTTTTGCAGATCGTGAACGGAAGTCCTTCCTGAGAAGAGCGACCGGACCCCGATTTCTGGCTGTTTATTTAGCAGTCCTGGTGCTCGTTATCCTGGCCCTGGGAGTTTACATTGCAGGTGAGTGTGTGTGTCTGCAGGACAGAAGTCCTTGGTGATCCGCCGTCACAGCGGCTCTCACTGAGCGATAGAGGTTGCGCCAGTAGACGGGGCGGGGGGGTGGCTTTTTAGCAGAGGAGCGGACGGCGGTCAGAGCTGGAGGGCTTCAGACCTCCGGCCCTCACAGCAGCCGCCCTCCTCCCCTGCAGTTCCCAGTCTCCGGACTTGACTTCTGAGATCAAAACGGGACACATACCCGCCTCTGTGGTTTTTTTTTTCTTCTTGTTTTTCTCTTTAAATTGTACGGTGTATTTGTTGTTGCGTGACTGCCGATGGTCGGATTTCAATTTCAGACAAAATGGCACATTTGAAAAAAGTCACCCAACAGCATTGTGCATGTAAATGTCAACTTGTTGGTGGTTTCGCGGTGGGCGCATGGACATTTTGCCTACTTTTGAGGCACGAAACATTTCGGCCTCTGAAATGGCAGAAATGTTTGCACACCCCCAGCAACAAAAACACAAACATTATCGATTTCGCTTCTAATATCTGATTTAATCTAACACTATAATAAAAGACCAGATGTATGTTTGTCCATACATTAAGTTTGCCCGTTGTCACCACTACAGGGAGCTGTTGGGTTAGGATATGCAGTGGTCCTACTGTGTCAATGAACACCTGCACTTTGGCCTATGTACACGGACAGGACTGTACACTACTGCTAACATCATTGTAGCGTCTGAGGGGGAGGAGTTGGGGGGATTTTCGCTCCTCAGAGTGAATTGTGGGTGGAATGTGTCATGGCGAGCGAGCGAGAACTAATGCATCTTTATACATAAACGCAAAACAGCCCCGTCTCAATATAGTGTCGCATTAACTGAGACACAAGAATAAAAGGATATTTTCCCCATTGAAATGAACTGTGTTGTAAACACCGGCTCATTGTCATTATAAACCATGGTTTCCCTTATGCTGACTTTAATCAAAAGTGATGGAAACTGACACGATCAGGCGTAGAGAGATGGGGGAATTAACCAAAGAAAGGGGTGAAAAAATTAAGCATTATTCCCCCCTTTCATATGTTGCTGCTGTTGAGGGTAGGTTCGGCAAAAAAAATGTTGGATATAGTGGTCTAGCAGAGGACGGATATGAGTGGGGGCTCTTAGGAAGGTTTCACTGCATTTCATGTTGGTGTTGTGGGGGTATTGTAATTTCTCACATGTGCAGTTCATTGGTAAAAACATGTATGTGTGCAGGTAGGAAGCAATCAATGGCAAAGCCAACATTATTCTATGAGCTTTTGTACAGTGGCAAGGCTTTCTTTGTCGCTAGGCACAGGCATTGAAAGTCCAAATGCTCGCCCCATGCTTTGCAGCTGTTGCGGGCATATGTTAATCAGATTTTATGCTGTGCCAGTCACCACCATCGTGGTTTTCCAGCAGTGCCCGGGCACACGCGGGACGCATGCCATGCGCTATCATTTGGCAGGGCTGTCGCATCATTGCCAGGTCCCTGCGCCAGTTCACAACGTCTGCCATCAAACGCCCAACTAATCTAAAAAATGTCCAAGTACTGCAATCATTTGCCACAGTACTCACATCCTACGCCAGGCTTTGCCACCATTTGATCTATGTTGGCATTCTAGTCCCGCACACTCAGACCATCCTTTCAAGACATTGGAATCCAATGCTCAGACCTTCTCAACGTACGCAGGCCATTGCTGTCACCGTATGCCGGCCATTGCTGTCATATGTCAGGCATTCTCGCATCATGCTTTATTAGCATTGTGATGGTGGTGCTGGAATGAGGCACGGGATGAATGCATTGTAGTGCCTCGTCTTGGGTGCTACATTGTCTGCCCCACCCAATCCTTCCAGCCATCACCTCTTTTGTTTGGTATCCAGTGATAATGTCACTCTGAAGATGGCCGCCAGGTGGCGATATTTCTTTTAAGATGCACCCTCCAGACAATCAAACACTTTCCCCAAATATTCTAGGATTGGAGCTAATTTTTGTTTTATTGGTCAAAAATAAATTCAACCTTTAACCTCAATACAAATTAATCACGAGAAAAAAGAAAAACTTAAAATGCTCAAATTATTACATACAGAAGTCTAAAGCGACTCAAAGGAAAAAATACACAATATTAAACTTCATTCTCTGTAAACATTGAACTAAAAAATGTGTAACTGTATTTACAATGGAAGTAGTTGATCCTGACAAACCGTAAGTCCACATATGGTCTGTTGAGAAAAAATGGTCCCTTGTGTACTTCTGAAAAGCTCCGATTCACAAAATAACAATAGATGTCCCGACGTTTCTCTCGCTTTCTCGTCCATGCAGAATCTGCAAAATGCAGCGTCCTCTTTCACAAGGCTTTATTTCAACAGAATGTCTTAGTATACGTCAAGTTCAAACGGAATCTTAGGAAAGTGGAACGAACAGATTTACTAGAATAAATCGATGAATATGAAGCTAAAGTGCTTTTAAATGAATGACAGTGGAGTATGAATGGAATTCCGTCACTGTATTCGCCCAATCCTCTGTGTAGAGAGACCTCTTTACCACCCGTATGATCAAGTAAAGTACATCCTGGCTCAGCCAACAACAATAAGGCAAGCCCCTTTATGTTGGACCGGGCTTGCAGATTTCCAAGCTCGCAGGCTTTACCAAAGTCCAAACCCAACCAATACACTGTTGGCACCAACATCTTTGTATAGCGATAGATATCTCCAGAATGCTCTGGCCTTCAGTGAAGTAATGCACAATTCCTAGCCAATTATTGAATGTGGTGTCACATTTAGGAGACAATGGACTCTTCTCCAAATCAAGGCTTCTAATTCGGGCAGATATTCTATTATTTCCGGGTTATATATCTCAATCCCGTACAATAGTTTGGGAACAATCTTGCCCCCAAAAAAGCACAAAGCAGGAAGTAAAGAGAACTTGCCGTACTTGGAGATGACCAGGCTTAGTTGATTCTCTAAATTGATAGCCTTAGTATTCCACCAAGAACGAGTAGATAGAACAGAGGATTTGGAGTTAATCATGAAACCAAGATAAAGAAAAGAGTCAACGCTCTGCACAGGTTCCGTCTGGACATACCACTTAAAAGGAGCTGGTTTCCTAGTATTCGCTGGTTGCATTACCTTTATCTTAGCTAGATTAACAAAGTAACAAAAAGGGCGCCTGGATAGGCCCTGAAATGCCCAGGAGGGTACTTCAGAATATTTAACAAATAATCAGGGTGAGAGATCACACATATGGTTGGTTCTATATTGTACTATCACACACTCGTAGATTAAATAACAACTGTACTACATCTGTTGGAACAACCAAAGAAGTGGTCACTTAGTTATTTATTGTGTACAATAATTACTTCATTCTTTATGCATTTTTCAAGACAGACCCAAACAAACGAACATTTCTTACAATATTGACAATGTGGTAATACCACTGTGTACCATCCAATTTAATCCAAAGGATTAGACTCCACAACAATGCACATGTTCTATCATTAGTGACCCAATGTTTTACAAGTGAACGTGTGCTCTCCAGGGAAAAATGCAACACTGGAGTATCAAACAATGTACAATCTAACACATAATACAGAACATCATAACAGGAAAGTCGACACTATAATGTTTCGGCCAAGTGTAGCTATTTCTTGAAGCTTTTGGTAGGTGGTGGCCTTCTTCAGGACGGGGGAGAAGTGTTCCGTGGGGTATCTGTCAAGGGAAAATGACAGAGGGGAGTGTGAGTTTCCCTCTTCAGCTGGTCTCCCTTTAACGATTTTTATAGTTCTTTACACTTGGTTCAAACTTGCCATTTTGCGATTCTCAATCATCACAGCCCGGTATCTTATCGGTCTCCCCTTTGATTCACCGGCTGTGATGAACCCCTTGGCTTTTCTTCCTGTTCCACGGGCGCAGGAGCCTCCTCTGTCCCGGTTTATCGGCATAGGCTTGTCCCGTGTATCATCATAATCTGCCGCAAGACACTTGCTATTGTTTGCAGCCTTAAGTTCTCCTTCGTGAAGGTTCTGCGGGCTTGGGATGAAAAGGGCAAAGTCGCTTCTCTCCTTGCCACCCTCTCGCTTCTTGCCGGCTTTCTCCTTCTCTTGAACTGCTGCACCGTGTTAGCCGTCTCGTCATGCCGTCTGCCATGCTAGCCTTTCTCACCGTGCTCGTACTGTGCTCTTGCTCCACCTTTTATCCCTGTGGGGAAGGGAAATGGCTGTCGGCTGTGTGTAATTCTGATCAATTGCCTGACTTTGCCTGACCCTCGTATTGGGACATGTCAGGTAAACGGCTCTGGTGTTAGTCCATTGTCTATTGTGTGGCCTGAAAGTGTTCGTGTCGGAAAAAGGTGGGGGCGGGGGTGTAGTGGTTTTGAATGTCCTGCGAAAGAGGATGGGGGAAAAGGTGTTAAAGGGGGGGATACTGCGTCTCACCCATCTGTGCTGAGCCATGGATAATGCTCATGAGTCAGGAAAAAGGCCTGTCTTTGAGCAACACTTGCATCCGTGTCCTGGCATTGAATGTGAGGTGCCATAGGTCGGTTGTCATGCTTTCACGGTGTGAGCAGTAGTAATAATCTGCAATGATTGGATGACCTTTGTCCAGAGCTTGGAGTTCTTTCTTGCACATTTTGTGTTAAGCCCGGATGGGACAGGGAATGCCATGACCGGCTAATAACTCAAGGCCACTCCTGGGCTTGGTTGTGTTGGTTAAATAGCTTAATGTATTAAGCGTTTTCTGGCGAGATGCTGTTTGAATTATTTGAAGACTTTAATACTTAAGGCTGATAAATCCGGCACTATTAAATTTATATTGGTCACCCTTGTTACTAGCGAGACAACAGCCTTTTGCCGACAGGACTTTGATGGAATTTTTACTGAAAAAAATCAATAGAAAAAAGTCATATATAGGGGATGTAAGGGGTTAAAAGGGATGGGGAAGGGGTTGGGGAAGGTTAAAAAAAAAACACAGGGAAACGGAGGCTTGGGAAGCATCCCCCCAAATTACAAAAAAAAGAATTGATGCGTTTTTTCGATGGATTGCCCCCTGAAAAAATCCATCGAAAAATCGATTGTCGCCAAAACAACACATAACCGTTACCGACAGGGTTGTCAAATAGCAACAGAAATGATAACAGGACATTGTCCACCAGTTACCAGGCAAAACATGGAGCAGGGAACTTAGCAATAACTGAATAATATGCAAAGGCCACCACCTACCAATGCAAATGACATGTTTTATACCACACTTCTTTTATTTGTGAACCTGTACACCCCCTGCCCTACACAGATGGAAGTCAGTTGTGCTGTGGCTATGTAATATACTCAAAGAGGGCGACCCCGGTTGTACAAAAACACACACAATTATATCATGGTTTCAATATGACAAGGTTATTGTGTTTTTTATATTGTGTGTTACAGACTAACGAAAGAGTCGCCACAGGTGTTTGAACCCAGTACATTCCCTATAAACAAAGAAAATGCATCACTTTACCCACAAAAGAACAATTAATATAACCGTTAGAGGACTAAAAAATATACACTCCCGCCCCTTGTGTATTCTGTGGGGTTTAGCATTGGTGAAGAGCTAGACAATAGACATGTTTCGTATCTGGTATCTGTAGCGGACACCAACAATCATAAACAGTCGACGACACGTCTGTGTTTTGGCCAGTAGCAGTTCAACCAGCTATTACTACTATGGCCTTCCTCACATTTTCTGTGGTGCGATTCCTGCTTGACTTTAGTTTCACGGTTTATCGTGGCACAGTCATGTTTGAGGTCTGGCCACGTGGTCCTTTGACTTGGACTCAGTATGATCTAACTTCTGGTATCCTTGTAGTGCCCCAGTCAAACTATCGGGACACAAGGACGGAGATGGGTGGAGCCTCTCCGGTATCCAAACTTGAAAGGAACAGTCCTTGTTAAACAAGTGTGAGGCACTCGTCCTCGCCCGAGCCTGTCGCTGGGCCTCTACGAGGATTCTACATGGAGGCCCCTTTCACAGGGACCAGCAGGTTCCTCGCTGAGGTCCGATTGTGATCGATGTGGAAGGGGCCGGGGCCAGAAACGCAAAGACTGCCCTCTTAACGAGGACAAGTACAGTGGCAAAAGCCAGAACCCGTGTGTCACATATCGAATGGCAGCAGCATCACCAGAGGCCCAGGTTTGGTTCAGAAGCCAGAGTTCAAACGGAAATGGCCGGAAGACCTGCTTCCTCCCACCCCAATCTACACTGGATTCTATTAAATGCACATTTCATGTATTGGTTTTTGATCCTGCTTTCATTACTGCGAAATAAAATGAACCTATTACGGGTATATTGTTGAGCTGCTGCCCAGTCTTCTCACAAAGCAAAGTACTTCCTTTATTTAGCACATTAAATGTGCGCGTAGAGAGCGTAGGTTACAGGCGGTCTTTGCTCGGCCCTCAGGCTGTCAACTCCTTTTGCCTGGGCAGTATCCAGAAGCGTGCTTGAGCTCATCACCACCTTTCCTTCTACTCCAGGTTTCGACTACATTGGCACATGACTGACTGGTCACTTAGGGTTTCATGTTCCCAAAGGCAGCCTTTCTTTGTTCTGCCATGCCAAGGCCCCTGTGATAATCTGCAGCTACTCCATTGCTTGATCTAGGATTTTGCAACTGAATGAAGCTGCAAGGAGGAGTTGTTGGTAGGCACATCAGTTATAATCCATGCACCCCACAGCTGCCTTAGATAGGTTGCCAGGTGTAAGTTAGGTCCCCCTCCACCTCCCCAACATCATTTTGAAATGGACCCCCACAGGAGCCCTGGCATCTTCAACCTGCACTGGTCAGAATAGTAGATTAAAAATAAGTTCATCTGAACCCCCTTCTACTTAAATAAATACAGATAGAGGTTCACTCATCTTACCATTTCCCGCTGGTTGTCAATCACGGCCAGTGAGGAGTTCCATGAAGCGCACGCTTGTTTAGCAGCGTCCCAGTTTGCATCGACTTCAGAAAAGAAGTAACACTTGTTCCTGAACCAGATCCAGCCATCGCCACAGGGTGGCAGCACTTCACTGTTCTTCGCGTTTTCCGCACTGCTGGCAACACCTGTAGCAGGGGCCTGTGGATTCTCCGCTCTGCTGGCCACGTCTGGAGCATGGCCCTGTGGATCCGGGCACTGGCTGCTCTTTAGAACTGTTAAATCAGGAAGCAATGTTAGAGTCAGGAGAGAAAATCTACAGTGCAGGTATTTATAATAACAGCATTTCCCCCACCTTGACCAATGCTCAATAGCGTGTGTGACTTGTGTGAGGGCTGGATACATGGGCCGTTGGGTACAAGGTGAGAACCCCTGGCACTGCGAAACCCACACTCCCCTCTGTCATTGTCCCTTAACAGATACCCCACAGACTTCGAGAACACTTCTCCCCCGTTCTGAAGAAGGCCACCACCTACCAAAAGCTTCATGAAATAGCTACACTTGGCCGAAACATTATAGTGTCGACTTTCTTGTTATGATGTTCTGTATTATGTGTTAGATTGTACATTGTTTGATACTCCAGTGTTGCATTTTTCCCTGGAGAGCACACGTTCACTTGTAAAACATTGGGTCACTAATGATAGAACATGTGCATTGTTGTGGAGTCTAATCCTTTGGATTAAATTGGATGGTACACAGTGGTATTACCACATTGTCAATATTGTAAGAAATGTTTGTTTGTTTTGGGTCTGTCTTGAAAAATGCATAAAGAATGAAGTAATTATTGTACACAATAAATAACAAAGTGACCACTTCTTTGGTTGTTCCAACAGATGTAGTACAGTTGTTATTTAATCTACGAGTGTGTGATAGTACAACATAGAACCATATGTGTGATCTCTCACCCTGATTATTTTTTAACTATTCTGAAGTACCCTCCTGGGCATTTCAGGGCCTATCCAGGCGCCCTTTTTGTTACTTTGTTAATCCAGCTAAGATAAAGGTAATGCAACCAGTGAATACTAGGAAACCAGCTCCTTTTAAGTGGTATGTCCAGACGGAACCTGTGCAGAGCGTTGACTCTTTTCTTTATCTTGGTTTCATGATTAACTCCAAATCCTCCGTTCTATCTACTCGTTCTTGGTGGAATACTAAGGCTATCAATTTAGAGAATCAACTAAGCCTGGTCAACTCCAAGTATGGCAAGTTCTCTTTACTTCCTGCTTTGTGCTTTTTTGGGGGCAAGATTGTTCCCAAACTATTGTACGGGATTGAGATATATAACCCGGAAATAATAGAATATCTGCCCGAATTAGGAGCCTTGATTTGGAGAAGAGTCCATTGTCTCCTAAATGTGACACCACATTCAATAATTGGCTAGGAATTGTGCATTACTTCACTGAAGGCCAGAGCATTCTGGAGATATCTATCACTATAGAAAGATGTTGGCGCCAACAGTGTATTGGTTGGTTTTGGACTTTGGTAAAGCCTGCGAGCTTGGAAATCTGCAAGCCCGGTCCAACATAAAGGGGCTTGCCTTATTGCTGTTGGCTGAGCCAGGATGTACTTTACTTGATCATACGGGTGGTAAAGAGGTCTCTCTACACAGAGGATTGGGCGAATACAGTGACGGAATTCCATTCATACTCCACTGTCATTCATTTAAATGAACATCACAAAAAAGCAAAGCACTTTAGCTTCATATTCATCGATTTATTCTAGTAAATCTGTTTGTTCCACTTTCCTAAGATTCCGTTTGAACTTGATGTAGACTAAGGACATTCTGTTGAAATAAAGCCTTGTGAAAGAGGACGCTGCTTTTTGCAGATTCTGCATGGACGAGAAAGCGAGAGAAACGTCGGGACATCTATTGTTATTTTGTGAATCGGAGCTTTTCAGAAGTACACAAGGGACCATTTTTTCTCAACAGACCATATGTGGACTTACGGTTTGTCAGGATCAACTACTTCCATTGTAAATACAGTTACACATTTTTTAGTTCAATGTTTACAGAGAATGAAGTTTAATATTGTGTATTTTTTCCTTTGATTCGCTTTAGACTTCTGTATGTAATAATTTGAGCATTTTAAGTTTTTCTTTTTTCTCGTGATTAATTTGTATTGAGGTTAAAGGTTGAATTTATTTTTGACCAATAAAACAAAACAAATAATTATTATATATTATTATTAGTTCCAATCCTAGAATATTTGGGGAAAGTGTTTGATTGTCTGGAGGGTGCATCTTAAAAGAAATATCGCCACCTGGCGGCCATCTTCAGAGTGACATTATCACTGGATATCAAACAAAAGAGGTGAGGGCTGGAAGGATTGGGTGGGGCAGACAATGTAGCACCCAAGACGAGGCACTACAATGCATTCATCCCGTGCCTCATTCCAGCACCACCACCACAATGCTAATAAAGCATGATGCGAGAATGCCTGACATATGACAGCAATGGCCGGCATACGGTGACAGCAATGGCCTGCGTACGTTGAGAAGGTCTGAGCATTGGATTCCAATGTCTTGAAAGGATGGTCTGAGTGTGCGGGACTAGAATGCCAACATAGATCAAATGGTGGCAAAGCCTGGCGTAGGATGTGAGTACTGTGGCAAATGATTGCAGTACTTGGACATTTTTTAGATTAGTTGGGCGTTTGATGGCAGAAGTTGTGAACTGGCGCAGGGACCCGGCAATGATGCGACAGCCCTGCCAAATGATAACGCATGGCATGCGTCCAGCGTGTGCCCGGGCACTGCTGGAAAACCACTATGGTGGTGACTGGCACAGCACAAAATCTGATTAACATATGCCCGCAACAGCTGCAAAGCATGAGGCGAGCACCTGGACTTTCAATGCCAGTGCCTAGCGACAAAGAAAGACTTGCCACTGTACAAAAGCTCATAGAATAATGTTGGCTTTGCCATGGATTGCTTCCTACCTGCACACATACATGTTTTTACCAATGAACTGCACACGTGAGAAATTACAATACCCCCACAACACCAACATGAAATGCAGTGAAACCTTCCTAAGAGCCCCCACTCATATCCGCCCTCTGCTAGACCACTATATCCAACATTTTTTTGCCAAACCTACCCTCAACAGCAGCAACATATGAAAGGCGGAATAATGCTTAATTATTTCACCCCTTTGGTTAATTCCCCCATCTCTCTACGCCTCATCGTGTCAGTTTCCATCACTTTTGATTAAAGTCAGCATAAGGGAAACCATGGTTTATAATGACAATGAGCCGGTGTTTACAACACAGTTCATTTCAATGGGGAAAATATCCTTTTATTCTTGTGTCTCAGTTAATGCGACACTATATTGAGACAGGGCTATTTTGCGTTTATGTATAAAGATGCATTAGTTCTCGCTCGCTCGCCATGACACATTCCACCCACAATTCACTCTGAGGAGCGAAAATCCCCCCAACTCCTCCCCCTCAGACGCTACAATGATGTTAGCAGTAGTGTACAGTCCTGTCCGTGTACATAGGCCAAAGTGCAGGTGTTCATTGACACAGTAGGACCACTGCATATCCTAAGCCAACAGCTCCCTGTAGTGGTGACAACGGGCAAACTTACTGTATGGACAAACATACATCTGGTCTTTTATTATAGTGTTAGATTAAATTAGATATTAGAAGCGAAATCGATAATGTTTGTGTTTTTGTTGCTGGGGGTGTGCAAACATTTCTGCCATTTCAGAGGCCGAAATGTTTCGTGCCTCAAAAGTAGGTAAAATGTCCATGCGCCCGCGGCGAAACCACCAACAAGTAGACATTTTCATGCACAATGCTGTTGGGTGACTTTTTTCAAATGTGCCATTTTGTCTGAAATTGAAATCCGACCATCGGCAGTCACGCAACAACAAATACACCGTACAATTTAAAGAGAAAAACAAGAAGAAAAAAAAAACCACAGAGGCGGGTATGTGTCCCGTTTTGATCTCAGAAGTCAAGTCCGGAGACTGGGAACTGCAGGGGAGGAGGGCGGCTGCTGTGAGGGCCGGAGGTCTGAAGCCCTCCAGCTCTGACCGCCGTCCGCTCCTCTGCTAAAAAGCTCACCCCCACTCCTCCCCCCTTTACTGATGCAACCTCTATCGCTCAGTGAGAGCCGCTGTGACTGACGGCGGATCACCAAGGACTTCTGTCCTGCAGATACACACACACACGCTCACCTGCAATGCAAGCTGCCAGGACAAGTATGACGAGCACCAGGACTGATATATAAACAGCCAGAAATCGGGGTCCGGTCGCTCTTCTCAGGAAGCACGCGAGTTCACGATCTGCAAAAGAAAACACACTGTTCCACATAACGCAGCAATGACAGAAGTAATATTTTAAAAGACATGTACGTCATAGCACGTTTTACCCACTGGGCGGCGCTATTACTCTTCCAAAGAGGAATCCACAAAAGCACTCACTAGACCAAGTCCAGGATTTGTTACCGCCTCTCCTTTATTCAATCTTTCTTTGTTTATTTTGGCTACTTTCTTTCCATCTTCATTTATTTCCCTCCTTATCTTCTTCAGTGCGAGTGGACAGTTCCCGAGTAATGTTCTGGTCTCTTACACGAGAACTCCCTGTCTTGCAATTTCGAATCCCATAGCAAGTTCGACTTGCCCTTTAATTCGCCAGAAGTCAATAAAGGAGCACGTTATTACAGCGCTTAGAAACCGGGGGAATCCGGCATGAAGCGCAGTATAAGAACACAATGTTAGAATGTTGCTTTCTTCTAACATCCATTCTTTCTTTTGTTTCTGCCATACTTTGCGGTTTTCTTATATATGTACTTCCGTGCAGTCGCTTTATCCTTCCATGTTCTTTGTCCTTTGCTTTTTCTTTTTCATTCCATCTACCGATTATTTTTCTTCATTTCGTTTCTTCTCATTCGTTCTTTTTCTGTCACCTTATTTAATTCCATCCACTCATTTTCCTCGTTCCTTCACTTTCTCTTTTAGTCTTTCATTCTTTTCGCTTTCCCGGCTTTCTTTTCTTCCGTCAACTGATAAACGACACTCCGCCCTCCACTGACTCCTCCAAGGTTAAGGGCCTAATTCACAGAGCGTTTTCCAATGGGGTTTTGTCGTTATAAAACGCTTCAGTGAATTAGGCGCCAAGTTTATTCCGCTTGTCAATATTGCACTATCTGGTTGATAAATTAAGATGGAACACTTTGCCAATCTTCTTGATAAAAAATAAAATCAACCTAGAGCCCCCGTCCGTGAACATGATGAGCAGAGGAATCGCGTGCCAGCCCTTCCCATGATTTACAACTGGGAACACATCCGCACTCTTCCAACCTGGAATAAGAGGATGGCTGGGACTAGTATCCGCGCAATGGAATAAGAGAATGGCTGGGACTAGTATCCGCGCAATGGAATAAGAGGATGGCTGGGACTAGTATCCGCGCAATGGAATGAGAGGATGGCTGGGACTAGTATCCGCGCAATGGAATAAGAGAATGGCTGGGACTAGTATCCGCGCAATGGAATAAGAGGGTGGCTGGGACTAGTATCCGTGCAATGGAATAAGAGGATGGCTGGGACTAGTATCCGCGCAATGGAATAAGAGGGTGGCTGGGACTAGTATCCGCGCAATGGAATAAGAGGATGGCTGGGACTAGTATCCGCGCAATGGAATAAGAGGATGGCTGGGACTAGTATCCGCGCAATGGAATAAGAGGAAAGCTGGGACTAGTATCCGCGTAATGGAATAAGAGGGTGGCTGGGACTAGTATCCGCGCAATGGAATAAGAGGATGGCTGGGACTTGTACCCGCGCAATGGAATAAGAGGATGGCTGGGACTAGTACCCGCGCAATGTAATAAGAGGGTGGCTGGGACTAGTACCCGTGCAATGGAATAAGAGGATGGCTGGGACTAGAATCCGCACAATGGTATAAGAGGATGGCTGGGACTAGTATCCGCGCAATGGAATAAGAGGATGGCTGGGACTAGTACCCGCGCAATGTAATAAGAGGGTGGCTGGGACTAGTACCCGTGCAATGGAATAAGAGGATGGCTGGGACTAGAATCCGCACAATGGTATAAGAGGATGGCTGGGACTAGTATCCGCGCAATGGAATAAGAGGGTGGCTGGGACTAGTATCCGCGCAATGGAATAAGAGGGTGGCTGGGACTAGTATCCGCGCAATGGAATAAGAGGGTGGCTGGGACTAGTATTAGCACAATGGAATAAGAGGATGGCTGGGACTAGTATCCGCGCAATGGAATAAGCGGATGGCTGGCACTAGTATCCGCGCAATGGAATAAGCGGATGGCTGGCACTAGTATCCGCGCAATGGAATAAGAGGATGGCTGGGACTAGTATCCGCGCAATGGAATAAGAGGATGGCTGGGACTAGTATCCGCGCAATGGAATAAGCGGATGGCTGGCACTAGTATCCGCGCAATGGAATAAGAGGATGGCTGGGACTAGTATACGCGCAATGGAATAAGAGGATGGCTGGGACTAGTATACGCGCAATGGAATAAGAGGATGGCTGGGACTAGTATCCGCGCAATGGAATAAGAGGGTGGCTGGGACTAGTATCCGCGCAATGGAATAAGAGGGTGGCTGGGACTAGTATCCGCGCAATGGAATAAGAGGGTGGCTGGGACTAGTATCCGCGCAATGGAATAAGTGGATGGCTGGGACTAGTATCAGCGTAATGGAATAAGAGGGTGGCTGGGACTAGTATTAGTGCAATGCTTCAAGCCTTTCCTATTCATAATTAAGCTGGTTTCACTCAGCCTCGTGGACGCACATAGTGTGTCTCTCATTGCTGTGGAAACTACCATAGACCCCCAGCTGCAGAATAAGGAAGCCAGGCTTAGAAAGAGCATTATGGGAAGGTTGGGAGAAATAAAACTAATGCTCAACTCTGTGCTACTTCAGCAACATACATGAGGAGCTCATAGGGACGTGTCACTCGAAGCCCCTCCTCCCTCTCAAAAAGCCCAGTGAAATGAATCTGCACCAGCATCACCAGACCATGTGATAGTGACCATTTGAATAACTGGCCACAAATTAAACATTCTTTGCTGCATAAATGAGACAAAGAAAGAGAGGGGGAAATAGCCAACAGGAAATTAATGTGTAACAATGTGAACTGTTGCCCTGTGTAACAGGCTCACTTCAGAGGCAAAGCCTCAAGCTGTTAACTTCTTCCAGGTTGAAGGAGTGTAAAGACTTGGCTGCCAGTGATAGAAAGGGCGGATACTTATGCAATGTCCTGCTCATGGGCACCTCAGCCTCCAAACTGGATAAACCCCAACTCTTGCAGAGCAAAGCCCTGTGCACAGCATTAGGCCTATGCTGATCCAATCACCTTTCATCAACCAGGCGCGCGGCGCACTGGCTGCCCATCAAAGCTCGCATTGACTTTAAAACTACCACTACCACTGCATTCACAATGCCTCCCCCCCACCTGAACAGTGTTTCTCGGAAAATCCTGATGCGTTCCCTTAGATCCGGCACCAGCACGGCCCTAGACAACATGAGGGGTCCGTTTCTGTGTCACTGCTCCCGCTATTTAGAACTCCCCGATGGCTCACATCAGGAACAAACCTTCACATGCCTCCTTCACAAAGTCTGTAGAAATCTGGCTTTCAACAAATACGACTAATGCGCTCACCTGGTCTCTACCTGCTGCACCATAACAAGCGCTGTGATACCACTGGGTCTGGGCGTTCCATGAATGTAATAAATATATACAATACTAAATATCATGACCAGAGCAACAATGTAACAGGAACTAAGGCAGGTCTTCCTTTACTGGAAAGAAAGCTGGCAAAGATTTCAGTTCCATTTGTAAGATCTACAAATGCATCACTCACTAGAAAACTGCAAAGACAACAAGTGGAAGAAAGTTTAACATGTGCAGCTCGTGGCGTTTATCAGTGAAAAGAAAATCAGAATGAGAGACAGAAGGCAGATTAAATGTAGCAAAGAAGTCAAGATGGGAAGGGGTTAAAAAGAAAGTGAAAAAGAAAAGAGGAACGAGAAAGAAAGAAGGTGGAGAGGAAGAAAGTGAAACAAAAAAGAAGAAAAGGAAAGAAAGCTGAAAAAACAACTGAAAAAAATGTAAAGAAATATTTTTTACATGAAGGAAAGGGGGAGGGAGAAAGAAAAATAAAGAAGTAAAATGAAAGAAGGAAGGAAAGATGAAATGGAGAGAACAAAATGAAGGGAAGAAGGAAAAAAGCAGACTTTGTGGAATTAAGAGAAATGAAAGCAGAAACAAGATTAGAAAGAGACAGGCCTAGACGAGCCACTGCTTGTGAATTTGTCCATTTCTGAATTGTACCATTGCACTTCAGAGCTGTAAAATATTTGCTATGGTCAAATCCGTTATTGATACATTGTATTGCAGCAACTGCCCGTCATTGCTGTAGAAAGTGTAATGCAGGGATCTGCTGAATTGATACTTTGTAACAGGAGACATAGCACCGCGGGGGGGGGGGCGAGGGGGGGGTGGAAAAATGCCAGCCTCCAGGAGCAGAGTTCGTTTTTGGGGCCATTTAAATGTATTTTACAAGTCGGTTAGTTTTCTGCAAAGTGTCACAGGTAATGTTTACAAAAAAAACATTAAAAGGGAACTGTCATGTAATAACAGTACTCAGGTGTGAGATTACCCTCAATGAGAGAGACTGTCCTCCAAGACACGAGACCCGCAGTCAATGAGTTACACTTTTTGAAGGTGTGAGTGAGACAGATCCTAAGAGTAAGATTCCCATCCCATGAGTGAGACAAGGTTTACATTTGGCATCAGCTCAATGAGACTGTGGGTTAAGGAATGCCACCCCTTGCCCCCTCACCACCCTCGAGACGGTGCTCCCTGCTGTGAGGCTCGCACTGAGGGGGTGAGCCTGGGCTCCACGCTGTGAAACCTGCAGCCAATGACTGAGACCCTGATGGGAGTTGCGAGAGCCACGACGATTGATATTATGGTCCATCGTAAGGGACCCCACTCAATATGGGAGACATTGCTCACTTATCGCGACACCAGGACCTCACACGTGAGACTTGCACGACATGAATGAGACCGTCTCCAAGGTGTGCAGGTCACACAGATCTGCCAGTTGCGGCGCTCACATTGAAGGGCTGAGGTTGTTCTTCAAGTTGCGAGACAGCACGAGACATGTTGCTCCCTTTCCTGTGGGCCTCTAGTACTCAACACTGCTCTCCCTATAACGCAGGTTCTGTTCCACGTGCACCGTCACTGCCAGAGGAAGAGGCCCATCTGGTCTTCAAAGCCAATACATAACAACACAGAATTAGCCTAATAAAGTCCCTTCTCCACAAGACCGCATGTTATTGTGTGCACTTTCTTTAAAAATAAATAACAGCCTGCACTTTTCTGTGGCAAAGTACTTAATGGACAAGTCCTCTTGGGCACAATACCTGGTGGCCAGGCATTCTGTGCATAGTAACCAGTGGGGAGGCGTTGGAGTGTAGTAACTGAAGAGCATGCATTTTGTGGCAGTGTAATTTGTGGACAGGCACGCTTTGCATAGTAACCAGTGGGGTGGGGTTGTATTCATAGTAACTGAAGATCATGCATGTTATGGCAGCATAACTAGTGGGCAGGCATTCTGTGCATAGTTACCGGTGGGCAGGCGTTATGCTGATAGTAGCTGAAGATTTTGTGGCTCTGTAACTAGTGGACAGGCATGCTTTGCATAGTAACCAGAGGGGAGGAGTTATGTTTGTAGTAGCTGAAGATCATGCATTTTGTCACTAACTAGTGGGCAGGCGTTCTGTGCATAGTAACCAGTGGAGAGGCGTTATATTCATAGTAGCTGAAGATTTTGTGGCTCTGTAACTAGTGGACAGGCATGCTTTGCATAGTAACCAGAGGGGAGGAGTTATGTTTGTAGTAACTGAAGAACATGCATTTTGTGGCAGTGTAACTAGTGGACAGGCATTCTGTGCATATCAACTGGTGGTCATTCTGTGGTGGGTAACTGATGGCTGAGGCTTCACTGTCAAGCAGCAACATCTGACTTTGAGCTGCATATGGCACGCCTGTGTTATTTATAAACTGTCTGCCGAGAGTTAATGGCTTAATCACTGCTGTAAAATGGCCAAGAGTGTCTTCAGCCAATTAATTTATATCTCTGCCCTGCAATGAAGTCCCGATAAAACAAGCATTGACAAAGCCAACAGTTTTGGCATGTGTATAGGCATTAGAAGGGGATGTGCAGGGCACTGCTATTGTATGAGCAGATAATCATATCATGTTTTAGCTGTTGCCGTCTTATGGCCAGGGAGTATTTATTCATAATGTGCACTATACAGCAGAAATTGTGTTTCGAGGCACATCAAGACAAGGGGGGAGAGAAGTGGAAAATATTAAAACCTTCTTAAAAAGGTCTTGAAACGTTCAAAGCGTGCAAGTGAGATCGCAGGAGTAGGGGACGTGCAGGATGATGGTCAAAGGGGGGAAACAAACAAACATTTTGACTAGGCCGTGAGACGATTTGGAATGTGCAAGGGCTGAAACATATAAAAGGGGGAGAGGAGGGAGGAAAGGAAGTGCTGGAACAAATAGACAGACTGCATCAAGGAAACCCAGAAATGCAATTATGACAAAGAGGTATGGGTGAATGCAGACTGGAAAAGCCTCGCCGCACGGAATGAGGGGCTACATCAGGCATGCAGACAAGCAAATAAGACAGAGGTATGGGTGAATGCAGACTGGAAAAGCCTCACCTCATGGAATGAGGGGCTACATCAGGCATGCAGACAAGCAAATACGACAGAGGTATGGGTGAATGCAGACTAGAAAAGCCCCGCCTCATGGAATGAGGGGCTACATCAGGCATGTAGACAAGCAAATACGACAGAGGTATGGGTGAATGCAGACTGGAAAAGCCCCGCCTCATGGAATGAGGGGCTACATCAGGCATGCAGACAAGCAAATACGACAGAGGTATGGGTGAATGCAGACTAGAAAAGCCCCGCCTCATGGAATGAGGGGCTACATCAGGCCTGCCGTCAGACATTTTAGACTAAGCAGCTAATTGACAGGAAAATGGGGCAGCACCGTCTCAGGCAAGAAGGGATGCAACAGGCAAAAAGATGATAGTAAAAACAGGAAGGTGGGGGAAAATAAGATAAAAAGAAGAGGCCTAAGTGAAGAGTCGAGAAAGGAGGCTGCAAGCACATAGTAAACAAAGCAGCAGAGGCAAAAGATAGTGCAGTCACGAGAACGCAGGAGGTAGGGGTGCAGAAGCTACCAGGCACAGTATCAGGGGTGCACAAGGGAAAGCCTCACCCACATCAATAGGGGGCTACATCAGATATGCCAAGGGAACAGGGCAAGATTAGACCCAATGCTGGGACAGCAACATATGTCCCTTTACTTTAGTCACTGTGCATCTAAGTAAATCACATAATAGTATGTTATAAAAACCCAACTAATTCACGCTATACATTTTCAATTCAAATTCCCAATAAAAGTTTAGAACTTCCTAAATAGTAATTTCAATTAAAACTTTCGATAAAAGCAACAACATATGGGATTGTGTCAGCAACAACACAAGGAGTACAGGCCATCGGCCATGCCTCAAGGAGCAGAATGCAGGTAGTGTCTCGGAAGAGAAGCCAGGAAGGCGTCCAGGAACAGGAGGAACTGTAGTTGCCAGGATACAGAAAAGTGTCATGTGCTGCGCTGCAGATGTGGCACTGAATGATATCCAGGGAACAGTGAAACAACACAAGGATATGAACCGGCAGAAAGGACCTTGATCCTTCCTTACCTTGGGTGAAGCGTGATGCAACAGCGAAGTGCCACATCAGGAGGCGTGCCAGGGTAGTGCCACATCAGGAGGCGTGCCAGGGTAGTACCACATCAGGAGGTGTGCCAGGGAAACTGCGTGTGGAGCGGGGACATCAGGGTAGAAAGGCGCATTGAGTCGCCCTCAGCCACCGCAAGCTCCGGACAGGCTCACACAGGCCATGGGCCTTGAATAGATGGACCCCGGCCCAGCCTGCCGGCTAGGAGTCCAATGAGCATTTAGAAAGGATTCCTCCAATCTGAGGGTCAGGTGAGCCACCATATACACAGCCACAGATGGAAGAGCATCGCTGCCTGCAGATGGAAGCAGGCTCTATGGGAGGCAGCCATCTTCTAGTGCAGCTCAAGCTCCGGTGAAACGATGCCCATGTCGGCAACTGCCTCCTCCTGTCCTGCAGTGAGCTGCAGGAGGAGACCGGTGCCTCACTCCGGATGTTAGGTTGTGGCAAGAAATACCATTATGGCAGTGCCTGGCAAATGCCTATCCCAAGTGTACCCACACAACGATTGGCTTGTTCGTTTTCACTGTGGGACATGCAATCCTGATTTTAAAGGTAGGAAAGGAACAGAAGTCCAAAACTAGAAGCGGGACTGGGTGAGCTACTGACGCCTGCTATTTAGGAAGTACAATGTGATGAAAACCAGATTTTTTGGCAGATGTTATGATTCTTTCCAAAAGAAGACAGAAGTGCTTTATGTTATATCTTCATCATATAGACATATCAGACTTGGGGACAGAGGTGCTGGAGCAATGTTCTGAATGGAGGCGCTGGCCAGTGGGTTTCCCAAACCCTAGGTCAAGAGGGGTTAGAAAATTCCCAGTGAGCCTGCAAGTGGAGCAAATGTGATAACTCTCAGCTTGACACATTTCAGAACATGCATTGGCAAATGGCAAAGTTTTGGCGTTTACTGCTCGTCTTTGGATTCATAGGCACCGGCTGCAAGGAGGAGAGTGCAAAGTTTCAAAGGAAGATGTGATAAGGGGTGCAGGTGTGCAAGAGGATGAGAAGGGGAATAGAGCAATGGAGGAAGCAATTGAGAGAGGGTGCATCGATGATGAGCAAGAGGAAATAGGAGTGAGGAAGGGAAAGTGAGGCTAAGAAATAAAGCACAAGTGTGAGAGGAAGGATGAGGGGGATTATGGGGGTATGGTGGGTGTGTGGTGAATTAAGGTTGTAGGGTAGGTGGGGCTAGAGATGGGGGTATGGTGCGTGGTGGGGGTAAAGAGAGAAGGGGTAGGATTGAGTAGAGAAAGAGGGGGTAGAATGGGTAGTGGTAGAGAGAGCAGGTTAGGGTGGGTTGATGAGGGTAGAGACAGGGGGTTTGTTGGCGGAGGGTAGAGAGTTGTGTAAGGTGGGTAGGTAGGAGTAGAGAGTTGGGTTCTTGGAGAGAGTTGGGTTTTTAGAGAGTGGAGGTTGGGTGGTGGCGGTAGAGAGAGTGGGGGTAGGGTGGGTGGCAGTTGAGCGAGTGGGGGTACTGTGAGTGGGTGAAGGTGGGGAGAGAGTGGGGGTTGGTGGGGATTGAGAGAGTGGGGGTGTGGATAGGGTCAGTGGGGTAGAGTGGGAGTATGGTGGTGGGTGGGGGTAGACTGAGTGGGGGAGGGTGGGTGAGGGTGGAGAGTAGGGGTTAGGGTGGGAGAGTGGGGTAGAGAGAGTGTGGGGTAGGGTTGGTGGGCATTGGTAGAGAGAGTGGGGTATAGAGTGGAGTAGAGTGTGGATAGGGTGAGTGGTGGTACAGTGGGGGTAGAGCAGAGAGTGGGAGTAGCATGGGTGAGGATAGAGAGAGTGAGGGTAGTGGTAGAGAGTGAGGGTAGGGTGGGTGAGTGGGGATAGGTAGGGTGGGAGTAGATCAGGGTAGAGTGGGTGCGAAAAGAGGGGGCAAAGAGTGAGGGTAGGGTGAAAGAGTGGGGTAGAGGGAGAGGGGGTACGGTGAGTGGGGGGTAGAGAGTGGGGGTAGGGAGGGTGGTTTGAGGTAGAGAGAGTAAGAGTAGGGTGGATGAGCGGGGTTAGGTGTAGAGGGGGTAGGTTCATTGGGGTATGGTGGATGGATGCAGGTAGAGAGTGGGGTTAAGGTGTGTGGGTGGGAGAGTGAGGTAGGGTTGGTGGGGTACAGTGGGTGGGGGTAGAGAGGGTGGCTTGGGGTAGAGAGTAAGAGTAGGGTGGATGAGCGGGTGTCGGCCGGGGGGAGTAGGGATAGAGAGTGGGGGTAGGGTGAGTGGGGGAGGGTGGGTGCAGAAAGCATTCATGTCACTACTCCCAAAGCATGCTAACTACATTACAATGATAGAGGCAAATATACTGATCCACTTTGATAATGCATCCTGCATGCAAAGTCACAATAGCATCGTGCAGATTAATGTGAGCCTAATAAACCCTTATTAAACTTGGGTTTTAAAGTCAAAGTCAGTATTTCATAAAGCCTGCAACATTATGCACCCTTCTCACTTCAGATCATGCCTATTCACATGCTAAGTGTTGTTCTGGATGGACTCTGGTCAGTGCTTTAAGTGGAGTGGGGCCAAGCCCTGGCAGTCTCCAGAAGGGGTTCCCGAGCCAGAGCCCTGCATAAGTACACACATACTTAGGCCACTCCCCCTGAGCCACCAACTGCCCCCCGCCCCTCCCCCCCGATTTAGCATCCCATTTAATCCACTGACTCTGGTGCACCTACCTTTACGGGCTGCCGGGATTTCCAAGGGCCACAGGAGCCCCACATTAAACGATGCGTCCTCCCTCCCAGGCTGGGGCCCCTTCTGTGTGTGTACCACACCCGTAGTGTCACCCCCAATCCTCATATCCGCAGTCCCCATGCTGGAAAGACTCGGTTGCACGTCTCTTCTGCTTGAAAGATCTACATGGAACTGAGTAAGAGAGCCTCGCACCGCCCCCATGTCACGCGTTACCACAACACAATCCTACCCGCGAGTCCCGAAACTAGCAGCTCACACTTGCCACCGATATCCGAGCGCCTCACAGGGCCAGTGTGCAGAGGTCATCCCGGGGCCACAAACACCCGCCTCACGTTCCCAGTGAGGGGGGGCCCCGTTTACTCATGTCCCAGGTTCCTTTAGCAGCATAAAAGAAAGCTGGAGACGCCTAAACATGTCCATGTGTGACCGCACACCCTACCTGCTTACACGCCCTCCCCTCCCTCACAAAAAGAGAACCCATGGCAAGTGCTGTCCTAGATGGACTCTGGCCGCTCCTGCTTGCGCCCTTTCCATATTACCCAATGCCGCGCGGCCAGGAGCCCCTCTATACACGATATGTCCCCCCTTCCAGTCAGGGGCCCCTTCAGCGTTTTGGGGGTAGGGTGGGTGTCAGTTGAGCGAGTGGGGGTACTGTGAGTGGGTGAAGGTGGGGAGAGAGTGGGGGTTGGTGGGGATTGAGAGAGTGGGGGTGTGGATAGGGTCAGTGGGGTAGAGTGGGAGTATGGTGGCGGGTGGGGGTAGACTGAGTGGGGGAGGGTGGGTGAGGGTGGAGAGTAGGGGTTAGGGTGGGAGAGTGGGGTAGAGAGAGTGTGGGGTAGGGTTGGTGGGCATTGGTAGAGAGAGTGGGGTATAGAGTGGAGTAGAGTGTGGATAGGGTGAGTGGTGGTACAGTGGGGGTAGAGCAGAGAGTGGGAGTAGCATGGGTGAGGATAGAGAGAGTGAGGGTAGTGGTAGAGAGTGAGGGTAGGGTGGGTGAGTGGGGATAGGTAGGGTGGGAGTAGATCAGGGTAGAGTGGGTGCGAAAAGAGGGGGCAAAGAGTGAGGGTAGGGTGAAAGAGTGGGGTAGAGGGAGAGGGGGTACGGTGAGTGGGGGGTAGAGAGTGGGGGTAGGGAGGGTGGTTTGAGGTAGAGAGAGTAAGAGTAGGGTGGATGAGCGGGGTTAGGTGTAGAGGGGGTAGGTTCATTGGGGTATGGTGGATGGATGCAGGTAGAGAGTGGGGTTAAGGTGTGTGGGTGGGAGAGTGAGGTAGGGTTGGTGGGGTACAGTGGGTGGGGGTAGAGAGGGTGGCTTGGGGTAGAGAGTAAGAGTAGGGTGGATGAGCGGGTGTCGGCCGGGGGGAGTAGGGATAGAGAGTGGGGGTAGGGTGAGTGGGGGAGGGTGGGTGCAGAAAGCATTCATGTCACTACTCCCAAAGCATGCTAACTACATTACAATGATAGAGGCAAATATACTGATCCACTTTGATAATGCATCCTGCATGCAAAGTCACAATAGCATCGTGCAGATTAATGTGAGCCTAATAAACCCTTATTAAACTTGGGTTTTAAAGTCAAAGTCAGTATTTCATAAAGCCTGCAACATTATGCACCCTTCTCACTTCAGATCATGCCTATTCACATGCTAAGTGTTGTTCTGGATGGACTCTGGTCAGTGCTTTAAGTGGAGTGGGGCCAAGCCCTGGCAGTCTCCAGAAGGGGTTCCCGAGCCAGAGCCCTGCATAAGTACACACATACTTAGGCCACTCCCCCTGAGCCACCAACTGCCCCCCGCCCCTCCCCCCCGATTTAGCATCCCATTTAATCCACTGACTCTGGTGCACCTACCTTTACGGGCTGCCGGGATTTCCAAGGGCCACAGGAGCCCCACATTAAACGATGCGTCCTCCCTCCCAGGCTGGGGCCCCTTCTGTGTGTGTACCACACCCGTAGTGTCACCCCCAATCCTCATATCCGCAGTCCCCATGCTGGAAAGACTCGGTTGCACGTCTCTTCTGCTTGAAAGATCTACATGGAACTGAGTAAGAGAGCCTCGCACCGCCCCCATGTCACGCGTTACCACAACACAATCCTACCCGCGAGTCCCGAAACTAGCAGCTCACACTTGCCACCGATATCCGAGCGCCTCACAGGGCCAGTGTGCAGAGGTCATCCCGGGGCCACAAACACCCGCCTCACGTTCCCAGTGAGGGGGGGCCCCGTTTACTCATGTCCCAGGTTCCTTTAGCAGCATAAAAGAAAGCTGGAGACGCCTAAACATGTCCATGTGTGACCGCACACCCTACCTGCTTACACGCCCTCCCCTCCCTCACAAAAAGAGAACCCATGGCAAGTGCTGTCCTAGATGGACTCTGGCCGCTCCTGCTTGCGCCCTTTCCATATTACCCAATGCCGCGCGGCCAGGAGCCCCTCTATACACGATATGTCCCCCCTTCCAGTCAGGGGCCCCTTCAGCGTTTTGGGGGTAGGGTGGGTGTCAGTTGAGCGAGTGGGGGTACTGTGAGTGGGTGAAGGTGGGGAGAGAGTGGGGGTTGGTGGGGATTGAGAGAGTGGGGGTGTGGATAGGGTCAGTGGGGTAGAGTGGGAGTATGGTGGTGGGTGGGGGTAGACTGAGTGGGGGAGGGTGGGTGAGGGTGGAGAGTAGGGGTTAGGGTGGGAGAGTGGGGTAGAGAGAGTGTGGGGTAGGGTTGGTGGGCATTGGTAGAGAGAGTGGGGTATAGAGTGGAGTAGAGTGTGGATAGGGTGAGTGGTGGTACAGTGGGGGTAGAGCAGAGAGTGGGAGTAGCATGGGTGAGGATAGAGAGAGTGAGGGTAGTGGTAGAGAGTGAGGGTAGGGTGGGTGAGTGGGGATAGGTAGGGTGGGAGTAGATCAGGGTAGAGTGGGTGCGAAAAGAGGGGGCAAAGAGTGAGGGTAGGGTGAAAGAGTGGGGTAGAGGGAGAGGGGGTACGGTGAGTGGGGGGTAGAGAGTGGGGGTAGGGAGGGTGGTTTGAGGTAGAGAGAGTAAGAGTAGGGTGGATGAGCGGGGTTAGGTGTAGAGGGGGTAGGTTCATTGGGGTATGGTGGATGGATGCAGGTAGAGAGTGGGGTTAAGGTGTGTGGGTGGGAGAGTGAGGTAGGGTTGGTGGGGTACAGTGGGTGGGGGTAGAGAGGGTGGCTTGGGGTAGAGAGTAAGAGTAGGGTGGATGAGCGGGTGTCGGCCGGGGGGAGTAGGGATAGAGAGTGGGGGTAGGGTGAGTGGGGGAGGGTGGGTGCAGAAAGCATTCATGTCACTACTCCCAAAGCATGCTAACTACATTACAATGATAGAGGCAAATATACTGATCCACTTTGATAATGCATCCTGCATGCAAAGTCACAATAGCATCGTGCAGATTAATGTGAGCCTAATAAACCCTTATTAAACTTGGGTTTTAAAGTCAAAGTCAGTATTTCATAAAGCCTGCAACATTATGCACCCTTCTCACTTCAGATCATGCCTATTCACATGCTAAGTGTTGTTCTGGATGGACTCTGGTCAGTGCTTTAAGTGGAGTGGGGCCAAGCCCTGGCAGTCTCCAGAAGGGGTTCCCGAGCCAGAGCCCTGCATAAGTACACACATACTTAGGCCACTCCCCCTGAGCCACCAACTGCCCCCCGCCCCTCCCCCCCGATTTAGCATCCCATTTAATCCACTGACTCTGGTGCACCTACCTTTACGGGCTGCCGGGATTTCCAAGGGCCACAGGAGCCCCACATTAAACGATGCGTCCTCCCTCCCAGGCTGGGGCCCCTTCTGTGTGTGTACCACACCCGTAGTGTCACCCCCAATCCTCATATCCGCAGTCCCCATGCTGGAAAGACTCGGTTGCACGTCTCTTCTGCTTGAAAGATCTACATGGAACTGAGTAAGAGAGCCTCGCACCGCCCCCATGTCACGCGTTACCACAACACAATCCTACCCGCGAGTCCCGAAACTAGCAGCTCACACTTGCCACCGATATCCGAGCGCCTCACAGGGCCAGTGTGCAGAGGTCATCCCGGGGCCACAAACACCCGCCTCACGTTCCCAGTGAGGGGGGGCCCCGTTTACTCATGTCCCAGGTTCCTTTAGCAGCATAAAAGAAAGCTGGAGACGCCTAAACATGTCCATGTGTGACCGCACACCCTACCTGCTTACACGCCCTCCCCTCCCTCACAAAAAGAGAACCCATGGCAAGTGCTGTCCTAGATGGACTCTGGCCGCTCCTGCTTGCGCCCTTTCCATATTACCCAATGCCGCGCGGCCAGGAGCCCCTCTATACACGATATGTCCCCCCTTCCAGTCAGGGGCCCCTTCAGCGTGTCCTCACCCGTGGGCACTGGCAGCTCTGCAGCTGCAACACGCGCTGCACCTTTTACCTGGGCACTGGCAGCTCTGCAGCTACGACACGTGCTGCACCTCTTATGTGGGCACTGGCAGCTTTCTAGCTGCGACACGTGCTGCACCTCTCATGTGGGCACTGGCAGCTCTGCAGCTGCAACACGCGCTGCACCTTTTACCTGGGCACTGGCAGCTCTGCAGCTACGACACGTGCTGCACCTCTTATGTGGGCACTGGCAGCTTTCTAGCTGCAACACGTGCTGCACCTCTCATGTGGGCACTGGCATCTCTGTACCTGCAACACGCGCTGCACCTCTTATGTGGGCACTGGCAGCTCTGCAGCTGCGACACGTGCTGCACCTCTCATGTGGGCACTGGCAGCTCTGCAGCTGCAACACGCGCTGCACCTTTTACCTGGGCACTGGCAGCTCTGCAGCTACGACACGTGCTGCACCTCTTATGTGGGCACTGGCAGCTTTCTAGCTGCGACACGTGCTGCACCTCTCATGTGGGCACTGGCAGCTCTGCAGCTGCAACACGCGCTGCACCTTTTACCTGGGCACTGGCAGCTCTGCAGCTACGACACGTGCTGCACCTCTTATGTGGGCACTGGCAGCTTTCTAGCTGCAACACGTGCTGCACCTCTCATGTGGGCACTGGCATCTCTGTACCTGCAACACGCGCTGCACCTCTTATGTGGGCACTGGCAGCTCTGCAGCTGCGACACGTGCTGCACCTCTCATGTGGGCACTGGCAGCTCTGCAGCTGCAACACACGCTGCACCTTTTACCTGGGCACTGGCAGCTCTGCAGCTGCAACACGTGCTGCACCTCTTACCTGGGCACTGGCAGCTCTGCAGCTACGACACGTGCTGCACCTCTTATGTGGGCACTGGCAGCTTTCTAGCTGCGACACGTGCTGCACCTCTCATGTGGGCACTGGCAGCTCTGTAGCTGCAACACGCGCTGCTCCTCTCATGTGGGCACTGGCAGCTCTGCAGCTGCGACACGTGCTGCACCTCTCATGTGGGCACTGGCAGCTCTGCAGCTACGACACGTGCTGCACCTCTTATGTGGGCACTGGCAGCTTTCTAGCTGCAACACGTGCTGCACCTCTCATGTGGGCATTGGCAGCTCTGCAGCTGCAACACACGCTGCACCTTTTACCTGGGCACTGGCAGCTCTGCAGCTACGACACGTGCTGCACCTCTTATGTGGGCACTGGCAGCTTTCTAGCTGCGACACGTGCTGCACCTCTCATGTGGGCACTGGCAGCTCTGCAGCTGCAACACACGCTGCACCTTTTACCTGGGCACTGGCAGCTCTGCAGCTGCAACACGTGCTGCACCTCTCATGTGGGCACTGGCAGCTCTGCAGCTGCAACACGCGCTGCACCTCTCATGTGGGCACTGGCAGCTCTGCAGCTGCAACACGCGCTGCACCTCTCATGTGGGCACTGGCAGCTCTGCAGCTGCAACACGCGCTGCACCTCTTATGTGGGCACTGGCAGCTCTGCAGCTGCAACACGCGCTGCACCTTTTACCTGGGCACTGGCAGCTCTGCAGCTACGACACGTGCTGCACCCCTTATGTGGGCACTGGCAGCTCTCCAGCTGCGACACGTGCTGCACCTCTCATGTGGGCACTGGCAGCTCTGCAGCTGCACCACGCGCTGCACCTCTCATGTGGGCACTGGCAGCTCTGCAGCTGCAACACGCGCTGCACCTCTTATGTGGGCACTGGCAGCTCTGCAGCTGCAACACGCGCTGCACCTCTCATGTGGGCACTGGCAGCTCTGCAGCTACGACACGTGCTGCACCCCTTATGTGGGCACTGGCAGCTCTCCAGCTGCGACACGTGCTGCACCTCTCATGTGGGCACTGGCAGCTCTGCAGCTGCAACACATGCTGCACCTCTCATGTGGGCACTGGCAGCTCTGCAGCTGCAACACACGCTGCACCTCTTATGTGGGCACTGGCAGCTCTGCAGCTGCAACACGCGCTGCACCTCTCATGTGGGCACTGGCAGCTCTGCAGCTGGAACACGCGCTGCACCTCTCATGTGGGCACTGGCAGCTCTGCAGCTGCAACACGCGCTGCACCTCTTATGTGGGCACTGGCAGCTCTCCAGCTGCGACACGTGCTGCACCTCTCATGTGGGCACTGGCAGCTTTCTAGCTGCGACACGTGCTGCACCTCTCATGTGGGCACTGGCAGCTCTGCAGCTGCAACACACGCTGCACCTTTTACCTGGGCACTGGCAGCTCTGCAGCTGGAACACGCGCTGCACCTCTTATGTGGGCACTGGCAGCTCTGCAGCTGCAACACACGCTGCACCTTTTACCTGGGCACTGGCAGCTCTGCAGCTACGACACGCGCTGCACCTCTTACCTGGGCACTGGCAGCTCTTCAGCTGCGACACGCGCTGCACCTCTTATGTGGGCACTGGCAGCTCTGCAGCTGCAACACGCGCCGCACCTTTTACCTGGGCACTGGCAGCTCTGCAGCTAAAACACGCGCTGCACCTCTTACCTGGGCACTGGCAGCTCTCCAGCTGCAACACGCGGTACACCTCTCATGTGGGCACTGGCAGCTCTGCAGCTGCAACACGCGCTGCACCTCTTATGTGGGCACTGGCAGCTCTGCAGCTACGACACGCGCTGCACCTCTTACCTGGGCACTGGCAGCTCTTCAGCTGCGACACATGCTGCACCTCTTATGTGGGCACTGGCAGCTATCCAGCTGCGACACGCGCTGCACCTTTTACCTGGGCACTGGCAGCTCTGCAGCTAAGACACGCGCTGCACCTCTTACCTGGGCTTCGGCAGCTCTCCAGCTGCGACACGTGCTGCACCTCTTATGTGGGCACTGGCAGCTCTCCAGCTGCGACACGTGCTGCACCTCTTATGTGGGCACTGGCAGCTCTCCAGCTGCGACATGCGCTGCACCTCTTATGTGGGCACTGGCAGCTCTCCAGCTGCAACACGTGCTGCACCTCTCACCTGGGCACTGGCAGCTCTGCAGCTGCAACACGCGCTGCACCTTTTACCTGGGCACTGGCAGCTCTCCAGCTGCGACACGTGCTGCACCTCTTATGTGGGCACTGGCAGCTCTCCAGCTGCGACACTCGCTGCAACTCTTATGTGGGCACCGGCAGCTCTCCAGCTGCGACACGCGCTGCACCTCTTATGTGGGCACTGGCAGCTCTCCAGCTGCGACATGTGCTGCACCTCTAACCTGGGCACTGGCAGCTCTCCAGCTGCGACACGTGCTGCACCTCTTATGTGGACACTGGCAGCTCAGCAGCTGCAGCACGCGCTGCATCTTTTACCTGGGCACTGGCAGCTCTGCAGCTGCGACACGTGCTGCACCTCTTGTGTGGACACTGGCAGCTCTCCAGCTGCGACACGCGCTGCACCTCTCACCTGGGCACTGGCAGCTCTGCAGCTGCAACACGCGCTGCACCTTTTACCTGGGCACTGGCTGCTCTCCAGCTGCGACACATGCTGCACCTCTTATGTGGGCACTGGCAGCTATCCAGCTGCGACACGCGCTGCACCTTTTACCTGGGCACTGGCAGCTCTGCAGCTACGACACGCGCTGCACCTCTTACCTGGGCACTGGCAGCTCTCCAGCTGCGACACGTGCTGCACCTCTTATGTGGGCACTGGCAGCTCTCCAGCTGCGACATGTGCTGCACCTCTTATGTGGGCACTGGCAGCTCTCCAGCTGCAACACGTGCTGCACCTCTTATGTGGGCACTGGCAGCTCTCCAGCTGCGACATGCGCTGCACCTCTTATGTGGGCACTGGCAGCTTTCTAGCTGCAACACGTGCTGCACCTCTCATGTGGGCATTGGCAGCTCTGCAACTGCAACACACGCTGCACCTTTTACCTGGGCACTGGCAGCTCTGCAGCTATGACACGTGCTGCACCTCTTATGTGGGCACTGGCAGCTTTCTAGCTGCGACACGTGCTGCACCTCTCATGTGGGCACTGGCAGCTCTGCAGCTGCAACACACGCTGCACCTTTTACCTGGGCACTGGCAGCTCTGCAGCTGCAACACGTGCTGCACCTCTCATGTGGGCACTGGCAGCTCTGCAGCTGCAACACGCGCTGCACCTCTCATGTGGGCACTGGCAGCTCTGCAGCTGCAACACGCGCTGCACCTCTCATGTGGGCACTGGCAGCTCTGCAGCTGCAACACGCGCTGCACCTCTTATGTGGGCACTGGCATCTCTGCAGCTGCAACACGCACTGCACCTTTTACCTGGGCACTGGCAGCTCTGCAGCTACGACACGTGGTGCACCCCTTATGTGGGCACTGGCAGCTCTCCAGCTGCGACACGTGCTGCACCTCTCATGTGGGCACTGGCAGCTCTGCAGCTGCAAAACATGCTGCACCTCTCATGTGGGCACTGGCAGCTCTGCAGCTGCAACACACACTGCACCTCTTATGTGGGCACTGGCAGCTCTGCAGCTGCAACACGCGCTGCACCTCTCATGTGGTCACTAGCAGCTCTGCAGCTGCAACACGCGCTGCACCTCTCATGTGGGCACTGGCAGCTCTGCAGCTGGAACACGCGCTGCACCTCTCATGTGGGCACTGGCAGCTCTCCAGCTGCGACACGTGCTGCACCTCTCATGTGGGCACTGGCAGCTTTCTAGCTGCGACACGTGCTGCACCTCTCATGTGGGCACTGGCAGCTCTGCAGCTGCAACACACGCTGCACCTTTTACCTGGGCACTGGCAGCTCTGCAGCTGGAACACCCGCTGCACCTCTTATGTGGGCACTGGCAGCTCTGCAGCTGCAACAGACGCTGCACCTTTTACCTGGGCACTGGCAGCTCTGCAGCTACGACACGCGCTGCACCTCTTACCTGGGCACTGGCAGCTCTTCAGCTGCGACTCGCGCTGCACCTCTTATGTGGGCACTGGCAGCTCTGCAGCTGCAACACGCGCCGCACCTTTTACCTGGGCACTGGCAGCTCTGCAGCTAAAACATGCGCTGCACCTCTTACCTGGGCACTGGCAGCTCTCCAGCTGCAACACGCGGTACACCTCTCATGTGGGCACTGGCAGCTCTGCAGCTGCAACACGCGCTGCACCTCTTATGTGGGCACTGGCAGCTCTGCAGCTGCAACACACGCTGCACCTTTTACCTGGGCACTGGCAGCTCTGCAGCTACGACACGCGCTGCACCTCTTACCTGGGCACTGGCAGCTCTTCAGCTGCGACACGCGCTGCACCTCTTATGTGGGCACTGGCAGCTCTCCAGCTGCAACACGCGGTACACCTCTCATGTGGGCACTGGCAGCTCTGCAGCTACGACACGCGCTGCACCTCTTACCTGGGCACTGGCAGCTCTCCAGCTGCAACACGCGGTACACCTCTCATGTGGGCACTGGCAGCTCTGCAGCTGCAACACGCGCTGCACCTCTTATGTGGGCACTGGCAGCTCTGCAGCTGCAACACACGCTGCACCTTTTACCTGGGCACTGGCAGCTCTGCAGCTGGAACACCCGCTGCACCTCTTATGTGGGCACTGGCAGCTCTGCAGCTGCAACAGACGCTGCACCTTTTACCTGGGCACTGGCAGCTCTGCAGCTACGACACGCGCTGCACCTCTTACCTGGGCACTGGCAGCTCTTCAGCTGCGACTCGCGCTGCACCTCTTATGTGGGCACTGGCAGCTCTGCAGCTGCAACACGCGCCGCACCTTTTACCTGGGCACTGGCAGCTCTGCAGCTAAAACACGCGCTGCACCTCTTACCTGGGCACTGGCAGCTCTCCAGCTGCAACACGCGGTACACCTCTCATGTGGGCACTGGCAGCTCTGCAGCTGCAACACGCGCTGCACCTCTTATGTGGGCACTGGCAGCTCTGCAGCTGCAACACACGCTGCACCTTTTACCTGGGCACTGGCAGCTCTGCAGCTACGACACGCGCTGCACCTCTTACCTGGGCACTGGCAGCTCTTCAGCTGCGACACGCGCTGCACCTCTTATGTGGGCACTGGCAGCTCTCCAGCTGCGACACGTGCTGCACCTCTCATGTGGGCACTGGCAGCTCTGCAGCTGCAAAACATGCTGCACCTCTCATGTGGGCACTGGCAGCTCTGCAGCTGCAACACACACTGCACCTCTTATGTGGGCACTGGCAGCTCTGCAGCTGCAACACGCGCTGCACCTCTCATGTGGTCACTAGCAGCTCTGCAGCTGCAACACGCGCTGCACCTCTCATGTGGGCACTGGCAGCTCTGCAGCTGGAACACGCGCTGCACCTCTCATGTGGGCACTGGCAGCTCTCCAGCTGCGACACGTGCTGCACCTCTCATGTGGGCACTGGCAGCTTTCTAGCTGCGACACGTGCTGCACCTCTCATGTGGGCACTGGCAGCTCTGCAGCTGCAACACACGCTGCACCTTTTACCTGGGCACTGGCAGCTCTGCAGCTGGAACACCCGCTGCACCTCTTATGTGGGCACTGGCAGCTCTGCAGCTGCAACAGACGCTGCACCTTTTACCTGGGCACTGGCAGCTCTGCAGCTACGACACGCGCTGCACCTCTTACCTGGGCACTGGCAGCTCTTCAGCTGCGACTCGCGCTGCACCTCTTATGTGGGCACTGGCAGCTCTGCAGCTGCAACACGCGCCGCACCTTTTACCTGGGCACTGGCAGCTCTGCAGCTAAAACATGCGCTGCACCTCTTACCTGGGCACTGGCAGCTCTCCAGCTGCAACACGCGGTACACCTCTCATGTGGGCACTGGCAGCTCTGCAGCTGCAACACGCGCTGCACCTCTTATGTGGGCACTGGCAGCTCTGCAGCTGCAACACACGCTGCACCTTTTACCTGGGCACTGGCAGCTCTGCAGCTACGACACGCGCTGCACCCCTTACCTGGGCACTGGCAGCTCTTCAGCTGCGACACGCGCTGCACCTCTTATGTGGGCACTGGCAGCTCTCCAGCTGCAACACGCGGTACACCTCTCATGTGGGCACTGGCAGCTCTGCAGCTACGACACGCGCTGCACCTCTTACCTGGGCACTGGCAGCTCTCCAGCTGCAACACGCGGTACACCTCTCATGTGGGCACTGGCAGCTCTGCAGCTGCAACACGCGCTGCACCTCTTATGTGGGCACTGGCAGCTCTGCAGCTGCAACACACGCTGCACCTTTTACCTGGGCACTGGCAGCTCTGCAGCTGGAACACCCGCTGCACCTCTTATGTGGGCACTGGCAGCTCTGCAGCTGCAACAGACGCTGCACCTTTTACCTGGGCACTGGCAGCTCTGCAGCTACGACACGCGCTGCACCTCTTACCTGGGCACTGGCAGCTCTTCAGCTGCGACTCGCGCTGCACCTCTTATGTGGGCACTGGCAGCTCTGCAGCTGCAACACGCGCCGCACCTTTTACCTGGGCACTGGCAGCTCTGCAGCTAAAACACGCGCTGCACCTCTTACCTGGGCACTGGCAGCTCTCCAGCTGCAACACGCGGTACACCTCTCATGTGGGCACTGGCAGCTCTGCAGCTGCAACACGCGCTGCACCTCTTATGTGGGCACTGGCAGCTCTGCAGCTGCAACACACGCTGCACCTTTTACCTGGGCACTGGCAGCTCTGCAGCTACGACACGCGCTGCACCTCTTACCTGGGCACTGGCAGCTCTTCAGCTGCGACACGCGCTGCACCTCTTATGTGGGCACTGGCAGCTCTGCAGCTGCAACACGCGCTGCACCTCTTACCTGGGCACTGGCAGCTCTCCAGCTGCAACACGCGGTACACCTCTCATGTGGGCACTGGCAGCTCTGCAGCTGCAACACGCGCTGCACCTCTTATGTGGGCACTGGCAGCTCTGCAGCTACGACACGCGCTGCACCTCTTACCTGGGCACTGGCAGCTCTTCAGCTGCGACACATGCTGCACCTCTTATGTGGGCACTGGCAGCTATCCAGCTGCGACACGCGCTGCACCTTTTACCTGGGCACTGGCAGCTCTGCAGCTACGACACGCGCTGCACCTCTTACCTGGGCTTCGGCAGCTCTCCAGCTGCGACAAGTGCTACACCTCTTATGTGGCCGCTGGCAGCTATCCAGCTGCGACACGTGCTGCACCTCCTATGTGGGCACTGGCAGCTCTCCAGCTGCGAAATGCGCTGCACCTCTTATGTGGGCACTGGCAGCTCTCCAGCTGCAACACGTGCTGCACCTCTCACCTGGGCACTGGCAGCTCTGCAGCTGCAACACGCGCTGCACCTTTTACCTGGGCACTGGCAGCTCTCCAGCTGCGACACGTGCTGCACCTCGTATGTGGGCACTGGCAGCTCTCCAGCTGCGACACTCGCTGCAACTCTTATGTGGGCACCGGCAGCTCTCCAGCTGCGACACGCGCTGCACCTCTTATGTGGGCACTGGCAGCTCTCCAGCTGCGACATGTGCTGCACCTCTAACCTGGGCACTGGCAGCTCTCCAGCTGCGACACGTGCTGCACCTCTTATGTGGACACTGGCAGCTCAGCAGCTGCAGCACGCGCTGCATCTTTTACCTGGGCACTGGCAGCTCTGCAGCTGTGACACGTGCTGCACCTCTTGTGTGGGCACTGGCAGCTCTCCAGCTGTGACACGCGCTGCACCTTTTACCTGGGCACTGGCAGCTCTGCAGCTACGACACGTGCTGCACCTCTTATGTGGGCACTGGCAGCTTTCTAGCTGCGACACGTGCTGCACCTCTCATGTGGGCACTGGCAGCTCTGCAGCTGCAACACGCGCTGCACCTTTTACCTGGGCACTGGCAGCTCTGCAGCTACGACACGTGCTGCACCTCTTATGTGGGCACTGGCAGCTTTCTAGCTGCAACACGTGCTGCACCTCTCATGTGGGCACTGGCATCTCTGTACCTGCAACACGCGCTGCACCTCTTATGTGGGCACTGGCAGCTCTGCAGCTGCGACACGTGCTGCACCTCTCATGTGGGCACTGGCAGCTCTGCAGCTGCAACACACGCTGCACCTTTTACCTGGGCACTGGCAGCTCTGCAGCTGCAACACGTGCTGCACCTCTTACCTGGGCACTGGCAGCTCTGCAGCTACGACACGTGCTGCACCTCTTATGTGGGCACTGGCAGCTTTCTAGCTGCGACACGTGCTGCACCTCTCATGTGGGCACTGGCAGCTCTGTAGCTGCAACACGCGCTGCTCCTCTCATGTGGGCACTGGCAGCTCTGCAGCTGCGACACGTGCTGCACCTCTCATGTGGGCACTGGCAGCTCTGCAGCTACGACACGTGCTGCACCTCTTATGTGGGCACTGGCAGCTTTCTAGCTGCAACACGTGCTGCACCTCTCATGTGGGCATTGGCAGCTCTGCAGCTGCAACACACGCTGCACCTTTTACCTGGGCACTGGCAGCTCTGCAGCTACGACACGTGCTGCACCTCTTATGTGGGCACTGGCAGCTTTCTAGCTGCGACACGTGCTGCACCTCTCATGTGGGCACTGGCAGCTCTGCAGCTGCAACACACGCTGCACCTTTTACCTGGGCACTGGCAGCTCTGCAGCTGCAACACGTGCTGCACCTCTCATGTGGGCACTGGCAGCTCTGCAGCTGCAACACGCGCTGCACCTCTCATGTGGGCACTGGCAGCTCTGCAGCTGCAACACGCGCTGCACCTCTCATGTGGGCACTGGCAGCTCTGCAGCTGCAACACGCGCTGCACCTCTTATGTGGGCACTGGCAGCTCTGCAGCTGCAACACGCGCTGCACCTTTTACCTGGGCACTGGCAGCTCTGCAGCTACGACACGTGCTGCACCCCTTATGTGGGCACTGGCAGCTCTCCAGCTGCGACACGTGCTGCACCTCTCATGTGGGCACTGGCAGCTCTGCAGCTGCACCACGCGCTGCACCTCTCATGTGGGCACTGGCAGCTCTGCAGCTGCAACACGCGCTGCACCTCTTATGTGGGCACTGGCAGCTCTGCAGCTGCAACACGCGCTGCACCTCTCATGTGGGCACTGGCAGCTCTGCAGCTACGACACGTGCTGCACCCCTTATGTGGGCACTGGCAGCTCTCCAGCTGCGACACGTGCTGCACCTCTCATGTGGGCACTGGCAGCTCTGCAGCTGCAACACATGCTGCACCTCTCATGTGGGCACTGGCAGCTCTGCAGCTGCAACACACGCTGCACCTCTTATGTGGGCACTGGCAGCTCTGCAGCTGCAACACGCGCTGCACCTCTCATGTGGGCACTGGCAGCTCTGCAGCTGGAACACGCGCTGCACCTCTCATGTGGGCACTGGCAGCTCTGCAGCTGCAACACGCGCTGCACCTCTTATGTGGGCACTGGCAGCTCTCCAGCTGCGACACGTGCTGCACCTCTCATGTGGGCACTGGCAGCTTTCTAGCTGCGACACGTGCTGCACCTCTCATGTGGGCACTGGCAGCTCTGCAGCTGCAACACACGCTGCACCTTTTACCTGGGCACTGGCAGCTCTGCAGCTGGAACACGCGCTGCACCTCTTATGTGGGCACTGGCAGCTCTGCAGCTGCAACACACGCTGCACCTTTTACCTGGGCACTGGCAGCTCTGCAGCTACGACACGCGCTGCACCTCTTACCTGGGCACTGGCAGCTCTTCAGCTGCGACACGCGCTGCACCTCTTATGTGGGCACTGGCAGCTCTGCAGCTGCAACACGCGCCGCACCTTTTACCTGGGCACTGGCAGCTCTGCAGCTAAAACACGCGCTGCACCTCTTACCTGGGCACTGGCAGCTCTCCAGCTGCAACACGCGGTACACCTCTCATGTGGGCACTGGCAGCTCTGCAGCTGCAACACGCGCTGCACCTCTTATGTGGGCACTGGCAGCTCTGCAGCTACGACACGCGCTGCACCTCTTACCTGGGCACTGGCAGCTCTTCAGCTGCGACACATGCTGCACCTCTTATGTGGGCACTGGCAGCTATCCAGCTGCGACACGCGCTGCACCTTTTACCTGGGCACTGGCAGCTCTGCAGCTAAGACACGCGCTGCACCTCTTACCTGGGCTTCGGCAGCTCTCCAGCTGCGACACGTGCTGCACCTCTTATGTGGGCACTGGCAGCTCTCCAGCTGCGACACGTGCTGCACCTCTTATGTGGGCACTGGCAGCTCTCCAGCTGCGACATGCGCTGCACCTCTTATGTGGGCACTGGCAGCTCTCCAGCTGCAACACGTGCTGCACCTCTCACCTGGGCACTGGCAGCTCTGCAGCTGCAACACGCGCTGCACCTTTTACCTGGGCACTGGCAGCTCTCCAGCTGCGACACGTGCTGCACCTCTTATGTGGGCACTGGCAGCTCTCCAGCTGCGACACTCGCTGCAACTCTTATGTGGGCACCGGCAGCTCTCCAGCTGCGACACGCGCTGCACCTCTTATGTGGGCACTGGCAGCTCTCCAGCTGCGACATGTGCTGCACCTCTAACCTGGGCACTGGCAGCTCTCCAGCTGCGACACGTGCTGCACCTCTTATGTGGACACTGGCAGCTCAGCAGCTGCAGCACGCGCTGCATCTTTTACCTGGGCACTGGCAGCTCTGCAGCTGCGACACGTGCTGCACCTCTTGTGTGGACACTGGCAGCTCTCCAGCTGCGACACGCGCTGCACCTCTCACCTGGGCACTGGCAGCTCTGCAGCTGCAACACGCGCTGCACCTTTTACCTGGGCACTGGCTGCTCTCCAGCTGCGACACATGCTGCACCTCTTATGTGGGCACTGGCAGCTATCCAGCTGCGACACGCGCTGCACCTTTTACCTGGGCACTGGCAGCTCTGCAGCTACGACACGCGCTGCACCTCTTACCTGGGCACTGGCAGCTCTCCAGCTGCGACACGTGCTGCACCTCTTATGTGGGCACTGGCAGCTCTCCAGCTGCGACATGTGCTGCACCTCTTATGTGGGCACTGGCAGCTCTCCAGCTGCAACACGTGCTGCACCTCTTATGTGGGCACTGGCAGCTCTCCAGCTGCGACATGCGCTGCACCTCTTATGTGGGCACTGGCAGCTTTCTAGCTGCAACACGTGCTGCACCTCTCATGTGGGCATTGGCAGCTCTGCAACTGCAACACACGCTGCACCTTTTACCTGGGCACTGGCAGCTCTGCAGCTATGACACGTGCTGCACCTCTTATGTGGGCACTGGCAGCTTTCTAGCTGCGACACGTGCTGCACCTCTCATGTGGGCACTGGCAGCTCTGCAGCTGCAACACACGCTGCACCTTTTACCTGGGCACTGGCAGCTCTGCAGCTGCAACACGTGCTGCACCTCTCATGTGGGCACTGGCAGCTCTGCAGCTGCAACACGCGCTGCACCTCTCATGTGGGCACTGGCAGCTCTGCAGCTGCAACACGCGCTGCACCTCTCATGTGGGCACTGGCAGCTCTGCAGCTGCAACACGCGCTGCACCTCTTATGTGGGCACTGGCATCTCTGCAGCTGCAACACGCACTGCACCTTTTACCTGGGCACTGGCAGCTCTGCAGCTACGACACGTGGTGCACCCCTTATGTGGGCACTGGCAGCTCTCCAGCTGCGACACGTGCTGCACCTCTCATGTGGGCACTGGCAGCTCTGCAGCTGCAAAACATGCTGCACCTCTCATGTGGGCACTGGCAGCTCTGCAGCTGCAACACACACTGCACCTCTTATGTGGGCACTGGCAGCTCTGCAGCTGCAACACGCGCTGCACCTCTCATGTGGTCACTAGCAGCTCTGCAGCTGCAACACGCGCTGCACCTCTCATGTGGGCACTGGCAGCTCTGCAGCTGGAACACGCGCTGCACCTCTCATGTGGGCACTGGCAGCTCTCCAGCTGCGACACGTGCTGCACCTCTCATGTGGGCACTGGCAGCTTTCTAGCTGCGACACGTGCTGCACCTCTCATGTGGGCACTGGCAGCTCTGCAGCTGCAACACACGCTGCACCTTTTACCTGGGCACTGGCAGCTCTGCAGCTGGAACACCCGCTGCACCTCTTATGTGGGCACTGGCAGCTCTGCAGCTGCAACAGACGCTGCACCTTTTACCTGGGCACTGGCAGCTCTGCAGCTACGACACGCGCTGCACCTCTTACCTGGGCACTGGCAGCTCTTCAGCTGCGACTCGCGCTGCACCTCTTATGTGGGCACTGGCAGCTCTGCAGCTGCAACACGCGCCGCACCTTTTACCTGGGCACTGGCAGCTCTGCAGCTAAAACATGCGCTGCACCTCTTACCTGGGCACTGGCAGCTCTCCAGCTGCAACACGCGGTACACCTCTCATGTGGGCACTGGCAGCTCTGCAGCTGCAACACGCGCTGCACCTCTTATGTGGGCACTGGCAGCTCTGCAGCTGCAACACACGCTGCACCTTTTACCTGGGCACTGGCAGCTCTGCAGCTACGACACGCGCTGCACCTCTTACCTGGGCACTGGCAGCTCTTCAGCTGCGACACGCGCTGCACCTCTTATGTGGGCACTGGCAGCTCTCCAGCTGCAACACGCGGTACACCTCTCATGTGGGCACTGGCAGCTCTGCAGCTACGACACGCGCTGCACCTCTTACCTGGGCACTGGCAGCTCTCCAGCTGCAACACGCGGTACACCTCTCATGTGGGCACTGGCAGCTCTGCAGCTGCAACACGCGCTGCACCTCTTATGTGGGCACTGGCAGCTCTGCAGCTGCAACACACGCTGCACCTTTTACCTGGGCACTGGCAGCTCTGCAGCTGGAACACCCGCTGCACCTCTTATGTGGGCACTGGCAGCTCTGCAGCTGCAACAGACGCTGCACCTTTTACCTGGGCACTGGCAGCTCTGCAGCTACGACACGCGCTGCACCTCTTACCTGGGCACTGGCAGCTCTTCAGCTGCGACTCGCGCTGCACCTCTTATGTGGGCACTGGCAGCTCTGCAGCTGCAACACGCGCCGCACCTTTTACCTGGGCACTGGCAGCTCTGCAGCTAAAACACGCGCTGCACCTCTTACCTGGGCACTGGCAGCTCTCCAGCTGCAACACGCGGTACACCTCTCATGTGGGCACTGGCAGCTCTGCAGCTGCAACACGCGCTGCACCTCTTATGTGGGCACTGGCAGCTCTGCAGCTGCAACACACGCTGCACCTTTTACCTGGGCACTGGCAGCTCTGCAGCTACGACACGCGCTGCACCTCTTACCTGGGCACTGGCAGCTCTTCAGCTGCGACACGCGCTGCACCTCTTATGTGGGCACTGGCAGCTCTCCAGCTGCGACACGTGCTGCACCTCTCATGTGGGCACTGGCAGCTCTGCAGCTGCAAAACATGCTGCACCTCTCATGTGGGCACTGGCAGCTCTGCAGCTGCAACACACACTGCACCTCTTATGTGGGCACTGGCAGCTCTGCAGCTGCAACACGCGCTGCACCTCTCATGTGGTCACTAGCAGCTCTGCAGCTGCAACACGCGCTGCACCTCTCATGTGGGCACTGGCAGCTCTGCAGCTGGAACACGCGCTGCACCTCTCATGTGGGCACTGGCAGCTCTCCAGCTGCGACACGTGCTGCACCTCTCATGTGGGCACTGGCAGCTTTCTAGCTGCGACACGTGCTGCACCTCTCATGTGGGCACTGGCAGCTCTGCAGCTGCAACACACGCTGCACCTTTTACCTGGGCACTGGCAGCTCTGCAGCTGGAACACCCGCTGCACCTCTTATGTGGGCACTGGCAGCTCTGCAGCTGCAACAGACGCTGCACCTTTTACCTGGGCACTGGCAGCTCTGCAGCTACGACACGCGCTGCACCTCTTACCTGGGCACTGGCAGCTCTTCAGCTGCGACTCGCGCTGCACCTCTTATGTGGGCACTGGCAGCTCTGCAGCTGCAACACGCGCCGCACCTTTTACCTGGGCACTGGCAGCTCTGCAGCTAAAACATGCGCTGCACCTCTTACCTGGGCACTGGCAGCTCTCCAGCTGCAACACGCGGTACACCTCTCATGTGGGCACTGGCAGCTCTGCAGCTGCAACACGCGCTGCACCTCTTATGTGGGCACTGGCAGCTCTGCAGCTGCAACACACGCTGCACCTTTTACCTGGGCACTGGCAGCTCTGCAGCTACGACACGCGCTGCACCCCTTACCTGGGCACTGGCAGCTCTTCAGCTGCGACACGCGCTGCACCTCTTATGTGGGCACTGGCAGCTCTCCAGCTGCAACACGCGGTACACCTCTCATGTGGGCACTGGCAGCTCTGCAGCTACGACACGCGCTGCACCTCTTACCTGGGCACTGGCAGCTCTCCAGCTGCAACACGCGGTACACCTCTCATGTGGGCACTGGCAGCTCTGCAGCTGCAACACGCGCTGCACCTCTTATGTGGGCACTGGCAGCTCTGCAGCTGCAACACACGCTGCACCTTTTACCTGGGCACTGGCAGCTCTGCAGCTGGAACACCCGCTGCACCTCTTATGTGGGCACTGGCAGCTCTGCAGCTGCAACAGACGCTGCACCTTTTACCTGGGCACTGGCAGCTCTGCAGCTACGACACGCGCTGCACCTCTTACCTGGGCACTGGCAGCTCTTCAGCTGCGACTCGCGCTGCACCTCTTATGTGGGCACTGGCAGCTCTGCAGCTGCAACACGCGCCGCACCTTTTACCTGGGCACTGGCAGCTCTGCAGCTAAAACACGCGCTGCACCTCTTACCTGGGCACTGGCAGCTCTCCAGCTGCAACACGCGGTACACCTCTCATGTGGGCACTGGCAGCTCTGCAGCTGCAACACGGGCTGCACCTCTTATGTGGGCACTGGCAGCTCTGCAGCTGCAACACACGCTGCACCTTTTACCTGGGCACTGGCAGCTCTGCAGCTACGACACGCGCTGCACCTCTTACCTGGGCACTGGCAGCTCTTCAGCTGCGACACGCGCTGCACCTCTTATGTGGGCACTGGCAGCTCTGCAGCTGCAACACGCGCTGCACCTCTTACCTGGGCACTGGCAGCTCTCCAGCTGCAACACGCGGTACACCTCTCATGTGGGCACTGGCAGCTCTGCAGCTGCAACACGCGCTGCACCTCTTATGTGGGCACTGGCAGCTCTGCAGCTACGACACGCGCTGCACCTCTTACCTGGGCACTGGCAGCTCTTCAGCTGCGACACATGCTGCACCTCTTATGTGGGCACTGGCAGCTATCCAGCTGCGACACGCGCTGCACCTTTTACCTGGGCACTGGCAGCTCTGCAGCTACGACACGCGCTGCACCTCTTACCTGGGCTTCGGCAGCTCTCCAGCTGCGACAAGTGCTACACCTCTTATGTGGCCGCTGGCAGCTATCCAGCTGCGACACGTGCTGCACCTCCTATGTGGGCACTGGCAGCTCTCCAGCTGCGAAATGCGCTGCACCTCTTATGTGGGCACTGGCAGCTCTCCAGCTGCAACACGTGCTGCACCTCTCACCTGGGCACTGGCAGCTCTGCAGCTGCAACACGCGCTGCACCTTTTACCTGGGCACTGGCAGCTCTCCAGCTGCGACACGTGCTGCACCTCGTATGTGGGCACTGGCAGCTCTCCAGCTGCGACACTCGCTGCAACTCTTATGTGGGCACCGGCAGCTCTCCAGCTGCGACACGCGCTGCACCTCTTATGTGGGCACTGGCAGCTCTCCAGCTGCGACATGTGCTGCACCTCTAACCTGGGCACTGGCAGCTCTCCAGCTGCGACACGTGCTGCACCTCTTATGTGGACACTGGCAGCTCAGCAGCTGCAGCACGCGCTGCATCTTTTACCTGGGCACTGGCAGCTCTGCAGCTGTGACACGTGCTGCACCTCTTGTGTGGGCACTGGCAGCTCTCCAGCTGTGACACGCGCTGCACCTCTCACCTGGGCACTGGCAGCTCTGCAGCTGCAACACGCGCTGCACCTTTTACCTGGGCACTGGCAGCTCTCCAGCTGCGACACATGCTGCACCTCTTATGTGGGCACTGGCAGCTATCCAGCTGCGACACGCGCTGCACCTTTTACCTGGGCACTGACAGCTCTGCTGCTACGACACGCGCTGCACCTCTTACCTGGGCACTGGCAGCTCTCCAGCTGCGACACGTGCTGCACCTCTTATGTGGGCACTGGCAGCTCTCCAGCTGCGACACGTGCTGCACCTCTTATGTGGGCACTGGCAGCTCTCCAGCTGCGACATGCGCTGCACCTCTTATGTGGGCACTGGCAGCTCTCCAGCTGCGACACGTGCTGCACCTCTCACCTGGGCACTGGCAGCTCTGCAGCTGCAACACGCGCTGCACCTTTTACCTGGGCACTGGCAGCTCTCCAGCTGCGACACGTGCTGCACCTTTTATGTGGGCACTGGCAGCTCTCCAGCTGCGACACGGGCTGCACCTCTTATGTGGGCACCGGCAGCTCTCCAGCTGCGACACGCGCTGCACCTCTTATGTGGGCACCGGCAGCTCTCCAGCTGCGACACACGCTGCACCTCTTACGTGGGCACTGGCAGCTCTCCAGCTGCGACATGTGCTGCACCTCTAACCTGGGTACTGGCAGCTCTCCAGCTGCGACACGTGCTGCACCTCTTATGTGGGCACTGGCAGCTCAGCAGCTGCAGCACGCGCTGCACCTTTTACCTGGGCACTGGCAGCTCTGCAGCTGCGACACGTGCTGCACCTCTTGTGTGGGCACTGGCAGCTCTCCAGCTGCGACACGCGCTGCACCTGTTACCTGGGCACGTTATGCGCACAAATAAAGACGCAGCGGCAGCTGAATTACAGGAAAAGTCCCTACATGTCCACCGGCTCCCGCTGCCTCCTGGCATTTCATAACGTCCAGATGAGCATAGTGGCACAGCTGACCAAACAAGAGCCTGGTAATAACTTAGCCCGCACCTTTCTGTTATCTCAGGAGGATAGCTCAGCAGCAAAGCACTCGCATTGGAAGCAATACTCTGTGGAGCAACACAGATTCCATCCCCCGGTCCGTGCTTAGAAACCTTTGGGTATTAAGCGCGTTATAAATAACCTATCATATCATATCATATCAGCATCCTATCAACGTGATCGGCATTTGCATCTTAAAGGCAGCAGAGGAGCTCCAATGAGCTACCATTCCGTTCCCCCTTCTAGGAAAATTAGACTGAGTCAAGTAAAAAGTGCAAAGCTGCCCAAAAGATGATTTAGGGGCAACTGATCATCTACCTCACTGACTATTCAATGAGTTACAACGATCCATAAATTAAACTTAGACCAGGTGAATTTAATGGTTCATAAACTAATAATAATGAAAATGTAGAAACGTTCACTCACGATGCCTACCTGTTGCTAAAGTGCACTGCACTCCCAAAAATATGCTCCTTTGCTCAACACCCAGACCAATGCCTCAGGCCTTGCTGATGTGAGTTCGCTGTCACGCCAAAAACCATTTCTTCTCCCATCAGGCTTTGCCCGTGGCCGGCTAGTGTTGTTCACTTTCACATCTCAGTCCATAGCAGGCCTCTGGTTTGGGGAGTATGATCAGTCTGCGATGGCCCCGCTGTTTCCTTCATACTCAGGCCCGGCCTTGGAGGGGGGCGTGGGCGAGCTGGGCGACCGCCCGGGGCACCGCGCCCCTAAGGGCGCCATTAGCCCTTGCCACGCCAGCTCAGGCGAGTCTTTCAAGGGCTCCCTCGAGCTGGCCTAGCGGGAGAAGGCCCAGCAGGTGGGCGCATTCAAGTTCAATGGGGTGCTCAGCACCCCATTTAAATTGAATGCGCCCCTCTGCCGCAGGCGCCTTAACCAACAAAAGGCACCGTTAGCCCCACACCAGCTCTGGGGAGTTTTTCAAGGGCTCCCCCGAGCTGGCATAGTGGCGGCAGGCACCTCATTGTTGGTCAATGCCGCTGCGGCAGCTGAGCGCATTTAGGAACAATAGGGTGCTAATGCACCCTATTCATAGAATTACCTCCTCGCCGGAGCGAGGTTTAAAAATGTTTAAAAAAATTACACTTCCTGGCCATGCCCCCTGTTGACCAGGGGCGCGCGGGGAACCGGGGGGGAGGCGCCAATTCTCCCAGGGCGCTGCTGCCCCTAAGACCGGCCCTGTGCATACTCACTGTTACCTCCACTGCAGTAGGAAAGGTCAGTGCTACTTACATGATATGTCTTTCACATGTTATCTATGTTCTCTGGACTTGTTGGTGTGGACACTAGCATGCCTCCAATGCCTAAAATCATGTTGCCAACTTGGTCCTTCAAATTGCAGCACCAGCTAATTAGAGGAGACTTATTATGTCATCATCTGCTGACTGATATGCACCTGGGTCCTGCTGTAGAATAGGAACTTACATAGAACAACCTTTTCTTTAGCCCCAAAGTGCTTTGCCAACCTCCTCTTGCCCTCTTCAAACTCTGCTGCAGCTGCCCTCTGAGACGCACCTTCCACACCGCGAAAGTGAGGCTCTACTAGTGGCGGTGGCTCTTTTACTCCTGAGCCGTCAGCGCCCCATTGGTTGCCTCCCTGCACTTCCTTTCATCTGAAAATTGCCATCCAATAGCGTTTGCAGCTGTCCATTTTTTTGGAAAAGGCGTTCTTAACATTAACATGTTAAGAACTGCAAAGGGGCATTTTTATTTTGAAAGCTCATGCAAAGCAACAGTTGGTGGCCTAAAATCTGTGCCTTCCTCCAGCACAATTAAACATATCACACAAACCGTTTTAGCTATTTGCCTTATTCTCACATATTTATATTTTCCAAGCCAAAAAGCGTTTAAGTAAAATGTAACATTTTCCTGAACCTTTGGGCCTCAACACAAGTTGGGCGGTAATCCTTAAATGCAGCAGTAACGCTATTACCGCCAAATTTAAGGGTTGGACCCATCATGAGTTGGGTGGAAAAGTGAGGAGAGAGTTAAATATCCAGCTATCCACCCATTTTTGGCAATATTACTGCTGGTGCTATTACCGCCGGCGGTAATAGTGCCCCCAACCCCATTGGGTCCACACAGGACCCAATGGGGAATTACAGCAGTGCCGCTACTTGTGCGGTAACCCTCCTAGCGCTGGCGCTATCCCAGCAGAATTACCACTGGGATACCGCCAGACTCAAGGTGAGGCCCTATAAATGAAGCATGCAAGTGAGCCATGAATATTTGTCCAGGATGTGACAACAGAGGTAGTCATTCTGGAGACTGGAGGGGATATTTTCTCTGGTTCTGACCCTGTACTGATTTTCAGGACACAGGACAATACACGTCCACTCACTTTTTTTCAACAGGTGGACGGAACCCCTGTTGTGCGTTTTTGAGGAGCAGCATTAAAAAAAAAAGTTTGCTTCCGCAAGTGTTTGTGGGATGTATTGACCCACTCCAATATGCTATGCGGCATCACCCTGCCAGTTATGGGGAACGAAACAGCAACAATGGCGGCAAAACCCTTGTGCGCCAAAAACCTACAAAAACCGTGTGCATCAGCACACAAAAAGAGGGATGCACGACCTGCCACCCATGGTGCATGGGCAGTGGAATAGAGCACACCCTGCAGAAATGTGCCAGTGGGTCCCATGAACAGCAAACAGAGTGCAGACAGGGAAGCAGCACTTTGCAAATGAGCCTACAAATGACATTTGCTTTGTTGCCAAAAACTCCAAAATACCTATAACACCACACTTCAACATTCACAATCTTGCCTGATGCTCAAATCCATGTATCAAATGAAACATTGTGAAACATACAAAGTCTGAAAACTTACAGCCTCTGTGCCAAAATCTGGGTGCAGTATCCGGGGCTGCCTGAATGACAGCTGTCAACGGAGTATCGAGGAAGCTGTAATTTGACCCAAAACTAAAAAGTCTGCTGAATTAGCAAACCTGAACAGGATTGTTGCCAAAAAAGGAATACAGATTTTAGTTGGGTTTTTGATTCCACAGATTTTAAGGCCAAGAAAATGTGGGTTTCACTGGGTTTAAAAGTGAATTACTTTGGCTGAAGTTGCAAAGAACTGGAAAAGCAGGTTTTTCTTCCAGAAAGAGGGCCTTCCTCTCAGCGGAAACTCACTGGGAGGTGTTAATTGCAGGTTGGGACATAATCTGGTCTTACGAGAGCAACGGAATAATGACAAGGCTGCAGCCCAGGAAACTGGAAGTGTGAAAAGGGGTCGTAAATGGCCTCTGGAAAGAACAAGCACAGAGGGGGATGCCCTGGACTGCAGGGAGACAAAAAGAGGCGGAGCCAAGCAACCATCTGTTGCTAAACATGAACAAAGAACACATTTTAAAAGACTCATAACTTGTTATTCAAAGTGGTGAAAATGTACCCAAGACATATGTGTTAATCTAATTTCTGGCTGCACATTTGAAGAGGTGGCAGAACCGTGTAACATGTTCTGGACAGGAATGGCACGATATGTGGTTTTATGCAAAATGTATGAACCCTAGAATTGTGAAAAATTACACACACACATTTAGATGTTAAACACACACATTTGTGGAAAGTTGCATAACATTTGGAATTAGTGTTCACAGCAAAAAAGACAAAATTCTGTAGAAAGTTGATACCAGATCCTACAGCTGCGAGATTTTGATGAGCAGATACTCCATAAAATATGCAATCGGTGTATGTGATTTTTATAGAGGTTGCACATGTGTAAATATGTATTTTGCCAAAATTAGACTGTGTTCCAGTGGCTAGGGGTGGATTCTCAGCATCATAAAATTATACCATAAAGATGACATTCTGTTTCTCTCCTCCTATCAAGGCAGAGAGTAGACTCTGACCCAATCACCTTTCACAGGGGCAAGCTTAGCTAAACCGGCCCATACACCCACTTTGTGATGTCATTTTATAGCATAAATAGAGACAGCTGACAACACATAGGAACTTACTGATCCAGCCACCTTCCTGATTCCGGCGAAACACTCTGATCCAGCTATCTACATCCAGCTTTATTCTTCCAGATCCAGATGCCAAAATCTCTTGCCAGCAATAGAGACTATTGATTTCCAGCAAGGCCCCAAATCCTCAAATTTATTCTCTCCACTCAGTAAAGTGCTGTGTGGTGCAAGAAGAACCAGTATCCAGAAATTCTCTGGCTTGCCACCACTAGGCTTGCCTGAGGAACTCGCCATCCAGATGATTCAAAGACCCACAGACTAGCAGAGCAGATCCTGGGTCAATCCGGTGACCGGCCTCGCTGATCCAGTACTGTGCCTGATGTGCTGTCTTTCCTAGACCAGACGAGTATGAATATGAAGAATTGTAACCCATAGCATATGTACTTTGCATAGTCTTATCCCTATCTCAACCCATCCTATCTTTTTCTTCAGAACCAGTATTGTTAGAACTATCTTTGCGCTGACCCTTTTCTCATCTGAAGAAGTCTAGTTTCCTTCGCAGTTGGGTCACCGTGATCCAGTGACTGTAAGATCCCTGTGTGGTATTCGCTTTTTCATAGTCATCCTCTAGTGTAAGCAAACCCATTTGTCATTTTTAAAAATTCATTTCTGTTTTGCATTCTCGCGCCTATTTTACAAAAAACAACCTTTGGTAAAACCTCTATAACTCCCTCAGTTTTTGTGATAGAAACGAAATTTCAATTCCTACTTGTACCCAACATCCATAGCTACCCATAGAACCCAAAACTGCACTGCAGATCTGGCGTTATCGCGAATATCGCACAATGAAATTTTGCCACGATTTTAAAAATCTGAAAGAGTTACACCTGTAAAATGGCTTTTGACTGCTTCCGAGTTGGACCTTAAGATTTCAATTGTTTTCTGCTGACCAAATCATTGCTCGTGTTTGTGTGCACCTAGTCAAAGCGGCTCCCATAAGAATTTATAACAATTTCAGTATTTATGACCGTATTTGGCGTCTTTGCCTAGTCCATTATAAAGACAATCTTGAAAGCCAGTTTGACAGCTGAAAAGTCAGTTCCGTTTTTCTCTTGTGTTTGCTGGGGGGAAGTGGGACTGATATTCTGTTTGATTGGTGCTATTCCTGAATACCTGCCCTCTACTCCTATCTCTTTACATTGCCTATTGGGAGGTTGAGTGGTGTTGCAGGGGGAATTGCTAACTACAGTGCTATCTGTTCTGAACCAACACAAAAGTACTATTTTCTGTGCTGCATTTGTTTTGCTTATTACCTCTTCCTAGTGTATTAAAGATATTATTCAGTGTTCTGTCACCCATTGGTGATTGTTGTTTACCAATTAAAACACATTGTGATTAAATCCTAAATACATAAATAAATATTTACCTTTGCAAACCAGCCTGATTCCTGGTTCAGTGGGACCAGGGGTTGGGGGGTTCCAGGAGAAGGGTGTGATATGAGTGGTATATCGTTCAGAATATTGAACTTTTAGACAAAAATAAATAAGGATTTCAGCTGTGCACTACATGCTGGGCATTGACTTGGGTGTGTGCCGGATTGAAATCACTTACATGTTCGGCTATTAGGATTTCACACCATGTTTTCATGTTTCCAATGCAGACAATTACCCACAAGAACACACAAAAGTGCCATTAAAGCACACGTCTCATGTTTGGATTTTGTTTTCTTTGGAATATTTCATTATAAATTATTGGGCTTAAAAGGTACGCACCTTTTATACTTTGCTAGTGTAGTTATTGGAAATTCTCCTCTCTGATCATTTTTTAAGGTTGCTTAACTTGTTTTTGAAAGGCCATTGCTCATTTGCCTTGTGCACTTTCTTCTAAGGGGAAAGGTCAATTGAACTAAATTTGAATATTTCCCTTTATTTGCCTATATTCGTGGGTGCCAGCTTTAGATTTTTGCTATGAGGCAGACATTTCCACACTGAGTGATGCGAGGGAGCTGTACTCATCCCCAGGTCACAGCAGCACCTTATGCAGCGGGGATAGGAATAAAGCCATATGATTAACAGGAAGGTCTATACATTTAACATCTCAGCAACAGTCACCTAACCTGCTGAGTTGTCTTTGTATCATTCTGCTATAGGATCCCCTGCTACTACTCCACCCACAAAGCAGATTTGTCCTGCCACCCCTTCCAATCAAGGGTCAGGGTGTCCATTAATGAGGCTCCCTTCCCATTTTGAAGTGAGCAGCACTTGCTAAGTTTGCAAAGATGCATGCTAACAGATAACCAAGCCTTAACCCAGCAGGGGAAGAGACAGACACCCTGCCACAACTAGTGATTTAGAGGAGCATGACAAGGAGAGCGAGTACAGCTAAGCACTCTGCCCCCGTGTACTCAGCGCCTATGCATATATTATTGAACCCCCCACGCCGCCACCTTTTTTTTTTTTAGGACTTGAGCCCTGTTCATTTTTACATTTGAAGACCTGGAAAATTGCTTACTTCCCTGCCTCAAGACCTTCCAGGTAAATTGGGTCTATCACACTATAAGACTGAAGAGGGATGGGCAAAGTCACCCCCTCCTATAAAAGGTACATGGCACGGAGGAAGAACAGTAGATACCGTGATCGCCCATTCTATTTTGAACCAATGATTGACAAGTATGTTGAGAGGTGCCAACTCAGCCAACCCCATAGCCCAGGAGCAATACAAACATTACCCAGAGTGGACGAAGAGCCTCAAGCTGCAACTAAGGAGACCTCAATTGACAGTGTGGACTAAAGCGCCAAGAAGCCAAAGCCACTGACTTCGTTAGAGACACCACGACATAGCAGCATTAGACAGGAAGTACACGTGCCATCCACACATCGGGACACAAACACGTACCTGAATACATGAAGAACATATGCGTACGGTTCTATAAGTCAGAAGACATATACATGTACACACTGTTGTGGCTTTTATCATTTTGTCATTAGCTAACGCAGCCACACAGACACCACAAGAAGCAAAAGATCCCGAAAAAGCTTGTGTGCACTTAACCTTATGGAACTGCAGGAACACATATGGGACCTCACAGAACCACGTGTGATTAACAGATGGAGAATCTAGAATAGCGCAAACATGTGGAAGCCATGTTATGGCTTAAGGGAAGTTACAGCAGGCCACAGACCCTCAGCAAGAGCTGAGCTGAATTCAGGCTGAACACAGAGCAAACGTGTGAGACAGGACCCACAGTCAAGGCCACCAGATACGAGTGACATTCCAATCCTTGAATGACAGTGAAGCGGGAGAATGGAACCAGAAACTCCCGTCAAACTCCCGTCCCCTCGCGCTTGGCCTAGAGGGTCACGGCCTAGACACCCGCCACGAGAAGAGTTTGCCTGTCTACCAGACGACCAAATACCATGGTACAAGAACATACGGATGTGCCCACTCAACTGCCCGGCAGCCCGCCCTGCCCATGCCGACACCTGCGGCATGGATCAACTCGACTAAACCAACACATCGTTAGAGATGCCATGACGACCTAGTCAACGATTAGCGCACCTGTACAAACATGCACACTGGACACTCCCACACCAATCCACACGAAGAACATACTCAGTGCTATGACATAGGTGACGAACACACCCACGGACATACATCTTTATTATTTTTCACATAGGCTTTTCAAAACGCAGAAACGCAAGACGCACAATGAACTCATCTAAAGAGCTTGCTTACGCTTCTCCTAAAACCAGGTGCCATAATGAGAAATATAACGAGGACACAGTACTGGGGATAAGGCAATATGATACCATAACCTAAAGCGCCTGTGCACCAAACGGTTCCACCTACACACCAGGCCCAAGTAGGCCGCAAGCAAGAGCTTCCATGAACGTTAAAAGAATAAGAGTCAGGTTGCTGATCCTGCAAGAATGAGCCTGGCGAAAGCAAACAGCCAAGGTCGCAATGTTGCAAACTCACATTCCGAAAGCAAATAGCCAAGGACACGATGTTGCAACCTCGCACGCCGTGAGCCGACATCAAAGTCACACCTGCAAATTAAACCAGGCACACAGTGGAAAAACAATATTAATTGTGCAGAATTCTGCCTCAAACACGGTCCCACCTCACGTGACCAAGCCGAACCTGACAGGATGCCAAGGCAAGGAGGGAGGAGACGCCTGAAGCCCTGTTACAAGACACAGGCTGATACAATTCAATGGACATCTGCGACAGTAGGAGTAGTCGGCCTACCAACGTGTGAATGAATCCTCGCATTGTCTACACATAACCTTAGTGAAACATTGTTGCAAATGACAGGTGCACCGCGAGCTGGGAACAGCGATGGTCCCAGACTGGGAGGCTTGCGAGCGGACCAATCAGAACATGGGGCTCCTATCACTGACGCTATTCACATTGACCAATCCTCAGGGGTCTTCATGTAACAATTTTCATGTATCAAATTGAAGGGACAACCCAAGTATATCACCTGACTATCCCTCAACCACTAACACTGTTCTCTATACGTATGCTATACTAACCCTACCACTCGAGCAACTAATTAAGAGTGGCGATAGGTTTTTTGCTAACTTTCCAAGATGACGCAAGTAGCGCATCATACGAAGGTAAAAAGGGCCTGCAAGCCCCACGATTGTGTGTGTGTCAGGACGGACGTGTACGTTCCTCGACCCATCCCTGCCGTTTGTATAATAAACAGCAGAATCACCTTGCTTCTTGCGTGTGTCTCATACTCATTCCTTTTGGGATATACGGGAGGAGTTGGGGCCTCCCTGCCCGGAGGTCCGCGGACGGCTTAGCCAACCCCGGCAGAATTCCCCCCCGACAACAGTAACACCAGCTGCAATAAAGATGAATAAATCCTCATAATTCAGAGCTGCAGAAGCCCAAATCACGGTCTCTGAACACTGGACCCGGCAGACTCAGATGATGAATCGAAACCGATGCTGGGAAAGAGGAGCGATCTCACGCAGCAAGACAGAGGCTTGCAAAAAAGATGTTACATTGATAGACTAAGTGTTGCACGATGTAAACGGGCACTCTAATAGACTATGGTGGTGCACACAAGTCACAATGCAGACACATAATTGTTCTTATTACCATGAGAAGTTACACCAAGAGCTGAGAATCATTTTGGATCCCAGGCCTGGGGACGTCCGCTCTAGCCAACCACAGCTTAGTATCCTAGGGGTGGGTAGCAATGGGCAAGAACCAATGGTAAAACCCTCACAATGTAACATGGTTTAGTGATAGCAATTTTGGGATGGGTCAGGCCAGACACCTGACATGTGAAAGCCAGTGAACTAACATGTGTAGGGTCCTCTATAGGTGGACTGTCACTCAGCATCCAATCCAGTAGGTCGTTAGATTTTCTGGAGAGGTGCCCAGATTGTGATATCACTATGACTAACTGAAGCTCATGCATTTTGAGGCTCTGTAATTAATGACCAGGCATTCTGTGCTTAGATTCCAGTGGAGAGGCGTTATGTTCATAGTAATTGAAGATTGTGCATTTTGTGGCAGCGTAACTAGTGGACAGGAATTCTGTGCATTATAACCAGTGGGGAGGCGTTGCATTCATAGTAACTGAAGATCATGCATTTTGTGGCAGCGTAACTAGTGTTCAGGCATGCTGGGCATAGTAACCAGTGTGTAAGGGTTGTATTCATAGTAAATGAAGATCATGCATTTTGTGACTCTGTAGTCGACAGGCATTCTGTGCATAGTAACCAGTGGGGAAGAATTATGTTCATAGTAGCTGAAGATCATGCATTTTGTGGCAGTGTAAATAATGATGAGGTATTCTGTGCATAGTAACTAGTGCGGAGGAGTTATGTTCATAGTAACTGAAGCTCATGTATTTTGAGGCTCTGTAATTAATGACCAGGCATTCTGTGCTTAGATTCCAGTGGAGAGGCGTTATGTTCATAGTAATTGAAGATTGTGCATTTTGTGGCAGCGTAACTAGTGGACAGGAATTCTGTGCATCGTAACCGGTGGGGAGGCGTTGCATTCATAGTAACTGAAGATCATGCATTTTGTGGCAGCGTAACTAGTGGACAGGCATGCTGGGCATAGTAACCAGTGCGTAAGCGTTGTATTCATAGTAACTGAAGATCATGCATTTTGTGACTCTGTAGTCGACAGGCATTCTGTGCATAGTAACCAGTGGGGAACAGTTATGTTCATAGTAGCTGAAGATCGTTCATTTTGTGGCAGCGTAACTAGTGGAGAGGCATTCTGCGCACAGTAACCAGTGGGGAGGCATTATGTTCATAGTAGCTGAAGATCATGCATTTTGTGGCAGTGTAACTAGTGGACAGGCATTCTGCGCACAGTAACCAGTGGAGAGGCGTTATCTTCATAGTAGCTGAAGATCATGCATTTTGTGGCAGTGTAACTAGTGGTCGGGCATTCTGCGCATAGTAACCAGTGGAGAGGCGTTATCTTCACAGTAGCTGAAGATCATGCATTTTGTGGCAGTGTAACTAGTGGACGGGCATTCTGCGCATAGTAACCAGTGGAGAGGCGTTATCTTCATAGTAGCTGAAGATCATGCATTTTGTGGCTCTGTAACTAGTAGACAGGCATTCTGCGCATAGTAACCAGTGGAGAGGCGTTATCTTCATAGTAGCTGAAGATCATGCATTTTGTGGCAGTGTAACTAGTGGACAGGCTTTCTGCGCATAGTAACCAGTGGAGAGGCGTTATCTTCATAGTAGCTGAAGATCATGCATTTTGTGGCAGTGTAACTAGTGGACAGGCATTCTGTGCATAGTAACCAGTGGAGAGGCGTTATCTTCATAGTAGCTGAAGATCATGCATTTTGTGGCTCTGTAACTAGTGGACAGGCATTCTGTGCATAGTAACCAGTGGAGAGGCGTTATCTTCATAGTAGCTGAAGATCATGCATTTTGTGGCAGTGTAACTAGTGGACAGGCATTCTGTGCATAGTAACCATTGGAGAGGTGTTATCTTCATAGTAGCTGAAGATCATGCATTTTGTGGCAGTGTAACTAGTGGACAGGCATTCTGTGCATAGTAACCAGTGTAGAAGCGTTATCTTCATAGTAGCTGAAGATCATGCATTTTGTGGCTCTGTAACTAGTAGACAGGCATTCTGTGCATAGTAACCAGTGGAGAGGCTTTATCTTCATAGTAGCTGAAGATCATGCATTTTGTGACTCTGTAACTAGTGGACAGGCATTCTGTGCATAGTAACCCGTGGGGAGGCGTTATCTTCATAGTAGCTGAAGATCATGCATTTTGTGGCAGTGTAACTAGTGGACAGGCATTCTGTGCATAGTAACCAGTGGAGAGGCGTTATCTTCATAGTAGCTGAAGATCATGCATTTTGTGGCTCTGTAACTAGTGGACAGGCATTCTGTCCATAGTAACCAGTGGAGAGGCGTTATCTTCATAGTAGCTGAAGATCATGCATTTTGTGGCAGTGTAACTAGTGGACAGGCATTCTGTGCACATTAACCAGTGGAGAGGCGTTATCTTCATAGTAGCTGAAGATCATGCATTTTGTGGCAGTGTAACTAGGGGACAGGCATTCTGTGCATAGTAACCAGTGGAGAGGCGTTATCATCATAGTAGCTGAAGATCATGCATTTTGTGGCTCTGTAACTAGTGGACAGGCATTCTGTGCATATCAACTGGTGGTCATTCTGTGGTGGGTAACTGATGGCTGAGGCTTCTGTTGCATGGGAGGCTATTCATGGGCAGAGCTACTGATGGGCAGGCATTTGGGGTAAAGTCTGGATGGTGAACCTTCTTTGGCACATTCAACAATGGGAAGGCACAGAACTGGCAGTAGGTGCATTGTGGCAGAGTTGCTGATTGGACATATATTTTGTGACACTGATGCACAGTTGTGGCTATTAGGTGATGCTTAAGCGCCACTTATGAGCCCAACTATTACACTGGAGTACATCTAGGAAGGAAAGGACATGTGAGGAGGTACACACACCTTGTGGGTGTTTGGCTATTTGATATTATCCATGTTTGTGGAATGACGTTGTCGCCGACAACTGTTTTGCTGCATTTTGTACCCCTTTTTTGTAGCAAAAATATAGATGGCAAGTTTAGGTAAGGAGGCTTGGGGACTATCCCACCGTGCTGAAGTCCTGTTAAAACAAGCATTGACAAAGCCAACAGTTTTGGCTTGTGTATAGGTATTCGATAAGGATTTGTAAGGCACTGCTATTGTATGTGCAGATAATAAGATCATGTTTTAGCTTTTGCCATTTTATGGCCAGGGATTGATTCATTGATTATTTGTAATGCACACCATACAGCAGAAATTGTACAGAAATTGTGTTTCGAGGTGCATAGTGGAGTGACGAGAATGCAGGAGGTGGGGGTGCAGAAGCTACCAGGCACATAATCAGGGGTGCACAAGGGAAAGCCTCACCCACCTCCACAGGGGGCTACATCAAATATGCCAAGGCAACAGGGCAAGATTAGACCCACTGCTGGGAGAACATGTGGGAAAGCAACAACATGTCACTTTACTTTATTCACTGTGCATACAACTTTTTGCACAAACAAAAGAAAAAACACATAATATTACGTTATAAAAAAAAACACAACAATTTCATACTGTACATTTTCAATTAAAATTCCAATAAAAGTTTAGAACTTCCTAAATTGTAATTTCAATTAAAACATTCGATAAAAGCAACAACATATGGGATTGTGTCAGCAACAACAGACAAGTATACACAAGGAGTACAGGCCATCGGCCATGCCTCAAGGAGCAATATGCAGTTAGTGTTCGGAAGAGAAGTCAGGAAGGCGTCCAGGAACAGGAGGAACTGTAGTTGCCAGGATACAGAAAAGTGTCATGTGCCGCCAGGATACAGAGCGAGCAAGAGCAGAAGCACTGCAACAGTGTCACTGAATGATAACAAGAGAACAATGAAACATCAGGATATGAACCGACGGGAAGGACCTTGAGCCTTCCTTACCTTGGGTGAAGAGAGATGCAACAGCGGAGTGGCACATCAGGAGGCATGCCAGGGAAACTGCGGGTGGAGCTGGGACATGCGGGGTGCATTAAGGCCCCAAACAGAAGTCAACATGACTAGCAGCCATTGAAACACTGCAACCAAAAATGACCTGGATTTTGCTTTCCCTGTCACATGAATGGCAGGAATTTAAACACTACAACAAAAACGGCCTGGGTTTTTCTTTTGTTGTTCATGTAAAATTAAAGAACCATGCGGAAAGGGGCATACCTATCATTATCAATGCACAAGCAGCAGTTTAATTCACAAACGAAGGAGGAACCAAAGAATTCTGTGACATGGAAAACAGGATTTCTAAACATTGGAAGCAAAAACGGCCTGACATGTGTTTGTGAATAAAAAGGTCTTTAAAAAGCCACAATGGAAAAAGATTACTGCTCACAGAAAAATGTCAACAGGATATGTGGGTTGGCCAAAGAAATGTACATTATGCTTCCCCCACAAAACTCCAGTGACAGTTGAAGAGACACTTACTTCAGGAAAAACCTGTTCTGGCTGGGTGAAGAAACTCGACAATTAAAAGCCCAACTCCAGCCGGATGTCACCCCTCCTCCCCCAGCTTATAACCCTGCAATAAAATGTGATGCTGCTGAAGGCGTCAACATTCCCTATTCTGCAGACTGGCTGGCAGGAAAGCAGGGACTTCAAAAGAAGGCCATCCTTGGTTGAAGCATGACTAAAATGTGTGAATCCTTGTTGCACCCACTCCAAAGAGCCCACACTAACTTCACAGAGACTCATACAAATCTCTGGTCACAGGCTGCCCCCAGGGGAACAGATGGGTGTGGGGGATGAAGCACTCCTCCCATTTGCTGACATCATTTAATTTGAAAGACTGTCATTTTAGGCATTTTGCGCAGCAACCAGACTGAGGATTAATTTCACTTTTAGGCTATTTTTCATGTAATTTCCATGCGGTTTTGGGGGTATAAAATGCATCTACTTGTGACTCTGTGAACTGTAATGGAGAGTTGGATTAGGTTTCTGGCTGATCTGAACATGTGACAAATATGAGAGTTGATGAAAAGGTGGAAAACGAAATTAGGAATTTGCTTGATAACTTACATATTCATAACCGTTGTACATTTTATGACAACGACAAAAATGTGACACATGGCCATGCTACATAGTACGGATTTGACGGTTGGTTTATCTGATTTCCGATGATCAGCTAAAACAGAATATATGTTTCATAAGGCAGTGGCTAGTACAATTATGAAGTTATGATACATAACTAGTTTTTGCCAAAAAGTTGAAAGGAGAACAAAGGATGGTGATAAATGGGAAACGACAGATGTTGCTCCAAAACCCCTAAACCAATCCTGACTGGGGGCAGAGAGAGGGTAACTGTCGAATCCTGGCGACAGGGTTTATTGCAGGGTACTTCCCCTAGATTGTAAAATTAGTGATGTCATTTCGGCTATATAAGGGGTACTAGGACAGAGACACCAAATCCAGGGGAGACAGAAAAGGAGGACGGAGAGAAGGCTGCTGAAACTTACTATCTTTGAGAGTGGAGTGACCAGACCCCTGCCCTCTCTTTCCAGAGTGTCCTGAGATGCAGCTGGCTTTCCTGAATCTTAAACAAAGGCTTGCTATGTAAGTAGCAATAACCCCAACCTTAAATTGCATAAGCCCTTCATTTTGTAGCAGTGCACCCAATATTTCCCCATTGAAAACCCTAATTGCCAGTGTAGTTCAATCATCTCCCCATAGAAGAATCTCTTGTTTGCCTGTATGTTAGCATATTCCCATTGAAAAAAACCCTAATTTATCTGTGTAAATCCTTAGTATTTTTGTAAATCAATTAATTCCCCCATTGAATTTCACAGGATTGGGGGCGTTCAAAACCAACAATCTTGTTCTTGTTAATTGTTATAGTCATTAAAGTATTGGCCAAAAGAATTAACCCCCTCATGAGATGAAAACCGATTTTGTCCCTGTGTTTAAATTATGCCCTGCTAAACAAATTTTCATTTGCCAGTGGCATTCCTCTTTGCATCTGTCATCCCATTTTTGTGAGCTAAACCCCTTACCCAGAGCCTGTCATCGTAAGCTTCAGTGTAAACGAATTTCCATTTGCCACTGTATTTTCCCTTTGCATTTACCATCCCCCAAAAAACAATGATTTTCCACCTCTATGGGCCTCATTACAACCCTGGCGTTAAGGGGTTAACAGCGGCGTAAAAGGCTGTGGCACCGTTAAACCCTTAACGCCTGATTCACACTTTAACACCTGCTTTTTGCAGGCGTTAAAGTCCAACCCGCTAAGGGACCTTGGTGCCAATTATGGCACCGTAATTTACGGTGCCGTAATTAGCGCCTTCCCCATTCTCTTTGAGCCCTATGGGCCAAAAATGGGAATGGGGAAGGGGCAATGGTGAATGGGGATTTACCGCCCCGCCAACCTTGGAATGGGGCGGTAAATCCGCCATCCACCATGGCGGATTCCGGCATGGACCACGGTGCTAATAGCACCATGGTCCAACGCCAGGGTTGTAATGAGGCCCCTATTTGTATTTTCCTTGGTGTGCTCATTAGTATTCTCGAAAACTTTGCCTGTCTACTAGGTGTAAGCAGTACAAATTGTCTTCTATTCTGTCCCCTAGCATTTGTGAGAAATAATTAAAAAAAATATTCTTCCATTTTGCTCCAAAAACGGATTTTCCCTTTCTTTGCTGGCTTCCCATATTGTGGTGGTGGGCTTCACCCCAAAACCAATTTCCCACTATATTCCTACTCCTTGCCACTGCTTTCCATTCAAAGGAATTAATTCCAATTGATGTTTGGGGGTGAGTGTTGTGTGGGGGTGGGGCGCAGTGCTTAACTGTGGGTGCTATCCCTTTCTGTGGAATTGTTAATTTCCTGTTTTGTGATTAAAACAAAAGCGAGTCTAACAGTCTATTTCAACCTCGTTACTCTAGATAGGATATTGCATTTGTGTTGCCACAGTTTTGATGACCGTTGTATTTTGATCATCTTCATTTCCAGTGAATAATAAATTAATAAAATATCTTGTTAATAAACATCGGCCTGGTTCCTAGTCCATTGTGACACAGGGTGCTGATGGAGGTTGGGTGCGAGACGGGTTGGAAGCCTACTCAAAAAGAATCCATAGTATATTAAAAATAAAAAGCGTTTTATTGTGTGCCACATTCATTGTATGGGGGAAGGAGTTCCCTGGCTGACATGTGCCGTCTAATAAACCACCACAGACATCAGGGTAGAAAGGCGCATGGTGTCTCCCCCAGCCTCAGAATCTCTGGACAGGCTCACACAGTCCAAAGTTTACTTTACTTTAAAACATGTATACTGCGCATAGGCCTTAAAAGGGGGCCTTCAACAATAGGGGGACGCCAGCCCAGCCTGCCGGCTAGGAGTCCAATGAGCATTTTGAAAGCATGCAACATCATGCACCCTTCTCACTTCAGATCACCCCCATTCACATGGTAAGTGCGGTCCTGGTTGGACTCTGGTCAAGGCTTTAAGTGGGCTGGGGCCAAGCCCTGGCAGTCTCCAGAAGGGGGTCCCAAGCCGGAGCCCTGTCGGGGCTGACCCAGACTAGCCCCAGCCATGCGGACACCTCGGGCAGCCGTGTAGCCGAAATGCTGCACAGTTACATGGACGGCTGCAGGTGTCGGTACTACATCAGTACTGACATGTTCAGACAGCAACAGTGGCTACAGGTACATGGCTGCCAGATGTCAGTGAACTACAGAGTCATCACGCAGCCCTTTCATTGGAGGAGCCCTTGGTTTTTAAGCACGCGGGTGCCTTGAATGAAAGGGCTGCCTGCTGCATGTGAGAGCTGGGACACACTATTTCACACCAAAGGTAATAATGGCAGTGCTTTCACCAGCCACCTTGCCCCCCCCCACATTGACGAGGGGGGGTGAATCAGGTTATGGGGCGTGGCCCAATTACACACTTAGACCATGCTCTCTAATGAGCCCCCCACTTCCCCTCGATTTAGCATCGCAATTAATCCACTGACTCTGGTGCATGTGGTGGGTGAGCCGTGCCTCGGGCCGCCCCGTACTAACACATACGCACACTCAATAACAGAGTCATGACACATACATCTGTGCTTTCCAGGGTCCCGGCAGCAACTGCCGCACGGGCTCTCTTTATTCAGAACACGTATGCGCGACCCAAAACGAGGCTCGCGCATGCGTCGTTTACACTTACGACGCCACAGTGCACCTACTTGTACGGGTGGCGGGATTTCTACTTTATTCTGTGCCACGTGCAACAGGAGCTCCTTCTTAGACAATGCGTATTCCTCACTCCCAGGAAGGGGTGACCCCACACACCCGTAGTAGGGTCACCCCCAATCCCCATGCTCACAAGAGGTCCCCGAGCGCTGCTTCTGCTTAAAGGATCTGCGTGGACTGTGCATAGTTACAACCTCGGAGTCGGAGCAGCGCAACACAGAGAGCCTCGCAGCTGGGCTCTGGCGGAGAGAGTAAACAGCTGTTGACTCCTGCAAAAGCAGGCGCTCAGAGCAGTACAAGGGAAGAAGCCCTGCACTGCCCCCATGACGCGCGTTGTGGGCCAGGAACAATCTAGGACTGCAGGAAACTTAGGGATGCTTCGCTACAATATGGCCTTTACGAAAAGAAGCAAAAAATGGGTTGTCAAACCAGTATATGAGAAAATGGAATTCGATTTTGTGAAATATCTTATTGTTAATGTTGTTGAGATGCATACTCGTGGAATCGCGCACAAATCTGTTCAGAGCACACATATATTGCCACAAAACATTGCCAGCGTGCCATGTCCACCCAAAGCAGAGCTTGTTAAATCGTTCAAATCCCGGTTGAAATGATTACCGTCTGTTTTTCTTTTTGCAAAACATGTTTCTATAATCTGTATAAATAAAGTATGCATTTTGTCTTTTGAAATCTATCCTCTCAGTCCTTTTCTTAAAAATATATTACAATTATTACGATTGCTTTCACATTTCACAGTTTAGTTGAGATACTGTGGGACCTTCATTTTTCGTGTTAATAACAGTGTGTAAGAATATTTGGGTTTTGGCAGTTGACTTGCAATAAAATTCCACAAAAAGCTGAATAACTGCTGGACCTACAAAAGGGATTAGACCTAGGCCACAAAACATTCTAGGCACACAAGAAGTACTGACTGTGAAAACATGCCATGGGGTACTATAATTTGGGAATAGGGGGCATTCTGTCATTGACAAATTTCACCTATAGGTGAGCAGCGCCACGAACAATGAGCAGTGATAGCCCCCAATTTCCTGTGCCTGTGCTTCAAAATTCATGTTCTCATGGATGCGTTGACACGGGATGTTGCAAAGTAAGAATGTACGTTCATTTTGAGTGAAGGTCACCAGCTTTGAATTTTTGCTTGGGAGCTGGGAGGCCCACGCGTCCCGGCCCAGTATAAGGTTCTATTGTTTTTTGACCTTGAGCGGCAGGGACCATTCTGAAAGGGATTGAATTGAAGGGGGCTGTAATAACATCTGAAATGATAAGGTTGCCCATTCCGAAACTGCACCTAGTTACAAATAAGTTCAGTTTATGAGAAAACATTGTCACGAACGGAAGAGTCTGCATCACGGTCTGCATTACGCCTAGAGAATGCAAATTGCGGATATAATGTAAGTTTCTCTTTAGACAATTTCATACCAGAACTAATCGAAATACGAATAGCTGACCGTTACTGCTGGGTGGCATTGTACTTGTTTGTTCTGTTTGGCATATTGCAATGAAGTGCTTGTACAACCTTTGTGTGCAGGGCTATCTACTGGGCACATGGGCAGGCCAGCATCGAGACGCATGTAGACCACCACTCATTTCTCCCTGGCTCTTCGCTAATAAATCATTACATTGTTTTTGCACCTCAAATTCTTGCCCCAGTTTAGGCATTATGTTTAGAGCTCAACATTCTCATTCGCACTATCCTCAGAAGCAAACAGCAGAGTACTTTGATATTCCACGTTGTATTCTCTTGGTTCACATTGTGTCACCTCTGCGCTAATAAAGGAAATTATTAATTGTAATAAAGATCGGCTACTGAGACACTTTTCAATTTTTATCTTTTGCAAACAGGTACATCGTGCTGTTCTGCGATTGTCATCTATTCCAGACCCCGACCGATGGTTTCTTCAACCGCCAGCTGCAGCTACATGTCAATCACTGGATCTACTTGACCGTCTTTTGGGATGACAGACAAGGTCCAATATGTCCTTACACGGTACCGGCGATTAGGAGCAACATAACAACCTTTACGGTGGTCTAGTGCCAAGTTGAAGCACCAGCCTTGCAATTCACTGTGCGACCGAAGTGCTTTGTTTACCCAAAACGAACACCCTGTGCACCCAAAAGGAACAGCGCGTGACTCAGGATAAACATTTGCGGATTTATGAAACGAGAGCAAAGGAAAAAAGTTCCATTTTAATTGATTAGGTCACACGTCGAATGTTATCGAAACATTTAATGTGAAATAAATGTACTTTACCAATTGTACAGTCTTGTTGTTTCCTTTTAAAGTACAGTTTCATATTCCTAACTGTGACGCGCCGCGCTGTGAGACGATGTGTGTTGTTTTCCGGGTTCCGCGTCTAGTCGCGTAGGTGACGACTGGGCGCGTTTGGCCACGCTGCCCAGCAACGTCACGGAGAGAGGCAGAGACTATAAATGATTTGGTGATGTCAGGCTCAGGGGCGGGGGATATGATTTAGTGCCGCAAACGCAGGTCACCCAGGGCGATGCGGCAAGTGATAAGATTATCACAAGATGGCTGCGCCCTGCTGCCTGATTTTGCTTGTGTTCATGAGATGAAAACTCGGGTAAGGTGCATATGAAATGTTTGTACGATCGATCGAATTATGGTTAAAAGCACATGGCCGAACCATAGGGACAATAATATTTCTGACTGAACCATTCCTTTAAATAGAACAACATTTTCTTTAGCCTCAACGTGCTTTGCCAACCACCTCCTTGCCCTCTTCAGCCTCTGCTGCAGCTGTCCTCTCAGACACCTTCCACACCGCGGAAGTGTGGCTCTACCAGGGGCGCTGGCTCTTTTACTCCCGAGCCACCAGCACCCCCCATTGGTTGCCTCCCTGTACTTCCTTCATTTTAAAATTGCCAACCAATAGTGTTTGCAGCTGTCCATTGCTTTGGATAAGGCGTTCTTAACGTGTTAAGAACTGCAAAGGGCATTTTTATTTTGAAAGCAGCAGTTAGCTGCCTAAAATCTGTATCTTCCTCCAGCGCAATTAAACATATCGCACACACCGTTTTAGCTATTTGCCCTATTTTCACATGTTTATATTTACCAAGCCAAAAAGCGTTTAAGTAGAATGTAACATTTCCCTCTCACACTATGTGCCTCATCACGAGTTGGGCGGTAACCCTTAACTGCAGTGGTAACGCTATTACCGCTGAATTTAAGGGTTGGGCCTATTATGAATTGGATGGAAAGTAAGGAGATTTACCTCCAGCTTTTTGCGGTCATTTTTGGCGCTATTACTGCCGTCGGTAATAGTGCCCCCAACCCCATTGGGTCCTATGGACCCAATGTGGAATCACAGCTATGCCCCTACTCGTGATCCGGCGCAGAATGCGCCAGATCGAGTAGCAGTAACGCTATTAGCACTGGCACTATCCTGGTGGAATTACCGCCGGGATACCGACAGACTCGTGATGAGGCCCTATATATGAAGCATGCAAGTGAACAATGAATATATGCCCAGGATGCGACAAGAGAGGTTGTCATTCTGGCGACTGGAGGGGATATATTCTCTGGTTCTGGCCCTGTACTGATTTTCAGGACACAAGTCACGTCCACCCACTTTTTTCAACGGTTGGACGCAGCCCCTGTTGTGTGTTTTTAAGGCCAGCATTAAAAAAAAGTTTGCTTGCTCAAGTGTTCAGCTACTAGGATTTCACACCAGGTTTCCATGTTTCCAACTTAGACGCTTACCCACAAGAACACACAAAAGTGCCATTAAAACGCACGTCTCATGTTTGGATTTAGTTTTCTTTGGAATATTTTATTATAAATTGTTGGGCTTAAAAGATGGGCACCTTTTATACTTTGCTAGTGTAGTTATTGGAAATTCTCCTCTCACACTATTTTTTCAGGTTGCTTAACATTTTTTGAAAGGCCAGTGCTTTTATGCCTTGTGCACTTTCTTCTAAGGGGAACGGTCAATTGAACTGAATTTGAATATTTCCCTTTAAGAAATGTTCACTTTATTTGCCTATATTCTTGGGTGCTAGCTTTTGATTTTTGCTTTGGGGCTGAAATTTCCACACAGAGTGATGCAAGGGAACTGTACCCATCCCCAGGTCATAGCAGCACCTTTTGCAGCAATTTTGCAGCAGGAATAGGAAAAAAGCCATATGATTAACAGGAAGGTCTCAACATTTAACATCTCAGCAACAGTCACCTAACCTGCTGAGTTGCCTTTGTATCATTCTGCTATGGGACCCCCTGCTACTACTGCACTGCAGATTTCGGCAGAATACTCTTGGAGGGGCCCCTGAGGGACCCTCAAATGTGGAAACAAGGCACAATCACCACACACGAATGGATACGCCAGTCACGAGGTTCTGTTCCCAAAAACTAGGGTTTATTGCAATACAAAACAGTCCCAGTTGGCCAAATGGTCCCACGCCCCGCGACGTGTGTCTAACAGACCTCGGGTGACGCAAGAGAGCAAGAAACGTACATCAGTTACATATATACAAATGGGGCACCTTACAATCAGCAATGACACAGTAATGACACATTCAATGCTGCCCCTTATTCATTTCCCTTTGAATTTGAGGTGATGATTGACCATTGTGACGAATATGACACCTTAGACCACCATATTTAGTAACAGTTTGCAATCTCGAATTTCCAGACACCATTATTTATTTGCGAGAACACAGCGTTTCTGTTTTCATGGGCAAGCTGCGTGTAGGAGACTGGCACATACCAGGCCTCGCTATCTCTTAGTTTCGATTTTTGCTATAGAGGTCAGCTTGCTCTCCGGGGCCTCACTATGCTCAGAAAGGGGGGCCGTAAGGAAGAACATAATTCATCTCTTTAAATGTTAGTTTCGTACATTGCTATTCTTTTGCGAGACTCGCTGGCATCCGTGTACTGATTAAAATGTCTTGCTCCCTGCCTCCAAGGATATGTGAGGGAGGGAATCGGGCATTTCTGTCTGGCTTTCCAGTGTAATGTTTCAACATGTTTCTTAGCATTGGACCATTGAAGCAAAATAATATCTTCAGCGAAGCAGTTTTACATGAGGCAAAGTGGCAATGTTAGAGAGAGAGCAGAGAGAAAACAAAATGGCGATTCTGGTCATCTTAAAATGGCCTCACTCTAGTTGAGCTAATAGCTACGTACTAACTAATAAACATATATTCTTAACACTTTAAATGAGGCGGTTGGTCTTCGGCCAACCAATTATCATGCATTTCCTTCCGCTCAAGGGGCGTTTAGTTTTTCTGGACTGACAAACCCTCCTCTTGGCTGTATGCCAAACGCCTCATCCATACATTGCATCCTCCTCCGACCAAGTGTTCAGGTCAGACTCGGAATCTGATTCGAACTCTGATTCACATTCACTCGTTTTCTCCTCCTTATTATTATCAATACCGATTGCCATGAATTCTTTAATGGTTCTGGATTCGTCACCTTTGTGGGTGTTTAGCCTATTTATATTCTTTTGTGCTACCATCTGCACACATTCTTCACTTATTGCAGCGCATACTATGGGGAGACAATGTACGCAACAACAGCATGTCACGAATATTCCCAGGATTGCTACTAAGATTGCAAATAGTTTCCATCCCTAGTACCGTAACACTCCCCAAAACCAGGAGCTAGTGTTTAATTCCCACCCTCCTTCAGGGGGGTGAAGATCAGAGCTTAATACATGCAATTTTCTTATCGCTTCAAAAATCGTGGGGGAGGAGTCACTTACAAATACGCAACATGCTGAACCCACGATTTGGCAAACACCACCACGATCAACTAAGATTATATCAAGGGCCATTCTGTTTTGCAGTGACATCAATCTAATTCCTTTTTCTTCAAGGGTCATATTATATAATATATCGGTGGTTCCATTTATTGTTTCTTCCAATATTCTAGACAGTTGTCTTATGTTATAAGAGTTTATCGCCTGACCCCAAAATGGTATAAATGATTTTGCTATGTCTTCTACAATCAACCCGTCCTCAATATTCCGGCGAGGTCATGACCTGGTCAATTTAGCTATATCTGAAGTTATTTTTAAAAACACCCCAGGAAACAGAAAGCCTAAATAACAAGTGCCTCCCCAGTTTCTAGGTAACCAAGGATATGCTTTTTCTCCACATATGAAGTACACAGGATCTCCCACATATATTGGTTCCACTTCTTTATCAAGGAATGCTATATTTCTGAATCTAGTAAATGTCCCCACCTGAAAGGAACCCTTCTTCTGTAGACAAAAAGGAACAGAACGTGGATTATAATTTACTCTATAGGAAGGGGGTTCTGCATCCTTATTCTCTTCTGGGTTCTTATGAAACGTGATCACAGATGATTTATAGGGCACAAACAATCTATCCTGTGGCATTATCGCTGGTGTAATTAATCGTGCTTTATGGAATATGGAGCAGCCCACCGGTTTCATAATCACTTCCTCAAATTCATTCATGTTTGTTCTGTCTAGTTGACCAGTTTCACTTTCGTTCCATTTCCCATAATATAGGGCACTCAGAGAGGCATAGCATGCAGAAGTCAATGGCAGAGGCTGTACATACCATCCTATTCCCTTACCACCATGTTGAGGCAAGTGGGCACAAACCCAACAGTTGTTTTCTCTTAATATTGAGTGTGTCATGTTCATTATTAATAGCAATGTGTTGTTCCCATATCCTTCCTTATGTTTCTCTTCCATTGGGGACAAGGTATAGGAAATCACATGAGCTGGGCTTTCCGTTGTGGAAATGTTCACAATAGGCAAGAGTACTTCAAGAGGGTGTGTTTCTTCTAGGTAGCATAATACTGTACCATAATACTGTTATTGTCAATATTGGGGCTAATATACTCATTATGCACATTATTATGGTTAGACCCAACATACAATTCTTTCGACCATGTCCTTTTTTCACTTTACTATGTACTGCGCTTAACTCACTATCAGGATTGGTGCAGGAGGGGGCATTTGCTGGATCCGACATTTTTCTCTCGTCCTTCTTCTTTCACTGTGCTCGTCGTGAATATCTTCCGTTCATGCACTTCTTCTTAGGATGCTTAAAAGAGTTCAATCAATGTCTACAGTCTTTCTTTGCCACTCTGCTGTTTGCCTCGATTGCTTATTCATTTGGCAAGGCCTCCGTGCATTTGCACAATTCTCTAGAGTTTCAGAGCCGCTGCCTTTGTACCACGTGCACCCCGCTTGTTCACTCGGGTTCCTGACACATGGATTGAGCACCGAGGAGTTGCGTTTATTAAGCGGTTATGACGTCAATAAGTCCGGCTGTCTAACTTGCACAACTCTCATGCCATCCTCCTTTAGGCCTCCGGTTCCCACTTCATCCGAAAATAGGAAACAGAGGCAATAAGATCACAAAGAGATGAAGATGTGATCACTCCTTCTTTCTGCTCCGCAGGTTGTACCGATTTGCTCCCGGTACCGTATGGTCGACAAATAGTGCGGGTGCACTTCCAGTTTCAAATTTGAAATCAGCCTGGGGCACAATGGCAGATGATGATGGGTGCCCCGGCGGTGATACAGGCTGTGGCGCAACAGAAGATGGTGGGCGCCACAGAGGTATGCGCTTGATGTTGGCCAGCAGTGATGCAGAATCTGCTGGACAATGTTGGGACACTCTTTGCCCTTCCTCTTTTATGGCAATCTCATCAGGCTTTATTTCAGGATCAGGCAGCTTCTGTGGCAGGGGACTGGCAATAGCATTTTTCGTTTCTGGAACCGCTGCGGTCTTTCTCTGGTCTTTGCCCCGATCAGTCGAAGTGTCAAATGGCGGTGGGACTTTCTTGGCGTGCGTGGCGTGGATCCATGCCTTTCGTCCATCTACGCGTATCGCAGTCTGCATGGTCAAAAGTATTTGGTAGGGCCCACACCACCTGGGTGCCAGCGATGTTTTCCATTCATAGTTTTTAATCAGCTCCAATGCATGTCCTGGGCCAGTATACTGCACCAGTAATGCCTCCTGCACCTGCTGATGAATCAAACACAGTTTATTTACTAACAGATTACAGTAAATGCTGAGTACAGGGTATTCTACCTCTCTCATTCTTTTCGGCTGAGGTGCGCACCATACATTCGCCGGTCTCCCCATTATGATTTCATATGGGGAGAGCCCAGTTCTGGCTTGCACTGATGTTCGCATACACAGTAACGCTATTGGCAATGCATCTACCCAACTTAATTTGCTGCCTGCACAGATCTTACTTATTTTGGATTTCAGGATGCCGTTATGACGTTCAATAAGTCCGGCACTCATGGGATGCCTGGAGCAATGGAATCGCTTATCGATTTGGAGACCTGCGCAAATCTGCAAGATTAGTGCACCTACAAAATGTGGACCATTGTCTGACCATATGACACGGGGCAGACCAAAGCACGAGAAATACTCCTTTAGCATTACTTTCACCGTATTCATGGCGGTGCAATCTTTCAATGGATATGCTTCCACCCACTTACTAGATGCACATATGATCACCAGTACATACTTCAAGTTTTGGCATTTCTCCATTTCTATGAAATCAAAGTGAATCACTTCGAACAGCATAGAGGGAGGTCCGAAAATTCCTGTTGAAGTCACTGTTCCTTTCCCCACATTATGCTGTAGGCACGTAATGCAGTTCTGTACCAGCCTTTCGGCAGAGCCCTTGGCCCATTCCTGTATTTCGTCGACGGTAGCTTCCGCCTGCATCTCTTTAACAGTTACTATTCCATTTTCTATCATGCAGGGCACTTCCTCCGATTGTACTGTTAACATTTTTGTATTTAAATCAGTGTCAGTTTGCTTCGCAATTCTGTCTGCAAATGCGTTTCCTTCTCCTACTTTGCATGTTACTTTTTTATGCGCCTCGCATTTCACTATCGCCAGGTGCTTTGGACACGTAAGTGCAGACAGTAATCGTACAATCAAAGGGCCATTTTGAATTCTAGTCCCATGTGATGTTAGAAAACCTCTCTCGGCCCGCAATCGGCCAAAGTTATGAGCTACGCCAAAGGCGTACTGGCTATCAGTGTAGATATTTACGCTCAGGTTCTCCGAAATTTCACAAGCTCTTGTTAAAGCAATTATTTCTGCTGCTTGGGCGGAGTTATAAGGAATTCTTTTACTCTCCACAACACTTTTTAATGTCGTAACAGCGTATGCGGCAGTTGATGTGCCATCAGGTAGTTTAAAACAGGAGCCGTCACAAAACAGTTCCCCTTCTGCTTCTTTTAGGGGTGTATCACTTAGATCAATTCTCCCTTTTGTTTCTTCCTCAGTAACCATTAAGCAATCATGGGGAGGCAATTCAGTCCCACCAATGTTTTCCCCTGGCATTGGCATTAATTCTGCTGGATTCAAAGCGCTACACCTCATAATTTGAATGTGGGGCGCGAACACTACAATTTCATATCTAGTCAATCTAGCAGAGGTGAGGAGTTGCATCTGCGGTCTATTGAGTAGAACAAATGGCATGTGGCACCATTAAAATTAAGGTGTGCCCCAATACCATCCCTTCTGTTTGTTTCACTGACGCAGCAGCCGCTGCAACAGCTTGCAAACATCGTGGTAGTGCGCGCGCTACAGGATCCAGCGCAGAAGAAAAATACCTGCACAGTCTATTTCTTCCACCTTGTTACTGTGTTAAAACAGACAACGCGCATCCCTCGTTCTCATACACAAATAGTCTAAAAACCTTTTCATAATTTGGTGTGCCCAAAACTGGAGCAGAACTCAAAATGGTTTTTAGCGAATCAAATGCTCTCTGACATTCTTCATTCCACTGCAAAGGCATCACAACATCCTTCTTTGTCAATTCCACCATTGGTTTCACAATCAAAGCGAAGTTCACAATCCATTGGCGGCAATGGGAGGCCATGCCAATTATAGCTCTTACTCCTTTCTGCGTCTTTGGAATAGGCATACCAGAAATGCTCTTTATCCTTTCTGGCGTTAATCTTCTCCCTTCCTTTCAAAGTAGGTAAGCCAAATAAGCTACTTCCTTCTGACAGTACTGGAATTTCTTTAGGCTTGCTTTATGGCCATGCGTGGCTAGATGAGTCAATAATAAAACAGTACCTTTCTTACACATCTCTTCCGTGTCAGCAGCGATTAGTAAATCGTCAATGTATTGTAGTAACACACAGTCTGCTGGTAATTCTAGCATGTCCAACTGTTCTTTCAATGCTCAGTATAGACTTGTGGAATGCGTGTAAATGTGAATGATCGTCCTCCTAAAGTAAAAGCGAATAGATACATGCTTTCTTTATGTACTGGAATGCTGAAGAAAGCGTTCTTCAAATTGATAACACTAAAGTATTCTGCCGAAGCAGGGATCATTGTCAGAATCGTAGTGACATCTGGAACCAATGGGAATTGGGGATCTACTACTTTGTTTAGTGCACGGAGATCAATTATGAAACGGTACGGTACCTCATTACCCCCTTTCTTATACACTGGAAGAATGGGGCTGTTACACACACTGCCTGTAATTTCTTCAATCACTCCCAATTTCACCAAATCAGAAACAATAAATTTCAATCCTTTTTCTCCCTCTGCTGAAATTCTATACTGCGGAATACGCAGTAGCGTTACTCCTTCTTTTAAAACAATTCTTACTGGCTCTATTTTCAAGCATCCCACATCATTGTCATTCACGGCCCAAATGCAAGTTGGCACCTCACTCAATTCCCCTGTTAAAGGTTTTATCACAAATTCAGAAGTCGGCATAGTCTGGGGAGGATTAGTCAAAAATACCCCATCTGGTGTACAATGGATAACTGCGCTTAGTTTTTTCAACAAATTTAATCCTAAAAGATTTTCCCCACAATGCTCTGTTAAAAGGAATGGACAATGTTCGGTAAAAGGCCCTATTGTCACCGCTACTGATTTGGACTTGTGGTTTATTACTGGGTACCTGCAAACCCTAATGAGATAATCTGTCGCCCTGACAGAGGTATGTCTGGAACCAAGTGATGATCTATCGAGCACGTTTGTGCCCCCCGTGTCTACGAGGAATCTATGCTCTGCATTCCCGATTTTCATCTCTACGTAGGGTCCTTTCTGATTCACGGGAATTGACATTGGTTCCAAACCCTGTCCTGGGCTGTCCTATTGGGTTAACAACACATCATCCGATGTGTAATCACCACTGTTATTATAGTATGCACCTGTCTGAGTATCAAAAATGTTCCCCCCTCTTCCTCTGTTGCCAGTTTGTATACCCTGTTGATTTTGACTTTGAGTAGGAGCATTTTGATTCTGAACCTGGCCTTGATTTTGTGCACCATTCCCATGATTGTTTTGGTGTTATGCCATCTGATTTCTGTTGTGGCCGTTTGCTCCCGGGTGCCCTCTGTGCTGTCTTCTCTGACCATATCCGCCTGTATTTTGCAAGTGTGGATTTTGTGCCCGCCAGTGTCCTTCCTCTCTGCAATATGCACATTGGTTCAATCCCAAAGGCCCTCCATGCATGCTCGGATTATTCCTGCCCTGTGCATTTCCCTTTCCCCTGTTGTGTCCTGCTATCTGCTGGAGTAACACCCCTACTGCCACTATAATTCCCACTCAAATCTACTCCTCTTTCGAATGCCTCGTCTGTAGGCTCTCAATCTCTCCTAGCCACTCTCTTACTGTTGCCACTCTCTACCGGCCCCCTGGTGAAATCACCTCTTTTCTTTCTGAGTGGGCTGACCTCTCCTCCTCTCTCCTGGACCCAACCACTCAACTCCTCCTCCTTGGCGACCTCAACATTCACCTTGATTCTCCTTGTCCCTCAACATTGCTCTTTTGTGACCTCTGTGATTCCCTCTCCCTCTCTATCCTCCCCTCTGGCCCAACGCACTCTGTAGGGCACACACGTGATGTCTTGATCTCCTCTAGCCTCCCCCTATCTATCCCTCTCTCCACTCCCCTCTCCTGGAGTGACCACTACCTCCTCTCATCTCTCTCTCTCTTCCCCCCAAGCCAAGCCTACCCCAACACTGCCACCTACCTTCCTGGACATCCGGCCCATGAAGCGTGTGTCAGTCGAGGCTTTTGCTTCCACCTTCTCCCCACCCCCTCTTCCTCTGGCAGACTCTCTCCACTGCCTTCGACATGGTCAACCATACCATCCTGCTCAACCGTCTCCGGGATAACTTGGGCATCACCGATCAGGCTCTGGCATGGCTGACCTCTTTCCTCTCTGATCGACCCTCCCAGGTCCAACTTGGGTCCTTCCTATCATCTGTCTTCCTCTCCACCTGTGGTGTTCCCCAGGGGTCTAACCTCTCGCCCTGGCTTTTCAACCAATACCTGGCAACTCTCGCTCGCTGTATTGCCATTTTCTGCTCAAACTTCCAGTGCTATGCAGACGACACTCAACTCATTTTCAGGCTGCCCTCGGCCACCTCCTCCACCTCTCTCATCACTGATTGCCTAACTGCCATCCAAGATTGGTGTGCCGCCAACAATCTTTGTCTTAATGCCAGCAAGACAGAGATCCTCCTCATAGGCACACCTTCCTTTCCCCTCACTCTCTGGCCGGCCTCCCTTGGCCCTCCTCCTATCCCCACCTGCGAGGCCAAGAACCTTGGTGTCACCTTTGATTCCACACTCTCCTTCTCTGCCCACATCGCTGATGTATCAAAAAAGTCAAACCTCCTACTGTACCTCCTCAGAGGTATTCTTCCTTTCCTCTCATTCCCCCAGAAGCTCACTGTCTCCCAAGCTCTGGTTCTCTCTAAGTTGGACTATTGCAACAGCCTCTTTTTTAATCTACCTGCCTCTACTCTCCGCCCTTTACAACTTATCCAGAACAGGATTGCGAGACTTGTCCTTGGCCTCAAGCCCTGGGATCGTATCTCTCCAGCTCTGAAATCTCTCCATTGGCTCCCAGTGGATGCAAGGATTAAATTCAAAAACCTCTGCATTGTCCACAAGGCTTTCTGGTGCCTGGGTCCAACATACCTTCAGCTATCCCTCCACAAATACCTCCCATCTTGAGCACTCTGCTCCTCTACCTCTAACTCCCTCAGGGTCAGTCGTTTCTCTAAGAAACGAGCTGGGGGTAGATCTCTCTCTTCGGCTGGGGCCTCCCTATGGAACAGCCTCCCTGCCACTCTAAACTTTGAGGAGAACCATCTCCGGTTCCGGAAGCACCTGAAAACCTTCCTCTTTGCTTCTGCCTTCTCCTCCCCTCTCCCCTGTTGATTCTACTCTCCCTCGGCACCATGCACCTGGCCACCCTCTGTCCTCCGTGCCTAGGTACCTGCTCATCTTGCCACCCCCACGCACTGCCTCCGGGCCACCCCCTGCACTGGGGTCTGTATCTGTACCCATACAGCCCTCCCCTTTTCTTCCTGCACTTTCAGACCTACATGGCCTGCTGCCATAAACCCAGCACTTGCCACTTGCTGGCTGCACTCCCATTGTTTGTTGCCTTTTTATTTATTATTTTATTATTATTTTTGTTTTTTCCTTTCTCGCTCCGCACTCTCCCTTTGTTCACCTTTCCATGCACTTCTCCCCCTTCTTCCTCTACCCGTGCACATGCACGTTCTCAATGTCACTGGGCCTAGTAAGATCGTTGTTTTTGTTCTCCCCTGTTCCCCTTCCCTTGCCTTGTCGCGCTCTGAAACACTTGTGTACGAGCACGATATAAATAAAATATCAATATCAATATCAATATCAATACTATCATTCGCAGGGCTTCTATTCTTATTTGCAAAGGGTACTCATTACATATCTCGTTTATTTCCCCTACCGAAGTCCTAGGGCTTGACATCCATCTCATTGCTTCCCGCACACACACCTGCAATCTTTGTCTATCACCTATCTGCCCCGGTGGCGGCAAGGATTTCTGTATATACAGTCCTGCCGCTTTCCTCCTGCCTCTCTCAATATTCTTTCTCCTATTTCCCAGTGTGGCAAGTACTTCAAAATATTCTTCATCCAGTTCATCCTTCATTTCAAACAGTCGCTTCACATGCTCTGCTATCTCCTCATCTCTCCCTCTACAATGGGCTAATGCATTCAAATCCAACAATCGTTGCGGTGGTAACTTCCCAATTAACTTTTTCCATTGTGCCGATAAATATTCCCCCATGCATTCAAACAATACCTGTCTTTCATTGTTCCTTCTGAAGTCATATAGTGACGCCAGCGTGGATGCCCCATCATTCTCGTCTATATACATTTCCGCCTGTTCTTGCAGCTCTCGCTTTCTCTCCATGATGATCACACTGCAAGTCACTCTCATACATTCATTTTCCTCAATTCCGCTCATGGGAGGGGCAGTCGGAACAATGGCATTCTCTTGGCCGGGGGGTACGGAGGGGGCCGTGAGAGTGGGCGATGTCTGTTGTGGCTGTGGTAATTGCGAAACACTCGGGGCTGGCTGGCTAGTGGGCAGTGCGTTTGCTAATACAGCCTGTGGCTGTGCTGGGGTTGGGAGGGGCTGAGCAATGGGAGGAGGTTGAGCGACTGCTACTGACGTCGTCTTTTCAGTCTCACTCCTCCTCGGGCCCTGTTTTGTTTCAGTCAATATCTTATCTATTAATTCATCTGATGTGTGTAGCTCCCTTTGTGGATATATTTTTTTTATATTCAATTCATCGAGCTGCCTTGCCTTTCTCAAACTATTACTCCACTCCTCTTCCTCCTTCTCCTTAGCTTTCTCCGTTTTTGACTTATGCCTGCGCGCATGTTTCTCTCTACTTCTAAATCGGAGCATTGCTTCCCTCCTCCAGCCCCTAAGGATATCAAGTGCCCCATGGCGTGCTCTCTTACTTATCAAAACCTTTTCCAGGTTATCTATTCGGTCCATCTCAAAACTCCCATCCTTCGGCCACTCAAGGTCTTCCTGCTTTCTGGTTTGCTTACGCCAAGTTTCACAAAACATTATCGCTCCCATACCATACTTTATATACATATCATACGCCGGCGTTCCCCCCGGAGGTGCTACCTGGCCAGTTTCCAAAGATTGCTCACCGCAGCGGGAAAATCCCGCTAAGGTGGACAATACCCCAGGCATGTTTTAACCTTACCCTTGGCTAATCAAACTTACTCTGGGTGTTTGATTTTGCAAAATCAACTCTCAACCAATATCAGGATCACTCATGAATCGGGGCCCAACTCTCCTGATTTGTCTTCTCAAGACACAATTCGTCCGTATACTGACGCAACCAATGATGTTGTGTCAGCGTATCTCGGCTCTGCCTCATTTCGGGACCCTCGCCCCCTTGTTCGCTGGCCAGGGACGTTGATCAGGGATCAGCTATGTGCAGATCTGCAGCAAGGAATCTCATCAATTACGCAGGCCGCCCCGAACACCTCTTGATCCCGGCTCGATCGCTCCCGTCCTCGCCGTTCTTACCGCCTTCCTTATTTTGCAACGTACACGAAAGAACAACTGGGGGAGGGTCCCTATTCAGGCACCATCTTGAAGGGGCCTCTGAGGGACCCTCGAATGTGGAAACAAGCCACAATCACCACACACAAATGGATACGCCAGACACGAGGTTCTGTTCCCAAAAACTAGGGTTTATTGCAATACAAAACAGTCCCAGTTGGCCAAATGGTCCCACGCCCCGCGACGTGTGTCTATCCGACCTCGGGGGACGCAAGAGAGCAAGAAACGTACATCAGTTACATATATACAAATCGGGCACCTTACAATCAGCAATGACACAGTATTGACACATTCAATGCCGTCCCTAATTCATTTCCCTTTGAATTTGAGGTGATGATTGACCATTGTGACGAATATGACACCTTAGACCACCATATTTAGTAACAGTTTGCAATCTCGAATTTACAGACACCATTCTTTATTTGCGAGAACACAGCGTTTCTGTTTTCATGGGCAAGCTGTGCGTAGGAGACTGGCACATACCAGGCCTCGCTATCTCTTAGTTTCGATTCTTGCTCTAGAGGTCAGCTTGCTCTCCGGGGCCTCACTATGCTCAGAAAGGGGGGGCCGTAAGGAAGGATATAATTCATCTCTTTAAATGTTAGTTTCGTACATTGCTATTCTTTTGCGAGACTCGCTGGCATCCATGTACTGATTAAAATGTCTTACTCCCTGCCTTCAAGGATATGTGAGGGAGGGAATCGGGCATTTCTGTCTGGCTTTCCAGTGTAATGTTTCAACATGTTTCTTAGCCTTGGACCATTCAAGCAAAATAATATCTTCAGCGAAGCAGTTTTACATGAGGCAACGTGGCAATGTTAGAGAGAGAACAAACAAAATGGCGATTCTGGTCATCTTGAAATGGCCTCACTCTAGTTGATCTAATAGCTACGTACTAACTAATAAACATATATTCTTAACACTTTAAATGAGGCGGTTGGTCTTTGGCCAACCAATTATTATGCATTTCCTTCCGCTCAAGAGGTGTTTAGTTTTTCTGGACTGACAATTAACAGGAAGATCTCAACATTTAACATCTCAGCAACAGTCACCTAACCTGCTGAGTTGCCTTTGTATCATTCTACTATAGGACCCCCTGCTACTACTGCACCTGCAAAGCAGATGTGTCCTGCCCCCCCCAACCCCCTCAATCAAGGGTCAGGCAGTCCATTGATGAGGTCCCTTCCATTTTGAAGTGAGCAGCACTTGCTAATTTTGCAAGATGCATGCTAACACATAACCAAGCCTGAACCAATGTAAAGTGACTTCAATTCAGCACTCCAACTAAGTCAATGCCTAGTCTGGGATGCCCAATAGAAGCCATTATTTATATACTTTTATGACTAGTTCATAAATCTGGATGATAAACCCTTATATAACGCCCCTCTCTTTGAATCCCCCTGACCTCACTGAGCCAAGAAGTAGGTTTGTTTTGCAAATTACAAGGTTTATTGGAAAAATTAAACAATATATATATATCACACTTTTATGAATAAATTAATATTTGAAAGCACACTCATGAATAGGACAATGATCAACAATGGATAATATTACAGTGTTCAATTCTCAATCAGTGTGGAGTTGGTATAGGAAGGGTAAGGTAGCAGAGAATACTTTGTATGGTTTCAAGGAAAAGCAATGATGGAAAGAATGCAGCACAGAAATACACTGATATGGTTTCAAGAAGAGATAATATGATCACTTTTTCCCTTGTGGCAATTCACTTCCCCCTTTATGCAATATAAAGAGATGGAAAGAGCACACACAGTTTACAGGGATACAATCAGAATGCAATACAAATTCCGGTTCCCCCTTAGCAAGCTTAGAGCAACCGGTATGCTTTTACACAGGCAGAAATACTTTTAAATGTTATTTGCAACGAAGTGAAAATATGCTAAAATGATTTTAATTCCCTATAGGAGAGTCAGGGTAGGTGATAGCTACTTAAGATTGGTTCAGGTCAACACTACCAGTGATTCATGAACGATTATCAGGTTGAAAACGGAATTCAGCAGTTGCAAGCAAAAGACAGCTTAGGGATCAAAAGATACAGACGTTTTTGTGGAGGTAGATTCTCAAAATTAAAGTAAAGCTCAGAATGGCAAATGACACTTTCACGGCTTTTGAAATCACAGAATGGACACATGGTTTCTATGTGGCTCTGGACAGGTTGAAATGGTTTGAATTAGATTATTTTAACTAAGAGATTGGTTCTGCACAGTTCTGGCTGGATACTCACACTATAAAGTTGAAATAGGCCGTCCAGATCTGGTCAACAGGTTTACACCTGTATGCAACCTCTCTTAAGATTTCAAGTGTTGTATGAAACCCCCTATGACCGGCTGTGGCCGCATCATGGGCGTGACTTAACATCAGGCTTCGGAATGAGGTAGGAACCACCCACTGATCTTGGCCAGCTTTGGATTTCCTTACCAACAAACCGTCTTGGATTTGGAACATTTTTGGACATTTCATCAACACTCTGAGGTCCTCTTTCCCAATGTAATAGGTATCCGTCAGGGGAAATTTCTCAGGGTCCTCAATGTGTTGGTAGAGCTTACCAATTATTGGATCCCCTTCCTGAGCCGTAATCAAATCAGCATCTGGGGTCTCCTTACTCCATTGTGCAATTGTAAGATCACTGTGAGCATTTGTCTGGGACCTAGTGATAGCAGTGACCTGGATTACCCCCAACAGGGACTCAATCTCTATTAAGTTCCCGTGGATGGCCCCAGTTTTGGCCAGCTGATCAGCTAAGTCATTTCCAGTTTTGTCTGGTCCCTCTACTTTGGAATGACCCTTGATCTTCTTCCAGTAGATGGTCATCCCATTCACGATGAGCAGATCATCAATATTTTGAATTAACTTCCCATGTTTCAAGGGTTTGTTATTAGCACATAACATGCCTCTGGTTTTCCAATTAACCAGGTGCTCCACGAACCCATTCCGTACATAATCTGAGTCTGTGATTATGACCAGTTCGTGGAGTTGATGTTGGACAGCAGTGAGAATGGCTTGGTGCACAGCCATTAACTCTGCCACCTGACTACTTCGGTGACCAATCTTGTACCCAGCGGAGGGTTCTGTGGACTCATTCACCCATGCATTCCCTACGCCGGCCACAAGTTCTTTCTCCCCGTTGTTGTCAACATGGTAAGAGCATCTATCCACATAGACAGTGGGCATTCCCTCACACTTGTCCTCTTCAAAGACTTTGTGGGGGAATTGAGGTATGCCTTCATGTTGTCCTTGATTTTTAGACTTTCGTCCTCGAGACAGTTTTCTCTGGCACAATCATGCAAGTCAGCCAGACCTTGTGCGAGGGGAGTCTTCTTGTTTTGGTCATATCTGACCTCCACGGGAAAGCCTTGCATTGACAGAATCCAGGAAGTAATTCGGGAATTACTCACATTTCTGGCCCGGATTCTGTCACTTTGGAGATATTGGGCCTCATTACGACTCAGGCGGTAAGGGTTTTACGGCGGCGTAAACAGCGCCGACCCTTACCGCCTGAGTACGAGGTCCCTTAGCGCCATGGCGGATTTAACACCTGCTTTTAGCAGGTGTTAAAATCCATGGCGCTAAGGGACCATGGAGTTAATTACGCCACCGTAATTTACGGTGGCGTAATTAACGCCTTCCCCACTCCCATTATGCCCTATGGGGCAAAAATGGGAATGGGGAAGGGTAAATGGGGATTGGGGACTTACCGCCCCGCCGACCTCGGAATGGGGCGGTAAGTCCGCCTACCACCATGGCGTAAACGTAGTTTACGCCATGGTGGTAAAGTCACGGCCCAGGCGGTAACTTACCGCCTGGGTCGTAATGAGGCCCATTGTAGAGGCTGGTGTGGAGTCTCCACTATGATGTGTTCCCCCTGGATAAAGGGGAGGTAATTCTTCAATGCCCACACCGTTGCCAGGAGTGCCTTCTCACAATTGTTGAATTTTTCCTCCACAGAGGATAAAGTTTTGCTTGCATAGGAGATTACTTTATTGACCTTGTCATGCTTTTGATATAATACTGCAGTCAAGCATGTATTAGAGAACCCTGTCTCCAAGAAAAATTCCTTGTTTCTGACAGGGTAAGATAGGCAAGGTGCTTGTGAGAGGCTTCTTTTGAGTGTCTTACTGCCTCCGATTGTTCTGGACCCCATTCCCACTTGACCCCCCCTTCAGGAGGTGAATCAGGCGTCTGGTGATCTCTGCGTAGCCCTCGATGAACTTTCTGCTGTAATTAGTCAGTCCAAGGAGGCTCCTTAGTTCCTGCAGAGTTGTGGGATCCTTCAGTTTCTGAAGTGCTTCCACTTTCTTTTCCTGGGGACAGAGACCATGAGGAGTAATCTCATGCCCCAAGAAATTAACACAGGTTCTGCACCACTGTGCTTTCTGAAAGGAAAGTTTTGCTCCGGCGGCCCTCAACTGGGTCAGAACATAACGGATCTCCGCTATGTGTTCCTCCACAGATGAACTTTTGGTGAGGACATCATCTACATAAGCCAGGTTACCCCTCTCACCCAGTTCGGGCATGGCCTTGTGTAGGAAAATGTTGAACTCATTGCCACAGTTGAGGTATCCGAAGGGAGTCTGGGTCCATGTGTACTGCTGGCCCCCAAAGGTAAAAGCCAGCTTGTATTGGTCCTCCCTACTGACAGGCACAGTCCAGTATCCATTGGTCAGGTCTATTGCAGTGCATACCTGTGACCCCTGGATCTGGGCCAGCCCTTGGTCAATGTAGGGCAGAGGCTATCGGGAAGTATGGACCCATTTGTTGAGCTCCCTAAGGTCGGCGCAGAGTCTCCACTGGCCGTTTGGCTTCAATATTCCCAGCACCGGATTATTGAAGGTGCTGTGGACTGGACGGATTATCCCCCGGGACTCAAGGTTCTTACTTCTTTCAGTAAGGGACTCCATGGATGTGAGAGGCAAGCGATATTGCTTCACAAACACTGGAGTCATGACAGGGTCCATGGGAATTGTTGTTGTGTGGATGTCGGTGCGACCACAGTCATATGAGTCCATCGCAAAGAGATCTTGAAAATCCAAGAAAACTTGTTTCAACTTTTGCTTCTGCTCCAGAGTCACACAGGCATCAGCTAGGTTGACTCTCTCGTCGACCATCTGCCTGAAGCCTGGAAAGACTTCTGGTTTTGCTATCTCAGCGGCCTCCTCTAGCTGGGTGGAGAAGTCCCTGGTCAGAGTGTTGATTTGGACTGGTGGCTTCAGGTGGGAAAGGCAGCCCTCATGGACCTGGAAAATCACCTCATCCCTCCTGAAGTCACAAGTCACATCTTCCTTACCATAAGAGCAGGAAGTGTACACCAGGAAGTTCCCCCCATGCCGGGTGAAGACCCTGTCTGGTGTTGTATTGTCATCACTGTCACTGTCAAAACAGTCCTTGGGGATTCGTCTTAACAGTTAATTTGCTAAATCAATGGAAAAATGTCGGCCATCAACCGCCATTCCAATAATGGTGCCTGCGGCTAGAGTGATACTCTTTAAGTCGCTGTTATCCACCTCTATTGGAATGGTGTCCTGTTCTATATTGACTAATGGTGTTGGGTTTACCCCCAACCCTTGCTGTTGGAGAGAAGCATTTAGATGAATATAAGCATTGGGGTTTTTAAATTTTTGTCCTCTTTTAACTTTCACTTCTAGGGAGAATTGTCGGTTCCTTTCTGGGATTGTGACTTCCTCTCCAATCTGAATTTCAACTGCATAAGGTAGCAATTGAGCTGACCTAAATGCTTTCTCTTGGTCATCAAAGCCCATGGGATTATCCGCTAATCGGGACCAAGCTTTGAAGTTTATTAGGTCTAATGGCAAAGCGATTGAGAATGTCACTGCCTAAGTAAAAGGCGGCAGTGACGTCTGGCACGACCCAACAATTATGGACTATGCTCTTGTTGCCAAGGGAGATTTTGAGCAAACACCTGCTTGGCAGGAGATGTTTGGAATTGGGTGCTTCCAAATCTATTTCCCATGTGTCTATTAGTTTGAATGTGGGAATTGCTGGATCTTTTGGAAGTTGACGGAACATGGCTTCGCTGATGAAGCTCTTACCGTTGTTCACACACACTCGGGCGAGAACAGAGTCCTTCCCATCATTTAATTGAACAGGGATGAATAACTGCTCTCCAATTTCCTGAATATCAGCCAGGCTCTGAGCTGATTTCACATCTTTCTGGACTATAGGAGTGGGAATGTCTGATTGTGGATTAGTAAAGAATTTCAGAGTGTTTCCTTCCAGTGTGGAATACCACCTTATAATGGAAGGAAGGTTGATTTTCAGAAATAGAGAGGACCCCCCCATCACCAGTCTGTTGTCCTACTGCTATTACTGTCACGTCTGGAATTTGGTTGTTCTGGAAGTGAAATTCTACTTGGTCAGATTTTTGTTCAACCATGTGGCATGTGCCATTTAAACTAACATGGTTGACACTCTGTTTTAATTTTATTGGTCCGCTAGTCTGGGTCCAGAGGACCTTGTTTACACAATCTATTAGGGGTGACAACCTTCTCAGGAGGACATTCCCTAGTAAACAAGGGGTGCCCTCTGGAGTCACTACTGTGACCGGGTGTTTCACCTTGTGTCACCCAATTTTAATGTCCAAATCTGCAGTCCCCTCGATGGGAATTTCCTTCATGTCAAAGTTCTGAAGTTGTCCAGGAAGAGAGGTGAGAGGAATTCGGTATTTCTCCCCCCTTCCTGCATTTAGTTCATCAAAGGCCCTTTTGGACAGAAGGGTAGCTTGGGATGCAGTGTCCACCAGTGCCAAAATTGTACACTGCCCCTGTACTTATATGGGTGCATAATATCTTCCCTCCTTCTCCGCAAGGGGGCATAGATAGTGGACATTTTTGGACAACTGGTGGGCTAGTTTTTTAGTTTTGGACATTGCGAGAGAAGAGATTTGGGCAGAAGTCTGTGGAGAATCATGGGAATCTGAAAGAAAAAGTTTGCAACTGGAAATAGGAACGATTTTGAGTTCCCCCGGTTCCGGTTCTGGGCCGCCCCCCCTTTTTGGAGGTAGTCACCAGGATGGGTTTGAACCAGGGGATTTTCTGACTGTTGGTTCTGGGATATGATGATGGGCGGCGCTAGCTCAGTCCCCACATCCACCCAGGTTGGATGTGAATCCCTTGGGACCCATTTTTCCTTGGGAGGAGTTCCCCCATCTCTGAAGGAGAAGATCCTTTTCCCAGGATCCTCTGTGGATCCCTCTCCCTCAAATTGGAAGATCTGTACCTCCTCCACAAACTGGGTCTGTTTGGGTCCTTTGTTTCACCTACCTCCTCTCTGCTCCTTGGGTGGACAGACTTTCAGGGGTAGGAGATTTTGTTTCCGGTTACTGGGTTTCCAGGGGCTGTTTACAAGTGGGGAAGGAAGCTTCCTCCAAAGCTTTACACCCCCCTTTCCCTTGTGCCTCCTCCAGGGAACAGGTGGGTTATTGGGGTGCTGCCCCAGTCATTGTTCTGGAGCACCAGGTCCAGAGTTTGGGGCATTCTGCGCCGGCATGCTCATCTGAGGGTTCTGTTGAGCCCTCAGCATGTGACCCAGATCCCATGCCATATTTTGGACCTGGCGCTCTAGTTGTGAAACCTGCTCAGGCTGATACAGGGTTCTGTTTTCTCCCCTGGGCTGATCCCGGGAAGGGCAGCTATCCCTTCTCTGGTAGTACCCCGGGTTAGGAAGATTTGGGTACCCCTCCACCCTTGGCCTCCCCTCTCCCGGATTAGGTGGCCTGGGCTCAGGGAAGTGGGGAAAGAAGGATGGATGATTTTGGGGTTGGAAGTTGGGTGGATACCTGGGGAAAAAGTTCTGCCCAGGATTTGGGGAATTTCTGCCCTCCTGTGGGAAGTTAGGAAGGAAGTTCCCTGGGTTAGGTACTTGGCTGGACCCCCCCCCCTTGGGCTTGAGGAGTCCACACATAACCCATGATGGGTCGGCTTCCCTTGTAGCGGGGACTTACATAGTCAGGGGAGTGAGGGATCCCATCGGTGGGACTACCTCCTTGACTCCCTGTCTGTGACTGGCTCGAGGGCCTTCTGGGCTTGGCATCATTCTGTGGAGGTAGGTTTTTAGGCCCCCCCATCTCCAAATCCAAAATGGGGGCAACCTTTACCTCTGCCACCTTGGCAGCAGCAGGGGTGCTGGTCGATTTGGGGCTTTTCTGGGCGTTATTTTTATTTTCTATGGGATTCTGCACTTCGTAGATTTGGGTGGCCTGTTAAATGACCCATTCTAGTGATCTTTTCTTGTGAAAATCTCTCACTAGCTGGGTCATTATGTATTTAGGTAAAGTATGGAAAAACGTATTTACAAACTCTTTACTCTCCGTGCGCACTCTTTTGGTAGTCTGCGCAAAAGCACGCTTCAATTCCTGCACAAATTCTTGTGGGGCCTGATCCTCCCCACATTGTAGATTGTAGGCTGCCTTGCGAGCCTCTTGGGGATTTCTGTGAACAGAAAAATGTTTCAAGATGGCCGCCCTATATGTGGACCATCTTGAATGGTTTTGGTCCTCGAGCCCCGCAAAGAAACTGGAGTATTCTGGGGAGAATGTCCATTTTACATACTGAATGCAGCTACTGCTGTCTTTCAAATGGAAAGTCTCCATCATTTGCTCATAAAGCTCCAAGTGTTCCCAAACCGAATACTTGGCGTTCTTGTGATAAGGCGTGATGACACTCCTGATTGCCTTAATCTGTTTTAAGGGGTCCTTAAGCAAGGCCCTTTTTGCCTTACTGGCCTAATGGGTTCGGGTAACCCTGGTCCATTCATCCTCTGACTCAGAGGCACAGCTACCAGAGGTGCCCGTCTGATCTTCCAGGTTTTCACGGATTCTGCAAGTCTGGGAATGGCTGGCAGAATGCGGGGGCCTGGTCTCCTGTGTCCTGGGGCGCTCAGAGGAGTTTTCTGATTCCCCCTTGCTCCCAGGATTTGATGGGTACCCCCCCCACTGACCTAACTGGGCAGAGGTTTTCAGGATGCCCTTAGTTGGCCTACTCTCCTGGGTTTCCCCACTAAATTGCACTGTACTTGGGTGCCCATACCCGGATGCCCGCTGTCCATTCCTGGGAGGTACTGGCCTATGAGCCCCATATTTCTGGCTAGATAGTAATCTGCCATCCCCGTGGCCCTGGGCTCACGTGCGCCAGGGGACATGGGGGTGGCAGAATCCAGGGACTGGGAGAGATAAAGGCCTCTGGTACTAGGGCTCCTGAGGTTATGCTCAGGTGTTTCCCTTTCCCAGCGAACCTCATCTCTATCAGCCCCTGCTCCCTGTTGCAATGCAAGAGCCTGCGCGTTCAGTTCCTCAACCAAGGACTTACTAGACTCTATCAGTCTCTCCTGCATGGCTACCTGTTGCTGGAGCCTATCATTGTGCTGACATAGAGCCTCATTCTCTCTCTGTGCTTCCTGGTTGGTCCTGGAGTACTGGGCCAGTCTTTTCTGCAGGTGGGTTACCTCCTGAGTCCCATCCCTACTGGCCTGCTCCTTTCTTGCCAGAGCATCTTCCACCCTCCTGGTGTGCTCTAACAAGTTCTGATGCTCTTTTTGGAGGTCACCCAGTCCCTGGAGGGCCAGGGGATTTTCTTTTATTTTCCTTTTTAAGTGGCAGACTTCCTGGCCTAAGGTGTCCCTTTCCTGACTAAGAGCTTGCATCTGTTCCGCCAGGTCGTCCCTTTGCCTTTGAAGGGCACCAGCTTTCTGGCGCTCTTCCTCAAATTCTGCCTGGGCATCCAGGTCTTTCAGAAATAATTTGTTCCTCTCTGCCTTCTTCTTATCTAGGTGGCTTTGCAGGGTGACTACCTGCTCAGCACATACCCTATTGAAGTCCAGTTGTTGCTCCAGTTTTTCTGGCTCTGCAGTAGGGTGTCCAAACCTTCTTGGTACACCTTGTGCAAGGCCAGAAATCTGGTATCCTGGCCTGACTTTTCCTGCTGCAGGATACCCATATCCTCTTTGATTTTAATGCTATACTGCCTACTATCATTTTCTGACTCCTGGCTCCTCTGCAGCCTCTGCTCAGAAGTGACCAGCTCAGATTGGGCCTTCTCTAATGCCATCAGTTGCCTATTTGCCAGATCTTGGCCTTCAGCAAATTTGTCCTGTATGGCTCCCATATATAAATATAAATATGCAGCTATCCTGGCAATCTTGTCATGCTCGTCATTGGCTTTAGGGGCCATGTATAGTTCACTCAGGGCCACATGTAAGGGACCCTCATCTCTCCATATATCTGACCCTGTTGCAGTGATCTGGGGTGCGATTGCCTGCAACCACACCATCTAGTCCTGTTCAGACCATTCACCTCTCACAAATAGCTTATGTAAGAGGTGCTCTCTGGCTATTTTGAGATCTACCAAGGTCATCATTCTGGAAATTGATTTCCTTCCTGACTTACAGAAGTTTGTTATTTTATTTTGCAAAACAGACCGTTTCCTTAGAGTGTCCTTCTTTGAGGGTTGCCTTTACAGTGTAACACAGCGTGGTGATCCAACAGGATTTATGTATCCTATCAGTTAGCACACTGTATTACACTGCACAAGTGGTAGATCTAATCCAGACATCCCGGCTCGAGCCCCACTCTGTAAAGTGACTTCAATTCAGCACTCCAACTAAGTCAATGCCTAGTCTGGGATGCCCAATGGAAGCCCTTATTTATATACTTTTATGACTAGTTCATAAATCTGGATGATAAACCCTTATATAACGCCCCTCTATTTGAATCCCCCTGACCTCACTGAGCCAAGAAGTAGGTTTGCAATATAAAGAGATGGAAAGTGCGCACACAGTTTTCAGGGATACAATCAGAATGCAATACAAATTCCGGTTCCCCCTTTGCAAGCTTAGAGCAACCGGTATGCTTTTACACAGGCAGAAATACTTTTAAATGTGATTTGCAATGAAGTGAAAATATGCTAAAATGATTTTAATTCCCTATAGGAGAGTCAGGGTAGGTGATAGCTACTTAAGATTGGTTCAGGTCAACACTACGAGTGATTCATGAATGATTATCAGGTTGACAACGGAATTCAGCAGTTGCAAGCAAAAGACAGCTATTTTTTAAACGTGTGGTGAGATTGAGCTAGTTTTCAATTCGCGGCACTTTTTCCGAGTGTGCCGACCGCGATTATGGAAAATAGGAGTAGAAAGGGCTTGTTGGAAAGCTTAGGTTCTTAGCTCTAAAATGAAAGTCTAGGACAGACGGATCAAAAGATACCGACGTTTTTGTGGAGGTAGATTCTCAAAATTAAAGTACAGGTCACAATGACAAATGACACTTTCACAGCTTTTGAAATCACAGAATGGACACACGATTTCTATGCAGTTTTGGACAGGTTGAAATGGTTTGAATTAGATTATTTTAACTAAGAGATTGGTTTTGCACAGTTCTGGCTGGAAACTTACACTATAAAGATGAAATAGGCCGTCCAGATCTGGTCAACAGGTTTAGACTTCACTCGCCACGGACGGTCTCTGCCACTGGTTCTGCTCACAGCGTGGCCTCTGGTCTGGTCTTGCACTGCACAGCGGTCTGGTCTGCGGTTCTGGATGCAGCGGTCTGGTCTGGGTCTCTGTTTCTGGCACAGCGGTCTGGTCTGGGTCTCTGGTTCTGGCAAAAGTTCTTGGCAAAGAAGCAGAAACAGTACAGCCCGGCTGTTTTATTCTGATGTGCCCCTTGGGAGTCTGGGGTAAAATCAGTTTGCAAGATTGTAAGGGCAGCTGAGAATACTTTTAGCTTACAGTAGGCCTTCTGCTTCAAAGTTCTGGAATCTGGAGTCTGGTTTTCTAAGTTCTGGCCTCTGGATATTGTCTGGATTTGAAGTCGTCCGGCAAAGTGCTTCGCAAGAAAGTGGAAAGTGAATCTCTATCTGGGTCTCAGTGGCTCTTTTTATGTCTTTTGAAAGTGGGTGGGAAGGCTGACTTTCTATGCCCAACCCACTAAGGATTCTGATAGGCTAGAGGATTCTCTGTCGCCTGACTGGGGAACTGAGCTTGAGTCATCCCGTGTCATGAGACATCATTATTATGGCATACAGAAATAACACTCCCCTTTGGATTCAATGAGGAAATTAATTTTTCATAACAAACAGTTTTCCCAGATACACAAGGGGTTCATAATACATGTGCACATCACAGATGAATTTAATACAGTTCCCTGTTCAAGCCCCATGTTCCTGCGAGCTTGGGTTCAGAAACGACAACATTTTGCGCTTTTAGTGGGTTTTGCCAAGGTCGGTTTGGCATCAAATTTTACACTAATGTGCGCAAGGAATATGGGCATCAGATGATGAAGTGTCAGAATTTTAACATACAGACATTTGGAGTAATATCCTATTTTTCGCTACTACCCCCCAAAACATACCACAGAGTCCTAACACCTCTTAAGATGTGCACAGAAAAATCACAGGAATAATGATATGATTTATATAATTTTGACAATTTCGCACTATGAATTATCCATCTTTTTAAAATTATGCTCTGGCCCAGATGGGTGTGGTTAGGTCCCAAAGCACATGGGAGAATTTCTGTCTGTCCCCGCCTCCACGCTCAGCTGGCTCACAGAGGCAGTGCCCCTCCCAGTTCCTTCCAAGAGGAAGCCATTTACGACCCCCTGATTTAGCAATGGCTTTCAGGCAAGGGAAGTTCATTGTTCTGTTTCCCTGCAGTCCCAGGTACCCCTCCCCTAATTCAATCAGAGAGGTGTAATCTCCTTTTGGTGGGGGCAGCAGAAGGCATGCAGGCCTGTGAATGCAGTTGCTGGGCAGTTTCAACTCCTATCGGGGTTAGTTGCCGGGCAGAATTCAATCTCTTCAAGCCAGGCTTCAGCCAAATGTCACTTTTGTTCCAATTTTTCTTCATTCAAATCAAACTTACAATTTTTACACATGCAGCTAGAACTCTGATTCTAAGTTCAAAACTTTGACATTTAAACAGTTGTAACCTATGTGACACTCAAAACTAGGTCACTCATTTATTTTAAACATTTCGATTTTAGTGGCTTTAAATCCCATTTCACTTAAGCTGCTGACATCCACAGCTCAGCCAGTTTTGTTATGAACATTATTTTAGGCTCTTCATCTTTCCAGATTTTGTATGCACACAAGACTACATTCTGCCAGATGTCTGCTGCTGTTCAGTAAGATTTTTGAATATCTTGCAATGTTTGAAATAGGCATTTTGAGTTTGCATTCAAAGAAACAAAGTTGATTTCAAAGCGCTTTTTGAGCTAACAGGCACTGCTGTTTTTCCTTTGGCACCACATTTCACCCATGGCGCTTCTGGCCCATCGCGCTCGCACTGGTGGGTGGCAGATCAGGCGACCATTTTGGTGTGTGCAAAAACTGCGCGGTTTTCCTGGATTCTGTCGCCAATGTGGGCTTTTCAGCCATATTGGATTTTCTAAGCCCACAGCACCAAATGTTGCAGCATAATAACACGAACGGTGTTCAATACACCTGACACCCAGCAGGAGAGGAGACAGACACCCTGCCACACTTAGTGATTTAGATGAGCATGGCAAGGAGAACGAGTACAGCTAAGGTCTCTGCCCCCATGTACTCAGCACCTATGCATATATTATTGAGCCCCCCACGCCTCCACTGAAACATTGCTTACTTCCCTGCCTCAAGACCTCCTAGGTAAATTGGCTCTATCGCACTCTAAGGCAATCCTGCAGTAGATGCAACCTGCCCTGTCTGACCCAGGCCCAATCTCTGCCCTGACATGACATCATTGGAACCTGCTTGGAGTTGATTTCTTTTGACAGCCAAAATAATCCTTATCTGTAGATTCATAAATATAAGCATCTTGCTAGTTTGGACAATATGGCCAAATATATACACAACAAAAATAAAAACAGAGAAACGCCTGCAAAGACAGCAGTTAACTTCAGTGAGCAAAACACAATCAGCATATTTCTGCAATGCCTTCCATAGTAGATGGCGTTTTCAAACAAAAGTTTCAAAAAGACCTTTTACAAACAATATTTCTACCATTTACATCTGGGAAGAGATGTTTTTAAGTTCCCGAATTGCAGACTGGTTTCAAATCCCAGCTTTTCCACTTCACCAAAGTGTCTGCTCCCAGCCAAATCCTTTTATGCACTATGCCTTATCTGCCAACATTAAAAGGCTATACAAGGTGTTCAGGCACACTGTCTGCTACTCCTGATATTGCCACATAGGTACCTATCAACAGTGACACTTCATATACTGGACCTCAGTTTGTGTCTGCTGCCTTACTCATGGCAAGGTGTTTTAATGTAACTTCCCATGATACTTCTGTGTATTGAAGACTCTTTCTATAATATCATAGGGCCAGTCCTTCTTGCCGGCATCTGAAGCTGCTCTTAAGTTACAGCAATGGGGGCCATAGGGGATAGAGCGGGCAGGCTGCGCACGGCGAGACTTAGAGTGTAACAAAAATGCAGTGGTGCAACACCATTCAGCAGATCGGGTTTCAGCCCCCTCATGCGCCTTGACATTTTTGGGCTATGTTGACTCGACCTGGCTGACCTACAGAAACAGGACACAAATGTCAAACGGTGCTCGGGTTAACAAAGGCCTGGCAATTACTAATGTAAAGCATTTCATTGTGAGCACTTGCCGTCATATGCATACATTTTTAGGCAATTAAAGTTGTGATGTGGGGTTAGTACTTGTATGCCAGAGGGGTGATTAGAAGTTTGGGGCGACAGGAGACCGCTCATTCTCACAGCAGTCCTAAAGTGTGTGGTTTCAGACGTGAAGGAGAGAGTTAATCGCTTGTAACATTGAAGCTGCACCAAAATAGTCTCATTAGAATGCCTAAAGAAGTTAGATGCCCCCACACAAGTAATTTCCTCCCACACAAGTAAGTTTGCCCCTCCTCCACAGTCTCTGAAGTTAGCTCCTCTCCCAACATTTGAAGGGTTAGCACCCCTATGAAATGTTAGCCTAGGAGCACCCCTGCAAAAATGTGACCGTTTTGCCTGCACCACTCCTGCCATGATGTCACGTGACGTGCCAAGCGCCTTTTCAGAATTTTCATTCTGTAACTGAATCACAAATAACGTATACAGCAAATGTAGCTCCGTTGGATAAGACTCCAACTGCAGAGATCTCTAAGCTGCAGGTCACGTGTCTGAATCTCTGTGTGGCCGACTCTGCATTTCAGTGATGAAGGGACTACCTCTGAGCTGCTTTTGGGGGCCCCCGTTATTTGAGGAATATATACATTAAACAGACATGTTATTTTTATGATGGCAATAAAGCAGGAGAGGGGGGAGTGTTAAGTGAGCTCAATAAATAGGCAGACAAGGTGCCGAAGTTGCACGTCCCTGCACCAGTGCAGTTTTGGGAGCACACCTTGGCAGCACTGCACAGGATTCTTTAGAAAATACCCACTGAAAGAGCCATAGTTTTAGACTTCAGTGTCACGCGCATGAATAGACTGTGACAGCGCCACTACTAGCCCTAGCACATGTGGGGGTGATCATCAGCAATCCGTTTGACAAAAGTGTAAATGTTTACTGCAAATTATTCAGGTGCTAAAACAGACACATTCTACAGAAATCCACTGGTTTTAAGGTAGGACGAAAATCCTGTGCTGGCATAAAACCCAGGGGTTTGCAGGCAGGAAACAGAAGCAGAATATACTTCCCCTCCGGTCCCTCACTCCGCCTGCAAAATATGACATAGATGTCTGATTCAGTAAAGTGAGGCATAGCAGGCTCCTGTCCTAGTGTTACACCTCACTTTCCTGTTCCAGGGCATGGGAAATGAGCCACTGTGCCTTATCTGCAAACATTGGGAGTCCCTAGAAGTGATGACTTTGACTCTATCCATAAAAGAGCCTTTTACAGTGGGGCAGATGTAATGCTGTTAGATGTAAAATGGTGTCTTCTGGCTTCTCTGTTTGTGGCCCCTCGCGCTGTCACTGGGTTATTGCAGCACTGCCCCTGCCACAGTTACCTGTCACTTCATTTAATAGGTGGACATGTATGGTGCACTGACCAATACGAACCAATACAGGATCCATCACTGTGTGTTCTTAAATGTCATCATTTATGGTCCACATGATTGCAATCCTTTATCTGACTTTTATATATGACTCCCATGCATACATTGCTCCTTTGTAACTAAGATATTCACAAGTGACAGCAACGCGATGCCCTTGGGCTGTATATGTGCTACACAAATGTGAAAAAATGGAATTAAATAAATAGTCGCCTTCTACAGAGGTCACCAGAGATTCTAGTGTAGGGGGCTGACTGTAGGAGAATGAACATTCATTTTCTCCCCGGCTGCCGCAAGTCACCAGACTAGGCAAGGCTCCCCTTCTCCCCCCCAGTCGAATGAGGTAGACCCTTTGCTTTGCCTTGCATTTATGTTATGTTTTTGGTTCTTTTATAGAGCTTTTGCACGCTACAATGTTGCAACCAAAGCATGGACAATGGAGCTTTGCGACACACTCCTCTTCAATCTCCCGGCCCTTTACTCTCACTGGGGGTGGGGCCTAGAGGCGAGCAGTGACTGGTGGCAACGTGTTAGGACATTGGACCTGAATTGCCAACTCCCTACTTTTATTTGTATCCATTTACTTTCTGTGAATGCCCAATACCATCTGCACCAAAACCCATTACTGGACTTGACGTAGATGCCATTCACCTCCCCCGATCCCATGCCACAGCCTCCTCTCCATACATTACTGTTGTGGACTGGCTGGTACCACGACTGGAGGGAATGAGGACACTGGCTCACCACATTAAAAAAGGGACAAAGTGTGCGTGCATGCATGCATTGTTTATAACGTGTGTTCATGCAAGAGTGTTTGAAGGAGAGTGTGTGGGTGTGTGAGTGTGTTTTGGCATGTGTTATATCATCATGAATATGTGCTTTACAGTGGCCGACCTGACATATATTTTGCAGACTGATCAGCATCATGAAAGTGTTTTACAGTGGCAACGCCACCATTTATTTGGTCACAGGCAGCGTGGGGAAGTTTTTACAAGGCAATGCTGGCATATAACTGAAATAGACACCAAGAGCACTTGCCTCACAGTGGTAATGCTGGCATACATTGTAGCCCAAGCATCATGAATTGTCGTGTAATGCTCCTATGTACTGTTTGCGACCTGGCCTTTATCGTTGGGATTTTTTCATACAACAGATAGTAAATTGTATGGGTTTTTATCCAGTTTTTAACCAAATATTCTGCTTTAAAATGCTCAATTCTAACCCATTATTTAAAAACACATCTTGGGGGAGAACTCCTACTTAAACCTCTGACCTTGGTTTGGGCCCCCCAGCTACTCTTAGTTACTCACACACATTTAGGGAAAATATTCATGCTTCTGCAATGGAAAGATCTACAGCTGCCACAGACCTGGCATAACCTATAATCGAAGTTCCTCATCAGGTCCCCAGCCCCGGGCACCAGATGCCGCCTCCACCACTGAGGAGGGCAGCACTGCTGACCAAGTGAGGACTAGAACAAGGGTCAGTGGGTCTGGGAGTAAAGACTGCCACTGCCCGAATCTATTCTGAGAGAACGAGCCTTACAGAGGAGAACTCAATCTGCAAACATCAATGTGCTCAATCCCTCAAAAACATGTCTCAGAATAAAAATGAATTCCAGCAGTATAACCTTGGGAGTCAAACTTTCTTCATCTCATCTTTACTTGTGTTTCATTCTCCTCTTTTTCCCCCACACAGTTTAGTTTTTGAAATGATCTAGTGAGTAAAAGTGTCCACATTTTCTTTTAAATATCACCCACACATGAGTATTACATGTACAATACATACATTTTCTTTTCCATTGAGGGGGTTTCAGCAAAACCATGCTGCATATCACACACGGACCTTGGTCATAGATCAGCAACCACAGAGGAACCTCAGATAACTGTGGGTTCTCAATTAAAAACCAACGGAGCAGTGCCAGAGTATCCTGTGCTTAAGTAGCAATCCCCTACTACAAGTGTCAGCATGCAATATGCAGACCCAGAGTGTCTGACAATGAGGCACACTAGGCAGCTATGTACCCCTTTCATGATATATATTTTGTTTTGGGCGCCTCAAAATCTTGAAAACATTTACCAGAGTATGCACAAGTAAGGTTAGGAGATTGGGTTTTACAAATGTTGGACAAGGCATTCCATGTTCAAGGGAGCACTGACCGTTCTCCACTTGCAGCAAATGTAGCATGTACAATCCCTCTCCATCATTGAATTCACTGTTATTGCATTTACTGCTGCGCCCCCATGTTAGGCCCTTCTCCCTCTAGCCAGGTGTCCCAAATGTAGGTGCTGCTATTGCATTAACTCTCACTACATTTGCTGCTATCTCACTCTTAGGTGCATCAACCCTGATACCTTCTGTCCTAACCCTCTGTATCTGCAGCTACTCTCTGACCCCCACATCGCTCACCTGCTGCACTACTCCATTCCAGAACCATGACTGACTTGCCCAAGCTGACGGAGATACCACGATGACCAAGACCGCCTCTCCGTCCCCACAACCCTGCCCTCTCTGTACAACTGCCACCCCTGCCAAATAACAATGCACCCCACCCGGCTCATGTCCTCCATACTAGCTCCTTCATTCATGAAGCCCCCTGCATGCCACTTCACCCTGCCATCACCGACCTCTGCACTCGAACACCCATACACTTACCCCCCTCGCCCTCTCCCCAATCACCATACACCCTCTAATTCTAAGATTATAGGAGCACTCTGGTGTGCCAAATACCACCAGCCCCCTACCCACTTCTCACACACCTCAGCCCATCCCCCCTATCGCCCTCTCTCACCCCTGGACATCCATTGAGAACAACCCCCTACCCCCATTCCTACACCCCGCACAATTTCCAATTCACAAGCCAGAGGAGCTCTCTGGTGCACCAAACAACAAGAGCCCCCCGCAAATACCCCCCACCACTACCACGGTATTGGTGCGGTCACGCAGGATCTCCCCCCAGAACTTCCCCCGATCTAAGTCCTCCCCATCCCTGCCAAAACACCTTTGACCCCCGCACTAGCATTCACCCACTCTTCCAGAGCACCGCGTACGTCACACCATCATTGTCAACCCTCCACCAACACGCATCCCATCCATCCCCCACCTCATTCTCACACCTCCTCACCACCAACACCACTCCTTCAGAATCCCAGCGTCTCATTGACAGTACAGACCCACCAGGACCTCTGCACCCCCCGAACTCTGCACAGCTCGGAGACTCCCCTGCTTCACCTGTGAAACCCTCTCGCCTCCCCCTCTCCCCTCTCCCCCCACCTTCAGCTGCTCCTGGATGCCCAAACACAGATCTCCCCTTCAACACCTTTCCCTTCTCTCAAAGTAGCACGTCTTGGCCTTTCGAAAACCGTTGCTTCATCTCCTTTCCCCTCTGACCCTCTGGCACTCTCTCACACTCCTCTTGCAGCCAAGCGCACAAAACACGGAAAGGGTGACCAGCCCTCTCCCTCGAGTCTCCATACCTCGCCATTTCTTCATCAGTCCAACCTCCCTTTATTTCCCAGCCCTGCCGTCAGGCCCACCCCACCTGCCACTTCTCGTATCTACCTCTTTGAACACAACCTCTCACCCAGTACACCTAAACCCCTAGCTTCCTTTCAGACAAGAACCACACTCAACAACTCGGCTGACCCCACACACTACACGTGCACCACTCAGCCCCCACCCTCCCTCCCCTGATCCACCCCATCACATCTCACGAATACCTACCACAGCCTGCCTACTTTTCCCATCTTTGACCTCCTATCCTCTGACAATCCTGACCTAAGTTTCACCACTGAAACCTGGTTTTCCGAAGATTTTGCACCACTCACGCACAAGGCTTTCCCCCCAGGCTACTTGCTTATCTCCCACAACAGACCTTCCAGAGGTGGCAGAATAGTGATCCTCTATAACCCTCATTTCTCCATCTCACTCACCGAAAGCCAGCCATGCAACACTAACTGTGAATCCCTTCTAGTAAAACTCTCTCTTCTGTCAACACTCACTCACAGCTTCCTACCCATATACAGAGTCCCTGGATATGACAGACATTTTGTCAATAATCTCTGTGATTCGCTAGCTACCATTCTGGTAAACCACACATCACTCACACTACTGGGAGACTTCAATCTCTGGTTTGATGTGCCAAACAACTCCACGACCCAACCCCGGGTAGACAGTCTAGAGGCCCTCAACCTCTCCCGAAATACCACAGGTCCAACCCACTCTGGAGGTCACAGCCTTGATGCAATCTCCAGCTCCTATGACCTTGTCTCTATATCTAGTCCCAAACTGCTCATCTGGACAGACCACTCTGCCATCTCTTTCTCTGTCCACACTCCACTCCCTCCACCCAAGGCTCACCCTGCCCACACACATGATCTCAAATGCTGGAACAAAGTCAAAGTACTCCCTGACCTAGCTGAAGCCCTGCTACACAGTCTCCCAGCACAGCCAACCCCAGATAAACCATTAACCATTGAATCCTTTGACTCCTGGCTTAAAGAATCACTGCTTCCTCTCACACACTCACGCCCGGCTGCCTCTCGCAAAGGACAGTCTCCCAAATGGTTCACGCCCCAACTGAAGACCTTCAAAAGCCAAAATAACTCTCTTGAGCACAAATGACGAACATCTAAAACCCCTTTCAACCTAAATCTCTGCTTCAACCCATGACCCGACCTTGAAGCTTGCCTCAGAGACATTGACTGATGGATGACAAAAAACCACCTCCTTCTGAATCCAGATAAAACTGCGATCATGCTGTGCGGCAACACTACCCATCTCCTGCAACCACTCCCATGGCCCCCCTCCCTTTGCACCCTGCCTCCGACTTCCAAAATAGTCAAAAACCTTGGCTGCACAATGGACTCAGGCTTAACCCTCTCAGATCAGATCAATAATGTATCAAAATCATGTCACTACGACCTCAAGCTCCTAAGATGCATTTTCCCTTACCTCACCTACCCCCACAGACTCACCGCTATTATGTCCACTGTTATGTGGAGACTGGACAATGTCAATTCCTTATATCTAGGTACACCGGCATTCCAACTTAACAAACTGAAAAGAGCCCAAAACACTGCCGCCAGATTTCATCTTGCACTGGGACACAGAGATCACATCTCCACCGCTCTCTGTACCTTTCACTGGCTCCCTGTTGGTCAAAGGGCCACTTTCAAAATCCTATGCATTACCCACTGGGCAGTGAACAAGACCGGCCCAGCATTACCTACAAGAGAAGATTACACCCTACCACCCATCACGCACCCTAAGGTCAAGCAGCGCCCTCTTACTAGTGACTCCAGCCTCCAATTCAACCAGGAATGGAGGGTCTGCCTACTCAATCTTGGCTCCAACCCTGTGGAACTCACTCCCTCTTCACATTTGACACACCCAAGACTACATGGCCTTCCGTAAAGCTCTAAAAACCTGGCTTTTTCCGTAAACCATGATTAGGACCGTCTAAGGCCGCCGAAACTCATCCAAATATCTCCAATCATGAGTTCAATTACATTAAATTGTAAAGTGATTACAGCCAGCCAACACGTGTTCCCAGGGATAACGAGGGAAGAGACCACAGAAACCAACCAATAAGACAAGGCGGGATTAGGAACTGCAAGTCCACAGTTGGCTGCCTTAGTGTCCTGCAAGCTCTAGGATATGCATCTGCTTACTCTCTGCTTCCCTATTATACTACACAGACCTAACAGCCTCTCGTGCCATCAGGTTGATCATACCCATTCACCCCCTACCTTGCCCGACTACATACCTAAGATACAAACCCACCCAAAGCACTAAACAACCAGGCTCTACAATGCCTCTGTCCAGCCTGTCCTTTAGCACCACTGCCTCGGTAAGACTACGTTGCAGCGAGATATATCCTGACCTGTAACCAGTATCCTTACAAGACCTACCCTGTAACCCACCTTAAACTACAACCAGGTACCCGGAAAACGGGCTCCCTTACACATAGTGCTGAGCCTAAGTATAATGACCATCTGACAGTGCGAATCATAACTTACACCCGGCCCAACCTGTGAATCTACCTCAGAGTACCGCTACCGCAAAACAGGAGGACGATCACTACCAGCTCATCCAGACCCAGAAAGTAACCAGGAATAGTGGGCTCATAAGAGTAAATCATCCACTCCAGACACTCACCTCCCTTACCACTACGCTCACTTTCCTCTTTACACCAACAAACAATAGAGCGCAGCTGTACCCCATGATCAATTTCGCACACATACAAAAAACTCTCCATGAACACCTCAACAACCTGTATACCCCACAAAGAAATCGGCCTAGCTGCACACATAAACGTCCTACACAGGCCTAATGCTGCCAGAATGCAGTCTCAGAGACCAACCCCCTGACATTCAACTGATCTCTCACTACCACCGCACCTAGTGTTAGGATGCAGCCACCATCATGCAAATCACACTGGCTGCACACATATTGAGTGCACCCACGCACTGTATTCTATCCTACTCCCTCGACTGACCTGGACGGTCCCCAAGGGCGTTCAACCCCCAAGCCCTTTTAGATCATACCAATGATATATAGGGCACTATATAAATGCCAAATGACATAACAAAACATAACATCCATCCATCCCTTTATCACTTTCCTCCCTATGTAAATCTAACACTCTTAGCAGAATGAACAGGGTTTACTGTGTCAATGCTAGCATATATTCTTTGCAGGATAAGAGTATGAATTGTCTGTGGGCACACCTAGCACACCTAATTGAAAAGGGGGCAGCATTGGCATATTTTCCTGATGCAACATCCCATACATGGCAACTTTCTAAGACATGATTAATTCAAAACCTTCCAGCATCACCTCTTGTGTTTTGTTATAGTCACTCTGTGATGGGTATGCCCAGACGTGGTTCCCGTGCCTGCTGGGCCTAGATACCCAAGGTACTCCTCACTGATGAGGCCCAACGAGACTGAAACATGTCTGGAGATGCTTGTGGTCTCGTGCAGAAGGGGTGTGACCTAGCAGTTCGTGTTGGACTGCCCCTTTTGCGGTGGGACCAAGCCTGATTTTCAAATGGTTTTTCCCCTTCTGTAATGGCTTGGCAGGTGAAGAACAATGGTTTGGAGGGTTGTCTAGAGCTGTGCCAGAGGTTATGATTAATTCAAAACCTTCCAGCCATCACCTTTTGTTTAACTTTCTAAGACAGCAAGACTACTAGAGGATACACGCTATTCTAACAACTATAACTAAATGTAAATAAAGGCAGCTTTAGGAACTGCTACTCTGTTCATGCTCGTATCCTGGACAAAAGGTGTTTTTTTACATTTTATTTGTTATAAGAATTCAATGGGCCTCATTACGAGTGCGGCGGTAACCGAGGCGGTAAAACCGCCCGGTTACCGCCAGACTCGTATTACCAATCCGCCTCTGTGATTCCCGGAATTACCGGGGCATTACAACCCCGGTGTCCCCGGAATTCCGGAGGCGGAATGGTGTAAATCCCCATTCCCATTGAGTCCTATGGGACTCAATGGGAATGGGGATCATGGAAACAGCGGCACCATCTCGTGATGGTGCCGGTGTTTCCTCGTCCGCCTGCAGGCGGGCAGTGGTAAACCCGCCAGGTCAGACCTGGCGGGAACGCCACCTCCCGCCTGCAGGACTCAGGATCGGGCAGTCCGGAATTAACAGTGGCAGCGGGTTTACCACCACTGTTATTTCCGGACCGCCCGACCTGTAATGAGGCCCAATATCACGTATGTGGCACACTTTACCCCCTGCCCCAGCTCTTCCCCAATGAGTTGTAGGACACGCCCCCAATTCCATGAATGCACATTGGTGCTGAGAGCCCCCAGTGCCCGTAGGGTCGCCGTTGTTCCCCATGCTCGGAATGGTTCAAGTGGGGATGCTTCTGCTTGAAAGATCTGCCAGGACTGTGGCTGCTCAGTTACTGTTCGCAGGGATAAAAACAAACCTAGCAGCACCCCAATGTGGGAAGCAAATAGCAATGCACAGTGGGAGGGTGACATATCGTGCTTACGGCCCAATGTACAGCGACAGGATCAGTGGTAGAGACACCTTTTGGTTCTAGGGGCTGAGGGAGCACCTCCATTTCAAATGACTCAGGATCAGTGGTGGCTTGTGTTACCAAACCTACCCCCCCCCCTGCCTACCCCACCTGTGGGGGTACAGGAATGTTTCCCCTTGAATTAGTGAAAACAACCTAGCGTAGTGAGTGAGCTGGGATCATGCTAGGGACTTCTGGGCTCCCGCCCAGAGACAGTTTATATCATAATGGGTTAAAATGGTTCATTTGACATTACTATTTCTGTGAAAAGTTAGTCAAAAAGCCATTTAACTTACAATTGTTTCTGTAGGGTAACACATGAAAAGATCCAATAGATACCATCTTCCAAACAGAAATATTTTACCAAGCACGTTCATGGTCACTGTGCCCACAAACTATGCCCAGCATGTCCACAATTAAAAATGTTCATGATACCAAGCCTACAATATATGCCAGCATTGCCACTGATGTGATTGATCTGTAAGAACATCTATGCTGATATGCACACTCTGTGCCAGTAGTGGCACTGTAAACCATGTGCATGCTGGCTGAGCCCAATATATGCCAGCATGCCACTGCATGAACCTTTTCTTACTGGCTGTTACATTATTGATTTTTACACTGCGCACTGCCGCCATTTGCAAGATTGCTTGGCACTTGGAGCAGATCCCAAAGTGATGGGTGCTGGGTTTGCTTAGTGGGGAAAGAGAGAACATGCAAGATAGCTTTGCTGTTGTATTGATACATGCAGTACCGAAGTACACAGGTTTTTGTGCTCAGAGGGGAGTTTCATATGCCGATAGTGTGAGAGTGGGTTGGTTGAGGCTAGGATATATAAATTGGCTCGAGTAATGCATCATGGTAATGTTTGATATCTGTTGGGAGGGGGGCTCAACTGCCATGTGTGGGTGACTTAGTTGTTATGCATATTGAGTATTGTAGCATAGAATGTGGATGTGGGTAGCAGTAAGTGGAGAATGTGATGGGCATTTGGGGCAGCCATCATGTGTGGCCATGCTGATATCCTCGTTGTGGTGCAGCTCAGATAGGATAATTGTGAGAAGTCTTAAGGCACCCTTGATTGGGCTGATGTTCCAAGCAGGGGGTAGCACGCAGTTTATACTCCTAAATGTCATTGACGAAGCACATACAAGAGCAGGCAGCCATGGGTACCAAGCCAACTGTGCTGCCATACATTGTAGGTATGTACACATCCTGGGTGTCTGGGGGGAACTGTGTGACAATCCCTGCTCCAGGACCCAAGGACACATTTTACGTAAGACACTGACACAGGGGCCCCCAATGACCACATGCAGGGTAAACCCAACCTATGGCTATGTTTGTAGGTTGCCAAAAATGGAGCTCATTTGAATTACTAACTCAAACAGAGGAATAACATTAACCAAATGTATTTGATTTGGTAGGGTTTCTGTAGAATTTAATGAGGTGCCTAAAAGAGATTTAGACAGATGGCAACTGTCAACAATGGCAACAAAAACGAATGGATGCAATGCTTTGAATAGTTTTATACTGCCAATTAGTCTAAGCTCCCATTGCATGGTGTTTTAGCATAATTATTACGTCATACTATTTGCGAAGAGCATAAAATCTGCAGTTCTTAGTAAACTTGTCAGAGGACATTCTTTTGCACACTTTGGCAGTTTTGATTAAAACACACCTGATAACATTGTGAGCAGACCTCCTGTCTTTTGTCCACATTCTTATTTTTTGAAAACATGTGAAGAAAGAGTGCACCAGAATGCAATTTCAAGTGAACCTGGAAGCCCTGAATAAAGATATGTTATGTCCCCTGAGAGTGCAAGTAGTTGCACACACTTCACTGGTGGAGCCAATTCAGAGTGGGCGGAGAACATCCTGATCAAGTAGAGATTAATTTCCAAAACACTCACGTTCCAGACATCACTATCATATCTGTGAAAGAAGAAGATGGCAGTGAAGGGACTTCTACTGAACCTTTGAGAATAAATTTACACCAAACAATGAGTGGTTTGCCACCCTGGATGGAAATACTCTGAAATGTTATCCACGGCAGACCTCCAGTGCGGACCAAGGTCAACCAGATGATAACTCGGCAAACAAAATCAGCAGTTTAACTCCACTACAAAGAAATGAAGAACTCATATTCTTCCCAATTCAACCCAAAGAATGTAATGAAAAAGTTATTTCCAAAGTTTGCTTGACCCGAGGAAGATGGTTAATTAGTTAAAGATTACTCAGGAAATTACAAAAGGATGAGAAGATTCTCACATTCAATTTGAATGAAAAATGGGAAGCTGCACTCGATGCGATAGATTCAAAACATATGGTTATCAGCAGGTGCAGGGTGGAGATCCAAATTGGAAATTAAAATGTAAATGATAATGATTGAGTCATGAGAGATGTAATTTCTGATTTTTATATCAATTCTTTATTCATTTGGATCTTAATAAAAATAAGGGCTAGTCCTGAATCAGCAGAAACCCAATGTACTTCAATGATATACAAAAGACATTTCGGCTAGCCCAATTGCTGCCTTATACTGCTTAAGTTCAAATCAAAGAAGAAATCACTATTGCAGGAAATACACAACAATACATATTGCCAGTAAATATGAGAAAAGGACAGACTTTGATTAAAGAAGAAGCTTTCTATTAGCTTGAATAGTATTCTTCAGCAACAATGCCTGTCTCTACATCAAACCCCATTAGTAGATCTCAGAGATGACATCATTTGAATATTGGTTGATAATAATGATCCCCAAAGTGTCATTGTAACTCCAGATACCAGAATTGGAATGTACGTTGATTCTAAATACTTTTCCATGGAGTTAGCCAATCCTATTAATTGGTCCCATACCAGGAGATTATGACACTATTGATGGTAACTGACCAGAAACTCTTTATACATGACAAGAGGGAATTGTATGGTGTACTCCATGTGCTCCTACGGAGTAGAGGATGTTACCTATAAAACGCTGGCAGATGAGATAGTGTTCAAAGTCACTAGTAACTACCTTGATACTAAGGAATCAAATTCCCAGTTAATCAAAAGCTTAAAAACACATGAAGAGTAATGAAACCAAGTCTCCAGAGGCAGGAGAAAGCAATAGCACCCATTTTAATAAGAGCTAAATTCATGGTAAAAGTTGAATGGGATAATTCAAAACGTGGTCTCCTCGCACGCGACGCATGAACAAGGAACAGTGCCTATTTATAGCGCCAGCTATGCAGACGCACATGCTTCAACTCCCTAAATATTCTCAGAGCAAAGACTCTGGTTAAGGCTAAGTTCAAAGTCAGAAGCCCTGGCCTGTGCCCTCGGAAATCAGGGATGGTATCTTAGGTAATTAAAAGAAGTGGCTCTTCGATGCCTCTCCTCCCACCACTATATTTTGCTCATGTGCAGATGACCTGCCAGACGCCCAAGGTTGTTGGAGCCAGTACCAACTAATCATTGCTCTCGGATAGCGCTGGCTTGCAACTGTTGCAAGAGCCCATTCATTATTGTTATGATGTATCCCCTTAACTTATTGCTTTTAGGGGTGGTCCGAGGTGGGGCCACCAAAGTTCTGCATCCACGGACCAGAATGTATTCTATATGTAGATAATTCCTTGCATCAATTCCCCCTTGGCGTAGGTTTTAGTAAATGCAAAGTCACTTATGATGTATTTTTGGATTATAAGCTATTGTTGCGCATGCAATTCTTTGAGAGCGCTGAGACAAATTGTGTTTGTTGCTGTTCCTGTTTTATAGTGATTGTTAATAAAACAGGCCTTTGTCATTTACCTTGACTCTGCCGTTCTGGGCCACTGATTTCCCAACCTATCTGGTCTATCTGGACCCCCCCCCCACCCCCATTACAGTGTTTTTTCCAGAGGGGGAGAGCAAGAGCGGACACATCACATCGGAAATCCCTGTGGGTGATAGAGCAAGAAGTGAGCTTTTACACATTTCTCTAAGGTTCATGTGTTATTGGTAGGCATACATTTGCCACATACGAGGTGGCCTGTGTCTGTTGTGTGAGGTGATACAAGGTTCAGAAGTGAACCAGTAATTTTCTCAGAAGGGTGAGTTAAACAACCTACGAGCAAAATAAAGTGGGAAGCATCTACCGTTTTAGTATGGAGATCTGTTAACAACGTAATGGCCTCTGTGAGGGTTCCATTTTCTTCGCCATGAGCAGATGTGTAAGTGCAGCAAGATGGGGCAATTTCTGCAAACATGTCACTTTCCATGGCTGTTAGCAAGTCAAGGACATACCTGTTTTGGAGAGCCATGAGTCTGATGGCTTTCAACTCCTCCCTTATGGAAATTGAAGCCTTGTACTGCTGTATTGATTGTCTCCAACAGCTCCCATCTCGTAATTTGGAGCCATTTGACATTTGCAGCGACCTGCACTTTACGGAGAAGATGGTAAAGAGAACCACTGCTGTTTTGCTAAACAATGGGCCTCATTACGAGGTTGGAGGTAGCCTTGCCGGTAAGAGCGGCAAGGCTACCTCCATACCGGCATGAAAGTCTGGCACCCGCGAATGGGCAATTACCGGGGTATTCCAACCCCGCCAAACCCGGTAATTGCCCTTTCCCGGGTGCCGGTAGATCCCCATTCCCATTTCAGCCCTGTAGGGCTCAATGGGATTGGGGATGCGTGTCGCACTGGCACCTTTCAGAACGGTGCTGGTGCCACAGGCATGCTGTGCTTGCGGGTGCCTTTCATTCCGCCAGGGCAGGCCTGGCAGAATGAAAGGCACCCGTGGCACAACTCAGAGTTTGCCGGTCTCGATACAATGGTACCGGAAAGATTACCAGTACCGTTGTGTCGGGACTGGCAACCTTGTAATGAGGCCCAATGTATGTTAATCTGATATGATGTTGTAGTCCTCCACAGATTTTCCCGAAAAATATTTTCTCCTTTTCTTACGCTTGAGAGTGGAGAACCTTTTCTTCCTCAGATGTGCATTAATCTTGGGGAAGCTTGTAATCTGTGTATTGCTTTGGGGTACTACCAGAGCGGGTATCGCTACTAAGGCACAGAGTCATCCCCAACTAGGGGGCAACTTAATGTGGCTCTTGATCCACAGGCCCAATAGTGGTCCATTAGTACAGCTGTTCCTATTTTCATCCCAGGTATATTGAAGATTCGTTGACACCCTTTGTTTTTCCCAATGTTTATTGTACTGTTATTTCGGAAGCATAAGATGGCATTCTCTAGGGGTATTATCCGCACGGGCCCTGTCTCATCATCGACCCATGTGAATAGTTTTGTAATCCTAGACCTCTGTTCGATGCATTCTTTATTTGCATTCACAACAACCTCTTCCCATTGTCCCAATACTGCTAGTGCTTTGCATACTACAGTCCATCAGTCCACCCCTCAGGTGTGAGTACCAGCCCCTTTATTCGTAGTTGTCCGCGTTCCCAACACCCGGGATTTCCTTTCCTGCCTTATCATTACACTGTAATATTTTCTTTGTTTATAATTCCTGCTCCATTTGACATAGGCTGCTCATATATTATCACCTTATTCTCTGTTTCGGATTTTCCCCTGGATTTCAGATCTTGTACATAATTATCATTGAGATTTTGCTTTGTTTACCCATACTAATGAAGGAGTCTGGCTTTGGAATTGTCCTCTTGTTAGATTGCAAGGTGTGCCAGGCAGGGTGCCTTTTTTTACGGGTACCTCTGTGGCTAGTGCTGTGTTAGAAGTGATGGTGGTGAGACAGTTATGGTCTGCGACCCATTCAAGGGTACAGCCTTTGTTATGTGTTGGGGTGGCGATTTTTTATGTGAATCCTAAGTCATTAAGTTCTTTGGCAAGGGTAGCAGCAGCTTTGTCCTTGGGATCATTAAGTCCTAGGTTCAGGTCTCCAAGAAGGAGAGTCTTGGTGGATCCTTTGATGTTGTTGCTGAGTAGGTGGGTGAGGTGTCCCTGGAAGTCTGATGGGAGGCCAGGGGGGCAATATAGCGTGTGTATATTGATGGTACTCTCAGGGGACAGTGAGAGCTTTACAGAGAGCATATCAGAGTTGCTCTGCCATGGGTGGCTAATGGATCTGAGGGAGAGAGTTTCTTTGAATATGAGGGCTAGTCCTCCTCCTAGGCGATTTGGTCTGTCTTGCCTGAGAATGGTGTAGCCTTCTGGGAGTGCAAGGGTGATGGCAGGGCCGGATACCTCATGAAGCCATGTTTCGGTGGTAGCTAGTAGGTCTATGTTGTTGTTGGCTAGGAGATCATTTATTTCTAGGGCGTGAGCGCTGAGCGACCTGATGTTGAGGAGGGCACATTTAAGGTGAGGAGGCGGTGTGGTTATGGTTTTGGTACTCTTATTCAAGTGTGAAAACAGGTACATTTCTACACTATGTAAGGAAGGCATGGTATCAGAAGCACGACAGACATAAGAAATGTAGTTCAAGGGTTTTTATTGAACTTTTCATGGTTTGGAAAACACCTATTTAAACCTATTGACTAACGATGGGAGCAAGCTACAACCATCAAAATAAAGAAAAGGTGATGTGTATAACAAAATAGCGTATAGTAAAAAGGAAAACGTCCAAGGGGTTCGGTAGTTCAGGACTGCTGAACTGTAGCTTCCCCTTCCCCACATTTCAGTACGTGACAAGGCGGAACAGGAGTCGAGTTTGGAGCACACGCGAGCTTGTTTCACATGGAAGCAGTCCTTTACCCAAGGCAGGATCCTCCTAAGCAAAGTCTCTCTTTCAATGTCAGTCAAGAATCTCTCCACTGGGAAATATCCTGCTCTACAGTTCACATATTTCACTGTTACTCACAACGAATATTTCAGGTCCCGCTCTGTCGGGCTTAGACCTTGCTTCCCTTTTAATTAACTATATAATATGCTTTTAGCTTAGAGTAGCTTTGCATATAAATAGAATGCATTATAAAACATAATATCATACAATAAAACTTTTCACAGAAAAGAATATACACTATCCCGAGACATAAAATATTAATATATCCCGTTGGATAGTTTGGTTAAAATTCCAATACATGTGGCAAACAATTCATCATATGAAACATCAAATTGATATAATTTCCCTCCAGCAAATGATTCCATCTTATTATAACATCCTCCTCCCAGTTTTTGTTATTATACGCTTTCATATATTGATTTCGCAGAGTGTTAAGGCTATTGCAATGGCTCATAATGTGTTCAGTCGATTCGATCATTTCTTCTCCACATAGTCTGAATAAACACTCCCTATGAGGAATTCCATATCTCGTTCCTATGATTGTCAATACTCCTGAGACATTAAACTTAAGAATATATTCTCTGACAGTGACACTATTAGGGAAAGCACTTGGGATTGCATGGCGAGATTGCAGAGCTTGTATAAAAACGCCACTGTTGTTAATGAATAGCTGGACAAGATCACATTCTGTATACTAGGATCAAATTAACATTTTGAGCTTATATTTCCAAGTTGAAGTGGATAGTCCATAACACTGAGATTCTATCTCATAGGTCCACCTGCAATATCTGGCTCTCATATGCCCTAGGCGGCCAAACGTTTTGTATGCATTAATAGTTATATATGCTTGCATTACTTCAATCATAATAGTGTCATTGTCTAGTGTTAGCAGAGACTCATAGCTGGTGGTGAGTTTATATTCTATTCTGGCAGCTATGCTCATAAACTAAAATTCAAAGGATATGTATTCAAATGGAAGAGTGTTAGGTATTCTAAGCAATATTCACAGTATTTTGGCTTCTAGTTTAGCTAATCCCTGCCAATACTTGCTCCCCAAACTTCAATCCCGTAGAACATGCATGGAACTATCTTGGCCGTATATAACAATAATATTGTCTTTATTGGCAAGCAAGGAGGATGCTCCTTAAAGTGGCTAATGGCATGACACATCTTCATACATTTGCTTTTCTTTTTTTTTTTTTTTGAAAACTACAGTTTTAACATATAGAGAAAACTTTTGTTTCAAATGGTCACTTCGAAGATTCAGACAAAACAAAACAACATCCCAAAAATTCATCACAATTAGTTCAAGGTTCAAAGGTTCAGAGATTTCTTTGAGGTGATTAATTTGAATTTTCTAGAACTAGAACTAGCACGAATCTTCATTCGTGAGTAGACTAAGGTCGACAGAAGGAAAATACAAAGGATAAAGAGCAAAATTCAGATGCAACATAAACAAGCTTAGCCTCAAACTGCTAACAGACCAATTTCAAATCTATTAGAAGCCTAAGCACAAATGCTCTCAACAGATTCAAGTAAAAAAGTGACAAAGTCACGCCACCGGCCCTCGTGGGTCACGCCCAACTTGCTAGCACGGTTAGCATGGAGATTGAAGCAATATATTTAAGTAATTTACGATGGCACATACGTGTTTAACGTTATTGCCACTAGAAATTAGTCGCCACCAAGCCTCCATGTCTCCGTCAAGAGGCGCAAATTGGCTCAGATGCTTTGAACGTAAGTCGCAGGTGGCTAGACAATCAAGAATTAGATGTTTCAAGGTTTCAGTGGACCCTCGACAAAAACGGCATAAATTGTCCTTCAGCGAGGCATCCTTTCTTTGCCATAGAATTTCCTTTGTTTTCAAGATATTTAAACGAAATCTTAGGAATTGCTCGCGATAATGTCTCGAGTAGCATCGCAAAAGATAGGAAGATTGTACTTTTAATTTTTTGTGATCCGGACTCAGCCATTTTGAAGAGGCCAATTTCTCGTGTGCTTCCAGGTTGATAGTCCATGCCCAGATATCAAATTTTCGTTTTGCATGTTGTGGTCGTTTGAACAGATCGTAATTACCAATTTCCGCAGCATCAACCCAATGTTAGACTCTTGAACGCCATAGGTCTAGTAAGCAGGCCCTGGTGGAGTCGTCCTCACCTGAGAAGATACAGTAGGCCGCTGATTTGCTGTTTTCTGTCATCTTTCGCATCAGTGCAATAGATTTCCAGATCATATGGCTATAAAGAGAGTTCAAGGACAGTTCATGTCTTAAAGTGATAACAGGTACACACTTCGGAAGGTTTAATGCACGTTTCCAGAAGCAACCTTCAAGCTGGTTCCAGGTGTATTCATTTATGTGCCAGCTAGCTTCTGCACCAAAGGTCAGAATCGGTACCACCTTTTGTAGATAGAACATTATGATCGGAGTTAGCGAAAATTTGCCGAAGCTTTTGTTTATTTTGGCCGCTTGAAGAGCCAATCCTAGACATTTTACTTTCAAAGCCTCTACCCATGAGTTTTCGCAGAACGAATTGTTGAACTGCACTCCAAGGTACCGTATTGAGTTTACTGATGACAAGAGCTGGCCATCGACCGCCCACTTAAAGGCTTTGGGCCTCATTACACGGATGGCGGTAGGGATTTACCGTTACCGGTAAAGGAATACCGGTAACGTTAAATCCCCATGCGGATCACGACCCGGCACACCGCTATTAGCGTCATCGCAAATTACGGTGCCACTAATAGCGGGCAGTCCGTGTGCGCGCGACCCTCCATCCCGTAAATTACGCCATGCCGCTATTAGCACAGCATCACAAGGCCAGTGGACATGCCAATAGCGGCATGGTAAATCCACCCAAACCCCTTACCGCCATGGTGCTAATACCGGCATCGCGGACCACCCGTTAAGAGGAATGAGCAGTGTTCCCACCTGCCACAGGTGGACACAATCAGCACAGGTGGAGGCAATGGAGACTGTGGCAGCTCAAAAGGAGCACACCACACCCCTTCCCACACCCCTTCCCACACAAAGATGGTCCCAATACTGGCAGCAGTAAATGGCCTGGGGGACCTCATTGCAGCGCAGCTGCTACTACAACAGGCAGCACAAAGGAGACGCAGGAGGAGGAGGAGGAGGAGGAGGAGGAGGAGGAGGGCAAGACAGGCACAGCAAGCACCACAACGGCACCTATGCATACCACAGAGGCACCCACCAATCCCCAGGGTCAGAGCCAGTCCATTCAACCTAACCCCTGAGCAGATACACACCCTGTACCGTCTGGACAGGGTTACCATCACCAGCATCCCGGACATGATCCACGACGACATTGTGAGCCACATAGACATCAGAACTGCCATCCCCCCGCAACTGAAGGTGGTGAGTGTGCTCCACTTCCTGGCCACAGGCACCTACTAGCATACAGTGGGACAGATGCATGGCATCTCACAACCAGTATTCACACGCACGGTGAACCAGGTACTCGATGCCCTCCTGAAGCATGCACCTGAACACATATCCATGCCACGGACTGGCCAGGAGAATGCAAACACAAAAGTTGGCTTCAATTCACTGGCAGGCATCCCAAGTTGCATTGGGGCCATCGACTGTACACATGTGGAATTGGTGGTCCCACATCACAATGAAGTAGTCTACCGGAACAGGAAGCAATTCCACTCTATCAATGTCCAAATGGTATGTGACGCCAACAAGATGATCACACATTGCTGTGCCAGATTTCCAGGATCAACACATGAATCCATGGTCCAGCGGAACTCAACTATCCCACGCTACATGGAGCGAAACCCTGGACAACGTTTGTGGCTACTCGGTGAGTAGCAGGGCAAGCACATGGCAACGTGATTGGGGGGGGGGAGGGAGAGAAACATACTGCAACAGGGTGTCGACTGTCGTCCGTAGGAGAAAAGGACATACAGATGTACACCAATGTGCATCTGGGAAGGCCACGATGTACTTGGAATGAACCCACATGCAATTTGAAGCTGCACAACATCGACAATAATGCAGGTTGCAAAATATCACACATCCATCCACATTGAACATCCCACCACGCCACTTCTCACAAGAATCTGCAACATGGCGTCAAGATAGTAATACACAATCAGCGCAGCACAACATCAATCCAGCAATGCGCCCTTGAATGAATGCAAAGGGATCACCCCTAGACATAGCACTGAACCACACACCTATAGCGCCACTGAAGTGATGCCTCACAGCATGGCCACATTGGTGTCAGAATGACTGTACACTCGCAGTGTGGTACCAAATTTGCCTGGGACAGGGACACCTAAGACCTGGCCTCACCCAGGACATGTCAAATGCTGGTGGAGGCATTAATGTTGCCTTACTACTTGCAGGGTCAACCTCCCCCTTGCACGCTGCTGCCACACAGACCATCTGCATGTATGCTGTCAATTCAGTACTTGAATCACAATGCAATGTCAATTAACGTGATGTGAACAGGCCGCTCATGAGGTGAACAGTAACAGGACCCTGTTCATTCCCCCATACAGGTGATGCGGGCTATCCCCTGAAGAGCTGGCTCCTCAACACCTGTACGGAACCCACAGAACAGGCACGAGGAGGAATACAATCGTGCACATACACGTACCCGCATCGTGATCCAGCAGACTTCAGGACTTTTGAAGTCACGTTTTAGGTGCATTAGCAGGTCTGGTGGTGCTCTCCTGTATGGACATGAGAAGGTGGCCAAGATCACCATGGCATGTGTCATGCTGCACAATATGTGTATCAGACGGAATGTGCCACTGCCCCCTGACGTAGTAATAGAGGCACCTGATGAGGACGATGATGGTGATGAGGACGGAGGTGAAGGGGATGCAGGTCTTGCAAGAGGGGATGGGCAGGAGGGACGTGCTGTGAGACAGTATCAGATCAACCAAATATCCTGAGGAACATGTTTCCGTACTGTCACATGGTAATGGGGAGTCATGCACTGGTGTATGATTACGAGCACACAATGGACCCTGTCCCCAATAAAGTACACACACACAATGAAGTTGTCCAGGCCAGTGTTTAGATCGGAAACCAGTGTATTGAGTAACATTAAGGTGTGAAAGTGCAAGTCAAAAAACATCCCACCACCCTTCCCCCCACCCCCACAACAGACCCATAACACCCTTCCCCCCACCCCCACAACAGACCCATAACACCCTTCCCCCCACCCCCACAACAGACCCATAACACCCTTCCCCCCACCCCCACAACAGACCCATAACACCCTTCCCCACACCCCCCACAACAGTCCCTCATGTGTTTGCCAGGTTTGCCCTGGCCTATGCACACATAGGGATCCCTATCGACCCCCTATTTTCAATTGTCCTCAGGGGGATTCAGAGGGTTGGCAGATGTGCGCCTGGTGGTGCGCGATGAGCGCCGGAGGGGGCTTGTTTGCCTCGACCCAGAGGATGAGGATGGGGCAGACTGGCCTTGTTGGGAAATGTGGCGGTCCATAGTGTCAGCCATGCGTACCAGGACCTCCCTGAGCCTCCCTATCTCATCGCACAGCCTGTTGGTGTTGGCATCCATCCGCTCTGTGGAGTGCCTCAGCGCCTCCACGATGTTGTCACTGCGATTGGCAGCCTCCTCAACATGCTGCCCAACCAGCACAGACAGGTCTTGTTGGCGCTGCAGGATGGTGGACAATTGGTGGGTAGTGCTGGGTGAGTGTGCACTTGAGGCTGTTCCCCCGGATGCATCCACCACAGCAGGTGATGGCAACATGGGGGACATGATTGCAGGGACGGTGTCCTCAACTGTGGTATCAGATGCAGGGGTGTGGAATGGCACTGGCTCTGGTGATCCAGGGGGGCTTGGGGTGTGCATCTCCATGGCGTGGTCTAGGGTGTCCTCCAGATCGGATAGGGGGGCAGTGGCGGCAGCCTCACCAGTGGAGCTTGCCGCAGCTGAAGGTGGGCCCTCGGTGGCTGGCATCGGTGCGGGTGGGTTCACCACCGGTGGTGGGGCCGCAGTTGGTGGTGCAGCTATTACTGCCGTGGCAGTGGCACTCCGACGTAGTTTGGCACTCGTCTGGTGCGGCCTGCCCCCCTTGCCCCTTGATGTCGTTGGTGTATCCGCCGGCTCATGTGCCCTTGGCCTCTTGCATGTAGCAGTTGCCTGTGTTGCATCAGCGGCATCCTCCCCATCTGTATGTGAGCCTGTCAGGGGCGAGATGGGGGATGGCATTGGTTGCGTTTCAATTTACTTAATGCAGATTACATTATTAATGCAGTTGTGGCAATTGGGACTTAGTGGTTGTGGATGCAGGTGATGTGCCAGTTCAGTGCCTCATCCATGCATGGTAGTGTTTGGGACTTGTCTGTGGTGTTGTGTGCATGTGTGTGTGTGTGTGTGTGTGTGTGTGTCTGTCTGACACAGGCATGGTGATGGATGGATGCATGTGTGGATGTGTGTCCATGCATGAGAGGAGTCTGTGCTTGCATATGGGGGGGTACAGTACATTCACGTCGCATCCTGTCATGTGTACACTCACCTCCATCAGAAGTGGTTCCCACGCCGAGCTCCATGCTGCCTACTCCCTCTATCGACTCGACGGCAATCATGTTGGCGCACGTCTCCTCCCATTCCTTCATCAGGATTGGGGATCCATCTCCACCAGCACTGGCAATGCGGTGGTTCTCCGCCAGGATGCCCCTCACCCGCAGCCTGAGGTCGTCCCACCTCTTCCTGCATTCGCGCACAGTGCGCGTGCTGGTGCCCACTGCACTGACTTTGGCTGCGACCTCCTCCCAGATGGCTTTCTTCCTCAACAGGGTTGGCCGGCGCATGTCATTTGCGAAGACCACCTCAGCATTCTCCGCAAGGGTCTGTGTCAGCATCACCAATTCCTCATTGGTGTATTTTTCTTTGCGCAGCCTGTCACTCGATTTCTTCAGTGCCTTGGGCATGTTGAGGGTGTCCCTGATGATTTCGAACTGCAGGCCACTCCAAACAGGTCCAGGGGGCAGTGGATGGCAATGGATTGTGTTTTTAAAGATGGCCGCCGGGCTCTTTCCCGTTCCGGCGCGATGACGCTATTTCCGCTTCCGCTATTTTACGGTCACCGCTAATTACGATGACCGCTAATAGTGATGACCGCTAATAGCGGTGACCGCAATTTGCATGTAGCGTGAGGGCGGAGGTGCTATCTGCACTTTCGTCAATGCCGGTAAGGGACTTTTTGGGGACTTTTGCGCCATGGCGGTAGGGTCATTACCGGCATGGCGCTATGCTCGTGTCCGCGTACTCGTAATGGTGCGTAATTAGCGCCCTCTTACGAGGGCGGACACGTTAATAGCGCCATGCCGCTAATATGCGGATTTTAGCGCACAACGTATAATGAGGCCCTTTGTCTTTCCTGCTTCTCACAGGGCCAATTGTCACGATTTTTGTTTTTTCAGTGTTTATTTGAAGCTCATTAGACGATAAGTAATCGTACAGACAGTGAAGTAATCGCTGCAATCCAACTTGAGTTCGATCCAGCAGCACCAGGTCATCAGCATAGGCGATGTATCGTACAGAAGTCCTATGTAATTTCGGAGGGAAGCAGTGGGCTTGATCTAAGTGGGGCTGTAGATCTGCTAAAAATAATTTAAACAGATCAGCTGCCAATGGGCACCCTTGCTTTACCCCTCTTGTTGTTATGATTTTATCGGATAGTTCCCCAGCCTTATTTAGACGAACTCGAATTGAAGTATTTGAATGTAGGGCCATGATAGGATTGAGTATACCAGCTGGACATTTCCATCTTAATAATTTTAGCCACAGCAGATTACGATTTATACCATCAAAGGCTTGCTTCATGTCAATGAAGGCCAGATGTAACTTGGTAACTTTTAAGGCTTCTAATTTCAGGATGGTTAATATTGAGATGTTTACATCAACACCAACGCCCTTTGAGAATCCAGTTTGACCGTCATCTAGAATACCAACCTCACAAGCCCAGGTTGCCAATTTTGATCTCAGATTTGATCCAAAGATTTTACCGATCGAATCAAGTAGGGCGATCGGGCGATAGTTATCAGGAGAATCCCAACGCCCCTTTTTGTGGATGGGAACAACAATTGCAGTTAACCAAGACTCAGGCAATGATTTATGTTTGGTGATATTCTTGAACAGACATTCAATGAAAGGCGCCCATAGCTGCGTGTTTTTTTTTAGCATTACGTTACTGATCAAATCTGGGCCGGCTGCACGTGAGTTCTTTAGCAATTTAATAGCGTAGGTTATGTCATCAAGCGACATTTCTGTGCTCCATGGCTCACCTTTGGACCTAGACTGTAGTTCCGGTTCAAAAATCTGGCTGTTAAAAACTTTAGAGAAATGTTCGCACCAGACGTCGGCTGAAATGATGTTCTGTGTTGAATTCATGCTATTTGCGTGGCCTATATTTAAAATTTGCCATATGTCGCGTGTGTTTTTAGTCAGCATATATTTCATCATTAATTCGGCGTGGTCTTGCTCTATTATCATACGATTGGAAGTTACCCAATTTCTAAACAGTGTACGTCTGTTTCTCACTTCTACTGATAATTTTTGCTTTGACATGTTTCTTTTTTTTTTTTAGACACCTCAAGTCTCTTCTTAGCTCTTGTTTTTTCTCATGTAAGAGCTTGCAGAACAGATGTTTATGACTTTTTTGTTGTGTTTTCGAACCATTAGAATCGGTTGTATGTATCGATAGAAGGGGGGTATAATCTACCCCAATAGGCAATCTCATGAGTTTCTCAGTTAAGCAGCCAATCTGGTTAAGACTAATCCGCAGCCGATTTCCGCTCCTGTTTGTTTCGACGGGTAAGTTGTATAAATCTGTGGAAGTGGCAGTTGACAAGAGACATTCAAGGTTTAATAGTCTATGGTCGCTATTGGACATTTGTTGGACGTGCAGTGAGTTAATCTTTAGCTCAAACACTCTTGAAATCCAAAAATAATCGATGATACTATGAAGATGCTCTCTATGCCAAGTTGGTTGTGCTGGATTATCACCTTTGACCGCACCATTAACCATTATACAATCACCATTGACCATTGTTGAGCTCTGACTCCAATCTGATCTTTGGGAATCAGATGGTAAGTATGATCCTTTGGAGCATATTTAAACCAGGTGCAGTTTAAGTCTCCACAGCAAATAATTGTTAAATTGCTGTGTTTTAAAATTGCGTTATCCATTAGAGAGCATACGGCATCTATGAGTACCTTCGAACTGATATTAGCCACATTCCAGTAGCAGTTTATGATTAGAAGCGATGTTTTTATTGAATCAGCATTGTCGCACATTGCGTGCATGAGTGTACCTTGAACAAAAGGATTGGGATTAAATGCTTCTGGTGTGGACCAATTTTGTGACAAGCGAACCATAGTTATAAGTCCTGCGCTTGGGCGCCCATGGGCATTTTTGATGGCTGGATTGATTAAGGTAGTAAAGCCATCTCTCAGGGGGGCCTCAGACAACCATGTCTCCTGTAAACAGATGGCAAACACTTTTTTGAGTGGAAATTCAAAGTCATTGAATAAGTGGCTGAACCCTCGAGTGTTCCAAGAGAGAATTGAATGAGGAGCCTCCACTGCTGTCAATCATTGCTAAACTTGAGCATGTACTCTCGAGCGGCTCACATAGTTCTTCTTTTGGTGCTTTATGTGACCGTGGGTACCTACTGTAGTTAGAAGCTTTCGGAAATTTGCAACGTCTTCAACTTGTTTAGCGAGCAGTTGCTTGTCGGACTTCTTATCGGAATTATTTACGATGTCAGTCTCAGGTTCACTTGAAATTTCGAAGCCAAACATCAAGAGGTCATCTGCAGCTTTCAATAGAGTATTACGAACTCCCCATGTAGCGATGTGTAGCAGGACGGAATCAGAGCATTGCTCTGTTACATATTCAACTATTTGGATGTCCTCAGTGACAATCAGCCGCAGAGGAGGAATGTGTTTGAACAACCTTAGCACATTAGTCCGGTTCAAATTTAACTCGTTGTCATCGGCCAGAATGTTTTGTAATCTCAATTTATGATTGCTTTTTGATGTTTGCCGAGAACTTCTTTCAGGATCCTTGAAATTAGAAGTGAGCTGCAGTTTGCGCTGATTTAACGTTAGTTTTGGGTTGAGACTGAGACTCGCTAGGGCAGAGTCGGCAGGCCCTCCTTCAGTCGCACTCCGCCTTGAAGAGAGCTCAACATTTCGCCGATTCGATATGACACTCTTAGCCGGAAAAGACTTATGGCGTGGAGGCTGAGGCGAGGGCAAGCTTATAATCGAATAAGTTGACAAGTCACATAGGTCAGTCGAAGGAGAATTAACTGACGCGGCGGAAGAACGGTCTTCTGAAATTATACGCCGCCGCTTCACTCCAGGTTTCAAGGAAGAAGGTTGGCCAATGCGTTGTGTCTGTACATTTTCAGTACAAGATTTCATGTTACGCTTAAATAGGCCTAATCTAGGTGGAGTGGATAAGTTCCTGATGAAGATTTTGGTGGATGAATGTATGGCTTGCTTTGGATTAGGGCATGATGTCATGGTTTTTCCCTTTCTTAAAGGGACTGTAGATTTTGCGTTCTGCGTACCAACATTCCTTTTTGGCACCGCACCCAGGTCACCTGTTTTGGCTGGACCTGAGAAAATGCCGAATGATGAAAATGGGTTATTAAGAGGAGCGAATTGAAGCACTGGAAGCTTTGAAGAGTCAATGTCCTTTAGAGGGCCTGCGTCGGTAGCTACAGATGACTCACTTTCTAGTAAAGGTTGACTTGCATCAAATGAAGGTTGTGGGATTACCTTTGCCAAGTCATTTGTGCTTGAATTTGCTGTACGTGCACTGGATATAGAAGTATTTGCTGCATCTTTTGAGTCAGAGTTCTGTGAGCTTACAACCAAAGAAGGAGGCATCAACTGAGTATTCTTAGCCAATGAACAAGTGTGCTTACACACATTAGCTTTTCCGATTATGGTAGGTGGTAATAGTCTATTGGCTATATCTGCAGTTACATCCATGAGATCTGTAAACAGGGTTTCATTCCACTTTTGATTAGTTGAGATGACCTCGCTAATATGCGATTGCCAACGTACTCCTAAGCCTTCTTCAGCTTGCATTTGTTCTTTTGAAAATGTGATGAAGTTATCAATTCTTTCAAGTTTTGACATAAGGTTCAATAGCATCGCTCCTTGATCGCGAATGGTTTCATTTATAGACTCGTACAGTTTTACAAAAGGAATCATTGCTTGCGAGGAAGCAGCAAGCACGTTGTTGTGAATTTGAATTGCAGTGGCAACTGATAGACTGGATTTTGAGCTTGGAGTTTTGCAGGATTCATTGGCAAAGCTTGAGTCATGTGATAAGTCCTTGCTTGGAGTGTGCAGTGCAGGTAAGGACACTGGAGTCATACTAGCACTCACTCTTTTTTTGCTCAATTTCCCATCTAAACAGATGCCCGCGTGTTGCGGTATATGAGATTTCTTTTGCTGTCCATTCTGAGGCGAAAACTGCGTCGACAGCCGTGCCGGAACTGAGAGTGAACTAATGTCAGGATCTAAAGGCTGACCACTCAGGTTCAGTGCTGGGATCCGCACTGTTAGACTGGGTGTGTCCTTCATCAGGGGAGCTTGCAGAGATGCATCGGACCTGTTGGTAGGGAAGGTTTTTGGTGGCACTTTGGAGTATGACTTATATGAGGAGCATTGGGCCTGTCCGGGCACTTATGTTGAGATGAGCAAGCAGAGCCAGAACTAGCAGTAAGTGAGTCTACACAGTTAGGGTTTACTGAAGTGATTGTGCCACAACGTGGGTCTGGCTGTGGCATCCAGTGAATATTAGAGGCGGAAGCTTGCAAGAGCATTCTCGACTCTTGGGTTGAGTCGTCTTTTGCACGTGGACCTTCAAAGTGAAAAGCACAGAGCGTGATGGAAGATGACGCTTCAATATTTTCTGCAAGTTTTGTCGGAAGGATAACTTTGTTCGATTTCGCAGCTCGAGAAGGGGCAAGAAAAGGAGCAGTAGATGGTTGTTCCTGGTCTAAAGTATCTGCACACATGATTTCCGCATCCATTAAGTCGAAAGGGAAAAAGGGGATGTCGCTAGAAACAATTTGCATGGAGGGGAGTGCATCTTCCGGGCCTTCCTCCACAGGTGGCGCTGGATTTAAATTTGCGAGAGAGAGTAGCGGTATTGGGCGTAATACCTTTTCTTGAATTGCGTCTTGAATTGCATCACTGTGCGTATTACTCAGTGGTGTGTCGGTAGTTGAGGGAATTGAATCACTGAAGACAAGGTCATGGTTTGCTGCAAGGTGTACTTGAGCGGTTATATTGTGAGAAACAACAGGTGCGTTTAGATCAACCACTTGCTTGCTTACCTTTGCACCAGTCTTAATTTTTCCTGGAATGGCAGTCCAGGGGTTCAACATTCGTCGCTGTTGTAATGTTTTGTGTCTTGTCTGAGGGCCACGAGCCGGAGTGGGCGCCGCTACCTTTGGGGAGTCGACCATGTTCCAGCGGCGTACCAACGAACCAGCAAACAGCCAAACAGCCGCTGTAAAAGTGCACTCGCCCTTCACACACGAGGGCTTAACGCCGCGAGGGCACTTGGGTCTTGATTATGTAGGTTCCCTCCTGAAGGGGGCGGGGCTTAGATCCACGTCACACGCCGACTTGCTCCACGGCAACCAGGCAACCAGGAAGGCAAAGCGTCGGGAACAGCAATGACTGGGAGTCAGTCACACAAACGCCAAACAGCCGCTGTAAAAGTGCACTCGCCCTTCACACACGAGGGCTTAACGCCGCGAGGGCGCTTGGGTCTTGATTATGTAGGATCCCTCCTGAAGGAGGCGGGGCTTAGATCCACGCCGCACGCCGACTTGCTCCACGGCAACCAGGCAACCAGGAAGGCAAAGCGTCGGGGAACAGCAATGACTGGGAGTCAGTCACACAAATGCCAAACAGCCGCTGTAAAAGTGCACTCGCCCTTCACACACGAGGGCTTAACGCCGCGAGGGCGCTTGGGTCTTGATTATGTAGGTTCCCTCCTGAAGGGGGCGGGGCTTAGATCCACGCCACACGCCGACTTGCTCCACGGCAACCAGGCAACCAGGAAGGCAAAGCGTCGGGGAACAGTGCTTTTCACTTCATCCCATTGTACCTCCCATTTCATTTTCTTGTCAAAGTAAATCCCCAAATATTTGTAGCATTTAACTACTTCAACTGTTTTGTGGTCAAGATACCAATTCATCCGGTTAGATTTTGATGACTTTGTTCTGCCCAAGAAGGCGACAATTTTAGTTTTGGCGCTATTTACTCCCAGACCATTTTCATTGGCAAACATACCTAACATGTCTAGCTTCTCTTGTAGATCTGCTGGGGTTTAGTCAAGCAACAGCAGGTCGTCAGCATATCCAAGCCAGACTATTTGGAGAGAACCTATTTTTTGCAGGCAAGCTCTTGCTGAGTTGAAATTCACAGCCAGATCGGCTAGATATAAATTGAACAATGTAGCTGCCCAAATACAACCTTGTTTAATGCCACATGTCGTTGGAAAGTGGACACTTAACGCCATGTGTCGTTGGAAAGTGGACACTTAGTCGCCCTTCACCATTCAATCTTATGCACACGGAGATGTCAGAATGTAGCAGCCTGATCATAGACAGTAGGCCTGCAGGAATCTTCCAGGAGATCAATTTGTTCCATAACCAATTCCTCAGAATCGTATCGAACATGGCACTGAAGTCTATGAAGGCCCCATATACTGTTAACTGACGGCGACCCCAGGCGTATTCTATGGCATTAACTACAGTCAACAGGTTATGCATTGTACTAGATCTAGCTCTAAATCCTGTTTGATATGGCGAGAGGATCTTATTATCGTTTATCCAGGTGTTCAGTTCAAGAAGTAATATTTTTGCAATTCTTTTTGCAGGGATATCTAGCATGGCAATCATGCGATAATTCAACGGGTCACTCCATCCAACACCCCTTTTTGTGTATCAGTAGTATAATACTTTCTTTTCAGTTTATGTGGACCATCCCGCTTTGACCAATGTGGCAAAAAAGGGTGTGCAGTGCTTCGGTCCAAAGCCCAGTGGATAGACGCAGCAGTCCATTCCATTTACCGTCAGGGCCAGCTGCTCTAGATGTTGGAAGATACGGTTTATAATCATAAAATTGAAAACCAAAATGTCGAAAGTCAAAAAATCGACAAAAAAGTCAAATTTATTTTTTATTATGTTTTTTATTCGAAATGGGGGGTTCCCCCAACCCCAATTTGTTTTTTTTTTTTTACTTTTTTTTTTTTTTAAGCGGGACCCAAAAAATAAATATAAATAAAAAAAGACATCATTCGACTTTTGTTTTACATTTTTTTTCGATTTTTGTGTAATTCGACATATTTTTTTCGATTTTATGACTGCACACCAGAAGATCCGTAATCTGCTTTTAGATTTCTGAGACTGTATATTTACATATCCATGGTATAATGGCCATGCCTAGCAGCAGGTATAGAACAACCCAGAGTGTTTTTAATATGGGTCTGCCAACAAGGTTCGTTTACACTCTTAATTGGTAAGTTATGTTTGGCAGAACCTTTCATAACAGTCCAAATGCCTCTATTATTATAAGTTCTAGCATGATTAGCTAGTTGCAACCACAAATAGTTTTTGTTAATTGCTTTATGTTTTCTTAGCCAGCAGCGATCTGCTCTTTTCAGATTTTTGATATATACAGATAGCTCTTCAGCGCCATCATGTTCACTATTGTTATTAAGTGAAGCTGCTATATCTTTTCGGAGTTTCTTTTTTCTGGCCTGTATTAGACGGTCATATTTTGTGCCATTGTGGATTGCCCGGTTTCAGCGTTCACTAGTACTCATATAACATCTTTCTTTGGCCACTGCCTCTTTGATTGTCATGAGGGTATCTGAAAAATCAGATAGGATATCCTGAGCAGCGAGTGCTTCTGAGCCATGCCATTTCACGACTAAGGGAAGGAGGATGGAGTCAGCAATCATTTTGGCTTTTTACAACTTAGTGGGATTCCACATAATACAGTTGGCACCAGAGATAATATAGGTGTCACTATTCAGGTCCTATTGATCGGTTACAACTTTGGTCTTAACAAGTACACATAGTGGCAGATGGTCACTCTCATCTCCGGGCACTACAGCCATGTCAATTATCATTTCCAGTGCCTTAGCATTAGCAAAAACATAATCAATGGTAGAGCAAAATGTGGCACTTATGCGGGTGAATGCTTGAGGTGCATCACCAGAGCAGTCCATTGAGCATCGTCATATTATGTAGCCCACCCTTTCCCTTGAGTATTAGACTTGGAGTGGATAAAGGGTTTGGATTTGTTGTTCTCTACTTGCCATTCACTAGAGAGCCCTATTCTCGCATTCAAATCTCCAACTAACATTGTCAGCAGATGCTTAGGATAGTGCTCCAGTATTCTTTTCACAGTATTCATATTAGTTTAATTGCCCACTAGATTTGGAGGATTGTAAATATTTATAAATAGGAGGTTATTAGGTTGAGAGGCATCACAATATATCATCGTTGCCTGAACCATAGATGTCGACCATTGGGTATCAGATAGAATAAAAGGGTGATGTACAGAAACTAACAACCCACCCTTTGACCTTCCTTTTGGGCCTTTACTGCTCTTACTTGCAATGTACTGTGTCCATCAATGTCGTGCTGGTCGACCATCCAGGTCTCCTGAAGTGCAACAATACAAAATAAATCTATATACGCTAGGAGACCACCTTCATCGGCAATGTGATTAAAACCCCTAGTGTTCCACGAACTGATAACACCTTCGTTCTCATCAATCGCTATGGTCACTTATACTCATCTTATCTGGTACAATTGTAGGTAGACAGCTTTGTTGTGGCATACTACTTTCTTTCTGGTTCACCACAGATGTACCCTTGTTGCTTGTCTCTTTGGTAGTAGTTATAGTGCCGTATTTTGCAGTAGGCATCAACACCTCAGAGCAACAATATCCGAGCTTAAATATCTCATTCTCAGAGCGTAGAATATATTCACAAATGGCCTTGGTACGACACCATACACTCAACGTCACAATTATCTTATCCTCAAGTGGGTCAACGATTAGTATATCTTCATTTTTAATGACGCGCAGGGGTACAATATCATGTAAAATTGCAATACAGCTGCACGATTGAGGGGGGCGATGATCTATCCCAAATATACATTTTAATTGCAGTGCTTGTATAGAATCAATGTTATCAGAGGTTTAATTTCTCGATGTTGAATTACAATCATTTATAGATCTTATTGGACTTTTCACAGGCACTGTGATACTAGCGTTCTTACTAAGAGGAACCTGCAGCGAATCAACTGAGGGAACATTCGACGCTTCAACTTCACTCTCGTCTACAAAAATACATGTCACTGCTTCTAGAACATTATCACAGATGCCAACATTTGTCTTTGTTTTTACTTTCCTTATTTTCCCTCTTTTTTGACCTTTAATGCACTCGGGTGTATTGGGGTGTTACTTTCTTTCTCGTTTGCAGCACTCGGATCGCTGAAATACTTCTGAATGTCATTGTCACCATTCTTGCTTTTTCTACCTTGGGTTTCCGGGGGAAGCATTGGTTGATGAACTACTACAATGTGACTTCATGTATCGGCAGGGGGTAGGGGAAATGGTGCATTTTTCTCTCCGATATTCGCTTTACTTTGGTGTTTGACACTTCCACAATTCTCTCTTCAACAAATTCATTCGACAAGCTACAAATTGGATGTACAACACATCAATTGGTGACAACGGCAATGTCTTCACACTGTACATCACCGTTTGGGAAATTTTCCTTTTTTGTTGTTTTTCTTGGGTGTGCTTTCTGTATGTTTTTTTTCCTACAGTGACTATTAGATGTTTGTTTGTTTGTTTATTTATTTGTACGGCGCACCCCACCTGCAGGTATCTGGGTGCCTTTTCCAAAACGTAGGATACTAGTATACTTACAGCTTAGGTTACAATAGATACAGTAGATTATACATAATGAAACAAAGAGAAATATACATACAGAAAAAATACAGACTAGAATACATCAGTAGTAGAGGCAAAGGTTACATTTTAGAGTCTGGTAGTCATATGTCTACACATGTACAAGGCTGAGACTATCCAGTTGAGTCCTTAGCTGCAAGCTAATTTATGGTGTTACGCCTGAACATGAAAAAAGGTTGGTGAGCTCTCAGGGGCAGAGGGAGGGCGTTCCATGCTTGTGCTGCCATGACGGGGAAGCTACTCCCTCCAGCCCGTCTTCTTTTAGTTTAAATCTGGGAATGAAGATGAATTGACTGTCCTTGTGGGTCTTGAGGTGGATTTTTGGATGATGCTCTCAGAGTGGTAACAAGAGGCAGCTTGACTAAGGCATTTATGAGTCAGGGAGAGTGTTTTAAGCTGGATTTAGTCTTTAGTGTAGAGCCATTTGTTTTGTCTCCTCAGCTTAGAGATGTGCTCTCTCCTTGCAATGCCAAGTGCTGATCTGAGCGCATTATTTTGAAGAATTCAGCCTGGAGAGGATAAGGGCGCTAGCTAGGATCGTGCAGCTTTCATTGGAAATAAATTGTTTGCATGCCCTGATCAGCTTACATGTATATGCTGTAGAGGAGGCCATGACATTGACTTGCTTATTGAGTGTAAAAGCTGAGTCGAGGTAGAAACCCTAGGTTTTTTACTTCTTTCCATAAATGTTAAGGGAGGGGTATTTCGAGCTATGTTTGTTGAGGTTAGCTGTAGTTACGAGTATCAAGAGCTCAGTTTTATCGTTATTTAGGCATAGACCATGTGTGGCCATCCATGCCTGGATGATAAGGTACATTTTATTCACTAGGGCCACGTCCTTGTCGTACTCTGCGGTAAGAGGTATGAGGATCTGGGTGTCATCTGCATAGTTAGTGTAGGTGACACCCAGATGGTCTAGGTTGTCAAACAATGGCTTTGTTAATATATTATACATTGTTGGGGAGACACAAGAACCTTGCGGCACACCACAGGTTATTGGGATAGGATCAGCAGCGGCTGATGGAGGGAAGACTCTCATGGTCCTATTGTCCAAGAATGATTTAATCTAGGTGATAGCCTCTTGTGAAAAGTGTGCTGCTGAGGCAAGGTGTTTGCAGAGTACTTTGTGGTCTACCAGATCGAAGGCGGCAGACAGGTCGAGGAGCAGCAACAAGGCTATTTTTCCTTTGTCTTTAAGTTCATCGATCTCGGTCTTTAGATCTATTTGTGCCGTTTCAGTACTGTGTTGTGGCCTGAAGCCGGATTGACGGACTCCAAGTAGGTGGTTAGATTCTAGGTACTCCTGTATTTGGATGTAGGCCACTTTGTCTAGAATCTTGAGTAAGAACGGTACAGTCGTGATTGGCCTGTAATTCGTAGGAATAGTAGGGTCCAGAAATTGTTTTTTTAGGAGTGGTAGGACCCAAGACACCTTTAAGTTACTAGGGACAGGGCCAGATGCGAACGAGGCATTGACACGTTTAGAAATAAATGGTGCCAAGTCTCTAGCGATTAACTGAGCAGGGCAGCTGTCCCCTTGACACCTTGAAGGTTTAAGAGAAACAATGATTTTTTCTACCTCATGGATGGAGACTTGTGAGAAGCTGAAACGATACAGAGGTTTACTAGAGGAAGCCTGCGCTGAACCATGCTTGCCTATGTTAACTATGTTAGCTTTTTTATCTGCAATCTTATTCTGGAGGAGGGACATTTTAATTGCTAGGGCATTCTGGATATTGGTGCACCAGAGTTTGTCCTTCAAGTGATCATCTGTCTGAGGTATAGGAGTTTCCATTTCTCTTAGAATGGTGAAAAGTTCCTTGGTACTTGAGCTGGCTTTAGTAATCTTGTCATTATAGGTTTCCTGTTTGGTGCAAATTATTTCCTTTTTATAGAGGGCAGTTTAGTAAATCAGGTTCGTTTTGTTTTCCTCAGTGGGTAGATGTCTCCACAAGGTTTCTAGTTTTCTCTTTTTGGCTCTCAGAGCTTTTAGTTGGGGGGGTGAACCATGAGTTCATAAGAGCTCTAGGTTTACTTTTCCGCATTTTGACTGGAGCAATTATGCCTAGCGCTTTGGTCATTGTACTCATCTACTAAGATGTCTGGACTAGTTGAGTTAGGCAGTGAGTTGCGGGTAGGAATTATGAGTGGTATGATCTTATCTGTAGTGATATTCCTTTTGTTCCTCGTCAGAGGTGGGGGTGCTATTGGATTGACCTTTGAAGTAGAGATATTGCCTAAGAGGGTGAAGGAGAGAAGGAAATTATCTGTCCAGGTTTGTGGAGTAATAGATGTGATGGAAGCTGTGCAGTTGAAGTCTGCCACCCAGTCAAGGGTTCGTCCTTTGTCGTGGGTCGCATGGGTCACTCTTTGGGTGAATCCCAGTTCGGTGAGTGCATTGGAAATTGCCACAGCGTGGCGGTCGTTGGGATCATTGTAACCTAAGTTGAAATCCCCAATCAGTAGTATTTGGTAAGTCGGTTTAGTCTTATCAGATAGTATAATAGAGAGGCCTTCTTCAAATGAGCCAATCGGTCCTGGTGGTCTGTATATTAAATATACTGTTAGGGTGCCAGAGTTTGAAGTAGGAAACTTGACTGTAAGTATTTCACACAAGTTGACAGTTGGAGAGGGGGCTATTCTCATGGACAGGTCAGGTTTGGCAATAAGGGCAATGCCTCCGCCTCTTGAATCGGCTGTGTCTGCTCTTATAATAATGTAGTTAACTGATACTGCCAGTAGAAGGCCAGGACCTGCAGCTGCATGAAGCAGATCCGCTATTTCTGTAGCATGCGCCACCAAAGATTTAGCGTTAACTAAGGCACCCTTAATGTTTAGTTTAGTTTATTACTTGTATAGCGCACCTAACCCAAGGGTAACTGGGCGCTTTGAGCTTGAGTACATAGTAGGTTGCATAGTGAATTACATAGTACATTGCATAATGTAATACGGATGAGTAGAACAAGATTACAATTATAGTACAGGTATGAGCAGCTCCAGTTAAGGAGATTGGAGTTGGTCGAAGCAACATTAGGTTTACTCTGGCATATTTTGATGAAGGGAGTTTGGTTGGAGGTTGAAGCTAAGGAGGCCGTTACGGGTATGGAGGTAACCATGCCGCTATTATCGGCATTGCTGCCCCCATACCGGGTCCTGGTTCCTTGAATGAGGAATTACCAGGCCATTCCGACCGTGGAGGGCCTGGTAATTCCTCATTCAAGGAACCCTGACCCGGTACATCCCCATTCACATTCGAGCCCCCATAGGGCTCAATGGTAATATTGAGGATGCTAACAACCGCCCGATTAATAACTTTTGCGTTGTTGGCATCCTGGTCTGCTCTCTAAGTGACTCCAATCAAGCAATCCCACTAAGTCAGTGCCTTGTCTGGGATGCCCAAGGGAAGCCCTTATTTATATATTTTTATGGCAAGTTATAATCTGGATGATGAACCCTTGTATAACACCCCTGTTTCAGAATCCCCCTGACCCAACTGAGCCAAGAAGTAGGTTTGTTTTGCAAATTTAAAAGGTTTATATGAAAAATTAAACAATATATATATATCACACTTTTATAATAAAATAATATTTGATATCACACTTAAGAATATGATGTTGATCAACAATGGATAATGTTACAGTGGTACACTCTTTTTGATGGCTTAGAAGTGATATAGAGAGGATAAAGTAGCTGAGAATGCTTTTATGGCTTCAATGAAATGCAATGATGGAAAAATACAGCACAGAAATAAACTTGATATGATTTGATATGATTTCAGAAAAAGATAATATGATCACTTTTTCTTTGACAATTAACCCCCCCCCCCTATGCAAGGTAAGGAGATGGAAGTAACACACACAGTCTTCAGGAATACAATCACAGTACAATACGAATTTCAGTTCATCCCCTAGCAAGCTTAGAGAAGCAGGGATGGTTTTCAAACATAGGCAAAAGTACTTTAAATGTGGTATGCAATGAAGTGAAAAATGTGCTAAAATGATTTTAATCCCCTGTAAGAGGTTCAGGGTAGGTGAGAGATACTTTGAATGAGTTTAGGTCCACACTACAATGATTAATGAGGGATTATCTGGTTGGAAACGGATTTCAGGGACGCAAGCAAAGACAAATATTTTTACACATGACTAAAATGATTGCAAAATGTCAAATCGCGGCAAATAAATCGCGTGCGTCGAGCGTAATTGCGAAGGCACTATAAGGAGTAGCAGCTTGTTGGAAAGCGTAGATTCAAAGCTTTAAAATGACAGTTACATTTTGTTCCTAGGACAAACGGTTCCCGAGATTCGGACGATTTTGTGAAGTTAGATTCTCAAAAGAAAAGTAACGCTCAGAATGACAGTTTTCAGGTTTGAGATCACAGAAGGAACACAAGATTACTATGATGCAGTTCTCAATAGGTTAAAATAGTTTTAATTATATTATTTTAAACTAAGAGATTGGGTTTTGCACAGTTCTGGCGGTACTTACACTATATTTTGGACAGGGATGTGACTTCATCACGGATCGGGTCAGCAGGTTGGACTGGACTTCTGCGGTCCTGCTCACAGCGTCTGGTCTCTGGCTCTCTGGTTCTGGATCTCTTGTTCTGCTAGCGGTTCCGGATACAGCGATCTCTGGTTCTGCGGGTCGGGATCAAGTGGATTCTGGATTCAGCAGTGCTTCTGGGTCTCTGGTTCTGTCTGGATACACAGGATTCTTAGCAAGCAGCAAACCGCACAGCCCGGCGGTTGAATAGTTTGCAAATGATTTTTGAGGCCTGCTGAAAAGAACTCAGCTTGTGGGTTAGCCTCTCTGCTACAAGTTCTGAAGTAAAGTTCTGGTCTCTGGATGTAAAGTCGTCCGTCAGCGTGCTGCGCAAGGATTCAGTTGAAGGTTGGAAAATGAATGTCCCTGTCTGGCTCCCAGTGGCTCTTTTTATTTCTTTAGAAAGTGGGTGTGTGCGTAGCATAACTGAGCCTGCCCCTCTCAACTTGTCATTGGCCAAGCTTTACTCTCTCCCTTGATTGGGGGAGCTGAGTTGTGAGTCAAATTATGGGGTAGGTTTTATGGTCAGAGGATCCTCCCCTGTCAAATTGCACACAAATCTATATTTGATCCAAACACACATTTATCTATGTACCATTTTTCGAATATTACATGTCCAGTTAACATATTTTCTATAGCACCAAACCATCCGATCCCTTTCTTTGTAAAATGTTGTGTCCACTTTTGACAGAATTCTGCCCTTTTCATCAGATAACGACCTCTAAACTTTTCCAGATTTTACACAAATGTGCACAAGGGATATGGGTTTCAGATGATAAAGTGTCAGATTTTTAACATACATACATTTAGAGTAACAACCTATTTTCCGCTAGTACCCCCCCAGAACATCCCACAGGGTCCTGACACCTCTTAAAATGTGCACAGAAAAATCACAAGAATGATGCTATTATTTATATAATTTTGACAAGTCCGCACTATGAATGATCCATCTTTTTAAAATTATGTTCTGGCCAAAAGGGGTGTGGTTTCCCACATCACATGGTGGAATTACTGGTTTGTCCACTTCTGTCAAGCCAGCTTGCTCTCACAGGCACTTCTCCTCCCACTTCTCCCAAGAGGAAGCCATTTACGACCCCCCCCAATATAACATTTGCCTGAGTCAAGGAAGGGCTTTGTTCAATTTCCTGCAGTCTGCAGGTACCACTCCCCTAATTCAATCAGAGAGATGTCATCTCCTTTTGGCAGGGGCGGCAGGATGCAGCCAGGCCTGGGAACACAGGAGCTGCTGATCAAGTTTCAACTCCTGTCGGGGGTAGCTGGTGGGCAGAGTTGGAATCTCTTTAAGCCAGGCTTCAGCTAAATGCCACCTTTGTTCCAGTTTCCTACATTCAAATCAAACTTACAATTTTTACACATGCAGCTAGAACGCTGATTTTAAGTTAACACTATGCCATTTAAACAATTGCAACCTATGTGACACTCAAAAGTAGGTCACTCATTTATTCTAAACATTTCGATTTTAGTGGCTTTAACTCAAATTCACTTAAACTGCTGACATCCCCAGCTATTTTTAATACATACATTAAACAATTACTTCCTTCAAGTCATTTCAGAATATAGTTTTACATTGTATCCACCTCTTAGCAAGTCTTTCTTTGGCCTGGTTTGGGTTCATTTGTTCAGTTTTACACAAATGTCTGGTGGTTTTAAAACGCCGGCTTTCTGATAGTGGTGAGCACCAGTATTGCAGCCATTTTTGACATTAAGAAAATGAATTCCCAACAGTTCTGGGTTGCTTTTGGCAATCAACATTGACATTCCCAATGGTTTCAGGCTACTGTGTGTGTAGGCCAATGGTGGTTTTAGGCAGTGCCCTCCTGTGCTCACAAACATAGGCAAAAATGGGTGGCAGCCTATTCTTCATGTTTTCCCTGTGCACTTTCTGGGGATTTCTGGCCATCATGATGTTTTCAATGCCAGTAATGCACAGTTTTGTGGTAGGGCCTGGATGCATGGGTAAAAACATCCCACAGCGCGCGGGACCCGCTAAGGACGCCTGGTAAAACCAGGTGGCCTTAGCGGGTCCCGCGAGCAGAATTCGTAATGAGGCGGTAAGGGGTTGACAGGACCGGCATCTTTACTGGTGCCGTTAACCCCTTACTGCCAGGGTCGGAATGACCCCCTAAATCTTTCTTTCTGTCATAGGTTTTGGTTTTAGAGTTGTTCCCCATAGTAGGTAGATCTATTTTGGCAAGAGTATTGGTCGGTGGTTCATAGAGTCTAGCTAGTCTAGCACAAAGTCTTACATTTCTAGCTATAGAAGAACATGGTATATTAGTCTTGCTAATAGGGTAATGAAGCTTTACATTAGCGGGTGTCAAGTGATTAGAACCCATGCCATGGGAATGTCCTGATTGAGTAAGGTGCGTATCTAAGTTCAGCAGTGGTAGGAGAATAGTAGGTTGGATAGTTGGAGGATAACTGTGAAATTGAGGTTGTGGGAGGAGTGTAGTGGGTTTGATATCCAGTGTTGGGAAGGTTTTGTTTGCCATGGTGATGGGGTGGTAGTCAAGGTAGTAGGGGGATAGTACATTGGCCTGTAGGCCTGAAGCCAATAAGGCATACACCAGTTTTAGCAACAAGTGGGTAGTAGCGTACATAATGCTAGTAGTGTGCTACAGAGGTTGATTGAGGTGCAATAATTTAGCAAGAGAATCATCAACATGCTTGCAATGCTGAGTAGTTACCATTACTAATTTCCTAATGGCAAGCAAGGGGTGGACAATGGTGTTGCGATGTTGTGATGCGGAAGGCAAAACTAGGTTGACAATAATAGTATGTGGTAACAACCAAGTCAAATTTAGCAAGGCACACACCTAGTACCCAGTCGTGGTCGGGCACGGTTTTAAAATATCACAAGAGGCAAGGCATAGCAGCGCATAATCTGCTAGAATACAGAGCAGACTAGATAGGCTGGATATGTGGTTCAATGCAGTGGCACTTTGTAGCAAAATAAACATGGTAGGTTGAACTAGCATCACAGAGCACATTGAAATACTGAGGAGGCTGGGATAAGTGAATCAAGGCAATGGCAGTTTGTGGCAAAATAGGCACAGTGGGCTCAGCATAGCAGCCCAGGACACACTACAATACACAGTAGACTAGATAGGCAGTTTATACTTAAAATATCACAAGGGGCTAGGCGTAGCAACACAAAGCACGCTAGAGTAAAGAGCAGACCAGATGGGCTAAGTGAGTGGTTCAAGGCAATGGCAGTTTGTAACAGAATAAACACGGTGGGCTAGGCATGGCAGCCACAAGCACTCTGCAATACAGAGCAAACTAGATAGGCAGTTGAAGACCATATCAATTTATGGTAGGAAATTAAATGTCATCTGAGACAGGCCATCTAAATGTGATGCACTGAGGTAGTTAAAAAAGCACAATGGTTTGAACATAGCAATATATATCAGGTACTAAACCAATGTGTAAGGGTACGGCATGGCGTGAATCATACATACAGTTATGTGAATGCAGTACGTTTTACAAAGGATTCGCAACAGAGTAATATGTGATTATTGTTCATCGTATATAGAGGTTTAACAGCTAATAGTCAGCCACTAGGTATAGTGTGAAGAAGTGGGCCTCAGCATCAGGTCAGCCAACTCGCGTAGTGGTGAATGGCGCCAAAGGATGTAGTCGGGTACCGCAGTATTCAGGCGACCAGCGAGTACGTTTAATAGCTGGTTCGATAGACAAGGGTACTGTATGGCAATCACGGTGTAACACGGTAGGGTATTGCCAGCGTGTATGTATCTTCAGGACGACGATCTCTAAGCTAGAAGATACGGCCAGAGAAGCTCTGTGAAGGAGTTAAGTAGTTATGAGGTAGAAATGTCATATGGGGCACGACTTGGAGGGAGAGCAAGGTGGAGGAGGGGGAACTCACACTTGGTTTGGCTGCAGAACGCAGCTCTCGTGGCGAACGGGGGCAAACAGGGCTTTTTTCTAGGCCTTCTTTGCTGACCGGCGCTTCCGCCTACAGGCAGATAATACTGGCTCTTGTACGATTCAGTTGCCAAGCAACGAGCCAAACATTCCAGGGGTGGTATGGTGGGGGCTCCTGGCCTCTCCACCTCGAGATGAAGTCGCTTCTGAGGATTCAGGGGCAAACAGGGACTTTTTCTAGGCCTTCTTTGTTGGCCGGCGCTTCCACCTGCCGGCGGATAATACTGGCTCTTGTACAATTCAGTTGCCAAGCAACGGAGCCAAACGTATGGTCGACAGAGTGTAAGGGTCATTTAACTGTATGTCGTTTATCAGTTCTACTTGTACCGCAGCATCTGCAGTGCTCTTCTGAGTACGAGTAGGTTTAATGCATGTATTAGTGTTACTGTCATCGACAGAGCGCCTTCCTTTTTTAATACTTCTATGTAAGAGGATAGATTGCACATCCATCTTGACACCAGCAATGACAGCAGATTTTCTAGTATTTCAAACATAGCATCAGATGAGATACTTTGAATACTATCATTGCAATTCTCGTTAGTGAGATTACCTTCTGCTTCTAGTGGGGATGGATTTGTGACTATGCCACACTCGTGCCTCTGGTTCTAGACACAATAATATCTACGGCACTAGGAGGCGTACTTGCGATGTTTGGATCTATATTCGCCGGTATAGGCTGGGCATCCGGATTAGTTAATCTATCATGACTATCCACAGGTGATTTAGAGGGCGGAGCCTCGGGCAGAGTCATATTTTCATTGTGTGTATCGGGAACATTTGCTATGCAGCTAATTGCCTCTGAGCCAACTTGTGTTTGATCAGAAGCAGCTACTTCAATATTATTGGTTATTTCCACATTACAGACAAGGGGCGCAGTAGGCTTATGTTGCTCATTAGAGCATCTGGGTGATGGTTCGGGCTCGCGGTTCAGATTCACAATTACTGCCGGATTATCTCTCTCAGTCGCTGGAGTATATTCCTTATCCAAAGTATTGTTAGGCCAGCTGGACGCAGTTTCATTAAGAAGTGTCGCTGAGATTTCAGCTGCCTGTGTTATAAGGTCATGGTTAAAAATTGAATCAATGGGTGTGCTATAGCCAGTAGGGTTTACTAAGTGTGTACTCTTACATTGTGTAGATAGTTTGGAGCTCAAACAAGGAAGTGAGTCAGTGAGGTCAATAGTGAGTTCTTGAGCAGCCTGTAGCTCTTCAATTGCATTAGGTGCTGGAGGGCTGAGGGGCATTTTTTTTAGGATAATATGAAGTTATCCTGAGATTTTTCCTAGCTGGTTCCTGGAATGCGTCTGATTTGCAGATCATTTGTTGTGTGTACGCTCGGCTACTACGGCGGCAAGCTCGACGTGTCAATTCAGGCGCAGGCTCAGAGGCTGCCATTTCAATGTTCCTGTCAACTGGTTGGATGAAGGCGGCAGCGTTAGGGTTTAGAAACTGTCTTGGCTGCTACTACTACTAAATCTATGACTTCCTTCTCGATCATATCATTGACAGCAGCCATGGTCGACCGCAGGTAATATATGTGATAAGAAATTCGGGAATTTGAGAATGGGCTGCTATCTATATTGCATGTATCTGCGAGTTGTATTCCAGTTATTTTGTGAAGGAAATAATTGCTCAACTATTTCAGTGGCCCCTCTCAACTCACCAGCTAAACAGCCAAAACAGCACTTTCCCAAAGCACTTCCCACAAACGTGCGCGTGCAAATGAGCGCTGCCTCTCCTGATATAGGTGCTTCCTGGGTAAGTGGCCGGAGCCGAATAGCGTTCCACAGAAATATATGTAAAAATGCTGTATAGACCTAAAAGGGTAAACAGAGATAGTATCCAATGAGGCTACCATACTTGGTTGTTGATAAATAAAGTCCACAAAGTTCATAGGTGCGGTTTGGAGTACACTCGAAGCTCGGCACATGGAAGCAGTCCTTTACGCAAGGCAGGGTCTTGTTAAGCAAAGTCTCTCTTTCAAAGTCAATCAATAGTCTCTCCACTGGGAAATATCCTGCTCTACAGTTCACATATTTCACTGTTACTTACAACGAATATTTCAGGTCCCCCTCTGTCAGGCTCAGACCTTTCTCCTTCCTTTTAATGTGGACTCCCCTCAGCCGGGCTCAAGCCCCTATTCTTTCACACCAATGTTTTACAGGTAAAGGGTCCCCTCGATCGGGTGCAAACCTCTTCACCTAAAAGATCAACAACAAGTTTGAAGCCTTTCGATCGTGCAAAGGGATTTTGCTGTGACCTTTGCATGACCACTTCGAATTCAGTGTACTCAGTTCTACAATGTACTTTCACAGACGCCCCACCAGAGATCTGCAATTGGGCACCCCAGGTACCGGACCACTCTGCAGTAGCTTATCCCGGAGTCTTTTTCTGAACACCGGCAACTCCCTCTTGCTGCTTTGCCTTCACTCACATCTCTCAATGGGGGCCTTTTAAAAAAGCTGTTCACGTTGCAACAATCTTGCCGCTCGCAGCCTTCGCTTCAATGCACCCCAGTATCTCAGAGTTGCCTTCAACTCACCGGTTATGCAGAGCTGCTTTATCAGCGGCTTCGTCCCTCGAGCCAAGGAGGATACTCCTGCAGCAGTAACTCCCGTCTGCCTCCAGCATACCTGCAGGAGGACACTGGATATCGTGCACATATTTCGTAGCCTCGTTCAGCATTCCTGGTAGGTTTCTCTTTCGCTGTTCGCCGACCATTCAGAGATAGTTGATCACCATGCAACGGGGTACAGGGCCTCTCCCCTCTCACTGCCCCGTTCAGATCTGCCACTACTCCTTTTTGATACTGCTGCCAACATGGAAGATTTTCTTCTCTGTGCCTTTAACCTCGCTCTCTGTGTACTCCCATGCCCCGCCTTTTATCCCAGTGGGGAAGGGTAATGGGATTCATGTGTGAGTCGTTGTAGGCAAGTGCCTGACTCTGCCTGACCCCAGAGCACTCTGTCCGTGTAGTAGTGTATGTGTGTGGTGGGGGGAGGTAAAGTTCCTAGGTAACAGGATGGTGAATTAAGGAAACAAGAGCAGGAATACCGTGTCTCACCTTTGAGCGTCTCACTCCCACTCCTCAGGGACCCCTCATCCAGGTGATCCTCCCGAACTGGTCCACTCCCAGGAACTGGATCCAAAAGTGATGGCCGTGACCTGGCCACCTGGATGACAGATCCCAAGGGACTAAGTGGTGAGATATCATTAAGTTTCTCACAACTATAATCAGGGATTCCCAGAACGGGTGCTGTACCTATTGCTTCTTTCAATTTGTTCAATGCTTCAAGCATTTCACTTGTACAACCTACACTGCTGCCATCTCTCTGAGCTTCTTGAGTCCTTTTAACAGGGGCCCGACGTATGTAATGTAGTCACAGACCCACGCCTTGCAGTAGTTACACAGGCCCAAAATGTTTTGCTTTTCCCTTACTGTTTTTGACTGTGGTGCTTTCATGATTGCTTCTGCTCTTTCAGAGGTCACCTTCATACCATCTTGGGACATCAATTGTCCGATATAGAAGACCTCTTCCTGGCAATATTGTAACTTTTCCTTGTCTACTTTGTACCCCTTGTCCGCCAAAACTGTTATCAACTGCATTGAGTCATTTCTGCACTGTTCTTCTGTTTCGCTACACACCACAATGTCGCCTGCATACTGAATTACTGCACTCTCAAGATGTACATTTCCCAAGTCCATATGAATATCGAGGGGCAATCACAGTACCCCTGTGGCAACCGAGTATGTTTCCACATCTTATTTCTGTACAAAAATGAAGTCAAGTCTTGTGACTCCTCATGAAAGGGGATGGAAAAGAAGCCATTCTTTAAATCTATTACTGTGAAGCATTTTGCTTTGGATGGGACGTTAAACAATATTGAAGCTGGATTCAGAACCAATGGAAATTCTGTTTCAACAATATTGTTTAGGGCACGCAAATCCTGAGTAATCCTCCATGACCGCCCATGCTGATTTCTTTACAGGATACACTGCTCTGTTACATCGGGACTCTGATGGCACTTTTATTTCCTGTTGCGCTAATGCAAAAATTGTTTCATAGATGCCCTCATCTGCTTCTCTGGACGTGGGATACTGCTTCACTCATGGTAGCATTGCTCCTGGCTTTAATTTGATGTAAACTGCACCTACTCCTTTAAGCAGGCTGATGTCATAAGGACTACTGGTCCACAGTATGCTCGGTACCCGTGCCAAATCTTTGTGGAAGAATGACAGTGTCTTTTTTATCAATGCCATTTTCTGTGTCACTTCCCTGTTCTCAGTTTTTACCCAGTACGTGAGGCTTATGAAGTAGACCACCTCATCGTGGGGCGGCGGTAACGGCCGTGCGGCTTGACGTCCACTGCTAATTCTAGGTCCTTTCTTCTAATCGACGTGATCCTGCAGGCGTGTCGGCTGCAACTTCGTGCAGCTCCTCCGCGGAAGTCGCGGTTGCGGTCGAGGTCTCCAGAGCTGATAGCACAGGGAAATTGTGTCCAGTACTGGGATCTGCACATGTGCCTCACAATCACTGCCTTAACAGACCCGAGCTGGTAGCCGGTGAGTATCGGAAAGGCACGAAAGACACGATACTCAGGCTGCCGGGGGAGAAAAGATACAGAGCGCCATTTGTATCCTTGCCATGTTCTGTTCTGTTCTTGACTTTCCCTCTTTCTGGCTGCTCAGCGTGGGAAGAACGGGTCAGATAGAGAGGAGGTGTGCGGTCTCTCATATGGACTTAGTTTTCCCTGGAGAGAGGGGCTGCACACACGCTTAGCTGGCCCTTACCCTGCTGGCTCATTGTTTAATTACAATTTGTGTAAGAAATATTTTATTGGATTTATTTTATGGATTTTTTTCATCCCCCCCAGATCAATCAGTACTTTATCACTGGCAGGATTTCATGGCCAGTATTGCTAAAGAGCTGCTGCTATGCACAAGCCCTTTCGATCTGGGACTCTTAGTGGACTCACTAAGGAAATTGGTTGTGGATCCAAGCTCATTGAGTAAGAATATGGCCTCACAAACAAATGAATCCTTCTGTCTAAGTGTTGGGATTCGGATAGGTAACCTGGATAAGTCCTGTCAAATCAACTTTCAAAAAGAGCTACTAGACAAGGCCTCAAAATCTGACCACTGTAGTAAGGAAATTCTGGCACCTCACAGACTCCTGACTAACAAAAGTAGTATAACCACAAAGCCCAACACTGTCAACTCTACCTTGGAACCATCTGTTGCCATTCTAGCAGACGCGCAGAAATCAGGCCAAGGGGCATGTAAACCTCCTATAAAGATGAATGCCCTTTCCAAGTTGGGTTTCTCCCAGAACCTGTGTATTAGAAAGTGTCATATGCCCAAAATAGAAGACACGAGCACTCAGGATTTTGTTTTGGACCAGAGAAACTTTATTATTACTAATATCAGCAAGATTAATGGTCATGAACCCAAAGAAGCCCTGCGCTTTAAAGTCCTAGCCTGGCTTAGACAGAGAACTGGGCCGGGTGTGGTCAGACTATCGGATCTTAGAATCCTGCGTAGGATGGACTTGACAGACTGGAGCATGCATGGCAACAAGGATTGTGTCCTAGCGGGGAGTGGGACTAGTTCCCTACCTGCCTTCCTAAGACTGTGCAGATGGTTACCAGTCATTTGGTCAAAAACATTTGGTCGACGGGACAACTGGTCGACACCATTTGGTCGAATGCCAAATGGTCGAATTTTTTTTTTTTTTTTTTACCCTTTTTTTGTTTTTTTTGGGGGGGTCCCCCCCAACCCCCTTTTTTTTCTTTTTTCTTTTTTTTCCCCACACGAAAACCCACAAAACACATATATAAATAAAAAAACAAAAATCAACCAAATGGTGTCGACCAAATTGCAGTCGACCAGTTTGTTGTCGACCAATTGATCGGACACCTGTGCAGATACATTCCGAGGGGATCCTCCAGCTGTAATCTGATCATTTGATTATTCATTCGGTTTAAGGAGGTCTCCTTTCTCCATGTCTTTTGCAGTAGTATGTTTTGCATATTGTTGTTGATATATATTCTGCCTGCTTTTTGTCTCACATAAGATTTGTTTGTAATTTTCCAAGTTTAGCCTATCTCCTGCTTTGTGAACCGGAATCAGTAGAGGCATTGACCAAGTCTGAGGAATGTTTTTTTGGAGGCATACTTTATTGTACAGGTTACAGAGCAATGTTGCCCAGGTAGCTGGGTCAGCTTTCATTAAAACTACTACTAGGCCATTCGGGCCGGAAGCCCTCAAGCTCTTTGCCTCATTAATTCACTCTGTTATACAATCGTGATTGAAGTGCAAGGGCCAACAACCCTCATCCCCCATTTTTCTTTCAATCGCTTTACTATTCTCCAGCATTTTAGTCTCGATGAATTTACGCCAAGTGGCTTCAGGAATAGGATTAATCATTTGTTTCCAATCCTGAGGGTCTTTGGCTAGCGCTAGGGACCGCCAAATAGTTTTGGGATTATGTGTCAGCATCGCTTGCACGAGCTTTTGCCAATTGTCATTCAGATCCTGTATTTTCCGGCGCTTATGCCAGTGCGATAACCGTTTTTAATTTTTCGTATTTTCATCTCAATCACTGGTTTAGGGAGAATGGATATTTTTGTAACTCTAATTTGCCTACGCATTTTGCGTTTGGCCACCTGCACCTTCTTGTCAAATACTTTACTTTTAGCTTCCCCTTCCTAATCTTCTCTTTCTTTCTCCTCTCTCTTTCTTCTAGTTCCCTTCTCCTTTCCTCCTGTCACCTCTTCTCCTTTTCTTTGTTCATTCTACTTTTTCTCTCCTCATCTGCTACTTGCTCCATTATTCTTTCCTATTCCCTCTCTTCTTCCTCTGTCATTCCTCTACTTCCTCTCTTTCCTGTCGCCTTGTAACCTCCTCTTCTTTGTCTTTAGAATCGTCTATATTCCTTCCATCCAATTTAAGTAATATCTGACATCTCACCAACTCATTCGGAGTGATCGCTGTCTCTCTGTCATCCACCATATTTTTCTGTCTTTGGATCCCTCCTTCAAGCTCTGTTAGCTTGGCCTGTAGTTCACCATGCTCGCTGTACTCATCATGCGGCGGCGCTGGCTTTGGGTTATTAAGTTTAGCTCCATTTATAGAATCCTCATTACTGTAAGCATTCGGCGCATATTCGGGGTTAGTATACCCCGCCGCTGCTTTTAATTCTTTTAATGGATAAAAACCCTGTCCTTCGTTTGGCGGATCAATGCTCTGGGGAGAAGGAGGAGGAGCCGAGCGCACTATGCCCTGTCCTTCATGCTGGTTGAGCATCCATTATTTCGGCAGTGGCTCTTCCAACTCGTCCCTGAACATTTTCCATGCCTCTAAAATAGGCAACATCTTCTGCAGTTGTGTTCCCTTCTACACAGCTTGTAAATATGTGGTCATGTGTTGCATGAATGATTTCGAAAGAGTGCCATTTTGGGCCCAAAGTAAAAACATTTGATCTGCTGTGGCCTGGACCCACTGGGCATGGTACTTCTGAATTGTATCCTTGTACTTTGACAGGGATTTACATAAATGCTTGAGGGGAGTGTCTCCTCCCACAATGGCACATCACGTTCTTGACTGCCGATACTCACCAAACTTTTAAAACACTTCCTTCAAATCTTTTGCTATTCCACTCCTCGTTTACAATCTCATATGATCAATATTTTCTCCAATATCTGACACTTCCTATGCCTCTTGGCTTCACCAACCACCGTTTGGGCGTGCACCACAGATGCCACCTTCGCTCAAAACTCTGCCACTTAAAGGCATGGTCTAGTAAAAATGTTTATTGTCCCTACGGGTCGGCCATGTTTTTTTTAAGCCTAAGTGGCTCGATTTTAGAAAACTTTCCTATGGACCTTACCCGCGTTTTCGTCCATTAAATGCACGCGACAACAGGCACCAGGGAGCCGCCATTTTGTGATAATCCTATCACTTGCCGCATCGCCGTGGCTGACCTGCTTCTGCGGCACTAAATCAATTCCCCCGCCCCTGAGCCTGACATTATCAAAACATTCATATTCCTTGCCTCTCTCTGTGACGTTACTGTGCTGCGTAGGCAAACACGCCCAGTCCTCTTCTACGCGACTACACAGAGAACCCGGAAACCAACACAGAGCATCTCACAACACAGCGCGCCACAATTCGGAATATGAAACTGTACTTTAAAATCAAACAGCAACATGGTACATTTGGTAAAGTACATTTATTTGACATTAAATGTTTAGAGTATATTCAGCAATTGCCATATGAACTCCGAAAGCCATTTATTTTCTTTTATCTGTATCCGCAATGGTACACAGGGTGTTGCTTTTCGTTTTTAAGAAGCACTTTGGAAGCACAGTGAACCGCAAGGCTGTTCCATTAACTAGGCACTAGTCCATCGTAAAGGTTGATATGTTGCTTCTAGCCACTAGTACGGCGTAAGGGCATGTGGGCCCTTGGCGATCGTCCCATAAAATTGTCAGTGTGCTCCAGTTGTTCACACGAAGCTGCAGGTGTCTCACCAAGAATCCGTCTGCGGTGTCTCAAACCGATGACAGTAGCAGAAGGGGAGCAAATACCTGTTATGAAAACAAAAAAATTATAATTAGTCTCGCCAGCCGATCTTCATTAATATTACTCATTTTATTTATTAAGGCCGATCAGAAACTATTTGCTTGCAAGGATAGTTCAATGGAGTATGTTCGGCTCTAAAATCAATGCGAAAAGTAACAAAATAAATCGAGGTCAACACACAATGATAAACGACAGTTAGTCTACATGCGTGTGGAATGATATGATATATGATATGGCATTTGTAACACGCCTAGACACAAGTGTTTCAAGGCGGGACGAGGCAGGGGGGGAACAAGGGCAGACAGACAACGATCCTACTAGGCCAGGTGTCTTTCAGATCGCGCATGGGGAAGGGGGGAGGGGGTTAAAAGTGCTGTACATGGTTAGTCGAATACAAGATAAATAATAGGGCCAGCTGGTGGCAAGTGCAAGGTAAATGCCGGGAGAAGGGGCTGGAGGATACAGAGACAGTCCCATAGTGCAGGTAGGCAGTGCAGGGAAAAGTGGCTGTGCCAAGGACCGAGATCGGTGAGACCAGTGGACCTGCATGCCCACGTGCCCACTATGAACACGTTTTCCTTGATTTTCCTAGCTCTTCATTCATTCATTTATTCATGCATCCATTCATTAATTCTTCATTCCGGTATAAAAGCGTCTAAAGATTTACTCACATTATATTTGAAATTTCCATTGTGTCTCTTCGTAATGCAGTCTGTAAAACGGACTGTGCTCCTGACAACGATTTTTCGTATACTGAACTAAAATGAAACTCGGTCTAGTTTCTGAATTTTCTGCCTTATCGTCTCTTACGTTATTGCGCACCACCTTCAAATGTAGTTTTTTCGGCATGGTCCCTGTCTCAGGTCAAAAAACAATAGACCCTTATACTTCAGTGCGACTTGTGGTCCTCTTCTGGGCGCGAGCTGAAAATCAAAGCCGCTGTCCTTCGCATTCTTTATTTGCAACATCACGTAGTAAAGGCATCTGTGAGAACTTGGAGTTTAGAATCCCTCTATGTAGTGCGCCTCAATGTGCAAATGCAAACTGGCTTCTTTCCCAAATGCCACGGCCCACTTGGCGCGTTCTAAGTCCCCCAATTTTGTCCCCGTTGTCAGCGAGCTTTGCAGCCCCAAAAAATCATAACTATGGAGACATTTAATTTTTGGCGGAAGGTCAGGGAAAGTATAAAGTACCACAAGAGTTGAGTTAAAAGTGAGATTTATTGATTGTTTGTTTTATTATTTGCAATACGCAAGCCTCCCCTCCGTTAACAGTGCGCAGCATTTACATTTACATGAGATGAGACATGAGAAAAATATATACATACACATATAAGAGGTGAATAGAGAGAATTCAAAGATGACACCCAGCTTGTTCGCCACCCATGATGGTGAAGGTAGGGGTTAGGGTTACGGGTACACTGTACAATAACATTTATTTACAAAAAGACAATCGTATTGCAATTATTTAAACCGGGATTTGTACTTCACAACCAGCTGTGCTTCGGGTGGACATGGCACAGTTGCAATGTTCGGTGGCAATGGATCACTGCTCTGCACAGAAACGTCCAAAATTCCATATCTGTGCTTCTCTAACACAGCAACAATAAGGCCTTTCACAAAGTCGAACTGCATTTCATCATAGACTGGTTTGATCACCCATTGCTTACTTCGTTTTGAAAACACCTTAGTGTAGCGAGGCATCCTTACTTTACCCCTAGTCCTAGATTGTTCACGTCCGACATTGCTGTTATGTGCCAAGACCGCTAGTAGAGTGCAATGTTTCATGCCCTGAAAGCTAAAATGCAAGCGCTTTGGCCTGTACTTTAGGCACATATTGTGGAACACCTCCAAATCTCCTGTGTGACAGAATTCTGTCAGTCCTCTCAAATCTCTTGATAGAGTTTTGTCGAAAACAATCTTCTCAATGGCTTTGTGTGTCGGTGAAGATGGAATCAACCACTTCTTCTTCCGTGCCTCCTCTGGGGACAAAGGGCCATTGGTGGAAATGTTGATTTTCTGTCCAGCGGTGAACGTTGGTACAGTGGTGCATCAGTGACCGCCATTTTTCAAGTAGTATTTCCACTGACCCTTCACAAGTTTTTGAGCTCCACCAAAGATGGTTGGTGATAGAATGTGACCACTGCAAAATACTTTCAAAACCTTTTTTTTTTTCCTGCAGCTGAGATTTTCTTACTGATTGATTTAGCAAGATGCCATACATCAAATTGATGATTAATATGTGGGAACTGCTCTCTCATTGTCTTGGCAATTGAAACGTGTCTGTCCGTGGCTATGAGGTCGATGTGCATTCCCCTTGATTGTAGATATTCCACTGATTTTATAAATCCTAGTTTCTCCATGGCCACTGAGGATGTACATTGTGTTACCTGCACGACCACCGAACTCACAATTTTCTTAATATCCATGTCCTGAAAGTGGTAGGTGCAGTACTTGGCAGAAAATCCAGGGCTGTCGCACTGTCCATCGCCGGCTAGCCTGAAACATTTCCCTTCGAATGTACGTACTAGTGACAATTGTTCAATTTTCCAAGCATCACTAATGGCCGGAAACAGATAATCACGTTGGTATATGTAGTACAGCGATTTAGAAATGAAATGGAGTCCCACAAACTGAAAGAAAGCCTCTAACATTCTAAAACTGGAGCCACTGAAAAGTGATGCAGCTGCACACAGTAGATTACCTGCTGGCATTTTCCCCAGCATCGTTTGTGCAGACCATGAGAACCTATGATTTATTCTACAGGCGGCATTTATTTTGACGTTACTGCCTTTTATTTGACGAGTCACATTAATCAATGGCTTCCCACATACTTTCCCTCTAACGGAATGCACACATTTCAGCATACTTATAATTTCCATCAAACAACTGTTGAATACAATTTATTTGCTCTCTCTCATTAGACTGTCATCGGCGTCAACGTTGTTTCGGCCTGTGACGTTGCAGAGATTTCAACACATTGGAAAGTAATATTGCTGATATCAAGTTCTGATGCGTCTATGGATGTTGCGGCTGGTTCATCCTCTGTCATTTCGACATCTATTACTTCAACATTGATGGGAGAACACAACAATGTCGACATGTTTTTGGGTGGCAAATTCTTGGCGGGTGTAGATTGTGTGAATTGATCTGCAACTACTTCAGAGCTATCTTCAATACATTCAATATCATCTTCTTGTGGTGGTGCGGTCGCACTGTAGCAATAGTCCAATGCAACTTTGCTGTATTCTCCAAACACAGTTAATTCATGTTCTGGCCATTGGACATGAGCATCTCGAGCCTGAACACGCCTCGCCTCAATTAATAGTTCCTCCATAGTGTACATGGTCTGGCAAGCAACATCTCTCATTCGCTTCACTGTCTGTGTATGTATAGTTCCGAAACCCACGGGTAACAAGAGGAGAGATTGGAAAAGGGATGTTCAGTTTAAACATAAGATAAAGTGTAATCCAATTGACTGGAAAAAAACATAAAATAGTCCCCAACACAAACATTTTTTTAAAGTTATGAACTGTTTGTAACTAACCTTTTTTCGTTTTTTTTTCTTTGCAACTTTTTTGACTCGACCTTCAACATCTGCACGCTGTAGCTCCGATTCGTTTCCGCATGTCCTCCCTTCCTCTTGCGCTGCAACGACTATATTTTCTGTATCCGCATTGACAGCACGGAATGAGGCTGCATCGTCTCCCTGAAACATAGTACTTTCATTACTATGTATCAAAATATTGTTAGCATAAAACACACGTGAAGACGAACACACAGGTACATCTCAATAGCCAAGCATGATTTAAACATTGTGTGCAACCATCAAACGACAAGTATTCGACCAGTGATGATCTATTTCGATGGAGCTGTCAGTATCCATACCTCTGGCTCTGCATGGACTCCCACGAATGATTGTATTGAAGAGGAGGCATCAGCATCTCCCTGAAACACAGTACTTGCATTAGTATGGTTTTCAATATTGGAAACATAACGCACACTTGGGGTCGACAGCACAGGTACATATAAAGAGATAACCACAAATGATGCATTGTCTAAAACAATCAAGGAAAATATAAATATGCAGATTTCATCGACTTATTTCTCCGATTCCTTTACATCTGCATCATCAAAATGGGATGTTGTGATTGTAGTGGAAGCTCCGTCGTCTCCCTGAAACACAGCACTTGCGTTAATAGGGAAGAAAGTATAGCAAATGGAATCACGCTATATGATCACGCATGATGGAGCTGTCAGTATCCATACCTCGTGCTGCTGAAGAATATCTATGGATGTTGCAAATGTAGTGCGCACTTCCGAAAGCTGTTGCGCCGATTCGTATACGCATGGTCCCGCTTCCACTTCCCCTGGAATTACTTGAATGTCAGGCTCTGCATCAAGTGCAGGGGTTGACGCTCCATCAACTGCCTGAAACATAGTACTTGCATTAGTGAGGATTACAATAGTGAAAACATAACACACACCTGGGGTCGACAGCACAGGTACATATCAACGGCTAACCACGAATGAAACATTGTGTAGAACAATCAAACGACAAGAATTCCAGCTCTGATGATGACGCTCGATGGAGCTGTCAGTATCCATACCTCCTGCTGGTGAAGAACATCTAGAAATGTTGTAGATGTGGCGGACGCTTCAGCATCTCCCTGAAAGACAGTACTTGCATTAGTATGGATAACACTAATTATAACTGAAAACAAACACCAGTGGACGATAACTAAGGTGTATATCAATTGGAAAGCACTAACCAAACATTCGGTGAAATAATTACACGATAGAATAAAACTATTACTTGACATGCATAAAACAAGTCTGTAGTGGATTAGCCTAGTAAGATTACCTGATACGCTCTAGAAGTGGTTGATAACTGCAACCACGTCAAGGATGTAGAATGTTCTTGCTTCAGATTCAAGGGATAGTCAAGAAGTTGTAAAGGTAAATTAATGATTGATAATGAAATGCCAATATTGAAAAAAGCCATGTAAGGCGACAGAATACTAGAAAAATGCTCAATACAGCACAGTTCCCTGTTCCCATATATATGTACATTTCGTTTGTGGGTTATGAAATCGAAAAAGAATATATTGATAAATGTCATTATTCAAAAAGCTATACACTCATATCAATATCGAAATTATTACAAGGGATAGAACACCTACAATATAAATTAATCCATTTGGCTACCTACACACTACCGCAAGGCCTAAAGCTAGATCCGGACACTTGACTCACCGGTGGCGGAATGTGGACGAATAGAGTGGGAATAGCGTTTTCGATCAATTTCTGTGTCGTTCGCCGTTTATTCTTCTTTGTTACCCAAGATGTTGTGTACATGTCCAAGGAAAAGTGCCTGCTGCAGATGCGGTATCGATCACCCCTCTTGTCCTGTAAGACTTGTTGGACTCTACTTTCCAGCTCATCCAGTGGATATCCGCAATGTCTGACCCATTCTCTTATTCGATCAACAGTTTTCGGGAATACATGCATTGTAGTGCCTTCAGATTTCGCATGGGTCTTCGAAGGGCAACCGCTAATCGAACAGGCAGGCATTGTTGATAAATCTGAAAAGTAAATATCAACATTTTTATACAATCTTCATGAATAAAGATTTGATACAAAAGTAAATGAATCATACAATGATCAATACAAGGTTTGTTTTGGTCGCAGGAACTATACCAGTTCATTATGTGCGGCTAAGTATTTGCATAAGTTGCAGAAATGTATAAATGATGTGACTAAAATCTGAACATGTGACTCGTCCCTTGGATGTTCTGTCTTGCACCAGAAGGAAACATGCTTACATTATATACTGGACCCCCGAAGGATGCAATTCGATGACAATAGACAAAGATGAAAATAAATAGATCTATTGATAGCATAGCAATGGAAACTCAAGTCAATAGCAATGAGACCAATGAACATAGCACTATTGTGTACTCTACTCGCAAATAGATAGAAATTTAAAAATCTGCGAAATATGACTAGGATACATGGCCTTACCTTGACCAACAAACAGCTGGATTCAGCAAGCAGAGCAGTATGTTGCAGGAGAATAGGTGGGTGGCCACAGGTAGCACACTGATGGGTTTGCTCTAAGCGGTCACAGTGTTCACGGATAGCACGACAACGAGCAGATTAGCGTAGATCTCAGTGGTTGCCAGGTAGCACGTTCAGGAGTTGACTTGCAAAGCACAAAGATGTTCTCATGAGACATATCAAGTGGTTTATAAAGTATTAGAAACAGGGGTGTGTTTGTGAATGAATGACGTATGTATGTCGTGGTATTATGGGGGCGACCTGCTTCAAGGGGAGGCCTGGCTGGAGACACGGGGTCTGAGGAGACCATGTGACCGATGGCCCCTTAGCGTGGGATACCTTTTGAAGTGTACATGCAGTTTGGCACCATGGCCTTTCGCGCCCCTGACAGCGCGCATCCCCGGGTGTGAACCGCCTTTGATAGAGGGGGTGGGATGGATGGGCCTGGGGCGTGCAGATAAGGCACAGGAAGACTGCTGAATGGAGACACACTTATGTGGATTGCAGGGGGGCGGCCTGCTTCAAGGGGAGGCCTGGCTGGAGACACGGGGTCTGAGGAGACCATGTGACCGATGGCCCCTTGGCGTGGGATACCTTTTGAAGTGTACATGCAGTTTGGCACCTTGGCCTTTCGCGCCCCTGACAGCCACCCATGCCAGCGCTCATCCACTGGCTCGAACCGCCTTTGATAGTATATCGTTGCTTATCAATAACAAATGCCACATACCGGAGATTCCTGTGAGCACAGACCCACACTTCAACCGGTGTATTATAGTGGTCAAGACCCTAAGGCCTGTATAATCCAATGGTAATTATTAGTATAGATATATGTGTGACTTTCATAGAGACATAACCTACTGAAAGACTTTGAACAAGTGTTATTTAGTGCATGCATTATCGAGAATATGTTATGTTAGCTTAGATAGATAGTGACCACCCTGCTTCACAGCGACCAGACCTTCACCCATTCGGAGCACAGATGTCTAACGTCCATCCTTGAATGGAGACACACTTGATTCATTTAAAAAATTGAAACAACCATTGTTAAAATATATGTGGTGTTTTATTTTGTATCTTATTTTCATGACACAAAAATACAAGACTTTAAAGATTATACAGGTCAGGTTGCAGCACAGTGAGAGAAAATCCCCTGTACTGACCGCTGTCACTCGGGAACGTTTCTCTAATGGCACGAACGGCACAGGCGGGTATCACTCTTCAAACGTGGCGTCCAAGCCTCCTGTGGAGCCACCATGTAAAGGAACGATAGGCCACCAGCCTGTACCACCTGTGAAAATGAATGAAACAAACTGTTTTTAAATGACCAAGATAAGTTTAATAAACATAACTAATGGCATTCTGCACGGACAAATGCTATCTAGACAATGCACACTATTGAACGACTTTCATGCGTTACTATGATATGAATACATAATTTTGGATATAGTAGAAGAACATGAAATAGGAGTGGCATGACAAGCAGAGTATACTTACTCCTTACTCGGATTACGAGGACGAACAGTTGCGCGAAGTTCCTGCATAAGCACCATCATTATTCTCAACACGGCCCGTGTGAGGCAGGCTGCCCTGAAGTCTGGCAGCTCGGTGATGCATTGCGGTCATGGCTCGCCTTCCGAAATGTAGGCCAGGCATCCCGAGTTTTCTCGGCAGCAGCAGTTCTCCTCCTCGGTTGGCATTAGCTCACACCGATTGCATGTGCACCCGGTGGAGACGCCGTCCATGCGACTAGGCCCAGGCTCTCCATCTGTTAATTCGTCCTGCCAACTGCCGTCCGAATCCCCATCGTTTTCGCGTGCTTCCCTTTCCAGTAGTTCCTCCTCGGTATACTCGGGCTCGTACATGTAGGACATTATTGTAGCCATTGTGTGGTAAACAGAGTAAAATAATTTACCGAGATGGTACAAGTGTTCACACGGGCTACAAGCGGCGAAGGTAGCTGACCAGAGCACAGAAACGAATCACAAAATACTCTAAGTAACACAGAGAGAGGAATGGAATCGAAAATCTGCTGCTGTGTGTTGTGAAACAGTCTGTTTATACTTATTGAGGAAAGAGGCGTCCTGCCATTTCCATGGCGACACGTCATTAGCTGAAGCGCAGCGAATTTTGACACAAGACGTGCTTTGGCGTTGGGAAATGGGCGGTACGAGTCTGCTGATGACAGGCTCAGGGGCGGGGGAATTGATTTAGTGCCGCAGAAGCAGGTCAGCCAGGGCGATGCGGCAAGTGATAGGATTATCACAAAATGGCGCCTCCCTGGTGCCTGTTTTTGCACGCGTTTAATGGACGAAAACTCGGGTAAGGTCCATAGGAAAGTTTTCTAAACTCGAGCCACTTAGGCTTAAAAAAACATGGCCGACCCGTAGGGACAATAAAACTTTTTACTAGACCATGCCTTTTAGTTCAAACAAAAGTTGCACATACTATACAATTTAGACCAATATTAACAAACCCTTGTTTTTACAACCCTGAACAACTTCTCACTCTCCTGCTTGCTTCTCAAAATTTCCTCACCACCTACCGCTGGCAGACAACCCTTACGCCACCTCCTCAATCTTCTCACAACCTACTGCTGGCCAGCAATCATTTACTCATATAGGTGCACCTTCAAAATCCTACAATCAATCAAAGCCCCACAACCCCACAGCTGTCTTCTTGTCACCGTGCAAGGGAACCTTCTCTTACCTACACCCCAAAGGGATGTTTGCAACGTATTCTTCCTAACCCCTTGGCGAAGGATATCTTTTATCAACCACTACTTCAATACCTTGTTCCGAGGTTTAGTACGTCACCTTCCACGACTGTTTCATAGGTGATCTTCTTGTAATTAAACACTTTATTACACTTCCCCACTCTATACCAACACTTTCCTCCCACCTATGTTTGTCACTTCGATGCTCTTATACTTACACCCGTGGATCGGCCGAGCACTCTGGTATCGCTCCACCCTTAACTGGCCACTCGCCTTTGCCCTGCGGGGCACCTCCGTGGTAATCGGTACAGGATTTTCACCAAGGGGACTCCTGATGACCGTCTTAGGGTTCACATGGGATTCTCCGGTCTTCACGGATTGCGCCACAGTACCCAGGCTTGTGACGGGAAAGAGTTGACCTTCTGGGGACCTGGTCAGCCATCGGGCTCTACTACCATTTGTGAGGGGGTTTGGGGCAGAAAGTCCCAGTCCTGAGCAGACCAGATAGGCCGTGAAATCCCAGGCCCAGAAATGGAAGAGTCAAGGTAAATGACTAAGGCCTGTTTTATTAACAATCACTATAAAACTGGGACGGCAATAAACACAACTTGTCTCAATGCTCTCAAAGAAATTCATGCACAACATTAGCTTATAATTGAAAAATACGTCATAAGTGACGTTGCATTTACTGAAACGTAATGAATGGTGGGATTGGTGCAGGGAATTATCTACATGTAGAATACATACTGGTCCGTGTTCTTATTGGATACAGAACTTCTGGTGGCCCTGCCTCAGACCACCCCTAAAGGCGATAAGGTAAGGGGATACATCATAACAATAATGAATGGGCTCTTGCAACAGTTGCAAGACAGCGCTATCTGAGAGCAATGATTAGTTGGTACTGGCTCCACCAACATTGGGCGTCTGGCAGGTCATCTGCACATGAGCAAAATATAGTGGTAGTAGGAGAGGCACCGAAGAGCGGTGTCCAGACATTTGGTCAACCAAAAACTGGTCGAAAGACATTTGGTAGATGCAATTTCGTCGAAAACCAAATGGTCGAATTTTTTTTAATTATATATTTATTTTTCGGGTTTTCATTTTTTTTAAAAAAGGGTTTTTTTAGAAAAAAAAGGGTGAAAATAAAAAATGTAAAAATTCGACCATTTGGTTTTCGACCAAATTGATTCGACCATTTGTCTGGTCGACCAATTTTTTTCGACCAAATGTCTGGTAACCCCGAAGAGCCACTTCATTTAATTACCTAAGATACCATCTCTGATTTCCTAGGCCACAGACCAGGGCTTCTGACTTTCAAGTTAGCCTTAACCAGCGTCATTGCTCTGAGAATCTTTAGGGAGTTGAAGCACGTGCGTCTCCATAATAGGCGCTAATGAATCAACACTGCTAGTTATGAGTCACGTGTGAGGAGAGCATGTTTCAAATATTCCCGTTACCATGAATTTAGCTCTTATTAATATGGGTGCTATTGTTTTCTCTGGCCTCTGGAGACTTTGTCGAGTTACTCTTTATGTGTATTAAAGCTTTTAATTAACTGGCACCTGAAATCCAAAGGTTGTTTGTTCTTTTACCTAATCTAAGAGAAATATGTTTTGTGCTTGGGAGCTGTTATTTTTCTTTCTACTTTATAGCTAGCCGAGCCTCCCTTTCCTGTGTACTGGAGGGCGGAGCGACCTCTGACGGGCCCATGGGTCAGAGCTCACCCTCAAGTACTTTTAAGACGAAATAGCTGCACCTTGAGATGGAGGGGTGCAGGATTCACATTCTCCAACACCAATAAATAGAGACAACTCAAGGATTTGGCAAAGAGACTGTAAAGTTCATCAAGTTTTATTTCATGCCGTGCTGACACATAGCACAACCAGCGTCGTGGTCAAATGCTCAGACTCAACCACCCACCAGGCTCAAAACAGAGCTCCTTTTTATAGCTCTCAGAGGGAGCATCCTGCCCCCACCTACCTACGCAGTCTAGGCAAACTCATCGTTAAGCATTAGCTCACCGGGCAATTATTTTTTAATTGAACTAAACCTTCAAAATGAAATACAATCTGCACACAATCTTGCTTTTTCCCCCGGTGCTCTGCCCAATTATGGTTGAATCAGCTGGAACCTTCAGATACATTTCCAGACAAGGCTCAATTATATGTCTGGTTTCTGCCCATTCGTCAAATTTCTGAATGCATGCTATCTTTGACTGTTTCAACTTTGGAACTACCTCATTCTACACACTCTGAATCATTGCTTAATTTCTCTCATTTTAGCCACATTTTCAGTTACATGCATTTTCAGTAAAAGGTATTGTCAGCACACGTTTCTGTCTGTGTACAGAAAAGCTTATTTATCCATTCTGTGCCTTACCACCTTACCACATCATGATAATGATATTTTCGACCTTATAAACATGACACCCTTTTGAATACTAGTATATACTAACATTATGAATACCCTTTTCACATAATTATACCACCAAATTAGTCCATACACATTTCTCTGCTTAGGTTTAAGTGGAGGGGGGGGGCTGCCCCTTACTGCATTCAGTTGTTTGTACCCTATTTTTGTCTCAGCTCCTCCATTACATTCCCCCGTCTTAAAAGTTCTTTGTTTGTAAAAACAATAACTATTAACCACATCCATGTCTACTCTCCTTAATACTTATCTTAAAAATATCTTAACACAATCTTACAATTGGTGCATACTAACGTATTGTTATTCTTAAAACAAACATGTGTGCGTCATCTTCTTCCATTTAAGCCCCACTCCCTGCAATCATTTGCTTTTAAACTAACTGTATGCCTTAGACAATTCACAGTCATTATGAGACTCGAGAGGTTTGGTCAAGCTTTGAGCCCATTGTCTCTTCGTATGCCATACCTTGTCTGCAACTCCCACCCCGACAATATACAATCTCTCTTTGATCTTCTTTTCTGCCCATGCAATAAATATTTTTTTTCGCTGTGTCTTTCCCTCTTTTCCACACTCTTCCTTTTTCCACATTACTCGTCTTTAGTTTGGCTTTGGTGGACCATCTGTGTCCTGTCGCCTTTGTCCTTTCCTTTGAGCTGCTTTCACCATTGATCTCCCAGGTTTCTTTGATGCTTAGACCAGGAGCCCATTGCTTTTTCTTTTCCTTTTACAAGAAGTTGAATTTTACTAGAGTGTCTCTCTTTCAAAAGGGTTCATTGTCCAATGAGTCCAAAAGAGGGGACGTTTCAGCATGGGGACGCAGGGTTGGGGGAGTCTTTTTGCAGACACAATTCAGCGTCGGGCTTCACTGGGTTTCTCTACGACCTCCCTCTTTCCTCACGTGGTTCAACGTTAGTTTTCCAAGGCATACAGGTCCCTCAACGCATACCTGTAATATAAAACGGAATGAGTTTCTTTTGTAAATTTAACATGTCTCTTCCATTTTAACACATTTCCTACCAACCCATTACCTTAACCTCTCTCTTTTGATCTCTCTTTTGAAGTTGGCTCTTATACCTTATTCCCTAGGAATTATGAGACATTTCCTCTTATTTGACACCCCTGCCTCCTAGACAAGCTACAAAACATTTTCATTTAAATATTGCCTTTTTGTGGGACATTTTCACATTACAACCAAAATACCCCCATTCCTTGCTCTGTGTCAGCCGGCTACAACCAGAATTTGTTTTCAATAATATTTACACGCTGTCCTTCATGGGACACATTGTTTCCCTTCAGGGTGCCACATGCAACCCTAAGGAGAGAAAAACACTTAAAGAAAGACATCTTCTTCTTTTCTGGTCTTCTAGGCATGTCCGTAGTAAATGATGGAGACGTCCTTGTGGATCCCCGTCGTCTGTAGAAAGTCAAAATAGAGACAAAAGTAATTCGGGCACTGGCGAGGGGTCAGGTTTTCTTTCCAACTTCAACCCCCTTCCTCCTTTTCTGCTATAAAAAATACTCTTTGGATCATTCTGCCCTATTCTTTGGTGCACATAAACAACTATTTTCCAACCACCCCACGGGATACTTAGTTTCAGCTTGGTTCTTTGCTCAGTTTAGCTGAACATTCTTGCTGGTTAGCTGCACATTCTTGCTGGTAAGCTGCACATTCTTGCTGGTAAGATGCACATTCTTCCTCAGCTCAGCAGCCATTCTTCTTATTCTTTCTTGTCGTTAGTTGGACCATGGTCTATGCTTGTGCTTTGTGTTCGTCCTACGGAGATAAAACAGAGGCGTTTCGCTGCACACTGTCCCTGTCTAACTTGATCTAGCCTACCCCTGTCTTCCAAGACTATGGCACCAATACTTACTACATGCCTCCATTTTTATCGTTCCCATCAATGTTTGCCTCTTCTAATGATTGCATACCCCTATCATAACAATCCTTTTGACATTATGAACATGAACATTATTACTCACCTTCAATTTTACTTGTTTTCTGTGGTTGTCTGAAATGGCCATGTTGTTATCTATTTTCTACTCTTTCCACACCTGTTTGTACCTGTCTTGGAAAAACAGCTAACTTTTGAAGACATTGTATCTCTTACTACCTTTTTCCTGTTACTCACCTGGATCCTCTTACCTTTAGTGCTGATCAGTTGTGTGTCCACACCCTTTTAGCGTGAACTAGTACTCACCTTCTTCTTTTTCTCCCTAGTATTAAGGCCATGCAGACAATTTATTGTGCTTCCAGGCAAGAGGTTCATAGCTTTATCTGTAAAATAAATCAAAATCGTTACAGGCAATCAAAAGTTGTTTTTTACTTACCTCACTATATTTTCTTAAAATGACTTGTGTGGGTTTCCTTTGTTTAACTGACCCAATTTTTTGTCAGCCATACTCCTTTTCTTGGTCTTCATGGTCTCTGATGCCTTTTATTGCCCAATGCTCCTTTTTGCTGTTGGCCAGGAAACCTCATAAGTGCTATTTGTTTTCCACTTTTTTGCTTTTTTGTCCGTTTTATGCTTTTGAGTTTATCCCTTATCCTTTTATTCATTTGCCCAATTGTTCCCTTTCCCAATGTTTTCCTTTATTCATCTTTCATTCAAAATAACCACTCACTTTCATCCTTTCCCGATTTATTTATTTATTTATTCCTGTATCCAATGCTTTTGCACTTCCTCGCCTCTTCTCTGACCCTATCTTCTCCCTTTTCCACTTATTTCTACGTTCATCTGTCCTTTGAACTTCCTGATCCCTTCTTTCACGTACCCTTTGCTTTTCATCTAACCTTTTCTGTTTCTGTCTGTCTTGTTCATAGGCTGCTCTCTGGTTTGCTATCGATCGGGCTGCTTTTCTTGCTCTTCGCGATATAGCTGTTCTCGCCTTAGCCTATCTTTCCTTCTTATCCTTCCGTCCCTTAACTCCTTCTCTTTCATCTTTCTCTGTGCCTCATCTAACTTCTCTCTCGGTCTCACATCATCACTTCCTTTACCATCGAGTTTCAACAATATCTGTCCTCCCATCCATTCGTCCTTTGCGAATGCTATCTAATCAGTTCTGTCTTCACTTCCTTTCCACTTCTTTCCCTCTCTCTCCTTATCGAGAGATGCACTTGTCTGTGCCTGTTCCCTTCCTTCATCATTGCATCATCGTGTCTCCCCTTGCCCCTTGGGGCTAGGGATGTGAGATTCTTGTCCTTATCCTTCCCTTGATTTTTGTTACTACTGTATGTAGGCGACTCCTAAACGGGGTTGCTATACCCTGTGGCTGCTTTAGCTCTCTTAATGGGTAGAGTCCTTCAGGCTTACTTCCCTCGGTTCCTGTTTCAGGCGGGGCAGGTTTCGCGGTAGGCGTCTCACCCCCTGAGTGCATCTATTTAGTATCCAAGCTGCTGGAGGCTCTTCCTCCTTTCCTTTTTCTTATATTTTTCACAATTTGAGAACAGCACAGCGTTTTCTAATTTTTTGCTTGTATATGTGGCATGCAAGTAAGTTGCCACGTGTTGTAAAACGGCTTTAGATAAAGACCCATTTTGTGGCCACGGCATAAACATCTTGTGGGCGGTACCTTTAACCTACTTGGTGCTATGTTTCTTAAGCTTGGGTGCATGTTTAGGCAGTTGCTTATGTAAGTGGGCAAGTGCGGTAATCTCCTCCATGTTTGAACTCTGTTTCTGACAATACTTTCATGCAATTTCACCACTCCCAGCAATACGAGCAAGCACCAAATACGGCAAGCTCCAATCCAATCTTTCCCGCCAAAATTTTATATCATCAATTTTTACTCAAGTACATCAATTCATGTGCGATTCCCTCTTAATTATGGAATCGCGTAAAACCCAAACTTTGTTTCAAACAATCAATGATACACAATTCTTTACATGTGACATACAACAAAACACGTACAATAGACACTTGACAGACTAGACAGACACCAGCTGGATGCATATATCTCTGCCTTCTAATCAATACCCCGACATGGAGTTTAAATGAACTCCTTTTATGACATCTTTAATCGTCATAGTAGCCTAATTTTTCCCTATTATGTGTGACTATGAGTTCACGTTTCTTCTGACCGCTATATTAAAGCGCAGGAACAAGGCGAATCCTCTTACTTTTTTATCTCAGGTGTCCTTCCTGGTATCCTCTGTTTTCTCTCGGGTGCCCCTCCGGGTAACCACTGTTTTCTCTCGGGTGTCCTCCCGGTAACCACTGTTTTCTCTCGGGTGTCCTCCCGGTGACCACTGTTTTCCGGTATCCTTTCACTTGAACCACTACTGTCCTTCACGATCCTCTTTTCTTTTTGCTTGTTTCTTAATCATTTGCCATATTTCCCTATGTTATGGCTGCCTTTACTTTCCTGGAGGTCATCTGTCTCTACCTCTTGTTCGCAAATGTTCATATACATTTGCGGCCTGCACCTGAATTTTCTAAATGTTGTCTTTTTTTTTTTCGTTATTCCTTCACCAGATCAGACAGCTAGCTATATTTTACCATGCCGCCACAATAAAATCTTTTACTTTTCACCCAACCAATCTCATTGGCCTTCTGCTGCTTTCATGCCTTTAAAATAGTGCTTGTGTCTAACCAGGGCATGTCCTATGTAAAACATGCTTTCCTTGGTGACTCAAACACTATCATCATGCTTTCATGTTTTGTCATTCAAACCTTTCTTCATCCATCTAAATCCTATAATACCTGAATCACAACTGATCGTCTCAAATCACAAAGGGTTTTCCCTATTTAATAAAAAATGTTCTCCACTCTGGTCGTCATGGCCTCAAAAATTAAAAAATACCACCCCTGGTATGACTCTATTAAAACTGTCCTACCACTCATGGTGGAGCTCCTGGAAAAAAGGCTTTTAGGGGCACCCCAAAAACTCCCTTCACTTCATTTGTGCTATCCTCGAAATTCCCCAAAAGCAGGTCACATATGACCCAGTAACCTCCTTCAGTTTCAGGGGGCATTCTAAGTCGAAATAATAGAAAACATGAATGGCAATGGACCATTCGGCTACAGGGCAATGCCTGCTCCTGCCCATACGTTAATTTAAAAACCCCATGTAAAATCACTTGCTTCTCATCTCATGAAGCTATCAATACCTCTTTTATTTCTGTAGCTGTAAAATAACCCTTGTTCATGTCATGCCAGGTTACATGCTACACTCTGTTTTGTTGCACTTATCGTTTGAGTGCCATTGCAGGTACGTCATTTGGGGGTTGCCAGGGGTCGCAGCTGCAACCCCTGAGGTATCTCGTGTTGCCCCGTCGTCTCCCTTGCTACCCTAAAATAATAAAATGTTTAAAAACTCTTTTTCTTTCTACAGTGATGTCATCAGAGGTCAAGGGTCATGCAATGTCACTTCCGCTACCTCTATCATTTTGGTGAAATGATGTTCTTGTGCCATTGCTTCCTTTTCACTACCACATATGCTAATGCCATCGGCCCTTTCCTTTCCCTGACATACTTACAAAACCTGCTCATTCATTTCCCTTGTCATTATCAGTGTTAAATTGTATTACTACACTGCCATCCTTGCAGGCATCTTACAAAATCCTCACAGGCTCTAAAAGTGCAGAGTGCTGCTGTGTGCAACTCTCAGTATTCTTTGAAAGAATACACATGACTTCACGCCAGGCGAGCTGCTCACTAGCTACCTGTGGAGGAAAGGCTAATTTTAAAATCACGAATGTATGTCTCACATAGCAGCAGTATATTTAACTGATGCTGTTACTAGGGTCAGTTCAGCCTGACCCAAGCAAAGTCACCTTGTCACTCAACTACAAGTCCCATTAACCAAAGGAGTTAATGCCACAGGGCTAAGCTCCCCCGTCTTGTCCCCAAACCATGGAATGCTTCTCTAGCAAGCTTAGCGCAGAACCATCCCGCCTCATTTTTCACAAAACCCTCAACCCTACCTTGGTTACCTACCCTTAACAGTTCCCCTCTCAGTGTCTATACTCATCCCCCTATTGCTAAATTAACTTCTATGCTGTGTTTTCACAATCTCTACTCTATCCCGTGCGAGCTAGGCATGCTGCTCATTCATTGTAAATACAATATATATTTGTTTGTCCAATAACTACAGGCAAAGCATTGCCATGCAACCCCTAGTATATGCCATTTTATTGTAATCTGCAAGCCCCTTCTTTGTAATAGCACCACGATGTCTAGGGGCTTCTGTGTGCACCGTGAATTCTAATACACGAATAAGTAAAGGTTTTTTATTTTTTTTCCACACATTCAACCCTTTCCTTTCTTACTGAGAATCGCTCATTTCTTGCCAGACTACAGTAGGCACCAGAGACGTTTTTTATGGGAGGGCAACCGGGGCTCCTGCCCAGGGACCCCACAAGGCTGCCTGATCTAAAATAAGATTCCATTGTTCACCAGGCTTAAATAGCACACGCCAGGAGATTTTATTGCATGCTGCTGAGGCTCTAAACCTATTGCCTGTCTGTTTTGACAAGTACATTCTGCCTTGATTAATTAATCATGTGCTTTCTGTTTCCAGTGTGGAATACATAGTTTGTGTAGCACAATTTTGTAGCATTATTTCCTTCCTATGGGAAAGTTGCTGATCACATGCAATAGCCAAAGTTGAAATCCATATTCATCCATGCTGGTGCAGAAGTTAGCTCAGTATGTTCAGCACTCATTGCAGAGATATGTGTTCATATGAAAGATTAGAAGGGCACATTCCAGCAAGGCTGACTGAACCGTCCCTCACTGTGAAGTTTATAAACATACCTGCATATTTACTTGGTTTTGCAGCACAAGAGGTGCAATTAACAGCACTGTTCCTGCACCAGATGGGGGTTGAAATTAGTTTGTTCGGATGGGGCATTCTTAGAACCTAAGCAATCCCTTCAAAAGATGTGCATAAACTATTAGTCCAAGAGGTAAATAAGTATGCAAATTCAAGACTGTGCAGCCAAAGTGTTCATGCTTGTATCCTGGCTTTGCCAGCAGACGATATAGTGATCCTGGTCAAATCATATAGGATCCCTTGCATTACTGTGCTGCCTACTGTGGGGTTTGCCTCTTTGCATGCTTGTAATTCCCTTGATAATGGAGAGAATGATGCTAGAATCATTCCCACGTTGTGTAACATCCTTCTGTAACATTTCGGTTTTTAAAATTACCAGGTTTAGAAATGTGACTTGCGTACTTTGCAAGTTAGTTTTATAAAATCAGATTGTTCTAGTACATGTTAAGAGCTGGAAGAGAAAGTGTTCAAATGCAGGAATTGCAATATTGGCGCAAATCCCAGCTTCCCCCCTTAAATACTGTGTGATCCTGGGCATCTCATTTAGGGGGTAATTCATGGATTATTTGCACCGAAAAAAACGGGATTTGAGCGCCATTCTGCCTGCAAATCCCCATTTGTTAAACAGGGATTTGCGGGCAGAATGGCGCACAAATCCCGTTTTTTTCGGCGCAAATAATCCATGAATTACCCCCTTAATCTTTTGTTGAATTGCCAGTCCTTAAACCTTTCAAAACCGTCAGCCCTTCAGGGTGATTTTCTTCACAGGGTATGTTCTTCATAAAAGCATTGCCCATAGTTTCACTGGCTATAGGGTTGCTCCACTATGATAGTGAGCATTGATCTACTGCACACCAAAGGTACTCGTTCCCTTGATCTCTAATGGCAACGCTATTTGAAAACCATGTCCCACTCCTACTCTGTCTGTCTGGATAGGGACACCTTCCTGGCAGCTTCTAATCTGCCTTCACTATCCATGCTATGCTATGTGCAGCTTCCTCCTTCCTTACGGACTGCTCTATCCATGCTTGAGCACTTTTGCATTCACTGTGGCGGCTAATGTGAGGTCTCTGCCTTCATTAATAATAAAGGGCTGCATACCTTCCCGGATGCTATTTGATAAAAAGTATCTTGTTTCTATACTAGAAGTGAAGTAACCTCTTTGCAGATTGCTAATGTTGGCCTTCTAAATGCTACTTGTTTATCATTCTGATTAGAGCAGGAATGGAGAGGGTAAGGGGACTTAAAGGGCGTAAACATGCTTGTCTTGAATGCTGCAAGGCAGCATAAGTATGTTATCACAGAGAATAAGGCCTCCAGGCAACACTGAGTATTCCCACACAGATGCCTCTCATATGCCAGGAGAAATGCGCACAGGCTATCAGTAAACTAATGCATTTCTTTGGCAAACTCATTGGCAACATGCAAAAGATGTCTTTTTGCCCATGCCCGTTCATACTTATCAGAATGCATCACTCTTGTTGGCCCATCAGACCCTTCTTGTCAGTCCCATATATATATATATATATATATATATATATATATATCTGCCTTTAAAAATTCACAACTGAGGGCCTAGCTTTAGTCATCCAACTCCTAAAGCTGGAATACCCGCCCATCAGCACTAAAAATAAAAGAATCTTGCATTGCTTTCCTCAACAGGCTAGAAGCATTAATATGCAATCAAGCCCCTTCCTATTTTCCTCATGGTGAATAGCTAGGCTGGCTCTAATGCCATCCATGTGCTAATTCTTTTCTTGTTCAATGTATTCTTGCACTAGCACCATTGCATCCGCTGCACTTGCGCCAAAATGCCACTGGGCTAATGTGCGCCTACACGTTTAAATGACTACCACTGAAAAGGTGCCTATTAAAATCACACCACAGCTGACACGTTTTCCACAAGAGACTGCTAAACCAATGCTACCAGGGCATGCAGCCTCATTGTCTTATCATTTAGACCAATAAATCGTTTATCTTGTAATTTATCTCCTTGCATTCCGAAACCCTAGTGTCAGTTAACTTTTTAGTCACAAGCGGACAACTTCTGGGGCTGTTCTATCGTGAAACATATTCATTTATTTTCAAAAACTAAATGCAATGTATAAGACACATTCACTAGAGCATTTTCCTGATCACTGAAATAGCCTAACAATTACATCGGTTGTTAGCGTAGCTCCTTGCCACATAGGACTAATGTATGTATTGACAACCATGAGTCATAATGAAAATATAATGACCCAACCAGATCTGAGCCCTGCGTTTACCAGCCTTCCCACTGAAATATCTAGCTGCTGCCCTCATTAATAAATATCCCCTTACCGTTGGGTTATTCCATGGTTAAGCTGCAACTACACTTGTGAGGTTTTCCAAATTCCATAATTTACAACAATGCTCAGAATGATTTTTTGCATTCTGCAATCGTTTTTTTCACCTTGTTTCTACATGAACAAAAAACTGTCTTTTACAGTACTTGTTTGGGTGCGATAAATACAACCTTGCAAGGCGTGATCATTTTTTTTTTCTCAACTTGGTGCAATCGTTAAAACTTGGCAGAGCTTATCTTACAGACCTGCCAACACACATTCCATTCGTCATAAATCATTGCATTCCTTCTCGTAGGCCATAATGAAAGCATGCTCCCTTTCTCTTGTCATCCCACTTACCATTAGTTTGAGGCTCTGTTTTTCTTTTTTAAAAACCCATTCAAAAGGGATACTTCTGTGCAGTGCATTCCTGGCCAGAAGACCACTCATTTGCGCTCTCGCCTTGCTTAAAACGAAAAACACAATTGCTATTCGTGTGCTAGTCTGCCCACTTCAATTTGCACATAGTCTTAGTTTCAACCACACACACAGACTGAGATTCCACAATACTGCCCTTCTTATCTCTCCTCATAAAATCCTTTTTGCACAGGCACTGTTCTTCATTAATCACTGTAACTAAATGCGATTTTCTGTTCTCTGAACTCTGCGCAGTTTCAGTGCCCACACACAAAGAGCAGCTCCTTTAAATCACTTATAACTTTGTCATTTAAATGCGAAAAACTATAGTTCTTAGCACGATTCATCAGTTATCTTGTCTACTATGAGGACATCTCAAATTTAACTCCATAGCTGCTGGTTTGAATTATAATATTTTTTTTTACGTGATGACTTACAGTGCAACAGCTTTTTACACTTATCTCGGAACTGTTTCACTCTTTTGAGATGAAATTACCACAAATTTGTATCACTTAAATCATAGCATCTAATCACCTATCGTAATGTAATTTTTTTGCAATTTCAAAACCTTGGCTTGACACCAATTTTTTGATTTAGCTTAAAATATCCCTTTTATACTAATTCCAATGTTTTTACAGTGCACACACAGTTATGCCATACAATGATCCACATGAACAGCCATAACATACAGCAATTAGACACACAACATAACATGACGTGACAAAGTCAGACACGATTCTGGTCGGCTGCATGCATGTCTGCCCCTCATGAATATTTTACTCTTGTTATTGATTTTTAAATGCTGTCAATGTTTTTGATCCCAAGTCTAGACTGCCATATTGTTCTTCCTCCCCGTGTCCCTGTCTCTATCGGCTAGGACAGTTACAGTCTGCCCCATCCCTATCTTATTTTCTATCCCCTTTACTCCAATTTTATCTTGGGCAAACCAGTATGGCTCACCTTAGTCTCTTAGTCTTGATCGTCCTGTCCTGGCTCTTAAGATGCTTTTTTTTTTTTATACTTTCTTTAACCTAAAAGGTTTTTAAAAGGTTTTGTGTTCAAACTCTTCGTTTCTGGATTTTTACAGTTTACAGTTTACTCTACACATCTTCTTTATTTGCAGTCGCGAGTATTGTGTCCAAGATTTTGGCGGTTGCAGTAACCCATGTAGTACGCCCACTTCCGATTAACCTTGCCCACCAAATCTCTTCGTCAAAGATATGTGCCGCTGCTAACGTCGTCTTCAGGTAAGAATTTCTTATAAACTCTACGCCTGGACAAGTTAGGAGTAGGTGTCTTGTGGTTTCTACCACCACTGGGTCTATGCAGAATCTGCATTTGTTTGTTGTTGCTAGACCTCTTATCTTGTGAATTTCGTTAGTGTGGAGTAAGTTGAGACGAGCTCTTAAAAAAGTGTTCCTCAATTTACGATCAGGATATCTTTTCACAAAGGGTTGGAGTTCATGTAATTTAAAGGTCATGAGTGGTAAATCGGCCACCAGTTTGTAAGAACCTGCTTGTTCCAAGGTGTTGACCCAATCAAGCTCGTTTAATTTCTTTTGAATTTTCATTGGGTTTTGCACCAGATCTTTTTTTGAGCAATTAATTTCATCCAGTTTCGCTTCTTGATCCTTGTACCACTGGGTCAGGACAGCGGAGCAACCACTTTCAGCTTCTACATCTATTGCTTCTAGTAGTTTCGAGCGTTTTTCAAGGAGTAATTTTCTGAAAAGCATCATGGTGTTCCTTTCTACTACTGCGGTCAACGAGAGCTGGCTCATTTCGCGTCTTATTAATACCAGAGGTGTGGAACTCGGTAGATTTAAAACTTCTCTCCAATATTGGCTTTCTAACATGGGCCAGATTTTTTTTGGAAGGCCAGGCATAGCTATAATTCCATACACAAGTGTGGGTGTGACCTTGGTTTTGTAAAATTCTATAACTGGTATAAGAGAAAAACGGCCAAATTTCTTGTCTATTACTTTTGCTTGAGATATTAAACTCTTTGTTTTTCTTAAGAGTTGTTTTTGCATGGCGTTTTCCTTTGGCGTATTATCCACCATGATACCCAGATATTTAAATTCTGTCACCTTTTCGATGGGTTCTCCTTCCAAAGTCCATGTGAAAAGATCACTTTTTGCTTTTCCTTTGCCAAAGAACAGAATCTTAGTCTTTGGCTTATTTATCTCCAAGCCATTTGCTGCGATATATGCAGCAAGGTTTGTCAGTTGTCTTTGCAACCCTATTGCTGTCTGATCTACTATAATGATATCGTCCGCATATAAAATTCTTGAGATTTTCGTGTTTCCAATTTGTGGAGGGAAGGAACGAACCATGTGCTCCGTTTCTTTATAGTCCCCTATAAAGGTCAAAAAGAGCGCCGGGGCCAACGGGCATCCTTGCTTGACTCCTCGGTTAGTAGGGATCTCATCAGAGAGTGTTCCTTGCTGGTCAAGCCTCACTTGGATTCTGGTGGCCGTATGAAGGGCTATGAGTGGTTGTAATATGCTTGCTGGACACTTCCAGACCCTTAGCTTTTCCCAAAGCCTCGATCTATTTACCTGGTCGAACGCTTGGCTAAGGTCGACGAAAGCCTTGTAAGTTCGTGGGCCGCCAGCAAGAGACTTGCTTTTTAAGATATTAACCGTGAGAATGTTGATGGTTGTTCCCACGTTCTTTTTGAACCCAGATTGAAACGGGTCGTTGCATGGCGCGTTGTCTGCCCATTTTTGGAAGTGTTTAAGGAGTAGAGATCCATAAACCTTGCCGATCACATTTAGCAAAGCGATTGGTCGAAAATTTCTGGGGTCATCTCTCACCCCCTTCTTGAAAATAGGGACAATCACCGCATTTGTCCAGGATTTTGGTAGAGCTTTCGCTGTGGTCACTCTTCGAATGACTGCACTTATAAACTTTGACCAGGCCTCCGGATGTTCTTTTAAGTGCACGTTGGTCAGGCCGTCGGGCCCAGGGGCTCTTGAGTTTTTCAACTTTTTCAAGATGTATAAGATATCTTCTACATCGTGGAGCTCCACCCACAGAGATTGGTTTTGTTCCTGGATAATGATGTTGTTTGCAGCGACGTCGAAGAAGAGATTTTCAAAATGGATTTTCCACTTTGTTTCCGAAATGCCATTGATCAGGGCATCTGAGTTGATTTGATCAGTCGCATTTATCAGAGCCCAGAAATCTCGAGGATTTTTGAAGGACACACACCGTAGCATGTCTTCTGAGTCCTTTTGATACATGATGTGTCGGCGCTCTATCAGCCAGGACTTGTAGGCCCTTAATTCACAGGTCCAGTCTTGTTTATCGATGTTTGAACCGGATTTCGTGTATCTTCTTTTTAGCTTTCTAAGTTTTCGTCTTCTGATGACCAAAATTTGGTCATACGTGTGTATTGACTTGTTTGTAGTTGTACTGTTTTTAATTTTTGGTTTCATGAAAACGTTTAGCAGGTCACTATAGTCCGGTTGTGCAAAGGCGCCTTCCAACAGATCTCGCTTTATGTAGTTGGTTGTTAGGGAGATGACATTTTTTTGACTCAAAGCGAGCCGATTTCCTTTAGGATTCGTTTTAAGCTTTGGAGCGCACATTGTTTTTTCAGTTGCAGTGACTGGCCAAGTTAGGCATAGCAGATTGTGATCGCTCGCCTTAGTTTTTTGAATGTCAAAGGATGCAATGATCGGCAGGAGTGTGGATGAAACGTAGATGTAATCAATTGTGGCCATAACATTTCTACCTTCCCATGTTGGAGGCAGATTTGTCGTTTGAAATGACGTGGCCACATTTTCAAGATTTTTTAATTTCATCAAAGCTGACCATTTTTCACCTCTCAATTCGGCCTTTGTTCTCGCCTTGCCTGAAAATTTCTTAGCACATACGGCGTTTAAATCTCCACAGATAAGCAGATGGACCTCAGAGTATTCAATGTAAGCCTTGTCAATTTCTTTTTCTACTGAGTCCAGAAAGTCTTTATCCGAAATGGCATCCGGATTCCAGTACAGGTTTATGATAATCAGGGATGTTGTCACTGATTTGGTCGTTATGGTGTTCCAGTAGTTCCATTTTATCTGTACTGAGATCATAAGTAATGATGACGTCAGGATGTTTAACAATTCCATTCCTTTTCCATTTCTGATTGCGATTAACAACCCTGAGGAGGGTCTCCCCTTTGATCCCTTTTTTGCTGTTTCAAAGGCTATATCATATCCGTCTAGGGTGGGCTTTGTAGTTAACCAAGTCTCCTGTAAACACAGGATATCGAAAGAAGGCAAGTCAACATCACTCTGTACTGTAAGGTGCTTAAATCCACGGGTGTTCCACGAGCCTAGTTTGGCTCGTTTGATGTTTGTTCCTCGTGTAGAGTCGTCGTAGAGCTTTGTGGGAACGAGTTGCTATTTCTTTTGTGTGGTCAAGGCTTTGGGAAGCCAGGCCCAGAGATTTTGCAAAGGATTTGATTTTTCTTTGTCTTTTCCATCTTTTTGCAATGTTTTCACATTCTGCGTACATGTTCTTTTGATTTGTATTGGTGGACCTCTTGGATTTCTTTCATATTTTGTTATTGACTCGTTCAATCTTCCTTTATCGTTGGTTTTAGATATTCGAGATGTTTCCAGTTTTCTTGCAGCTTCTGGTCGAGGACTTCTCTTTTCCACACTAAATGTCTTCTCTGTGTCTAGTGATAGGGGTTTTATGTTGTTTTTCTGCCCCAATACTTGTTTTTGAATCTTCATTTCACAAGATCTAGAGTCTTTAGAGGAGTCTGTTCTTTTGCACCAGATCTTTTTTTGAGCAATTAATTTCATCCAGTTTCGCTTCTTGATCCTTGAACCACTGGGTCAAGACAGCGGAGCAACCACTTTCAGCTTCTACATCTATTGCTTCTAGTAGTTTCGAGCGTTTTTCAAGGAGTAATTTTCTGAAAAGCATCATGGTGTTCCTTTCTACTACTGCGGTCAACGAGAGCTGGCTCATTTCGCGTCTTATTAATACCAGAGGTGTGGAACTCGGTAGATTTAAAACTTCTCTCCAATATTGGCTTTCTAACATGGGCCAGATTTTTTTTGGAAGGCCAGGCATAGCTTCAATTCCATACACAAGTGTGGGTGTGACCTTGGTTTTGTAAAATTCTATAACTGGTATAAGAGAAAAACGGCCAAATTTCTTGTCTATTACTTTTGCTTGAGATATTAAACTCTTTGTTTTTCTTAAGAGTTGTTTTTGCATGGCGTTTTCCTTTGGCGTATTATCCACCATGATACCCAGATATTTAAATTCTGTCACCTTTTCGATGGGTTCTCCTTCCAAAGTCCATGTGAAAAGATCACTTTTTGCTTTTCCTTTGCCAAAGAACAGAATCTTAGTCTTTGGCTTATTTATCTCCAAGCCATTTGCTGCGATATATGCAGCAAGGTTTGTCAGTTGTCTTTGCAACCCTATTGCTGTCTGATCTACTATAATGATATCGTCCGCATATAAAATTCTTGAGATTTTCGTGTTTCCAATTTGTGGAGGGAAGGAACGAACCATGTGCTCCGTTTCTTTATAGTCCCCTATAAAGGTCAAAAAGAGCGCCGGGGCCAACGGGCATCCTTGCTTGACTCCTCGGTTAGTAGGGATCTCATCAGAGAGTGTTCCTTGCTGGTCAAGCCTCACTTGGATTCTGGTGGCCGTATGAAGGGCTATGAGTGGTTGTAATATGCTTGCTGGACACTTCCAGACCCTTAGCTTTTCCCAAAGCCTCGATCTATTTACCTGGTCGAACGCTTGGCTAAGGTCGACGAAAGCCTTGTAAGTTCGTGGGCCGCCAGCAAGAGACTTGCTTTTTAAGATATTAACCGTGAGAATGTTGATGGTTGTTCCCACGTTCTTTTTGAACCCAGATTGAAACGGGTCGTTGCATGGCGCGTTGTCTGCCCATTTTTGGAAGTGTTTAAGGAGTAGAGATCCATAAACCTTGCCGATCACATTTAGCAAAGCGATTGGTCGAAAATTTCTGGGGTCATCTCTCACCCCCTTCTTGAAAATAGGGACAATCACCGCATTTGTCCAGGATTTTGGTAGAGCTTTCGCTGTGGTCACTCTTCGAATGACTGCACTTATAAACTTTGACCAGGCCTCCGGATGTTCTTTTAAGTGCACGTTGGTCAGGCCGTCGGGCCCAGGGGCTCTTGAGTTTTTCAACTTTTTCAAGATGTATAAGATATCTTCTACATCGTGGAGCTCCACCCACAGAGATTGGTTTTGTTCCTGGATAATGATGTTGTTTGCAGCGACGTCGAAGAAGAGATTTTCAAAATGGATTTTCCACTTTGTTTCCGAAATGCCATTGATCAGGGCATCTGAGTTGATTTGATCAGTCGCATTTATCAGAGCCCAGAAATCTCGAGGATTTTTGAAGGACACACACCGTAGCATGTCTTCTGAGTCCTTTTGATACATGATGTGTCGGCGCTCTATCAGCCAGGACTTGTAGGCCCTTAATTCACAGGTCCAGTCTTGTTTATCGATGTTTGAACCGGATTTCGTGTATCTTCTTTTTAGCTTTCTAAGTTTTCGTCTTCTGATGACCAAAATTTGGTCATACGTGTGTATTGACTTGTTTGTAGTTGTACTGTTTTTAATTTTTGGTTTCATGAAAACGTTTAGCAGGTCACTATAGTCCGGTTGTGCAAAGGCGCCTTCCAACAGATCTCGCTTTATGTAGTTGGTTGTTAGGGAGATGACATTTTTTTGACTCAAAGCGAGCCGATTTCCTTTAGGATTCGTTTTAAGCTTTGGAGCGCACATTGTTTTTTCAGTTGCAGTGACTGGCCAAGTTAGGCATAGCAGATTGTGATCGCTCGCCTTAGTTTTTTGAATGTCAAAGGATGCAATGATTGGCAGGAGTGTGGATGAAACGTAGATGTAATCAATTGTGGCCATAACATTTCTACCTTCCCATGTTGGAGGCAGATTTGTCGTTTGAAATGACGTGGCCACATTTTCAAGATTTTTTAATTTCATCAAAGCTGACCATTTTTCACCTCTCAATTCGGCCTTTGTTCTCGCCTTGCCTGAACATTTCTTAGCACATACGGCGTTTAAATCTCCACAGATAAGCAGATGGACCTCAGAGTATTCAATGTAAGCCTTGTCAATTTCTTTTTCTACTGAGTCCAGAAAGTCTTTATCCGAAATGGCATCCGGATTCCAGTACAGGTTTATGATAATCAGGGATGTTGTCACTGATTTGGTCGTTATGGTGTTCCAGTAGTTCCATTTTATCTGTACTGAGATCATAAGTAATGATGACGTCAGGATGTTTAACAATTCCATTCCTTTTCCATTTCTGATTGCGATTAACAACCCTGAGGAGGGTCTCCCCTTTGATCCCTTTTTTGCTGTTTCAAAGGCTATATCATATCCGTCTAGGGTGGGCTTTGTAGTTAACCAAGTCTCCTGTAAACACAGGATATCGAAAGAAGGCAAGTCAACATCACTCTGTACTGTAAGGTGCTTAAATCCACGGGTGTTCCACGAGCCTAGTTTGGCTCGTTTGATGTTTGTTCCTCGTGTAGAGTCGTCGTAGAGCTTTGTGGGAACGAGTTGCTATTTCTTTTGTGTGGTCAAGGCTTTGGGAAGCCAGGCCCAGAGATTTTGCAAAGGATTTGATTTTTCTTTGTCTTTTCCATCTTTTTGCAATGTTTTCACATTCTGCGTACATGTTCTTTTGATTTGTATTGGTGGACCTCTTGGATTTCTTTCATATTTTGTTATTGACTCGTTCAATCTTCCTTTATCGTTGGTTTTAGATATTCGAGATGTTTCCAGTTTTCTTGCAGCTTCTGGTCGAGGACTTCTCTTTTCCACACTAAATGTCTTCTCTGTGTCTAGTGATAGGGGTTTTATGTTGTTTTTCTGCCCCAATACTTGTTTTTGAATCTTCATTTCACAAGATCTAGAGTCTTTAGAGGAGTCTGTTCTTTTGCACCAGATCTTTTTTTGAGCAATTAATTTCATCCAGTTTCGCTTCTTGATCCTTGAACCACTGGGTCAGGACAGCGGAGCAACCACTTTCAGCTTCTACATCTATTGCTTCTAGTAGTTTCGAGCGTTTTTCAAGGAGTAATTTTCTGAAAAGCATCATGGTGTTCCTTTCTACTACTGCGGTCAACGAGAGCTGGCTCATTTCGCGTCTTATTAATACCAGAGGTGTGGAACTCGGTAGATTTAAAACTTCTCTCCAATATTGGCTTTCTAACATGGGCCAGATTTTTTTTGGAAGGCCAGGCATAGCTTCAATTCCATACACAAGTGTGGGTGTGACCTTGGTTTTGTAAAATTCTATAACTGGTATAAGAGAAAAACGGCCAAATTTCTTGTCTATTACTTTTGCTTGAGATATTAAACTCTTTGTTTTTCTTAAGAGTTGTTTTTGCATGGCGTTTTCCTTTGGCGTATTATCCACCATGATACCCAGATATTTAAATTCTGTCACCTTTTCGATGGGTTCTCCTTCCAAAGTCCATGTGAAAAGATCACTTTTTGCTTTTCCTTTGCCAAAGAACAGAATCTTAGTCTTTGGCTTATTTATCTCCAAGCCATTTGCTGCGATATATGCAGCAAGGTTTGTCAGTTGTCTTTGCAACCCTATTGCTGTCTGATCTACTATAATGATATCGTCCGCATATAAAATTCTTGAGATTTTCGTGTTTCCAATTTGTGGAGGGAAGGAACGAACCATGTGCTCCGTTTCTTTATAGTCCCCTATAAAGGTCAAAAAGAGCGCCGGGGCCAACGGGCATCCTTGCTTGACTCCTCGGTTAGTAGGGATCTCATCAGAGAGTGTTCCTTGCTGGTCAAGCCTCACTTGGATTCTGGTGGCCGTATGAAGGGCTATGAGTGGTTGTAATATGCTTGCTGGACACTTCCAGACCCTTAGCTTTTCCCAAAGCCTCGATCTATTTACCTGGTCGAACGCTTGGCTAAGGTCGACGAAAGCCTTGTAAGTTCGTGGGCCGCCAGCAAGAGACTTGCTTTTTAAGATATTAACCGTGAGAATGTTGATGGTTGTTCCCACGTTCTTTTTGAACCCAGATTGAAACGGGTCGTTGCATGGCGCGTTGTCTGCCCATTTTTGGAAGTGTTTAAGGAGTAGAGATCCATAAACCTTGCCGATCACATTTAGCAAAGCGATTGGTCGAAAATTTCTGGGGTCATCTCTCACCCCCTTCTTGAAAATAGGGACAATCACCGCATTTGTCCAGGATTTTGGTAGAGCTTTCGCTGTGGTCACTCTTCGAATGACTGCACTTATAAACTTTGACCAGGCCTCCGGATGTTCTTTTAAGTGCACGTTGGTCAGGCCGTCGGGCCCAGGGGCTCTTGAGTTTTTCAACTTTTTCAAGATGTATAAGATATCTTCTACATCGTGGAGCTCCACCCACAGAGATTGGTTTTGTTCCTGGATAATGATGTTGTTTGCAGCGACGTCGAAGAAGAGATTTTCAAAATGGATTTTCCACTTTGTTTCCGAAATGCCATTGATCAGGGCATCTGAGTTGATTTGATCAGTCGCATTTATCAGAGCCCAGAAATCTCGAGGATTTTTGAAGGACACACACCGTAGCATGTCTTCTGAGTCCTTTTGATACATGATGTGTCGGCGCTCTATCAGCCAGGACTTGTAGGCCCTTAATTCACAGGTCCAGTCTTGTTTATCGATGTTTGAACCGGATTTCGTGTATCTTCTTTTTAGCTTTCTAAGTTTTCGTCTTCTGATGACCAAAATTTGGTCATACGTGTGTATTGACTTGTTTGTAGGTGTACTGTTTTTAATTTTTGGTTTCATGAAAACTTTTAGCAGGTCACTATAGTCCGGTTGTGCAAAGGCGCCTTCCAACAGATCTCGCTTTATGTAGTTGGTTGTTAGGGAGATGACATTTTTTTGACTCAAAGCGAGCCGATTTCCTTTAGGATTCGTTTTAAGCTTTGGAGCGCACATTGTTTTTTCAGTTGCAGTGACTGGCCAAGTTAGGCATAGCAGATTGTGATCGCTCGCCTTAGTTTTTTGAATGTCAAAGGATGCAATGATCGGCAGGAGTGTGGATGAAACGTAGATGTAATCAATTGTGGCCATAACATTTCTACCTTCCCATGTTGGAGGCAGATTTGTCGTTTGAAATGACGTGGCCACATTTTCAAGATTTTTTAATTTCATCAAAGCTGACCATTTTTCACCTCTCAATTCGGCCTTTGTTCTCGCCTTGCCTGAAAATTTCTTAGCACATACGGCGTTTAAATCTCCGCAGATAAGCAGATGGACCTCAGAGTATTCAATGTAAGCCTTGTCAATTTCTTTTTCTACTGAGTCCAGAAAGTCTTTATCCGAAATGGCATCCGGATTCCAGTACAGGTTTATGATAATCAGGGATGTTGTCACTGATTTGGTCGATATGGTGTTCCAGTAGTTCCATTTTATCTGTACTGAGATCATAAGTAATGATGACGTCAGGATGTTTAACAATTCCATTCCTTTTCCATTTCTGATTGCGATTAACAACCCCGAGGAGGGTCTCCCCTTTGATCCCTTTTTTGCTGTTTCAAAGGCTATATCATATCCGTCTAGGGTGGGCTTTGTAGTTAACCAAGTCTCCTGTAAACACAGGATATCGAAAGAAGGCAAGTCAACATCACTCTGTACTGTAAGGTGCTTAAATCCACGGGTGTTCCACGAGCCTAGTTTGGCTCGTTTGATGTTTGTTCCTCGTGTAGAGTCGTCGTAGAGCTTTGTGGGAACGAGTTGCTATTTCTTTTGTGTGGTCAAGGCTTTGGGAAGCCAGGCCCAGAGATTTTGCAAAGGATTTGATTTTTCTTTGTCTTTTCCATCTTTTTGCAATGTTTTCACATTCTGCGTACATGTTCTTTTGATTTGTATTGGTGGACCTCTTGGATTTCTTTCATATTTTGTTATTGACTCGTTCAATCTTCCTTTATCGTTGGTTTTAGATATTCGAGATGTTTCCAGTTTTCTTGCAGCTTCTGGTCGAGGACTTCTCTTTTCCACACTAAATGTCTTCTCTGTGTCTAGTGATAGGGGTTTTATGTTGTTTTTCTGCCCCAATACTTGTTTTTGAAACTTCTTTTCACAAGATCTAGAGTCTTTAGAGGAGTCTGTTCTTTTCCTTAAATTGCGGTAGGAAGAGCTGGCTTTCCAGCGTTCAGGTTTTTGTGTAGCTCTGACTGCTTCGGTTTCACTTAGGTCATATCCTAATTTCATTAACTGTTTTAAGGAATCACGTAATTTCTGTTTCACTGATGTTGATGAGATGAATAAATATGCAGTTGCTTGACGACCTTCGTGTATTGGTTCCACTAGTAACAAGTCTCTTGATTCCACCGATCTCAATTTAGGGATACTATGAAGCAGTTCCATTACCGTTCTTCTGTTGAGGATTACATACTCTCGACAGTTTCCAATTTGTTCCAATTTAAAGGCGGGAACACCCCTCCTCGGGTCAAGTTTTGGTTTGGAAGTGACCCCACTATCCTCATGATCTCTTTCCTTAAGATGCTTTAAATCATAGCAATTTTTCTATTTCTTCACTCACCTTTCCCACCGTTCGTCTCCTGACCCTCGCAATCTCCACCTTCCTCAGGTTTTTGTCTGGTCAGCTGCCCGCAGGAATGAGAAGGGATATGTTAATAAAAACGGGTCCCTTCAGGCCCCGACTGCAGTCTCAATTACACTACCATTGTCTACGGGGAGCTTCACAGTCTACTCAGCCCGAAATGGCGAAGGACTCATGATATTGCCGAAGACCTAGAGTTACTTTGTGTCAAAGGCCATTAGGTGTCTTATTTTAATCAATAATTGATGGTCAAAAACCATCCCCTTGCTACCAAGTGTACTGGAGGGCGGAGCAACCTCTGACGGGCCCATGGGTCAGAGCTCACCCTCAAGTACTTTTAAGACGAGATAGCTGCACCTTGAGGTGGATGGGGTGCTGGATTCACATACTCCAACACCAATAAATAGAGACAACTCAAGGATTTGGCAAAGAGACTGTAAAGTTCATCAAGTTTTATTTCATGCCGTGCTGACACATAGCACAACCAGCGTCGTGGTCAAATGCTCGGAATCAACCACCCACCAGGCTCAAAACAGAGCTCCTTTTTATAGCTCTCAGAGGGAGCATCCTGCCCCCACCTACCTACGCAGTCTAGGCAAACTCATCGTTAAGCATTAGCTCACCAGGCAATTAATTTTTAATTGAACTAAACCTTCAAAATGAAATACAATCTGCGCACAGAAAAGGCCCAATTATATGTCTGGTTTCTGCCCCTTCGTCACATTTCTGAAAGCATGCTATCTTTGACTGTTTCAACTTTGAAACTACCTCATTCTACAAACTCTGAATCATTGCTTAATTTCTCTCATTTTAGCCACATTTTCAGTTACATGCATTTTCAGTAAAAGGTATTGTCAGCGCACTTTTCTGTCTGTGTACAGAAAAGCTTATTTATCCATTCTGTGCCTTACCACCTTACCACATCATAATAATGATATTTTCGACCTTATAAACACAACGCCCTTTTGAATACTAGCATATACTAACATTATGAATACCATTTTCACATAATTATGCCACCAAATTAGTCCATACAAATGTATCTGCTTAGGTTTAAGTGGGGGGGGCTGCCCCATACTGCATTCAGTTGTTTGTACCCTATTTTCGTCTCAGCTCCTCCATTACACCTGTATTAACCTTGGACATGGGCAGCATAGCTCTTGTCTCATCCATGCAAGCCTGAGTTTCAACTAATTCAGCACACTGACTTTCTCTGCAGCGCTGATGACACCCTTGAATTCTTTGTTCTCTCTAACGTGGCTGTAAATTTACCCCAAAATGTCCACTTCTTATTGTTATATTTCTGCGTTGTGCAAGCATTATGTCTTCTTAGGTGTCTTGCGTTTCAGCGTATACATATATGTATTTGTTGAGTATGTGTGCTCTAGTGTCTATTTAATGAAAGAATATTCTTCATGTCCAAGCGCAGTTTGACCTCGTGTCCATGTAACATTTGTGTAGTGAGTGCATGTCTTCTTCATGTCTAATGTGTCTATGTGTATCAGGTTCAACGACTGTGTCATTTCCATGTGTCATTTTTGGTTACAACATGTCCATGTCTGCAAAAGCTTGCAGATTCATCTCTTCTTCAATTGTCCCGTGGTAAGGTCGGTAGGGGTGTCTCAGCGAATACCGTCTCCCATGCTTGCTGTACAGCGGCAGAGAAAGGACAGGTTCCATAAATGGTGCACGTCTTCCATCCCTACAATATTGAGGCAGGGGTGGAGGCAAAGTGAAGCAGTTGGCAGTGGCCTTCTTCGTTGTCTTGCTGGATTGTGTGCTTTTTCTGCTTCAGTATGTGGGAAACTGTATCACTCTGCATGGCGTTTGAAAACATTGAGGTGCGCTATCTCTCACCGCCTCTGGGGACGCTGTGAGAGTGGAAGGGTTCCACCCCCCTGTTTCCTGTTAAAGCCTCTTCTGTGCCACAAAGCAGCTGCAAAGTAGCGGCAAAGTGAAGCAGTTGGCAGTTTGCGGCTCGTGGGGAGCACCAACGCCAACTGGACTGACTGCAGCAAAATATGTTCTCCTCTATCCCTCGGCCGGACTAGTTGTTAAAACCATAAGTACTCAGTTTAAAGCACAATGGATTGTCAATATCACTACTGTATTGTCTGCAATGGCTACAACCAGGAAGTGTGCCTCAGTGTGCCTCGTTGTTTGAAAACTTGTGACTGTATTCTGCTAGCTTTTCTTCAACCTCGGGTTTCCTGAGAGCTGTCGGGAGACTGCGGGGGCCTCTCCTGGTGGCGGTTACAGGAGCTGGCCTAACTATCAGTTGAGAATCTTAGCCGAGGACAGTGAGACAAAGTCCAGTTGCTGAGGACACTGAGCGTGGGGGTTACCCCGCTACATGTACATCTGCCGGGAGTAACTGATTGCCGAGCAGTGTTAGTGAGGGCTCCTAGCGAGGTTAGCTCTCACCTCTTGTTGCTGACGCATCTGTGTCTGAGCATTTAAGGGCAACTGTGCTTGGCAGTTTGCCTAAGGCAATCTAACTGCTGCATAAGTAAAATCTATAGGTCTGGATAACCTACTTGACTTTTTTGGAAGGCCACTACTATGGCGGAAGAGGGACTCAAAGTGCTGAGCTCCTGATAGCAGGCACCTCACTGGCTCCGGCGGTTGATCAGACAGAAGGAGGGGTGATCAGCACAGTGGAGGTGCCGTCAGAGGGGGCAGAGCTAGATATTATGAGTGGGCCTTCATTGCTAAGCCACTGTCCTTCAGACATTAGAGTGGAAATAGGATGCGTGACGCCCCCCCCTGAGAACATTCTCCAAAAGGTGTTGGAACATGGGCTGGATAACGGAATCTTACCTCCCAGTAACTCACAGGAATCAGATCTCATCACCACAAGATCGAACCAGGGCGAGGGAACCCGGGGTGAATTTGTGGGACCATCAAACTTACTAAGAACAAATACGCAGGGGGAGGAAGTGCGGGAAGCCTCAGAGGAGGTCTGATTAGTAACCCCCATGAAGTCGCCTCCAGTGGTTTATTTGGAAATCCAACTCCAGCGCACCACCAGCTATAAAAAAATCGGCACACCCTATGGGTAAACCACTATGGAAGCCTCTGTCACTTACTTCCGATAATTAGTCTCTAAACAGAGATTTATTTTTAGGAAAGTAGAAAATAAGACAACACAGTCAGTACCACAGTCTCAACCAAGTCTGAAAGGTACCCAGGGTATAGATTCTCCAGGCAATTTAAGAATAAAACTGCTTTGAATAAACAAGATGGCCCTAGTGAGTTGACGACTAGGAGCAGTGGGGGTTGCCTGGAGGCTACAGAACCTACAATGGATGAGCAATATAAACAAAATTTACCAGCAGAGGAGCTTGCTATCCTGAACAAAACTACTATTGTGGAGCCCCTCTGAGTATTAGATGTACCACCCTCAGAAGAAGATCTCCTAATGGTTATTGAAGTGGCTCAATTAGAAGAGCAGAGTAAGAAAAAACCTGACAAAGAAAAATAATCCACCATGGATATGGAATCAATAGTGGCCTTAACACTTACTCTAGTGCCCTACATGAAACTCCATGAGTCACTAAACAATCAGATAAGAGACAAATCCACTATTTGGGACATGCTGCACTCCAAGATGGTCTTTTTGAAAGGTTTTGTCACAGCAATCCAAACGAACCTGGAGAAAAACACAGAGCTGATTACGGACATTTTGCACAGCATAATTGACCCTATCATTCAAGAAAAAAATAAAAGAAAAGCTGGTATGGATAGACTGAAAGACCTGAGTGTCATTCAAGTTAAAGCTAAAGAGTTGCGAGCTAGCCCAGATATAATTGAGATTGATCGGGTGGAAAAGGGGGCCGCCCAAATCAAAATTCTGTAAGAAATAAGAACTATTCGGCTGCTCAAGTCCTGGACTCTGTGAAGGAACCATTGATGGTGAGTCTGGATATTTCCCATGTTGAAGGGAATGTCCCTGAAATGGAAAGAGTTGCACAGGTCCAAAAGGACAGGGCTCAGTCAAAAAGGAAAGCAGAGGGTCCGTTGGAGGAGGATAGGGTTTTAGTCCCGAGACTACCTAAGGAGAAAAAATATGAGATATTTACCAAATTGAGTGAGGTGGGGCAACAATCTCAATCTACCCACACAAAAAGAGAGCTCTTAAAGGCTAAGCTGGCGAAACAGAAAAAACAAGAAAAGAAAGCCATTGCACCACTTGAGAAATTGAGGCAACCCTCTAAAGTACAGAGCTCGCTACACTTGGTAAGAAACACAAGCTGCTCAGTCAGAGGGGTCGTATTAAGACAAGCGGACATGCCATGTCAAATCCTTGGCCCTTAGATAGACAAAGGGAGGTCGACACTTCAGAAGAGCAGGATGGTAGCCAGAGCCAGCTCAACATGATCTATTCGTCCGAGAAAATAAGGGAGGTAGATCAGATGGAGGACCTCCTGAATCTCTCCACTTACACAATCACTGAGGGTGAAGAAAGTGGATCTGACGGTGATATGGGGGAACTGGAGATTCAGGCCTACTGAAGACCAAAATGAAGATTCTAGTGAATTGGACGAGGCATCTGATGTGGAGGAAAATCCGGCTTTGCCATCTAGTCTGGAGGAGAGGTCATGTAAAAGGAAAATTATCCAAATTCAAAAACACTCAGTCATACTAGCCGAAAAAGTTAAATGGGTGCAATCTGAAAGGGTAGAAGAGGAAGAAGATGAGACCACACAATTTGTCCCCAATTTGTCCCCTTTAAAGTCCCTAATGGCGCAAGTAGTAAAATCAGTCAAAATTAAATACAGTCAGTTACACAGGCCTAAAAAAGAAAACTAGATTTGCCTGTGAGGGACGAAGAATGGGAAGAGCAACCCGTGAAATTTGTCCCCTTAAAAGTTACAAACAGTTCTAAAAGGAAAATGTGTACATTACACACCATGGAGGAAAAAAGAGCTATGACACATAGTCAGCCTAAAAAGGCCAACAAAGAGTCCAGATGTCTTGAAACCGAAGGGGTGAACCTGCACAGAGGAGGACATATGGGGTGTGAAGAAAAGGACAATAATACATATTGCTTACTTTTGGAACGAATCTGGTTGAGAAGGGATGATTTAGTACTAAATAGGGCAAACACTCTTCGTTTACTCCTTTGTATTCCGGTGTTTAGGGGCATTGAATCGAGAGATTTTCACTTAATTGAGTTTCCTGAGGAGGAAAGATTGTATAAAGTGATAATTTACGTTGCAACTAGGGGAAGAAGAACATGTTGATGCAAGATGCTGGGAGATTATTACCCACAGGCTTTGCCTTGTCTAACTATGACAAAAAGGACAATACCTGTGATAATTACAATGAACAACGTAACGACACCCCCGTGGGTGGAAGTGCTAGAAGTTCTAAGAGAGCCGGGTTGAAAACATCAGAAACTAATAGGAGCATGGGTCAGAATGCCCAAGGCCTATGGCCTCTAGAAATCCCTGATAAAAACATGAACTTTCAAATTACAGTAGAGAACCGGAGAAAACTGAACCCGAGAATTCAGCTTAAAGAGCCCATGACAGTTGGAAGTAAGGAGGAAAACTGGTCTTGGCTGGCCGGAGCCCTAGCTGGGGAGAGTGGTTCAACATAGCGATCAAAATCTGCTCAAGAGGTTCAATTGGAGTTTCAGGTCAATCAAGTTTTGCGAGGCTTTGCCCATCTCTTTGGAGCTGGAGACTTGAAATTCGAGGAGTACGATATTGTATGTCTCCAGGAGACTTGGATGCGGAACTTAACATTATAAGAGGGCTACTCAGTTAACATAAATCCGTCAATCAAGGGGCTGAGTGGCCGACTTGTGGCAGGGCTTCTATTGGCACTAAAAAACAAGCATAAGCATAAGCTTTCACGTGATCAGGGAGTATTGTCCATCGCCTCTGATACAAGTGTTGTTAGTGCGTCCAGGCCTCGCGGAACGGGAAGAACAGAAGAACCTTCTTATCCTGAATTTATATTGGAACGTCGCCTCGTCTATTGCTCAGGACTTTGTAAAAACAGTCCTGGAACTAATTGAGGATGTTATGGAGACAAGGGGCAACATGGATGTTCTTATTTGTGGTGGGGATTTAAATATCCATTGCTTCGGTGACAGTGCGTCTCTTGTAACAAACCCCAGCCTCAATGCATCCCCACAGGTCAGAGAGGTCTCATTTTGAGGGCTGAACGGGAAGGTAAAAATATTCACATTGTAAATGTACAGGTGGAAGGAGACATTCCGGCCTAAATTATATGGAGGAGAGGAAGGGAGGAAAAAACCTTAGATAATATATTCGCGTCAGAAAATCTGTTTGTGAATGTGTCGAACTTCCGGATCATCAAGACTAATAAAAGTGATCACGACATGTTGTCCGTGACATTGAAGAAATGGGCAAAGGCGTAGCCCCCAATGGGCCCTGTCGATTTATTAATCGAAGCAGGATGCAATAGACTTAATATATGTAAGGACAGAAAGAGGCAAGAGGATGAGTGCTTAAAGTTTATTACATTCAAAGAGTTGGAGCGGGTAAATGGCAAGAGTGGCTTCGGCAAACATCATTCCTTTAATGTGGAAGTTGCAAAGAAAAAGAAAGATTTGAAAAGGAAATTTGTTTGCCCCAACTACTCGGTTTAATGACATTAATATTCACATCGATCTATTTAAATTTGTGCGCAAGCTAAAATTAAAAAAGTTTTTTGCAACTAAAGCACTGACTATCAGAAATCTACACAGGTACAACAAAGTGACCTCACCATCAAAGAAATCGAAGAGATACACCTTCTCAGATCGATTGGAGAATCAGAAGACTTTGATATACTGCAAGTTCTTCGAGACTTGAATATACTACCCGACATGCTGCCAAACAAACAATTGAAGCCCACATCAAAATGTGTGCCCCAGCTGCCAACTGACAACATCATTGACACCTTTTATAAAGCAGTAACAAAGGATTTCTACAAATTGAAAAGGAGGAAACATCAAAAGGCACCAATACAAAATCTGTCCCCTGAAGAACACAGAGCTTTACAAGATTTAGCATCAGACCTATCCATAGTAATAAAGGAAGCTGACAAAGGGGGCAATATTGTTATAATGGAAAGACTCGATTACTTGGAAATGGCTAGATGACATTTGGAAACACCTGGTTGTTATAAGTTACTATCGACTAATCCAAAAAAACAAATTGTGCAAAAATTGGAGCAGGAAATACAGAATTGGCACAGAAAAGGCATTTTGACAGATGAGGAAAAGAGTTTCCTGTTCATCAAGGAACCGGTAATACCAACTATGTATTTTTTGCCGAAAGTGCATAAGGACTATGACAAAATACCCAAGGGCCGGCCCATCCTAAGTGGTATTGGGTGGGCAACGGAAAACATTTCACAATACCTAGATAACATCTTAAGACCAAGACCGAGTACGTTAAAAGCATATCTAAAAGATACCACTGATGTAATTCTCAAACTCAAAACTATTGAATGGAAGGAAAACTATCTATTGGCAAGTCTGGACGTTAAGGCACTCTACACATCCAATCAACATCAATGGGCAATCAAGACCATAGACCATACCTTCAAAGGGGATTCATCATCATCACCATACCAACAAGTACAAATGATGAAAAAAATGCTTGAACTAACTTTTGAATGCAATATATTTAATTTCAACAACGGCTACTACAGACAAACCAAAGGTGTAGCAATGGGCATAAAATACGCTCCAGCATTAGCAAACATCTTAGGTTTCTTTGAGGACACCGTCATTTACCAGGACGTGACATATCAGAAAGAATTACTAAGATGGATGCGATACATCGATGATGTTTTGATTGTTTGGAGAGGCACCCAATTTGAATTCAACAAGTTTACAAATCGCATCAATAACAATCGGCTGGGAATACAATTTTCTGGAAGCTGTGATGCCCACTCAAGTAACTTTCTTGATCTAACAATCTACATAGATCATAATGAACTAAAAACGTGTACTTTCAGAAAACACACTGAAGCTAATTCCACACTACACGCCAAGAGTTGTCATCAAAGATCCACCATCCTCAATATACCCACAGGAGAGTTCATCCGAGCAAGAAAAAATTGTCAAACAACTGCAGCCTTTGAAAAAGAATGCGCATTGCTGGAAACTAGGTTCAAGGCAAGAGGATACTCAGAAGATTGTGTGAAACGAGCAATGAACAAAAGTAGAGCACTAACACAAGAACAGACTCTAGCACCAAGTACCAAACGAATTGAACAGCCAAAAGTGGAGTTCATTACCAACTTTAGCAGTAACCACAAACTTTTAAATAAAATCCTCTCCAAACACTGGCATCTTTTAAAATTGGACGAGAATATAAAGAACCACGTTGACCCCAAACCAAGAATTATCTTTAGACGGGCAGAAACCTTGAAGAACAAGCTGAGTCCCTCGTTGTTACCTGATTCAGACAAAACAAACACAGCAAACTAGCTACAATCCCCCAACAATGAGTTTAGAAAATGTGGAGATTGCACAATGTGCATATATGCTCATGAAAAAATGAATACATTCAAGGATCTGTTTAACAACGAGATCAAGATTCAACAACCAATCAACTGTAAAACGAAATATGTTGTTTATGGCATTGTCTGTGTATGCAACCTGGTATACATAGGTAGTACCATTAGAGAACTTATAACCCGTGTGCGAGAACACTTGGCTAAGATTGGGAGCCAAGACCCAAGACTTCCTTTGTCCTGCCATTGGCAAGAAAAATACCAAATGGCAAACAAAGCAGACATCAAATTTATAGGACTGTGAAGAATTACAATGGGCAGGAGAGGAGGCAACAAGGAGAAAAAACTACGCCAGGCAGAGGCCAGAATTATCTGTAAATTTAATTCGACTGTGCCTTTTTTATAACCATTCATTTCCTGAGTTATGTTGAATAATGTAACTAACCTATGTACACATGTATACATGTTAAACTATAAGGAGTGTTCAGTGTTCATTTTGATTTGGTGATAGTATTACCTATATGGGAACAGTACGGCAGTATTTGGAATTCACGAAGAAATTCTGTACTACCATCCTGGCTCGCGGTGCCTTGACTTCTTGGTGCTTGGCCAGCCAAGCCTTTCTTCAATTCACCTCCTATCCTTAACTGTTTTACCAACTGCGCCACATCGAAATGAGCCTTTCTTGTCCATGGGGCCTAGACTCTGCTAAAAGTACGCTGTGGAATATTTGTAGTCCATTTAATTCTTATGCATATACATTGGCGCATCGCTGCAATCTAATTCACTACGTAGCCAGCCTCAAGAATTCATTGTCTGCTTGCGTTACTGCATCTGTACACGTGTAAAAAGTCGTCTTCATTATTTGTTTAGCTTGAGCATCTTCATCTCGAGCCCGAAATGTTGCTCATCTTTAACACCTCCTCCTTTGATTCTATAGATTATACTTCTTCATCTTCGTCTATCAATACATCAGCTCTGCTGTGTATGATGTCACCAATCTTCTCTCTTGTCTGCTTTTCCCACTTCCTCCAGGATTTCATTCAAATGAGCATCATACTTTCGTGTGTGCATATATGGTTTTCTCAATGGGAACCTTACTTCCATGATCCTTTGTGGTATTGGTAGTCTTACTGGTACTGCACATGTCTCACACTCTGGTCCCCAACAAAAGGGAGCTCCAGCTCTACATTACTGTGGCATGGGATTATTTACTGGTCATTAATGGTAAAGCAAGCATGACAAGTGTTATTATCATGTTTGCTGGACTGGCCTACATTAGTGTAGCCAATCTGAACATGTTTTGTTACTATGTCCCATTTTATTCTTTTTACTGGCAAAGCTAACAGTAGTAGTTCCTTGTATGGCAATACTGGCATGAATTGGTGCAGCCTGAATGGACATGCCTGGGCACAGCCAGCATGACATTTTTTTTCAGACTGGCATATGTTGTGGTCAAAGGCATCATGAAAATACAGTGGGAACTGACCCCGTGCACTGTTGCTATCTTGCATCTATTGGATATTTTCATGCGATACTATAAATAAAAAACAACTGGAAACTGTATCTTTTTAGTCAATTTTTCACAGAAAGTTTGCAGTAAAATGCAACATTTGTGCCCATTATTTTAAAAGGTTTCTTCTGGGAAAACATCCTCAAATTTCCCGTGGTTGGTTCAGGCTGCCATGCTATGCTCAGTCACATGCACACATATTCAAGGCAAACATTGAACTCCCCTCCAATGACAAAATACACCAGCCACGACTGGATGCAGTCTATTCCGTGCAATGATTCCCCTTCTGCATCAGTTACTCAATGTGTGTGTATCTGAGTTTCAAGGTGAATAGAAATCTAACTGGAACATCACAGATGTACATCTGGGCATGCTAATTGTTTCCAAAACATTGCCTGTTATGTTGCTGGCTCTGCACAGATGTCAGTTTGAAGGGTAATAAACACTGGCAACGCCAAAGGTTTTGTCATTTGTGTAAGCGCGGGACCAGTATTTTCCAGGTACTGCCATAATGGTACTACTCAGTCAAAGGATTGCAACAGCTAGAAAATCATGCGAGTACTTGGATATAGGATTCAGTGCTTGGCAAATTAATATCTAATACCTATTGTGAGGGTTCAGAAATGTGAGACGGACACAAAGGTATAGTTTTCTGAAGGTTTGCTATTTATTAAAACAAAAGGGGTGAGAATGCCTATCTTCCCCTATCCTTACTAGGATGTCCCTGCCTAGCAAACTCAAACTAAAGAAAAATGACTGAGTGTCACAAAAGTCTCTGACCCTCACACTACTACACACAACAAAATTATAAAAGGAATGTTTGGCTGTCTTCAGTTCAACAAACCAATATATCAATTCAAACTTAAAGGTTTTAGAAAGTACTCCTTGTGATCAGGGTTGGGCTCCCTTCCCCTGGATCAATTCGGGAATACCCTGAGAAAAGTTCTGATTCAACAAAGTTCTGTTCAGCGTAACACCAAAAGTCTTTTCAATTCACTGCGTCCTTCCACTTAGCAAAGTAAATGTCTCTTTTACAGATGCTTGGACTTAAAATCAAAAGAACTGTTGTTCTCCACAGTATCCTTCTTGGTAAAGCAAACGTCTCTCCCTCAAAACACAAGTTCATAAACCAAGGCCATTGTTCTCTTCAGAACGCCAAGCAATTATTAGCATATCACACTTATTCTTCAAATGAAACACTTTTGTCAGGATAGCACAGCAACAACTTTTGGTGATGCAACAGTTTGTCAAAAAGGTGATAGAGTTACCAAGTTCTTTCCATCACACCTCTTTACCACAAGCACACTTCTTCAAATCATCTTCTTTCCTGGTATACTCGCCTGCCAGGACTAACTACTATTGGTCCCTGTCCTGGTTTACTCGCCTGCCAGGATAAAAACTCCTACAACTGTGGAGTGGCAGTATTTGGTCCAAGATTCTCCACACCTGTATCCCATGTGAGGAGGTTTGAACAATGGCTGCTTATTTTTATAGTCTCTTAACTCTTGAGAATGTGGGTTACAGATTTCCCCAGCTTGGTATCCCACAAAAGGGGAATTGCGCCCTTGTTGCCTCTGTATTACTCTTCTGTAGCCTTTTGGCTGCTGGCAATGCAGGTTACAAGTTTCCCCCAGTCTGTGTCCCATATAGGAAGAGTTGCACCCCTGCTGCCTTTTTAGTACTCCTTTTCGGCCTCTTGGGTGCTGGCAATGCGGTTTACAGTTTTCCCCGATTGGTGTCCCTGTATAAGAGGAATTGTGCCCTTGCTGCCTTTGTCTTGCTTTACTTGTTCGGTATTCCAAAGTATTTGTTTCTGCAAATTGTCTTGTCGCAGCGCCACAGGGTCACCCGTCATCTCAGGCTAACTCACCAGTCTTTTCTGGCATCTCCTTTTCACTCGTTGGTGCTGCGGTGGGTCCTCTGTGGTCTGTCCACTTTTTTGTCAGCTCCCGCAGAATTGTCGCAGTGTGCACAGTTCCTCAGTGGAGCTCTGACAGCTCCATGGGGTCTCCGCTTCCACTTCTTCACCAGAGAGTACAACATTGCTTCCTGCTGTGCTCCCTCTGCACGGCCACATGCCTTCTCCTGCGTTGGCTTCAGCTGGCATTTCTCCTGCTTTCACAGCAAACCCTGCATTCCGACCTGCTGCTTCCTCTACTACTCCTTCAGCGCCTCCTTCCTTCAGCTGCAACTCATTTCTGAGTTTGAACGTCCTACTCAGCTTCCTCACACTGCAACAACTAGACCGCTCATTATGTTTAATGGCACCTTTGATCCTCATTGACTCTGAGTTCCTCTTGCTCGTCTCTGTACCACAGGCATTGGAGGTTGTGAAAAGGGTTTGTTGTTTACTCTTGGGGTTAGGACCCCTATTTAAGGTAGAATCATAACAATCAGAGGTGGTCATATTTACTTCATGAGCTCTCAATGTGTGGGAGGGACTTGTACACTGCCAGCATGCCATTAGGTATTTGGGAATTATGGGAGTCTCATCCTCAGAAGAAGATGAATACTGTGTCTCTCCTAAAGGAGTCACCACTTCCCGCTGACTGCCATCTCCTCCCATGTGATCCTCCCCCATGTTACCACCTCCAGGGTTAGGATCGATAGCGGCTGCCTTCCCCTGGCCACATGGGAGGAGATCATAGGCTGGGGTTTAGTGATGACTCTGCAAGATTCATCACACTATACACAAGGCAAAATTGCTTTCTTTGGCAATGTTTGTATTTAACAGGACTTCAGTTCAATGAACAGATGCAAAGGCATACATATTGCTTATAAATCAAGTTGCTGAAGGCACTCTTGCTTAAGACATTTCATTTTATTACACCAAGAGCTCATTTACAATGGCAGTTAAGCCATTTACTCTATAATAAGCCCTCTACAGCACAACATTTTATATGAATGCATCATAGAGTTGGCTAAGGGATCGCAGGATGGTGAGTTTTGAATGGGGAGAGTCAGATGGTGGGAAGGAAAGGCCTTACGGATTAGCATGGCCATTGGTGGTGAATTGGTGGGTAAATAACCAGACAACACCCAGAGGGTGTTTTTCCCTCATCAAACCCCATCTCTCCTAGATGTACTCCAATTAAATAGTTTCTGTTACTGAGAAACTATAAGGCCACACAATATATGGGACTGGTGATATAACCTATTTGTTCATTTTTAACTTCTTTCTGATGAGTATTGATGCTTACTTAACCACTCATGTGTTGTTGATCTATTTAAAACCCATAAGACTGGAAGGTCAAATAACCACCATTGCAACGACTATAAGTAGGGCAAGTAAGACTGTGTGTAATGAGGATTGCCACTTAGTAGCCCAGCCATTAGCACCTATCCTGCTTCCTCATCACAGTCCTTGTATATTGAGGAAATAGCAAACAGTATCATGAAACTGACCCTTACTGGCATGTTGTTGTTATGCTAATATGATTTGTTCCATGGTCCTCTGCCATTTTCAAGGTCTCCAGGCACACCACTGGATTTGAAGGAGAAAGAAGTGGGGAGGGAGTGGTTTCGGGGTCCGAGGGAAAAGGCAGGGCATTGTGCTCAACTGTTTGTGCAGCAAGAGCCAGGAACAACTGGTGTATGTGCGGCTGAGTACTCTAGGTGGTTTGTGGTATTTCCCCAGAGGTCGATGTTTCCGGATGGGAGACCTGAAAGGGCAAGGGGGTCTGTGCATTGTGTGTGGGATTTAGCAGTTGTTTTGGATTTTGTTTATTTTGCTTCTGAAATGGTCCGCAATGTTTTGGCATAGCTTGTGAGAAGAGTCGAGTATATTGCTGCAGGAGATGGGGCCTTTCAATTTCGTTGATGATTTTGTACATTTCCTTCTGTGGGTTTGTAACAGATGTAATTATTTATGTGTAGTGAGATTCTTGGCTTTTAATGCGGCTGCTTTACACAAACAGATCTGCTGTTGGTACTTTGTCGGGTTGATTGTAGTGTTTTTTGCTTGCTTTCTCTAACTTTTCGCTGATTTTCTTAAGTGCTCTCAGTTCTGGCGTGAACCATCTTGCTGCTCCCTTTTTTTGTAATGGGTTGAAAGATTTCAGGGGCATCGGTCTATCTACGGAATTTGTCATCCAGTAATGAAGTTCATTTTCGAAATATCTGATATCATTTGGTTCAGCGAGTAGATGTCAGGTTTGGTGTTTTCCATCAATTGTGCTACATTTTCAAGATTAAAACCTTTCCAGTTTCTTTTGGATGTGATTGCTGGGTTCGTGTTTCAGGCTGGTGTGTGAGATGAGATGTTGATTGTAACAGGATCATGTGGTGGTCACTCCAGATGACTGTCATGGGGTGGTGGTGAGTCCATCTCTGCAGAAGATCGGATCTAGGACTGAATCCGGCTAGGTGGGGGGCTCCGTTGGCCATTTGTTTCAGATGTGGACTTGCAAGGTGGGTGCTGAGGGAATTTGACAAGGTTTCGTTTTCTCTCTCAGACCGTGACCAGACTGAGGTGTCTGTACGCTTGTGCAAGTGGCTGATGGCTGTGAAGAGCTGAATGGATAGCAACTGGCTTAAACTGAATGGGCATAAGATAGAGGCACTGGTGGTGGGCTCATCTCCTAAGACTACTCTATGGGTTCCCTCTTTTTGGCCGTCTGCTCTTTGGGACCCTCCTATCCCTGTGCCTACGGTGAAGAACTTGGGGTGTTTACCTTTCTTCCTCCTTGTCAATGACCGCACAGGCGAATGCGGTCTGTAAAATGGGCTTTTACTCCCTGAAGGTACTTCAGAAGATATTATCTTTCCTACCAGCTACCCTGTGCCCACAGGTAGTGGCATCCCTGATTACCAGCCGCATTGACTACTGCAATGCTCTCTACCTGGCTCAGCCGAAAGGTCTAGTCCAGAGGCTGCAGCACGTGCTGAATATGGCAGCAAGGGTTGCCACCGGGTCTCCCTATGCAGCACATAACAGCCCTGTGCTCCGCTCCCTCCACTGGATTCCAGTGGACAAAAGGATTACATTTAAAGCCCTCTGCTTGGTGCACCGGGCATTCTATCATAAAGTATCTGCAGGACAAATTCTCGCCCTATATCCCAGGCCATATTTTGAGGTCCATGATGCCTAATCTTGTGGTCATCCCTACATTTTGGCTGATGTGGGTTAGGGGTCAGGCTTTCTTCATTGCAGCAGGAGCCCTTTGGAATGGCCTCCCTGCAGCTCTTCGGAGTGTGGAGAACCATCTTCAATTTCGACGAGGCCTTACACCATCCTCTTCTAAGTCAGCTCGGTGGTGATGCCTTAGTATCGTAGCGCCAAGATACCTTTGGGTGTACGTGCGCTCTATAAGACTTGCTAACATAACATAACATAACATAACATGTTAAATATAAGCCAGGTCTGCTGGTGGTATGATTGCTATTAGGATCAAACAATTATACAGCCATAGCAATTGGGTGTCATATTAGTAACAGCCTGTGAGCAGTGCTCTAGTCATTACAGAGCGGTGTGCATTAGCTGTCTGACCTAGATGTCTTTACAGCAGCCATGCAGGACCCTTCTCCAGGAAGCTAATCCTTTGACCCCCCCAGAAGTAATTGATACCTTCCATCTGGGCCCAGGATCCTTCCCCAGAGATCACCCGGGAAAGAGTGCTTCACAGACAGTCCTGGCATAACAAAGCCAATTTTACACCTGGGGAACCACTGGAGTCTTTTAGAGGTGGCCTTATGTGGGACGGCGCTTAGTTAGAATATCCAGAGGAGAGGTCTAGTCCAGGAGAGGTGTTCCATCATCTTGGGTTCTGCTAATGCATCTTAGAACCCCTGATTACCGCCCCCATTTCATGCAGACAGAGCACTCTGGTGAAGACATCAGAAGGCAAATGACTGTTTACAACAGCCTGGACCGGATCCTTGAAAACAGGCTTGCATTGGACCAATCTTCCCTACCATTTTGCTTTCATAAGGGAGAGAACCCCTTCCCTTAGTTGATTCCTTTTTGGACTCTCAGAAGAAGAGGGATTCACTAGAACTATATTAGGAATACAGACTATTCCAAAGTCTTCTGTCCTAGCGGTGGAAAAGCTCCAAGGCAGAGGCAAGCTCTGCTCTGTACCCATCCCAAGAGCAGCCACACATTTGGGTGACCAGCAGGCCTAATGCAACTGAGACACTATTACCCAGAACCCTGCTGACTGAAGGTGACAGAAAACTGCACATGTGCTCTACAACCCTCCTGGCTGTGATTTTCAGAAGGAAAAGACTCATCCGACCATGGAGATCCTGAATTGGCTCGCCACAGCTGCAAGAAGTCAAGGAGCAGCTATATTGTATTCTATTCTATTGATTATTTGTATCATGCAACACCAACCCAACGGCCTCAGAGCACTCACAAAAACTCACAGACATATAACATGAAAAAAGGAAAAAGGGAGGAAGAATGAATCAAGAAAAACTGATTAATCTATACTTGTGTCAAATAAAGTCTTCACACACTTCTTGAACTGGAGAACACAAGGAATCATCTACAAGAGAGACAGTAATGCATTCCATAATGATGGTGCCCACCACATTTTTTCAGAGCAAACCGAGGTTGATAAAATAAGTTCTCCTTATTGGAGCGCAAGGCTCTTCTGATAGGTGCTCTCTTGGTACGTGTAGAAAGATAACAGGGGGCGTTACCTGACAAACATTTGTGTGCAAGAGTAAGAGCCTTGTGCTGCACCCTATGCTGCACTGGGAGCCAATGCAATTTTTGCCGGGCCTCAGTAACATGCTCTCGTTTCCCAAGGCCATAGACTGCTCAAACTGCCCCATTTTGGATTACTTGTAGCTTCTTGATATTAGTCAAGGATGTACCCATCAAGAGTCTATTGCAATAGTCTAGTTTTGTATTGATGGTAGCAGACGCGAATATGGCACTATTCTTTTCAGATAAATAGAGGTGAATTTGCCATAGAAGTTTGGCCATGTAAGAGCAGGAGGACCTAAGGTATGCCACATGCTTACTAAACAGAAGTTGCAAATCAAAATGTACTCCCAGCGTTTTAACATGGGGGGCAACAGTAATAACACATTCAGCAATTACAAATTGGTTATACTGGGAGCCCAGTTTCTTCAATCTGGCATTGGTTCCTGTAAAGACTGCCGGGGGGTAGCTGTACTTCTGCCCTCTATATGGTTGGGGTACAGGCACAGAGCACCCCAGACAAGGTTCTCTATATGATAGCTTGGATGAGCATCCATGGCTTAAGGCAGTATACTTTCTTTAGACTTAAATAGTGATACTGTGAGAGGATCCCCCCACCTGGGCAACCTGTAAGGGAAAAGTTAGGGTGTACCTTATCTTGTCTATTACAGCCCAGTCCAGAAATGTTCAATAATGTTCTGCTTTACTTCTACAGGTTGCACCTCCCCAAAGTACCCGAGAACAGCATACACGACAAATCTGGCACTCCTGGATGATTCCTGAGGCTGGAAGATGCTCTTCCTCGTCACAGTACATTCGGTGCCTTGGCAGGTGAAGAAGTGGAGGTCCTCGGCTTCACTCGACGGGACCCCTTCAGGATGGACCCCCTTTGCAAGAAGGAGTCGCTGGGATGTCGAGGCCAAGAGAAAGAGAGGAACCAGGCAGTGACGGAAAGGCAGCACTTTCGGTCTTCGCAGTGGTCTCCATTGTTGGTTAGTTATTCCGGCTGTGGATGTCCCACGTAGGTGAAACTTACTGTGGACTCCGAAAAGGCCTGATTGAAGAGGATATGACTCTTGGGGAGCTTTGATGCCTTTCGGTGGTGACGGGTGCAGTGTCAGACGTAGGTGTCAGTTTCAGGAGTTCACGGTTTATCGACTTTTAGTTCTTCTGTGCTGTAACCGCAGCACAGACTTCTGGATGGCTTTTGGTGACCTGGACTCAACCACTGGACTGGACTATGGACCCTCACCAAGGCTGGACTCTGGGGACATCTTCCAGTTTTTGGTGGCGGGAAACCCACCGGCAGACCTTCTTCTGCACACAGCGAACCAGAATCTTGTCCGGCAGGAAAAAGTTGTTAGATGTCATGTCAGAGATGTCCCTTGAAAGATTATTTGATCAGGTGGAACCTTCCCAGCTCTGGGTGTCAAGAAGCACTATGCCAGGAAACCCCCTCTACAGGACAATACCTAGCAATCCGGTGTCCAGTGGTCATGAAATGACACAACTGGACTTCTTCGGATCGAGATGTCCAAGCACTCTCTCTTCTGAACTCACAGGGACCCCTTCTCTGGACAGCAGGCACACAGGACTTGCTTCCAGGGTACTTCCGATGAAGAGTAGCACGATGGTCCCTCGTAGCTCGGGAAGAGGTTGCCTATCAGGTCCTCTCTTGATTCCGTCCTTGGGTCAGCTCAGCAGTCTTCGGATTCCTTGAAGAAATGCAGATGCAGACTCCTTCCTCTGACTGGACCCAGGATTCAGCTTCAGGTTTCAGCTTCAGCTTCAGAACAAATTGGTGAGTGAGAGGTCCCTAGTTATACACATTTGTTCCCTATTCACTCAGGCTGAGCTATGCTCAGTCAGCCAATCATACACAAGTGCATTCATGAAGGCAGGTTGCCAGTCAGGCATCCAGGCCATTCACCCAAACCAGACAACTATAACACTGAATGTGGACTAGAGCAAGCACCCAGCCTTTCAGCACACTACTTTGCATTCACTCGAGTTTCAGTCAGGGCTGGCCCATGCATTGTGTCACACAACCAAAAGTATACACCTGCAACACAGAACGTGAGTTGACCTCAGACTCCATTCATACAGGTCCCACCCCAAGGGTGTATCCACAACACACATCCTCTGGAAAGGCTCCAGGCAATCAGATAGGAATCAGCCTCAGAGCCATATATGGTCTTTACACATAACTGCCAGTCAGGGAGAAAGAGACAGGGCTTCCCAGGATTTTGGGAAACAAGGTGTAAAGGCACTAGATATCAAGAGGCTACCGTGGTCATCTTGCCTTTGTCCAGGAATCCATTGATTCCTATGGCAGGGCCTGGGTGTCCCAAAAATTGAGGACACTCGGAGGCACTGTCAAGTCAGCATATTGCTGCCACCAGCCCATACCCTGCTCTGTGGGTAAGGTACAGGTGCCCAAAACACACTCAAGGGTTACAAGGGTGTACCCCCCACCCATGGGTGCCATAAGAGTATCCAATGGGTGTTGTACACCAAATGGAAAAAGAAAAAGCTTCACTGCCAGAGGTCCCGGCTGGACCTCAGTGGCAGAAAAAATAGAGAAACCACACACAACGAAGTGGTAGGACAAGGACTAGGAGGCCCTGTCCCTCCAAAAGGCATTTCCATCATCACATGTCCAATGATAAGCAACTCTGTTTTGTTGGTAATTAAGCACTTGAGAGTTCAGCACCATCCACGACTGTATGGGTGTATAGATTGTATTGATCATCTTGGAATCCTGTGTGTAATCCCCTGCAAGCTCAAATAGGATCCGTGTATCGTCTGCGTGATTACATGTATGAAACAGCCAGACCAGTGGGTTGGGTGTATTGTATGTGAATTAGGCAGACGATACACAGATCCTATTTGAGCTTCCAGACAGTCACACAAAGACCTATTATAGACATTAAATAGTAAAAGAGACAAGCGTGATCCCTGAGGGACACCAAACGTAAGGACCATAGGTGAAGATTGACAATCATCCTTGGCCACTTTGGTGCGTCGTGGTCCTAGAAAAGATTTAAACCACAGTGCAGAGTCATTGGAACATCCTCCTACCTTAATCAGTCTTTCCATCAGGAAGATGATTGACCAGGTCGAATGCAGCAGACATGTCTAACAAGATGAGCAGTACCTTTATCAACAATTTGTTTTCTCTTCTTTTTATTAAGTGCATTATAGTTTAATAAAAACCTTTGCACTATAAAATCAAACATTTTAAATTACAACACTTAACAGCAATTCATAACACTTCAATTGATCAAAATGTTTAGTAACAAATCAATCAATTAAAAACTCAGTTAAGAAATTACATTAAAATATTCATGACATCATATATTCTTTACAATGTCATCAATACATTTCATACATCCTAATTTTTACAAAGTTATAAGCACAGAGCAGAGAACTGGGTTTGTTAATGGACAACCCATACTCAAGATTGTTCTTCTAATTTTTGAAGAACCTCTTTCCAAACATACGTCACAGCCTCACTCATTACCACTGAAGATGCAGTTTAGATTGTACTCCAAAATTGATCAGTATGGAGTTGATCCAGGTTGGTCACACATTTCTAATATGCTCTCTAATGATAATCCCCCAAGAATGGACACCCCAACAGTAGATACCTACTAGCTTCAAACGCTAGGCAATATAAGCGGCATGTTGTACATGCTGACAGCCCATGTGCCATGGTACTCATTGATGGACAATATATTAAAACGCATATAAATAATATAACGTCTGATAAAAAGGGAGCACAGCTTCAATAGATACTGTAAAGGGCTTCCAACATTAAAACCAGACATAGCAAATTCAGCACATCGCTTTTTCATATGTAGGCTATCCAAATTAGTCGAGCTATCCCAGTTTGCAGTTTGTACCTCAAATAGATGAAGGTAACTGGGACAATACTCGTCTGGAATGTAAGATAAACCTATAGCTTTTAAATGCATCTGTTACGTTACCTCTAAATCATCACAGAGCACATTTTGGAAGCCAGTTTCAATGCCCTGAGCTATCAGGTTTAAGATAGAACGATTTCCAGACTGGGCCCATTGGAGCTTGATTCCAAGGTTGATGCGCCGAAGTAGCTAGAGCCCCCTAAGGGAGGTGACGCCCAGCTCACATCAAAGCGATTCAACCGGGACCACCCGAGGTACCCTTAGGATAGATCGTAGAAGTTTCCCCTCCAGTATATCTAACCATTTAAAATGCTTCGAGGGTAAGGCTTCAATGCCGTACAATACTGAAGGGATAACACTGGTTTTATATATTTCAAGGAGACCATCAATGCTGTAGCCACCCTTCCTCAAGATGAAATGGTGAAGTACTTTGAATTATATACATTTCATAGAAGGCTAGGCAGGGGCGAGGAGTGATGGGGACCTCCAAATATATGTAGGTCCCCACAACTTCCAGCGTTTCCCTCCCAATACGCCATCTGAAGTTGGACATACGTCTTACTTGCGCACCCACGAACATGATTTTATGGTTCCATGTAATAATGTCCCTGCAAAAATGTCTCCTGACAAAAAAGTTGCCGTTTTTTGCGGAGAAATTATTACATTTAAAATGCGGGGGACACACCCTGCATTTTCTTTTTTTTTTACAAGGGGAGCAGGGGACATCCTGCAACCCGTCCCCATACACAATGTCACCATATATAATGTCGCCAATGGCTTTTCCCAGCGACATTATATATTGGGACATTATGTATTGGGACATTATTACCCGATACCCATTTTACTTTTCTTATAATTTATCACCAAGTTGTGATTGTTCGCAGAGGTGTGTAATGCGTCCAGTGAACACTGAAGGCCAACTGGTGTACAGTACAGCAAAATTGTATCATCAGCATAGGCCAACTGCGTACTTGCTCGCCTGCAATACGGGGTGAAAATTTGCGGCAAGCATGTAAAACCCTGGTCTGATACATACAAATTGAAAAGAAGGGGTGCTATTCTTAGGGAACTGGCCAATGGGTCTGATGGTAGCCTGGCGATCTTTTCGCAGACCCTGACATCTGTGGCTGACAAATTGGCCCCTCGTAAATGTTGTTCCATTAGGACCAGACGTTCTGAATCTTGGTTCTCTGCAGAGTTGAAAGGTCTTAAGCTCCGGAAGAGACAAGCTGAAAGGACATGGAGACATGCGTATTTAGAAGAGTATTGTCTCCTCTATTGATGTGCGACTCTTCAGTATCACAAAGCCATCAGAACCGCAAAACAGCTCTATTTTAGTAACAGTATTGAACAGGCCTTAAATCAGTCCAGGGCCTTATTTGAGGTCGTTAAGCCCCTTGTGGTGCAGGCTGCCCCCAGCTGGATGTTCCTGCGTCCCAGGAACTCTCCGACTCGCTATCCTTCTTCTTTGAGGAAAAACCTGCCGACATACATGACGGTATTGTTGCCTCTTGCTTGCCTATTGCACAATATCCTTTTGCGAGCATGAGCATGAGTGACTCTATTCCCATCCCCAGATGGATGTCCCTGCATCCCAGGAACTCTGCGACTCGCTATCCTTCTTCTTTGAGGAAAAAATTGCTGACATACGTGACAGTATTGCTGCATCTTGCCTGCCTATTGCACAATGTACTTCTGCGAGCATGAGCGCCTCTATTTTCTGTCATCTCAGTGGTCCTCCTTCCCTGTGGTTACCAAGGAAGAAATGCTTGGGGCACTTGTGCGCCTTAAGTCAGCTTCCCCTGAGGACTCGATACCTCTTTCTGTCCTGAAAACGATCTCCCGGAATATTGTCACCCAACTTACTGAGGCAATTAATGACTCTTTTTACCTCAGGTATTATTCCAAATAGCCTGAAAAACATGCGTTGGTTATTCCACTGTTGAAGAATCCGGGGCTTGATCCCACGGTTATGTGAAATTATCGGCCTATATCCCTGCCTCCTTGTCTGAGGAAGTTCATGGAATCACTGGTGTCTCCCTTGCTTAGCACGATTCTTGAATCCTCTAATTTCTTCCATCCATTTCAATCTGGGTTTTGCCCTGGCAGAGGAACTGAGTCAGTGCTAGTCTCAGTACTGGATGATTTGACTCACCTGGTCGATCAGGGTGGGGTTGGTGCTCTGATTCAGTTTGACTTATCAGCTGTATTTGATTCCATCAACCACCCCACCCTGATCTCCCGGCTCTCCACTGCGGTATCGCCGGCCAGGTACTGGCTTGGTTCTCCTCCTTTCTGTCAGGGCGGACTTAGTCTGTTTCTCTATCCCCTATCTGCTCTTGAGCTATGTCCCTACTTTGTGGTGTCTCTCAGGGCTCTCCACTCTCTCCTATTCTGTTTATTCTCTACATCCACCCTTTTCTGGCTATAATTCACACTTTTGGTCTGCTTTATTACTCTTACGCTGATGATACCCAGATTTTTGTATGGCTTGATCTCGCCAACTCTGAATCAGCTTGCCAATTGAAAAACTGTCTGCTAGCTATTGGTGAGTGGATGGCAAGTAACTGGCTCAAACTCAACAGTGGACAAACTGAGGTTCTGGTGGTGGGCTCCACTACGCCATCTCTGTATTGGACCCCAGAGTTTTGGCTAGTGAGTCTTGGCCCTTTCCCCCAGCCTGTTCTATCTGTCAAAAATCTGGGTGTCAAGCTGTCAGCGTCTCTGTCCATGGCCGATCATGTCTCTTCTGTGGTTCAAAGGGCCCATTTCAAGCTGCACACATTACATAAGGTTCTTCCATATATCCCGGTGAAGCTTCATGCACTGGTTGTGTCAGACTTAGTTATCAGTAACATCGATTATTGCAATGCTCTTTATTTGGCTCTTCTGAAATATCTCTTACGTCGTCTTCAGCTTTTGCAGAATGTGGCTGCTAGGGCTATGATATATCCACCCTGGGGTGCGCATATGACCCCATTGTTACGACAGCTCTATTGGCTCCCGGTTGAGCAACGCACCAGGTTTAAGACACTGGGCCTAATTCACAGAATCGTTTTATAATGGCAAAACCCCATTGGAAAGCGCTCTGTGAATTAGGCCCACTGTGTATTGTGCATAGGGCTATCCATGGTTAAGGTGCAGAATTTCTTCAGAGCAAATTTGCTCTGTACCTTCCTGCTCGGCCTCTTCGGTCCCAGGATCTCAGGACTTTACAACCCCCCAGGTTCAGTCTCACTCGCACGGGGGCCTGTGCCCTCTCGGTGGCGGCTGCTAAACCTTGGAACCAGCTGCCTCTTGTACTACGCAGCACCAAGTCCCACATCGCATTCAGCCACACTTTGAGGACTTTTCTGTTTTAATCCTGCTATCCTGATCCTTGCTTCTTGTTAGCGCCAAGATGCCTCCGGGCTTATGCTGCGCTGTACAAATATTATTAAGATAAGATAAGGAAGTGGGTTTTATATTTTGAATTAATTTGTAGACCTTACTCTCTGTTAATTCCTTGAAGGAAAAAAGAGCCTGTGACTCCAAAGGTCCTCCTGGATCAGTCAAAGAATCAAAGGCCAATGGGGATTCGTCAAGCTGGGATAAGCGATTCTTAATAGCATTTTGGCAACAGGAGATTTTCCTGGCAAACTCATCCTGGATGTTTTGACACCAAATGTCATCCACTTCCATACTCAGTTTATCAGATTTTCCCACTAATTCGCAGAAAACAGAAAAACTTTCCATGGAATTAGGTTTAGCTGCAGAAATTCTGTCGTTAACATTTGCTTGCTTGGCCTTAAAAATAGTATTTTTATATTTTTTTACAGCTGTCTCATAAATCAACAATGTATTATCACAAGGGTTTTTCCTCCAACTACGCTCAAGAGCACGTTTCTCTTTCCCAGCGTGTATCACCCCATCGTTCAAGCAAATATTTTGTTTCACTATTCCTTTGGGAATGATGGTGTGTAAGGGGGTTCAAATATGGAATGCAGCGCTGATGATCAGTGGAAATTGATTTGTGAGATTCTCAGGAGAGATGATAGATGGAAGTTCAGCTAACTCAGGAGAGAGCAGGGAGTAAAGGCACCAGGTGTTGCTTTCCTTAGCTTCCTGGTCATTCTTTGCTTCCTAGATACAGGACTGGAAATGTGCATGGAAAAGGGTAGAAAGAAGCTGAAAGAAATGCAGCAATGATCTGACCAAGGACAGTCTTCCATGATTCCAGGAGAGATACTTATATTCAGATTCACCCAATCAAGAATGTTGCTCTCCACATGGGTGGCTATCCTGACATGTTGCAAGAAGCCAAAGGCTTCCAGAGAGGTCATAAGGGACAAGGTATCTGTATCTAGGCTGTTGTCCGCCCACAAATTGAAATCCCCGGAACAGAAGTACTTGAGAGCAGGATTTCAATGAGACACCTAACGCTGCAATCAGTTGTTCCTTGAAATCAGGTTTTTAACAGGGGTCCTGTACAGTAAAAGAAGGCTTAAAGAGGTGGTTGCATTAATGCTCAATTTTACCATTAGGGATTCCCAGTGGTCCTGCTCTAGCATAGCAGTACTATGGATTTTAAGACATTCTTTAACAATAAGTGCAACCCTCCCTCCCCTGGAGCCAGTGCGGCAGCTCTTAGGTTATCCCCCTCAGCAGTGGCAATAATAGAGGCATGGGTGGAGGAATCCTGGAGCCAGAGTTCTATAATAGCAAGCAAATCCACTTGCGTTTCCAGCAAATGATCAGCTATGTCCACTGCATGACTGGAGTTCAGAAGGGCAACCTTCAAAATGGAGGGCTAGCTTCAGGCGACACACCAGAGGCCAGTTCCATCTTTGGCTCACCCAGATCAGCAGGAGCTACAACAGAAACCTCATGGGACGGGGAAAAGAGGGCATAACCACGGAGTCCCACATTCCAAACTTGAAAAGGGGATTACGGCTGTGTAAATCCCTGCTCTAAAGTGGCCTCCGATATCTTCAGTGCCAACGCCTCAGTAGCAGGCACAGGAATAATTGGTGCCAGAGAGTTGAGGAAGAAGGTAGAGAAAGGGGTACTCTCTATCTGTAATAGTGCTAACAAAGAGGTATCACTAACAACCTCCAATTGTCCCACTGGGCCTTCTATGGCACGCTGACCATTGTTATGCTGATAAACAACATGATCCGATGTTATGGCGAAAGGGAGTTTGCTAGGCACAGCATTCATAGCCAATTGTAGGCAGTTATTAGGACTGCACGACAATATCTGCTCCATATTTAAGCGGGCCAGCGACTCAATGCCAAAATCCAAATGTCCACACGTTTGTAATGATTTTTCATAAACGGGAAAGTTACCAGATCCTTCAACTGATACACATTCTAGTACTCAAGGAAGCAATTAACCAGTACTCTGTATAAAGAGAAATATGTTCAGTTAGAACGCAAAGGATAATAATACGAGACCTACCTACCTTAACTAAGCTGCCAGCACGAAGCATTGCAAGCTGTCCGGTAGTCCACAGTGCTTCCTAAGGCGTACCATACGTGAACCGGCGCCTGCTAGTTGTGATGGTCAGGTGACCAAGGACCATGGGGAGAGCGTGGCCTTGACGGCCCATGTGACCTGGTAAATAAATAGGAGCAAGAAAGCCTGCCAAGGGTCTTTCCTCCAGCACATCCATACTGGCTGAGCGTCTCCTTATTTGACCTCCCTGCTCCGCTGCCAGATGTAAAGCTCTAGACATCACATTGGCGACAAAGGCGGATTCCTACCTCGCAGACTATGACACCCGCCTTGACGTCCTAACAGCTGCCCCCACATCGTGACTCAACTGCAGCGGCGCTGACCCCCCACCGCCAAAACAGATGTGATGAGCGGTTAAGCCTGGAGCGGCTGCCGGAGGGACCATGCAGCGGCAGACCACACCACAGCCTGCCCAACATCCGCGTTGGCTAATGCGTAGAGAACACGCAGAGCTGCGGCAGCGTCCGGAAAGGTACAGAGCGTTGGAAACTCCGATTAATCCACATGGAAGCGCGGGAGCGCTACTAGCCACTTCCCAAACCTACTGCAAGAACGTGACAGTGCCCGCTAGACCACTGGGTGAGTTTCAGTTTGGTGAGAGTGTGATAAGGAGAGGCACCCCTGCACCTGTATTATGACTGAAAAAAAATACAGAACAACAAAGAAAATCTGTTCAACAACCACACAACACTGCACTGGAGCACCCCACCTGGATAATCACACCAACCTGCAGAGGGCCTAGCACAGGGCAGACATCCATATAGTGGCGACACACATAAGAAGATAGCCTATAAGAATGGCGTCTTACCCAGCTGTGTCAACAGCCAGGGCGCAAGGCCAAGGGCAGAACCCCGACACCAGCACATGGCTAAACAGTCGCACCTTGCAACAAGTTACCGGGAGTTTGTTACTTTTTTGACTGAATTACATTGAACGTACACACCACACTGTGGCGTTTGGGAGTGCAGCCCGCACCGCTGGCTTAACGGCCTTGGTCCATACCCCCTGTTTTCGTTGTGTGCCCCTCCACGGAGGCACTTTTCCAGCGGGTTTGCACCCCTCCTTTAATTCCATTGAATTTTGATTAACTACAAGGACTACCTAATAAAAGTGGGTGGTGCACGTTCACTATACGTTTCTTGTTCTTATCTCCATCCGTGGATTTACTTGAACGTCGCACGCCTCAGTTAATATGTCATATGAGGAAATGGAGCACATTACAGACAACGGAGATACAACGCTGGGCTTCTCAGCGGAAGAAGCAGATGCGATTTTGATTTGGGTCTCATTAAGGAAACCATACGTACCCATGGTGGGGCTGACCCTCACAGTAAAATTAAACAACTAGAATACAACGTTAGAAAGTTAATTAACCGCAAGTTACATGCAGTGACATTGAGCAGGTATTATAAAGTGCAAAGGATACCAAGAGGTCTTCAGATTCCATTACGCCCAACTCTTTGTAAGGAGAACAAGAAGTTTGTCGAAAAATGGGAACAGATTCTCAATAGATGTTCCCTAGATCTGATCTTACTGACCATACAAAAGCTATCTGGTAACGTTGAACAATTTGAGAAGGAAATTGAGAGCCTCTCCAAAGACATTACTGAGATTACTGATGCTGAATCCTTTGCCGAAATTTTAGCAGACATCAATAAAAAACTTGAGAGCTATCACGAAGACTTAGAAGCTCGGAAAATACGAAAGTTTTGTCGAGACACCTTTGATTACCTTAATAACAAGGCTATACCTGGGCTGACAAATACCAACAGCAAGGCACACGCCCATATAAAAACACAAGCGGCAATAGCAGCTCTGACTCTGACATCCCTGAACAAGAAGAGAGAGCGACCACAGATCCTCAACCGGCCAGTGCTTCAGCGCAAGAAGCTAGACCAACGCAACCCAAACGTGCAATTAACACTGGTTTTATAGACAGAGGAAGAGGACAAGGAGGGGGAGAAAGAGGAAACCAAAGGATGCAAACAAGGTTCCAAGCGAATCGCAGTTAGTGGTTGACTTGTCGAAAAGGACACTCTCCGTTCGTGAGATACAAACCCTGGAGAAAGGACTTAAGTTTGTACCGACCTACAGCACCAAAAAGTTCCAGATGGAAATTTAACTGTTCAAGCTGATTCGTAAATTAAAGTTGAAGGCATTTTTTTGCAGAGAGTGCATCGTCCACTGCAGTAACGGAATCAGAGTACATTGAATTCAAACCAAGCAGTACTTTTTGTCCTCCAATACAGGTACCGTCAATAGATATTTTCCAAAAAATGGTACCGAGTGATCTAAAAAAGATGCATTTTCAAGTACCCAAAAGAACCAATCTCAACAGAGGTGAACTATCACAGATACGCAATTTGTTTAGTGATGACTCTATAGTCATCCGCCCCGCTGACAAAGGCGGTGCAATGGTGATCCAAGACGCATCACAGTATCATTCAGAATGCTTACCACAACTCTCATATGTTAATACGTATAAGTTACTCCCACGAGATCCTACACCAGAGATCAAAAGAAAATTAACAGAGATTCTAGACAAGGCAGTTGAGGATAGATGGATCAGCACAAAAACAATGGCATACCTATTTACTCCATTCCCAGTAATGCCTCACCTATACACTCTGCCAAAGATCCATAAAAGCTTGATCAACCCGCCTGGAAGACCTATAGTGGCTGCCACGAGGAGTCTGTTACAACCACTTGGCACATATATTGACTTTTTTCTGCAACCAATCATACAAACTACAAGCACACATGTAAAAAAATATGACACATTTTCTTCAAATATTAGATACCATTTCTCTGACCTCTGAAGATATTTTGTTCACAATTGATGGGGTTAGCCTTTATACAAGCATCCCGCATGATCTTGGACAACAAGCAGTGGAAGCCCTCTTACTCAACACGACAGAGATTGGAGCCAATAAAGAATTCCTCATTATTCTGCTAGATTTAATCTCTAAGAATTCTTGTTTCAGGTATGACAGCAAATTTTATAACCAAATATCAGGAACAGCAATGGGAGCCATCATGGCACCCGTGTATGCCAATTGCTTCATGCATCAGTTTGAAACTAAGTATGTATTATCCAACCCAAGATGGCAACACCAGTTAAAAACATGGATCAGATACATAGACGATATTTTCGGCATATGGACAGGTAGTAAGCAGGATCTCCATGAGTTTTTGATATTCCTCAATGGAATTGACCAATGTATTCAGTTCACTATGGATATAGGCAATCCGGATGTCCACTATCTTGACGTGCAAACAGTTATCCAAGCGAACAGAATTACCACCACGCTTTACACTAAACCTACAGATCGGAATAATCTGTTGCACCGGCTCAGTTTCCATCCGCCCAAGACTCTCCAGAATTTACCCCACGGACAAATGTTAAGGATCAAAAGGATAGTTAGCGATCCAGAGGATTGTCGCCTACAGTTGCAGAAATTACAAGAAAGACTACAAACAAGAGGATATCCAGTGACAGATCTCGAAGCTGCTCGCGACAAGACCAACGCACAAGAAAGTCAACAACTACTAGTGAAAAAACCAGTGAAAGAGAGTCCAGAACTGGTCTTTGTAACCAAATATTCTATACAAAGCAAACAAATCAAGGCTATAATACATAATAGATGGAACGTTCTCACCAGTGATGAACGCACTGCTGACCTGTTTCCAACTCCACCCTTATTTGCGTATCAGAAGAGCAGCAGTTTGCGGAATTTACTAGTTAACACCAAAGAGAAGACACCCGCAATAAGACCTGACAAGTTCCCTGGAACTCATCCTTGTATGAGCTGTGGGAACTGTAACAATATCATAAAAGGAAGCACTGTTACACATCCACGAACTGGCCAAAAATTTACATTGAGACAACATGCTACATGTCTTTCAGAGAATGTAATTTATGCAATCAGGTGTCCCTGTGGGAAATATTATGTAGGAGAGACTTCACGCAAGATCTGCATTAGGATAAATGAGCACAAGTCCAACATCAGGAACAAGCAGGATGTCAGCCGTTGCTAGGCATTTCAATGACAATGGGCATACGGTGAGCCAATTGAGGTTTTTGGTACTGGAAGTTATGCCTCCTAAAGATCAATCTCGAGACATTAAGCAATGGAGAGCAAAGAAAGAGGCATTTTGGATTGACAAGCTCGACTCTTTATCACCGAATAGGATGAATGAGGGATTAGACCTCAGTTGTTTCCTTTGACGCATGAGAAGTTACCTCAGCATTTTTCATGATTATAAATGTGCAATGCCTCAGAACGAACTATGAAATTGAGTTATTTTTGTTCTTGTTGAAATTGCTACTGGTGGTATAGATTTAAATATATTCACTGTCATTATGAGATATATAGCCAGCATTGCAAGTAATGAATTGTGCATTCACTTTATGGAACCATCTTAGTTACCGCCAGCACATTTCTAGCTGTTTCTGGCTAGTGTCCATTTTATTTCCTTTCCTCTCTTCTAAGTGATCTCGACTCTTTGGTTTTGTTGGGTAACTTTACCCTGAATTTCTGCCGGTTTAGGCCGGCTCCTACTCTCTTTCACCTGATTGATGAGTTTGAGCAAATGACAATCCATTTCTTATTTATTTTGTCCATCACTGGTCCTCACTGTGGCTATCGGACCCAAGACATCATTTGGTATCTGTCTAGTAACTGTTAAGCACTGTCACTATGCATTGCTATTACGTGTTTTATTCCCGTTTTTTTATTTGTATTTTTATTTTTCATGTACTTTTTACTTTTCATGTAGATTTGAATTGTTACTCATTCTATATTTTGTTAATAATATCTAAGTGGATTATGTGGGTTTACGCACATTATGCACTACGTTACGGGAGTCTCTATTACCTTTAAGCATATCAATAGCCTTTTAGTCATGGCCACCAGATTTTCACGGCTCCTGACGTTGCCTAGGCCACCACAGGTAAACATAGTAAAAGTACCATGCATACGATGAACGCGCTCTTGTGGCGCCTTCAGTTGATTCACTCTTCTGCTGCTTCCAGGTGAGGCTACTCAAGCGTCTAGAATTTGCCTAACTGTCATTGTAGACACCTGAGCTCCGAGTACGGAATGGGCTTTAAGCATATTTTTCACTGCGGTGCGCGTCTCTTTCAGATAGAGTCTGCATGCGGTTATGAACGCCTTTCATGAATCTTTGTCCTGACGAGTTTGTCAAGACTTAAGCTGATACTGCTTTGACGACAAGGTCAGTGCAGCCTTATTCATACAATTACATCACTTTATTGAGAAAGTATCAGCTAACCGCTTTCCCTTTGTTGTTTTTTCCACCTTGTTCTTCTTTCTCTCTTTACTATCTTTGTTGTCGCTGCATAATTGCTGATATTCTACGATTCATTGACAACCTTGCATATGGTTTGGTTTTGCACCTATGTACCCTTTATTTATTTTTATTATTTTTTTACTTTTGATGTGTGTCGGTACATTTATGATTAATGATGAGTTGTGTTATCAATTTTGTGCATTTATACCTCCTTTTGAATATGGTACAACTATACCCGTCTTATTTAAAAAAAAATGATTATGATAATGCACATGCTGATGGCTTCATTTACTTGCTCTTTCAGGAATTGTGTGAATTCACTGTATGAACGTGGTACCCACTTTTGTACCAACTACTGTTGTTTATTTGTTGTGTATTATGTAACAGATCTGTTTGTTTATGATTTTATGACATTCGGATCCTATTAATTTGAGAATGAGCTGGCCCTGACGAAGGAATTTAGTTCCGAAATGCATTGGCCATTTTTTGAGCTCACCCTACACATCTGCTTCAACCAGGATGTATAGTTGTTAATAATATAAGACCAAGATTAAACAGTCGCACCTTGCAACAAGTTACCGGGAGTTTGCTACTTTTTTGACTGAATTAGATTGAACGTACACACCACATTGTGGCGTTTGGGAGTGCAGCCTGCACCGCTGGCTTAACGGCCTTGGTCCATACCCCCTGTTTTTGTTGTGTGCCCCTCCACGGAGGCACTTTTCCAGCGGGTTTGCACCCCTCCTTTAATTCCATTGAATTTTGATTAACTACAAGGACTACCTAATAAAAGTGGGTGGTACACGTTCACTATACGTTTCTTGGTCTTACCCAGCTGTGTCAACAGCCAGGGCGCAAGGCCAAGGGCAGAACCCCAACACCAGCACATGGCTAGACACAACCCAATGCACATTTATGAAGCCATTTGAGCCATTTGGGCCCAGGGCAGATTGCGGATTTAGAAGAAATGCAAACTTTGCTAATGCTCATCCTGGCATGATGTCACTGCGACTCTTCAATGCACTACCCAACAGGAGCACAGAAGATGATTAAGACGAGCCATGCCCAGCTTTTGGCACCACATGCTTCAAATGCGGAAAATGAAAACACGTTGCAGCCATGTGTTTGAGCTCCCGAGGTCCAAAGGAGCAACAAACACGGGACAAATCCAGAAGTGCGAAGAGTGAAACACACCAGAGGCAGAATCAGTCATACCAGGCCCGCATGAGACAACCAATCACATCCCCAATCTGTGCAGACAAACCACAAGCCGAGAGGTCGATCACAGGCGGTTGAGGTTGAGGATGACGAAAGCAACAGCAAAGAAGATGACCAGTCGAGCAGGGACTCATCTCCAGATCGGACCCTCCGACATAGGAGGACAAGAAAAGAGAAAGTCCACATGATCTCAGCAGTCAAACCATCAAGAGGAAGGAGCGCACAGAGTTCAAGAACACACGGCACGTGTGTAATGATAGTGGGGAAATACCTGTGATGATGATGATAGACACGGGGGCCACAGTAAATGTCATGCCAGCCACCAAATATGAAAAACTCTATGCCCAGCCAGCCCTGCGATGGAAGACGGTACAGCTCTTTGCCTACAGGTGCAAGAAACCAATACCGGTAAGGGGCTATTTCAAGATGAGACTCACATATGGGGAGAAGAGCTGAAAAACACGCATATACGTTGTCGACGCAGGGATTGAAACACTACTCAGCTTCCCAACAGCCGAGAAAAAAGCATGTTAAACTGTTCCAGGGAATTGGATGCCTAAAAGGACGAATAGTGAAACTCCACATTGATCTCACCATGGGACCAAGAGCCATCAGACAACGGGGAGTGCCTTTTTACATGAGGACGGCTGTGGAGGCCGAGCTCAACAAGCTAGAAGACCTCTGCATCATCGAAAAAACCACCGGACACACAGTGGGTGTCCCCCATGGTGGTGACAGCAAAACCAAAGCAACCCCAGTTAGTGCTTATCTGCATTGACATGCGCCTACCAAGTGTAGCCATACAATGGGAAAAACACAACACCCTGATGATTGACAAAATGATTGTGGACCTCACTGGGGCCACCATTTTCAGCAAACTAGATCTGAGGTCAGGATATCATCAAATCCGCCTTGCCAAAGAATCCCATTACATTATAACTTTCTCATCCCACCTGGGGATACGCAAATACAGCAGGCTCAATTTTGGGATCTCTTCCGCGAGGAAGTCTTTCAGCACGAAATAAGGAAAGTACTACAGGACCTCCTCGGGGTTACAAATGTAAGTGATGACAACTTCATCTATAGGAAATCTGATGAAGAACACAACTCGTGGCTGGCAGCTGTACTCCAGCGACTGGAAGACTCAGGGCTCAACCTGCATGCAGAGAAGTGTGAGTTTAGAAAATCGACGCTCAGTTTCTTTGGGTACGTCTTCAACGAAAAGGGGTATCGCCAGACGCGAGCATGGTGGCAGACATAAAGAACGCCCGGGAGCCCACCAGTGCAACTGAAATCTGCAGCTTCCTAGGGATAGAGACATACTGCAGGAGGTTTATCCCTGACCTAGCCTCCACAGCCACACCCCTGCGAGAGCTCACCAAGGCAAAAACAACATGGGAATGGAATGAAACACACAAAACAGCATTTCCGCGAATAAAGGATCCCCTGTCGAGTGACGCCACCATGGCCTTTATCGATACATCCTGCAGGACAGAACTACTAGTGGACGCAAACCCGGTTGGGTTAGGGGCAGTACTGACCCAGACAGACCGAGATGGAACAATACTCTCTATTGCTTTTGCTGGCCGAGCCCTCAGCCCGATGGAGAGAAACATTGCTCACATTGAAAAAGAGGCTCTAGCCATACTCTGGGGGTACTGACATTTCCACATCTACATAGTGGGGCACCTGTCAAAGTGCTTACAGACCACAAGCCTCTGGTACCCATTTTCAAGGGGTCAGCTCCTCACCCACTGGCAAGGATAGAACATTGGATGCTCCAGCTCCAACAATTTGACCTGGAAGTACAATGCAGAGCAGAAGCCGACAACCCAGCTGCCTTTCTATCACGCCACCCAAGGCTAACCACGGTGACAGAGACAGAAGAACAGGTCTGCCACATCATCGCCTGCGCCCGACCAGAGGCAATGCAGTTGAACTAAATGATATTGGAGATGGGCAAGGACACCTGCCTTTAAATCATGAAAGAAGCCATACTGACACGGGAATGGAAGAACTATCTCACAGCTGTGGCCCACCGCACCCCACAAGTACAACAAATTAATCAGAGCCTTTTTGGTATCCGACATGAACTGTCGGTCTCTGTGGAGGGGTTTATACTAAAATGACACTGCATCGTAGTGCCAACCAGCATACAGGACAGAGCACTCCATCTAGCACATGAAGGCCACCAAGGGATGATAAAAACACAAACATTCCTTGAGTCAAGAGTGTGGATGCCACAGATTCAAGAGAAGGTCATCTCCCTGACAGAAACCTGCACGTCATGACAAGTAGCTCGTCGGGCGGGGCCCCCCGAACCAATTGACAGCCCACCACGGAGTGAAGGCAGATGGGACGCTCTCAGCATAGACTACTGCACCATTGCAAATGAGACATACCTCCTCGGGGCTGTGGATGAGTTCACGAGGTACCCAGAAGTAGAGCCAGTGAGATCCACAGATGCAACTTCAGTAACAACAGCGTTGGAGAAAATGTTCGCCGTTCATGGGATACCGTCCTCAAGTGACAATAGCCCACCATTTAGGAGCAGAGAGTTTAAGAGATTCCTCTTTGACCTGGGAGTGCAACACCACCACAGTATGGCCCCAGGCCAATGGAGATGCAGAAAGGTTTATGACCTCCATCAACAAAATAGTGCGGATAGCCAAGGACAAAAAGGCTGACCATGGCTGCCAGAGCTCTACCATTTTCTCCGATCATACAGGCAAACGCCACGATAATCCACCCTAGAAAGCCCGGCAGCACTGATGTTTGGAGTCCCCATCCAAGCAGGACCCCCCATCCACCACACCTAGAAACCACCACGAGTGGATGGGGATCGAGTGAAACAACAATGACAAGAACACAACCAAAGGGAGAGTAGGGTAAGGCGACCGACACCCAACCCGCTACAAGTAGGTGACACAGCAATTGCCAAGAACCGAGCCCAACACAGGAAGTCTGTGCTTCCATATGAGTCCCATCCTTGGCTTGTCACACACGAGACCATGGAATGGTGATGGATCCTGGGGGCCTGAGACTGACGTGTAACGCATCCCACTTCATGAAAATACCAGCAATTGCGTGGCAAGAAGAGTCGGAGAACACTCCAACAATGACCATGCAGACCCCCCAGGACCAAGCACCCCAGGTGGCTGGCCCAGTGGAATCGCCCAGACAAGCACCGGAATCTCACACTGAATCGAGGGGAGAGCCGGTAGCCCCAGGAATGGACAATACCCCGAGGAGAGAGGGAAGTGACCTCTACTTGCTCCGGCAACGACCAGCGCAGTCCACACGACTGCGTGGATTCCTATTGCATGGGATCTATCGGGGAGCCAGCGTACTGGGAAGAGAAGATACAGTAAGATATGACTATGTTCAATTATGTGTGCAAGCAAACAAACCTGTTGGGTTATTACCGTTGATTTGTTTTGTTATCAAAGTTGGGGAGGGATGTGATGGTCAGGTGAGCAAGCAACATGGGGAGAGCATGGCCGTGACGGCCCATGTGACCTGGTAAATAAAGAGGAGTGAGAAAGCCCATCAGCACATCCATACAAACTGGCTGAGTATCTCCTCATTTGAGCTCCCCTCTACGCTGCCAGGAGCGGAGCTCTAGACATCACACTAGTGATGCTTAAGTGTGCAAGGTGCACTGGCTAATATAGTTCAGTGTCAGTCCAAGGTTCTAACACAGATAAAAAAGATGAATAAGCAGCCCCTAACAGACCCCTACAATTCTAAATCAGGTTCACAACGTCTGCCTGATAAGAGACTAATCAAATAACTTATTTACTTAAATACACCAAAAACATGAGATAAATTACAATTCTGAAAAACGAGGTGATAGAGTATCTTAGAGCAGTGTAGTTTATATCCTTGTTGCCCGCTTAGATTTCGAGCTGTCACGGGCAATAGGAGCTGCTTTTGACACCCGCTGCTTTGTAAACTGCCGTAGAGCTGAAGAGCCGCCTCTTGCCTGTGCTTCGCTTGATCTAGATGCACACCGCTGCAGAGACTGCACTGCACCGTTGGACCGCATCAAGGTTACTCTACCTGTCTTGAGGACCACACTCTACTGGGAAGGCTGACTGGAAACGCCTTGATGCTGACTTGACCCAGTAAAAGCACCAGAAAGAAAAAGAAACAGAGGTGTTTCAAGAGGCCATGCCTCCTGGTGCACCTTGGTGTATCTTAGAGGCCTATAAACCCTCCTTTGCCTTTTAAGGACATATTCCTGAACATTGACATTGCTGCTGAAATCTTTTTCCTGAGCACCCCTATCAACTCACAGTGTTCTAAATGATCAAAGTCTGCATGTTGTGTTTATTTAGCAGGGGTGAGTCTTTATTGTTTTTAATTATTGGTGTGCATTGTTAGTTTTTATTAAAGTTCCTATTTTTCCTGCAACCTTGGATGTACATTCTTTTATTTTGTTGCCACCATACTATTGTTTGTGTTGCAAGCAACTGCATCAGCTCCCACCCCTCCCGGAGAATAGCATATTTTAGGACAATGTTACCAATAGGGGAGAAGGCGGTATGGCTGTCGGCTGTGTCAGTTTCACCTGTATGATTTGGATCATTGCTGGCTTGGTAGTGTGGGACCACTACTCACCCCTGTGAATGAGAGAGCAGGCATGATTTATGGATGCACATGTTTATGAGGGCCTGGCCAGGGAGCAAACCCCTCCCTGATTGGGAGGGGGTGTTAGGCATAGGTTCAGCAGCAGCCAGCATGCTTTCTTACAGCGCTATACATATTTACTGGTATAATGAACAAGTGAGTGTTGTCACACCTGGGCTCAGAGGGGTTACATTGGAGCAGGCAGCATGGAATCTATTTGTGGCAGAGGCATGCATTCTTACTGGTATTATGGATAAATGAATGCAGCAGACCCAATAATCTAAGGTCTCTGTTGTTCTACTAGCTAAGCTAATGGGATGATAGCAGGATTGTGATCCACAAACCCCTCTTTATAGGGCCCAATGTGTAGGGTTTCTATGGGGACTACCATCAAGGCTCCATGCGTAATGGTAACAGGCAGATGCAGTATACAGTTCTGAAAAGATACGACCTCGGCCACCTTTTTCTTAAACTGAACCCCCTTCTTTTCTTTCAAACCTTCACGCTCCTATGACCCCTACCCACAGCCGGTGCCCTCTCTTCTTTAGGCCTGTGGACAATCTCGTTACCTACTCCTGACAATTTAGCCCACTGACACTATCTATCTGCAAGTAACTCTTCTACTACTGTCTACGGGCAAATGGCCAAAAAAAACCTACACTTTTAGTGGCCGGGGCTTCTTTGATGGCCACTGCTTGTACCCGTGGCAGGTTAGTTGAGGCTGATGGAGTGTGCGGACAACTCCCAAACTCAAAAGGTGGTAGAGAATCTGCTGGCAGGAAACCCTCTTCCAGACACTGGTGGCATGAATTATTTTATTTTGTATTGAGGTTCCTGCTGGCAATCTGTTGACGAGGGTTGCACAGTAACAATTTGTAAAATAAATACATTGTTGTTGGTGTGTCATGCTGGCGATGATTGTATACAACGTGATTACAAAGAGGAAGAAACGATAACCAGGAAGCACATGGCTCACAATCGGATGTTAGTCTCGGGAGATTTGTGTTATTTTTCAAGCTCACTTACTTCCTTAATTCCTTCTTACTGGAGGAAGTCTTAAAAATGATTTGATGCTTTGGAAAATAAATTCCAAAGGGTGTTCAAGGTACTTCCTGCAAGTCCCTGGTGAATACCTTTCCTCGTTCCGAAATCCATCAGCCGACTCTGACGTCTTCTTTTGATGTTCAAGGCATAGCTCACAACTTTCAGCTGGACCTTCAAAGAGGTGACACGTTTCCTCAATGTGTTCATAAGTAATTTTTGAGAATCACCTGAGATTTACTGGGGAATTAAGTGCGGCCATGTACCCTTGATACAATGAGAAATAAGGTTTTGTCAATGTTGGCTGTGGAATTTGGTGAAAAGTGTTTGAGGTGTCACAATGGATTGGTGAGGATCGATACCTGCTCTTATCGATCCATTTTAACTGGGAAGAAGCCCCCTGGGACGGATGTCAATTTTCGGGAAGTGTTATTTCCTTTATCTGGTATTCCGGCTGTTGCCATTTTAAGGGGTGCCTTGTTGGCGCTTCACAGATGTTACACTTTAACTGTATAACACATTTCTTAGACTCTACTGAGCAGAGCATAGAATTCCTTTTGAGAACTCTGTGGCCTCCATGGTGGACTGTATGTACATATGTGTATGTGCAGTGCTAGCTGTAAAGCAACAGGTGCTGTGCAATAGAGATTGGGAGGATACAATGTAAAATGGGTTGGGTAAAAGGGGAGGGCCGATTAAGACATATGACCGGAATCTGGAGGCCAGCTGCTGAGATGAGGTGTCCTGTCTACAAAGAAAACAAGACTATTTAGAGAGGAGGCAGAGGTCTCAATGGTAAAAGTCCTATTTCTGGCCTCGGTCACTGCAGCCTAACATGTGTGGCTTAAATACCTACTTAAATGTGTTTCCAATTCTCCCTAGCTCTCCCTCAAGAGGCTGTAACATCATTCTTCTGCCCGGTCTTACATGATGAGCTGGCACAAGGCCAATGTTTGTGAGTCCCCTTCCTCAGGCCTTCTTTGCTAATACTGCCTCTGTCCCCCGACCACCCTTACCCGTACCTGACACCCCATGGAACCCCTACCCTAATTTCCTCACCATGACACCTGTGCTCTCCGCGCCATTCTGACTCACTTTCCTGACTGCCTGTTTTCCACACCTCCACCTTCTCTGCTTCTTTGTTTGCCCCTACACTGCAAATGCCCCTCTCTACTATTGGCACCTTTTCAGGCCACCACAATTTTTGTGGTTCTTCTGCAGCATATACCCTATGCATGCTGTGTCACTCGCAGAAAGACATTTCCTATGAGCACTAGACAGCATGCACAAAAAGAACTTGTTTACTTGAACGAGAAAATGCAAAACATGCAAATGCTACTTTATAAAGCAAAATCTTATGCTGAGATGGTCAAGGAAATCTCACTGTTTGTCCTGGAACTCACCATCCATTAATCTATCTCATTAATCATTGACCAATTCTTTTTCATTACAACAGACTTTACAATGTTTTAGCCAGTTTTTAGATTGATGCATCAGGTGTTTTTTTGCTGGCAATATATTCCGCAGCCACGTCACACTTATGGGTTCTAGCTCCTTTCTCAGCTGTTTTTTCTTACTTTTATTTTTATATAACATTTTATTTTCGTTAATTCTTCTGTCCATGTATCTTTAATTGAAATTAAATAAATAAATAAATAACCTTTGGGTCCACGTTGAAGCTTGCTTAGCATATATTTGTATTACTGATTCTAGTGGGATCCCATCTGGAAACAAAAGCAAACTAGTTTTTATTTGTTCCACATATGCCTACAAAATGTTGATGTCCTTAGCTGACATGATATCACGACCTTGTGCCTTCACGTCCACCAAATCGTAGCCCTTAATCTTTTCTGTCGGAGGGATGTAAATATCAACAATCAGCGATAAGAATGCGCTGTCACTGTAGTTGTTTCTTTCGATTGATAGAGAAACACTTTTCATACAACAGCTCTGTGATACAAATGCAATCAATTGTGGAGCCAGACTTATCATCATATCGGGATATCCCCCCACGTTCTCCCATTCAATTTGATAATCTTCCAGCCATTAGCAAAGACTCCCCATAACTCTCCCTTTCTGTTGCATCTGGTCTGTCACATAATAGGATCAGGGATGGCAATGACTAACTCGTCTTGCCCACCCTCAATGTGTATGTTTCCCGTGCCCCTCGGGTTAAAGTGCCCCCCACATAAAATAAACACAACTGGATGCTTCTCAGTCCACTTTTCCAAGAGCGTACTAAAGCAGTTCATACGTTCTTTACTGTCCTTAAAGGAGACTGGAGAATATAAATGAATAACCAGAACTGACGGGTTATAGTGATCTCTAAGAACAGCCATTAAGTTCTTGCCCAGTCTTTTCCCAGAAAAGCTTGAGTGCGAAATAGCCATTAGCCCAAACACAGGTCTGTTAGAGGCTCGTCCTGCTCCCCCACGACACCTCCAGCACTCGCACACAAATAATACACGGGAGACCAAAAGTTGAGAGAAATGGCTGTAATGCAAACAGACCATTGCATGGGAAGACTGCTTACTGCTCTACCCCATCTTTCTATACAAATTGAGTGGCTAAACCCATTCTCCACCCATTAACCAGCACGTATAAGCACGCATGATAACAAAAATGTCAATTTTGGAGAAAAGGGGCAAGGAGTATAGCCTGCAGTTGCACAATGCTTTCACTGGCATATCTGCAAGGAAGCCTCTGGCCTTGGGGATTCGATCCATCAGTGACGTCAGCTGTGTACTTCTCAGGAGGGGCTCATGAGCTGGCATCACACATTCCAAAGCTCTGCTACCTTGTGCTGTAGGCCAGTCTCATCGCATCAGATGGGCCTCAGAGAAACCTCAAAGAAACCAAAATAAAATGCAGTATCAGAGTTGGAAACAGGGTCGTAAAACAAGTCTCTTGTACCAAAAATACCTTGTGATATATAACAAATGTGTTGATGACTTTCTCACCCAACATATGAGAATGGATGCTAGAGGTCCAAGATATTAACCGCATTTGCCCAGTCTCACGATAAAGAATACTTTTGCCTGTATCCAAGGCTGCTGGTAACCAGCTCCAATCTGCATCGATGCTCTTGTTGCTGCTATAATGGCCCACTGTGGTAATCACCACTAGTTCACCTCTGTTGAGCCTGGCGCATGTAATCATCAGGTTGGTAGGGAATTGTGATGCATTTTTATTTCCTCCCATTTCTTTGGCTGACCTTGTCGGAATTAGTTCCGAACTAATGGTGCATAGGATCTCAATATACTCAATAATTATCTCAAAAACAAGCGATGAGTAGAAATATCCTTTCACTGGCCTTCATATCCTTCGAATGTAGGAATTCAACCAGATTAATGTCTGTGAAATAATTAATCAAAGCTTAGGAATTGATTGAAAAATTGCCAATACATGTGATCTGTTTAGGGGCAGAGAATTGGCCCCAAAAATATCCTCCATTAGCGATTGGAGATTATTAAAGTCAGCCGGCGGGGGCTCTTCATAGTCAAGGTATGATTTAGTGATAAGAACACGCAGCATTTAGGCGTTGGTTATGTGTTGAACTGTGTTAGCCTAGGGCAAACATCGGCCCAGCACTGACATTTCATGTCGGACATTTCACTTGGAGCATTATTATGGGGGAATTAAAAAAGGGGAAATGAGTCAGAGCTACCTCTCCTTTCAAGCGCTAAGCGGAGGTTAACATCTATCTAGAGTCTAGTGGGAGCACGATATGTAGGAAAACATAACAATGTTATTCTAATAAAGAACTACTAGCTAAAAACAAAACAGACATATTAAAAATTGACACAGTCTGGTGTACGGGAAGTTGTACATGAAGGCATGACATGTAGATGACATTTTTATGTGAACATGAAACCAATTCAGGACGTTTCACAGTGCAGAATGCATGTTGAGGATATTACATGGGTCACAACTGGTTGCAAATCTTGAGAATTTGTAAGAGGATTCAATTCAACACTACAGCTAAGTCAATGCCTAGTCTGGGATACTGAATGGAAACCCTTATTGATATATCTTTATGTCCAGTTCATGCGTTCTGGATGACTACCCCTATATAACACCCCTCTCTTGGAATCCCCCTGACCCCACTGAGCCAAGAAGTAGTTCTGTTTTGCAAGTTTAAAGGTTTATTTGATAATTTAAACAATAGATATATATATCACACTTTATAATAAATTAATAATTGAATATCACACTTAATCTGAGCAGTAATCAATAATGGATAGTCTGGCACTAGCACACTTCTTTATAATCAATGATGAGTGGTTATAGGATGGATAAGATAGCAACAATAAATTGATGGTTTCAAATGGATGCAATGTGGAATGAAATGCAGTACAGAAAATACTCGATATGATTTCAACAAAACAATGTAATCACTTTTCTCTGGCAATTCACCCCCCCTTTTATGCAATGCAAGGAAATGGAAGGAAAGCACACAGTTCTCAGAAATGCAATCAAATGTAATTCAGTTCACCCCAGCAAGCTTAGACTACAGAAGTTGGAAACACAGGCCCAAAATGCTTTTATATGTGCTGGCAATGAAGTGAAAAATATGCTAAAATGCTTCTAATTCCCTCTAGAGGTTCAGGGTGAGTGGTATCTAGTTAATATTAGTCCAGGCTCACTCTAGCAATGATTCAGGGATGGTTCTTAAGAGGCAAACGAATTTTTAGCAAGGAAACTGCTGTTTTCACACGTGGAGAAATTTGCAAATCGCGGTAAATTCGCGAGTGTGTTTTTCGCGATTGCGGCAAAAGTATCGAGAATCGGAATGCGGTTCTAGGTTCGCTGAAAAGCCAAGATTCTAAGCTTTCAGAGGAAAGTTACTGCAAGTTCCTGAGACACACGGTCACGGAGATATGAGCGATATGGTAAAGGTCGTTTTTCAGATTTGAAACTTTAAAAGTTCAAAGTGACAAGTGACAGCTAGCAACTAGAAAATGACAGGTGACAGCTTTTAGGCAGTTCTACTTAGATAAAATAGATTGAATTATATTATTTTAACTAAGAGGTTGGTACTGCACAGTTCTGCTGGGTACTCACAATATATTTAGAAATAGAATGGGCCTCGCCATGGATCTGGTCAGGTTTTAGACTGGACTCTGGTCTGGTCTGGGTCTCTTCACAGTGATCTGGGTCAGCTCTCTGGTTCTGCTAACAGCGGTCTGGGTCAGCTCTGCGCTGCTGGTCTAGCCTCTCTGGATTCTGGAGATTGATGGATTTGAAGTCTGGATCTCTGGATGTTGTATGGTCCGGCAGCATGCTTCGCAGCAAATGGAATTGAATGTCCCTATCTGTCCTGTCTGTCTGCTTTTATGTGTTTTGAAAATGGGTGGAAAGGCTAGCTTCCTAGGCCCTACCCCTCTCCACTTGTCATTGGCCACTTCCTCCTCTTCCCCTTGATTGGGGGAATGAAATCAAGTGTCATCATGATGAGGTCTGTTTATGGTAGAGAGAACCCACCCCTGTCAAATTACACACAATCTATATTTGATCCAAAAGACATATTTGCACAGGTGCACATTTGTTTAAAATTACATGCGCCCATCACATATCACAGGAGGTATACCCTGTCCAAATCTACTCTTCCTGGGAGCTTGCATTGAGAAATGGCAACATATTTCACTTTTTGGTCAAGTTACCAATATCAGATTCTTACTCAAATTTACCCAAATGTGTGCAAGGCATGCAGGCATTAATTGATGAAGTATCAGACTTTTAACATGCATACATTTTAAGTAATACCCTCTTAACTGCTAGCTTGCCCCCAGATCATGTCACCGGTTCTAAAAACCTCTTAAAATGTGGGCAGAAAAATCACAAGAATTATGGTATCATTTAAATAATCATGACAAGTCCGTACTATGAGTTATTCATCTTTTTCTAAAACCATATTCTGGCTACAGGGGTGTGGTTTCCCCCCAGCACAAGGTTGAATTTCTTGTTTTTCCAGTTCTGCCAAGCCAGCTTGCTCTCACAGGCAGTGCTCCTCCCCTTTCCTTCCAGGAGGAAGCCACTTTTTACGGCCCCCATAAGAAAACATTTGCCTGAGTCAGGACAGGGCTTTGTTCAATTTCCTGCAGAGCCCAGGTAATTCAATCAGGGAAGTGTCATATCCCTTTTGGTGGGAGCAGCAAAAGGGCAGCTAGGCCTGGGAACACAGCTGTTGTGCAAGTCTCATCTCCTGTCGGGGGTAGCTGGTGGGCAGAATTCAGTTCCTTAAGCCAGGCCCCAGCTAATGTCACTTTTAGTTACCCAGTTTTCTGCATTCAAATAAAATTAACCATTTTTACATATGCAGCTAGAATGCTGATTCTAAGTTTAAAACTATGACATTTAAACAATTGCAACCTATTTGACACTCAAAAGTAGGTCACTCATTTCTTTTAAACATTTAGATTTTTAGTGTCTTTCAGTCCCAATTTACTTAAACTGCTGAAATCCACAGCTCAGCCAGTCTTGTATAAACCTTGAAGTCACTTCAGAATATAACTTTACATTGGATCCACCTCTCAGTAAGTCTTTCTTTGGCCTGCTTTGGGTTCATTTATTCAGTTTTACACAAAGTCTGGTGTTGTTTTAAAACGCCGGCTTTCTGATAGTGGTGAGTACTGGTAATGCACCCATTTTTGGGATTTAAGAAAATTAATTCCCCACAATTCTAGGTTGCTTTTGGCAATCAGCATTGCCATTCCCAATGGTTTCAGGCTACTGTGTGGGTAGTCCAATGGTGGTTTTAGGCAATGCCCTTCTGTGCCCATAACATCGGCAAAATGGGTGGCAGCCTATTCTTCATGCACTTCCCTGGGCATTTTCTGGGAAGCTCTGGCCATCATGATGTTTTCCATGTCAGTACTGCACAGTTTTGAGGTAGGGCTTGGATGCATGGATAAAAACATCCCACAAGCCCCCCTCTTGCGATGGCCATGCTGTTTCACTGATGGGACTCGCAAGACCTGGGATGTTTCCTCATCTTCTTCCAATAGATGGCACAGTTCAGCATCTTTTCCTCCATCCGGTCGGATCGATCGGTTCTCCTCGCCGGTCCTGATGGGAGTATTGGGCGGTACACTGGGCCCCTTGCGTCTCTGCTCCTGGTCTCTGGATCGTCCTCCTTGGCCCGCGTCCAGGTTTTGTTTCTCCTAGGACGACAAAGGAAGAGCGGCAATACCTATTCATGGACATTTCTCCCCCACCATTGATATAGTGGGGTGGCATATAGATTTATAGTCAAAACATATGAACATGCACATTTCTTTTTGCATTCAAAAACAAAAACACCCACATTGAGAAACTCAGATTTTGATAGGCGATATGTCAGATATTTTAAGTTAGAACTGAATTAATCTGAGACAGTACCCTCTAGGATTCCAGAGGATTCCTCCAGTTGTTGCAGAGTGTGCCTGGGATGGCAACATTTCAACTGGTTTATGTGGACCCACTTGTCTTCCCCCTCTGCCAAACCGCCTTTGGGGATGCGGATCTTATAGGCCACAGGGGAGATTTTCTCTATAATCTCAAAGGGTCCCTTCCATGTAGGCAAAAATTTTCGCTGTTTGGCCTGGTTCCTTTGGAAATTGTATAGATAGACCCGGTCCCCCACCTGATATTCCTTCCTGGAAGTTTTCAGGTCATAGTGGCTCTTCATGCTATCAGCTGATCTTTCTAGATTCTGCTGAGCATAAGCAAAAGCATGTTGAAGGTGTTTCCTTAAATTGTCCACATACTCATGAGTTGTGGAGGCATTTATCAGTGTCTGCTCTTGGGTCCTGTAGAGCAAATGCTGAGGAAGCACCATCTTGCGCCCAGTCATCAACTCAAATGGTGACATTTTGGTTGCAGATGAAGGGGTAGATCTGATGGCCATTAGGACCAGAGGTAATCGGATATCCCAACTTGGCCCAGAATCTGCCACAAACTTCTTTAATATGCTCACAATGGTTCGGTTATATCTCTCTACTGCCCCAGAAGAAGCTGGCCGGTAAGCAATATGCAACTTCCTTTTGACCCCCAGTATCTCCCACATCTTTGTCATTACTTCACTGGTGAAGTGGCTACCCCTGTCTGACTCAATCCTTTGAGGTAGACCGAAATGGGAAAAGATGTGGTTAATCATCAGGGCAGCTGCAGTTTCTGCCTTGCAATTTGGGGCTGGGAGACATTCCACCCACTTGGTAAACAAGCATGTCACAGTCAACATGTACTTATTCCCCCTAGCAGAGCGAATCACGGGGCCTACAAAGTCGATTTGTAAATCTGACCATGGCAGTGTCATCCCCCTCTTTTGGAGAGGCGCACGGTGCGTGAGGGATGATGGCTGAAATTGCGCACACACAAGACACCCCTTCAAGTATTGGTCGAGGTCCTGCCCCATGTGTGGCCAGTATGCAACCTCTCTTAAGATTTCCAATGTTGTGTGAAACCCCCTATGACCGGCGGTGGCCTCATCATGGGCGTGACTTAACATCAGGCTTTGGAATGAGGTAGGAACCACCCACTGATCGTGGCCAGCTTTGGATTTCCTTACCAGCAAACCGTCTTGGATTCGGAACATTTTTGGACATTTCATCAACACTCTTAGGTCCTCTTTCCCAATGTAATCGGTATCCGTCAGGGGAAAGTTCTCCGGGTCCTCAAGGTGTTGGTAAACTTACCAATAATTGGATCCCCCTTCTGAGCTGTAATCAAATCAGCATCAGGGGTCTCCTTACTCCATTGTGCAATTGATAGGTCGTTGTGAGCATTTGTCTGGGACCTAGTGATAGCAGTGACCTGGATTTCCCCCAACAGGGACTCAATCTCAATTAGATCCCCTTGGATGGCCTCGGTTTTGGCCAGCTGATCAGCTAAGTCATTTCCAGTTTTGTCTGGTCCCTCTACTTTGGAATGACCCTTGATCTTTTTCCAATAGATGGTCATCTCATTCGAGGTGACCAGATCATCAATGTTTTGGATCAACTTCCCATGTTTCAAGGGTTTGTTGTTAGCACATAACATGCCTCTGGTTTTCCAATTAACCAGGTGCTCCACGAACCCGTTCCGTACATAATCCGAATCTGTGATTATGACCAGTTCGTGGAGTTGATGCTGGACAGCAGTGAGGATGGCCTGATGCACAGCCATCAATTCTGCCACCTGACTACTTTGGGGACCAATTTTGTATCCAGCGGAGGGTTCTGGGAACTCCTTCACCTATGCATTCCCTACACCGGCCACCAGTTCTTTCTCCCCGTTGTTGTCAACATGGTAAGAGCATCCATCCACATAGACAGTGGGCATTCCCTCACACTTGTCCTCTTCAAAGACTTTGTGGGGGGAATTGAGGTATGCCTCCAGGTTGTCCTTTATTTTTAGACTTTCGTCCTCGAGACAGTTTTCTCTGGCACAATCATGCAAGTCAGCCAGACCTTGCGCGAGGGGACTCTTCTTGTTTTGGCCATATCTGACCTCCACCGGAAAGCCTTCCATTGACAGAATCCAGGAAGTAATTCGGGAATTACTCACATTTCCGGCCCGGATTCTGTCACTTTGGAGATATTGCAGAGGCTGGTGTGGAGTCTCCACTATAATGTGTTCCCCCTGGATAAACGGGCGGTAATTCTTCAATGCCCACACCGTTGCCAGGAGTGCCTTCTCACAATCGTTGAATTTTTCCTCCACAGAGGATAAAGTTTTGCTCGCATAGGAGATTACTTTATTGACCTTGTCATGCTTTTGGTATAATACTGCCGTCAAGCACGTATTAGAGAACCCCGTCTCCAGGAAGAACTCCTTGTTTCTGACAGGGTAAGCTAGGCAGGGTGCTTGTGAGAGGCTTCTTTTGAGTTGTTTTACTGCCTCGGCTTGTTCTGGACCCCATTCCCACTTGACCCCCCCCTTCAGGAGATGAATCAGGGGTCTGGTGATCTCTGCGTAGCCCTCAATGAACTTTCTGCTGTAATTAGTCAGTCCAAGGAGGCTCCTTAGTTCCCGCAGAGTTGTGGGGTCTTTCAGTTTCTGAAGGGCTTCCACTTTCTTTTCCTGGGGACAGAGACCCTGAGGAGTAATCTCATGCCCCAAGAAATTAACACAGGTTCTACACCACTCTGCTTTCTGAAAGGAAAGTTTTGCTCCGGCGGCCCTCAACTGGGTCAGAACATAACGGATCTCCGCTATGTGTTCCTCCACAGATGAACTTTTGATGAGGACATCATCTACATAAGCCAGGTTACCCCTCGCACCCAGGTCGGGCATGGCCTTATGTAGGAAAATGTTGAATTCATTGCCGGAGTTGAGGTATCCGAAGGGAGTCCGGGTCCATGTGTATTGCTGGCCCCCAAAGGTAAAAGCCAGTTTGTATTGGTCCTCCCTGCTGACAGGCACGGTCCAGTATCCATTGGTCAGGTCTATTGCAGTGAATACCTGTGACCCCTGGATCTGGGCCAGCCCTTGGTCAATGTAGGGCAGAGGCCATCGGGAAGTATGGATCCGTTTGTTGAGCTCCCTGAGGTCGGCGCAGAGTCTCCACTGGCCGTTTGGCTTCAATATTCCCAGCACCGGATTATTGAAGGTGCTGTGAACTGGACGGATTATTCCCCGGGACTTAAGGTTCTTAATTATTTCAGTAAGGGACTCCATGGATGCGAGAGGCAAACGATATTGCTTCACAAACACTGGAGTCATGCCAGGGTCCGTGGGGATTGTTGTTGTGTGGATGTCAGTGCGACCACAGTCATATGAGTCTACCGCAAAGAGATCTTGGAAATCCAAGAAAACTTGTTTCAACTTTTGCTTTTGTTCCAGAGTCACACAGGCATCAGCTAGGTTGACTCTCTCTTCCACCATCTGCCTGAAGCCTGGAAAGACTTCTGGTTTGGCTATCTCAGCTGCCTCCTTCAGCTGGGTGGAGAAGTCCCTGGTCAGAGTGCTGATTTGGACCGGAGGCTTCAGGTGGGAAAGGCAGCCCTCATGGACCTGGAAAATCACCTCATCCCTCCTGAAGTCACAAGTCACATCTTCCTTACCATAGGGGCAGGAAGTGTACACCAGGAAGTTCCCCCCATGCCGGGTAAAAATCCTGTCTGGTGTTGTATTGTCATCACTGTCACTGTCAAAGCAGTCCTTGGGGATTGGCCCTAACAGTTCATTACCTAAATCTATGGAAAAATGTCGGTCATCAACCGCCATTCCAATAATGGTGCCTGCCGCTAGAGTAATACTCTTTAAGTCGCTGTTATCCACCTCTATTGGAATGGTGTCATGTTCTATGTTGACTAATGGTGTTGGGTTTACCCCCAACCCTTGCTGTTGGAGAGAAGCGTTTAGAGGTATGTAAGCATCAGGGTTTTGCAAATATTGTCCTCTTTTAACTTTCACTTCCAGGGAGAATTGTCGGGTCCTTTCTGGGATGGTGACTTCCTCTTTGATCTGAATTTCAACTGCATAAGGTAGCAATTGAGCTGACCTAAATGCTTTTTCTGGATCATCAAAGCCCATGGGATTATCCGCTAATCGGGACCAATCTTTGAAGTTTATAAGGTCCAAACTAATGGCAAAGCGATTGAGAATGTCACTGCCTAAGTAAAAGGCGGCATGGACGTCTCGCACGACCCAACAATTGTGGACTATGCTCTTGTTGCCAAGGGAGATTTTGAGCAAACACCTGCTTGGCAGGAGATGTTTGGAATTAGGTGCTTCCAGGTCCATTCCCCATTTGTCTATCAGTTTGAAGGTGGGAATGGCTGGATCTTTTGGGAGTTGGCGAAACATGGCTTCGCTGATGAAGCTCTTACCATTGTTCACGCACACTCGAGCGAGAACAGAGTCCTTCCCATCATTTAACTGAACAGGGATGAACAACTGCTCTCCAATTTGCTGAATATCAGCCAGGCTCTGAGCTGATTTCACATCTTTCTGGACTATAGGAGTGGGAGTTTCTGATTGTGGATTGGTAAAGAATTTCAGGGTGTTTCCTTCCAGTGTGGAATACCACCTTAAACTGGAAGGAAGGTTGATTTTCAGAAATAGAGAGGACCCACCATCACCAGTCTGTTGTCCTACTGCTATTACTGTCACGTCTGGAATTTGGCTATTCTGGAAGTGAAATTCTACTTGGTCAGATTTTTGTTCAACCATGTGGCAGGTGCCGTTTAAACTAACATGGTTGACACTCTGTTTTAATTTTATTGGTTGGCTAGTCTGGGTCCAGAGGACCTTGTTTACGCAATCTATTAAGGGTGACAACCTCCTCAGGAGGTCATTCCCCAGTAAACAAGGGGTGCCCTCTGGAGTCACAACTATGACCGGGTGTTTCAACTTGTGTCGCCCAATTTTAATGTCCAAATCTGCCGACCCCTCGACGGGAATTTCCTTCCCGTCAAAGTTCTGGAGTTGTCCAGGAAGTGAGGTGAGAGGAATTTGGTAATTCCCTCCCCTTCCTGCATTCAGTTCATCAAAGGCCCTTCTGGACAGAAGGGTAGCTTGAGATCCCGTGTCCACCAGTGCCAAAATTGTACCCTGTCCCTGTACTTGTACCGGGGCATAGTATCTTCCCTCCTTCTCCTCAAGGGGGCACAGATAATGCACATTTGGGCAGAATTCTGTGGAGAGCCTTGGGAATCTGAAAGAAAAAATTGGCAACTGGAGATCAGAGCCATTGTGGGTTCCCCTGGCTCCGGTTCCGGGCCGCCCCCCCTTTTTGGAGGCAGTCACCAGGATGGGTTTGAACCAGGGGATTTTGGCATTGTTGGTTCTGGTATAAGATAGTGGGCGGCGGTAGCTCAGTCTCCACATCTCCCCAGTCTGGATTTGCATCCCTAGGGACCCATTTTTCTTTGGGAGGAGTTCCCCCCTCTCTGAAGGAGAAGATCCTTTTCCCAGGATCCTCTGATGATCCCTCTCCCTCAAATTGGAAGATCTGTACCTCCTCCTCAAACTGAGTCTGTTTGGGTCTTTTGGTTATCCTACCCCCCCTCTGCTCCTTAGAAGGCAGACTTTCAGGGGCAAGAGATTTTGTTTCCGGTTCCTGGGTTTCCAGGGGCTGTTTACAAGTGAGGAAGGAAGCTTCCTCCAAGGCTTTACACCCCCCTTCCCTTTGTGCCTCCTCCCTGGGAACCGGTGAGTTATCGGGGTGCTGCCCCCATCATTGTTCTGGAGCACCAGGTCCAGAGTTGGGTGCATTCTGCGCCGGCATGCCGATCTGAGGGTTCTGCTGAGCCCTCAGTATGTGACCCAGATCCCGCGCCATGTTTTGAACCTGGCGCTCTAACTGGGAAACCCGCTCAGGCTGATACGGGGCCCTGTTTTCTCCCCTGAGCTGATCCCGGGAAGGGTAGCTATCCCTTCTTTGGTAGTACCCCTGGTTGGGAAGATTTGGATACCCCTCCACCCTTGGGCTCCCCTCTCCCGGATTCGGTTGTCTGGGCTCAGGGAATTGGGGAAAGAAGGGTGGAGGATTTTGGGGCTGGATGTTGGGTGGATACCTGGGGAAACAGTTCTACCCAGGATTTGGAGAATTTCTGCCCTCCGGTGGGAAGTTGGGAGGGAAGTTCCCTGGGTTAGGTGCTTGGCTGGATCCCCCCCCTTGGGCTGGAGGAGTCCACACATAACCCAAGATGGGTCGACTTCCCTTGTAACGGGGACTTACATAGTCAGGAGAGGGAGGGACCCCATTTGTGGGACTACCTCCTTGACTCCCTGTTTGTGACTGGCCCGAGGACCTTCTGGGCCTAGCATTATTAGGTGCAGGTAGGTTTTTGGGCCCCCCAATCTCCAAATCCAGAACGGGGGCAACCTTTACCTCTGCCACCTTGGCAGCAGCAGGGGTGCTGTTGGTTTTGGGGTTTTTAGGCTGGTTTTTGTTTTCCACCGGTTTCTGCACCTCGTAGATGCGGGTGGCTTGTTCAATGACCCATTCTAAAGATCTTTTCTCATGAAAATCTCTCACGAGCTGGGTCATTATATATTTGGGCAAGGCATGGAAAAATGTATTGACGAATTCTCTGCTGTCTGTGCGCACCCTCCTGGTGGTCTGCGCAAAAGCACGCTTTAACTCCTGCACAAATTCTTGTGGGGCCTGATCCTCCCCACATTGTAAATTGTAGGCTGCCTTGCGAGCCTCTTGAGGATTTCTATGAGTAGAAAAATGTTTCAAGATGGCCGCCTTATAGGCGGACCATCTTAAATGATTTTGGTCCTCCAGCCCCGCAAAGAAACTGGAGTATTCCGGGGAGAAGGTCCACTTTACATATTGAATACAGCTTTGGCTGTCCTTCAAATGGAAAGTCTCCATCATTTGCTGAAACAACTCTAAGTGCTCCCAAACAGAATACTTGGCGTTCTTATGATAAGGCGTGATGACACTCCTGATTGCCTTAATCTGTTTCAATGGGTCCTTAAGCAAGGCCCTTTTGCCTTATTGGCCTTTTAGGTTCGGGTAACCCTGGTCCATTCATCTTCTGACTCAGAGGCACTGCTCCCAGAGGTTCCCGTCTGTTCTTCCAGGTTTTCCCGGATTCTGCGAGCCTGGGAATGGCTGGCAGAATGTGGGGACCTGGTCTCCTGTGTCCTGTACCGCTCAGAAGAGTCTTCAGATCCCTCCTTGCTGCCAGGATTTGATGGGTACCCCCCCACTGACCTAACTGGGCAGAGGTTTTCAGGATGCCCTTAATGGGCCTACTCTCCTGGGTTTCCCCATCAAATTGCACTGTGCTTGGGCGCCCATACCCGGATGCCCGCCCCTCCATTCCTGGGTGGTACTGGCCTATGAGCCCCATGCTTCTGGCTGGATAGTAATCTGCCATCCCTGTGGCCCTGTGCTCATGTGCGCCAGGGGACATGGGGGTGGCAGAGTCCAGGGACTGAGAGAAATAAAGGCCTCTGGTACTAGGGCTCCTGGGGTTATGCTCAGGAGTTTCTCTTTCCCAGCGAACCTCATCTCTATCCGCCCCTGCTCCCTGTTGCAATGCAAGAGCCTGCGCCTTCAGTTCCTCAGTTAAGGCCTTACTAGACTCTATCAGTCTCTCCTGCATCGCTACCCGTTGTTGGAGTCTATCATTGTGCTGGCAGAGAGCCTCATTCTCTCTCTGCGTTTCCTGATTGGTCCTGGAGCACTGGGCCAGTCTTTGCTGCAGGAGGGTTACCTCCTGAGCTGTGTCCCTATTGGCCTTCTCCTGTCTTGCCAGAGCCTCCTCCACCCTCCTGGTGTGCTCTAGCAAGTCCTGGTGTTCTTTTTGGAGGTCACCCAGTCCCTGGTGGGCCAGGTGATTTTCTTCCATTTTTCTCCTTAAGTGGCAGACTTCCTGGCCTAAGGTGTCCCTTTCCTGACCAAGAGCTTGAATTTGTGACGCCAGGTCGTCCCTTTGCCTTTGGAAGGCACCAGCTTTCTGGCGCTCCTGATCAAACTCTGCCTGGGTATCCAGGTCTTTCAGGATCAGTTTATTGCTCTCCTCTTTCTCTCTGTCTAGTTGGATTTGCAGGGTGGCTACCTGCTCTGTGCATGCCCTGTTGAAATTGATCTGTTGCTCCAGCGTTTTCTGGCTCTGCAGTAGGGAGTCCAAACTGTCTTGGCGTTCCTTCTGCAAAGCCAGAATTCTGGTATCCTGGTCTGTCTTTTCCTGTTGCAGTATATCCATGTCCTCTTTTATTTTAATGATATACTGCCTACTATTATTTTCTGACTCCTGGCTCCCCTGCAGCCTCTGCTCAGAAGAGACCAGGTCAGATTGGACCTTCTCTAACGCCATCTGTCGCTTGTTCGCCAGATCTTGTCTTTCCGTACATTTATCCTGCATGTCTCCCATATATAGGTACAGGTATGCCGCTATCCTAACCATCTTGTCTTGTTCATCCTTAGCTTTAGGAGCCATGTATAGTTCACTCAGGCCACATGTAGGGGACCCTGATCTCCCCATATATCTGACCCTGTTTCAGTGACCTGTAGCGTGATGGCCTGCAACCAGACCATGCGGTCCTGGTGAGTCCACTCACCTCTCACAAATAACTTATGTAAGAAGTGCTCTCTGGCTATTTTCATGTCTACTAAGGTCGTCATTCTAGAGATTGGTCTCTGTCCTGACTTACAGAAATTAGTATTTTATTTTTGCAAAACAGACCTTTTTCTTAGAGCGTTCCTTTGAGGAGTGCTTTACAGCGTAACACAGCGTGGTGATCCGACCGGATATGTGTATCTGGTCAGCTGGCACACTGTATTAATCTGCACAAGTGATAGATCTAACCCAAACGTCCCGCTCGAGCCCCCAATTTGTAAGAGGATTCAATTCAACACTACAGCTAAGTCAATGCCTAGTCTGGGATACTGAATGGAAACCCTTATTGATATATCTTTATGTCCAGTTCATGCGTTCTGGATGACTACCCCTATATAACACCCCTCTCTTGGAATCCCCCTGACCCCACTGAGCCAAGAAGTAGTTCTGTTTTGCAAGTTTAAAGGTTTATTTGATAATTTAAACAATAGATATATATATCACACTTCATAATAAATTAATAATTGAATATCACACTTAATCTGAGCAGTAATCAATAATGGATAGTCTGGCACTAGCACACTTCTTTATAATCAATGATGAGTGGTTATAGGATGGATAAGATAGCAACAATACTTTGATGGTTTCAAATGGATGCAATGTGGAATGAAATGCAGTACAGAAAATACTCAATATGATTTCAACAAAACAATGTAATCACTTTTCTCTGGCAATTCACCCCCCCCTTTTATGCAATGCAAGGAAATGGAAGGAAAGCACACAGTTCTCAGAAATGCAATCAAATGTAATTCAGTTCACCCCAGCAAGCTTAGACTACAGAAGTTGGAAACACAGGCCCAAAATGCTTTTATATGTGCTGGCAATGAAGTGAAAAATATGCTAAAATGCTTCTAATTCCCTCTAGAGGTTCAGGGTGAGTGGTATCTAGTTAATGTTAGTCCAGGCTCACTCTAGCAATGATTCAGGGATGGTTCTTAAGAGGCAAACGAATTTTTAGCGAGGAAACTGCTGTTTTCACACGTGGAGAAATTTGCAAATCGCGGTAAATTCGCGAGTGCGTTTTTCGCGATTGTGGCAAAAGTATAGAGATACGGAATGCCGTTCTAGGTCCATTGAAAAGCCAAGATTCTAAGCTTTCAGAGGAAAGTTACTGCAAGTTCCTAAGACAAACGGTCACGGAGATATGAGCGATATGGTAAAGGTCGTTTTTCAGATTTGAAACTTTAAAAGTTCAAAGTGACAAGTGACAGCTAGCAGCTAGAAAATGACAGGTGACAGCTTTTAGGCAGTTCTACTTAGATAAAATAGATTGAATTATATTATTTTAACTAAGAGGTTGGTTCTGCACAGTTCTGCTGGGTACCCACAATATATTTAGAAATAGAATGGGCCTCGCCACGGATCTTGTCAGGTTTTAGACTGGTCTCTGGTCTGGTCTGGGTCTCTTCACAGTGATCTGGGTCAGCTCTCTGGTTCTGCTAACAGCGGTCTGGGTCAGCTCTGCGCTGCTGGTCTAGCCTCTCTGGATTCTGGAGATTGATGGATTTGAAGTCTGGATCTCTGGATGTTGTATGGTCCGGCAGCATGCTTCGCAGCAAATGGAATTGAATGTCCCTATCTGTCCTGTCTGTCTGCTTTTATGTGTTTTGAAAATGGGTGGAAAGGCTAGCTTCCTAGGCCCTACCCCTCTCCACTTGTCACTGGCCACTTCCTCCTCTTCCCCTTGATTGGGGGAATGAAATGAAGTGTCATCATGATGAGGTCTGTTTATGGTACAGAGAACCAACCCCTGTCAAATTACACACAATCTATATTTGATCCAAAAGACATATTTGCACAGGTGCACATTTGTTTAAAATTACATGCACCCATCACATATCACAGGAGGTATACCCTGTCCAAATCTGCTCTTCCTGGGAGCTTGCATTGAGAAATGGCAACATATTTCACTTTTTGGTCAAGTTACCAATATCAGATTCTTACTCAAATTTACCCAAATGTGTGCAAGGCATGGAGGCATTAATTGATGAAGTATCAGACTTTTAACATGCATACATTTTAAGTAATACCCTCTTAACTGCTAGCCTGCCCCCAGATCATGCCACCGGTTCTAAAAACCTCTTAAAATGTGGGCAGAAAAATCACAAGAATTATGGTATCATTTAAATAATCATGACAAGTCCGTACTATGAGTTATTCATCTTTTTCTAAAACCATATTCTGGCTACAGGGGTGTGGTTTCCCCCAGCACAAGGTTGAATTTCTGGTTTTTCCAGTTCTGCCAAGCCAGCTTGCTCTCACAGGCAGTGCTCCTCCCCTTTCCTTCCAGGAGGAAGCCACTTTTTACGGCCCCCATAATAAAACATTTGCCTGAGTCAGGACAGGGCTTTGTTCAATTTCCTGCAGAGCCCAGGTAATTCAATCAGGGAAGTGTCATATCCCTTTTGGTGGGAGCAGCAAAAGGGCAGCTAGGCCTGGGAACACAGCTGTTGTGCAAGTCTCATCTCCTGTCGGGGGTAGCTGGTGGGCAGAATTCAGTTCCTTAAGCCAGGCCCCAGCTAATGTCACTTTTAGTTACCCAGTTTTCTGCATTCAAATAAAATTAACCATTTTTACATATGCAGCTAGAATGCTGATTCTAAGTTTAAAACTATGACATTTAAACGATTGCAACCTATTTGACACTCAAAAGTAGGTCACTCATTTCTTTTAAACATTTAGATTCTTTCAGTCCCAATTTACTTAAACTGCTGAAATCCACAGCTCAGCCAGTCTTGTATAAACCTTCAAGTCACTTCAGAATATAACTTTACATTGGATCCACCTCTCAGTAAGTCTTTCTTTGGCCTGCTTTGGGTTCATTTATTCAGTTTTACACAAAGTCTGGTGTTGTTTTAAAACGCCGGCTTTCTGATAGTGGTGAGTACTGGTAATGCACCCATTTTTGGGATTTAAGAAAATGAATTCCCCACAATTCTAGGTTGCTTTTGGCAATCAGCATTGCCATTCCCAATGGTTTCAGGCTACTGTGTGGGTAGTCCAATGGTGGTTTTAGGCAGTGCCCTTCTGTGCCCATAACATCGGCAAAATGGGTGGCAGCCTATTCTTCATGCACTTCCCTGGGCATTTTCTGGGAAGCTCTGGCCATCATGATGTTTTCCATGTCAGTACTGCACAGTTTTGAGGTAGGGCTTGGATGCGTGGATAAAAACATCCCACAAAGTCTTTCTACGAGTCATGCACTCAGTTGTGACCCATGTAATATCCTAAAAATGCATTCTGCACTGTGGGTGCAAGCAGGCATCAGAGTTACTCGTCTGCCCAAGCCTGGTATATAGTGTGGAAGCGGGGTGGGGATGCTGTCAAGGGGAGAAGTGTCATGGCATCTTTTTCATTGGCTTCAGCGACTTAAGTCCAGGCAACAGTCATGTCAGGTGGGCAGAAACAACTGGCACATTGAAACCAATCCTATTATTCATATTATGTATTTTGCAGCAACCGCATGGATTTGTGGGAGATACGCCCAGTGCTTGATTTGTAAATGAATTGCCAGTGCCCAAAAAATATTGACCCCGTAAGGCCAGGCGCAGCGCCGTCCGCAGTGCAGGTGCGCCGGCCACGCCAGTTCAGTGCTAGACCTACTTAGATCGGCCCACCACCAGCCCATCACACTGCTGCTGCTCCATGTCACATGTTTGGCGCTGCAGCAACTGCTGGCACAGGCTAGTAGTAAATACGCAACTAAGACATGCTCCTCCTGTAACTGCGCCTCAATGCCCCTGGGCTGTGTGAGCACTTTAAAAATGCAAATAAATAAAAAAGCATTCTGTTTCAGTCACTGTTGCACTGTATTTGTCTCTACCCCTTCTGCCCCATCTGACAGTCTGTTAAAGTACACCAAGTATTGTTAATCGGTTACGTCCAGGAAGAGCACCCTCCCCTCAGCCCGTTCTTCAGTCACCTCATCCAGGTGTTTTGTGTAATCAATTTACTCTCAAGACCTTATCAGTCATCACATCTCATAAATGCATTCCCCTTCACCCTTCCTTCAAGCATGAGCATGGTGTTGTATAACTTGGAAAAAGTCATTTCTGCAAGACATTGTTGTGAAATCAACGGCCTGTGCTACTTCTGCTTTAGGGCCTCTTTCCACCTTAACACATATTAAAAAACGAAATATGTTTTGTCAACCAATATTCAGGAGCCAGAGGAGAATGCATATTCGGATACCTCCTTCCCACTGACATGTTCTTGACATACTACTTCACCCACAGACACCCACCTCCCTATCTGAGGATTCCTATCTGAGGATTGCATGTGATCTCATTCGATAGCATCAGCATAATTGTATCTCAGTCCTTACTGGATCAGCCTAATATACCTGCCACTGTGTCATTTTTGCCCAACATGCGCACTCTACAGACTTGCCTCCTTTATACATCCTGGTCCCTAGCCTGGACCATTCTAACCATCACCACAATAATCGCCCTCACCAACACTACCCCATGCAATCTGCAAGAGAGAAACTTGCGACTTAGAGCTAGGTTGCCACGACTTTATGACATCAAAAACAAAAGAACCAGTCCACCAGTCCCTCCACACACCTCCATTGCCACTAATCCTGACCTCCTAGCCTCAGCGACAGTAACTCGTCCGGAACCACAAGGTGACCCATATCACAAACAGAGGAGACCCAACTACCCTAGTCTAAGATTTGTCAAAGACACCACTACAACTCCTACATTATCAGGAGCCCTTATTAATGCTAGGTCCCTTATAGCACACAATACTGAAATAGCTGATTTACTGACTATGGACAACTTCGACATACTTGCTGTTTCTGAAACCTGGCTCCATGATACAGCTGGCCCTGCCCTCATGACTGCCATACCAGACAATTACAATATCCTAAGAGTCGACCGGCCCAACACTAGAGGAGGCGGCCTGGCCATCATAACCAAAACGCAGCTAGCTGCTAGACTTACCCCACACCCAGCAATCACATTGTGCAAACTTCTCTCAGCTAAAATGCCGATCTCCAACAATAGCACACTAACGATACTCCTAGTGTACAGACCTCCAGGCCCACTAGGCAACTTTGAGGAAGACCTATCCAGTCTCCTCACTAATAGCATTAAAGACTCCACCCAGCTCCTTTTACTAGGTGACTTTAACCTGGGCTTTAACGACGTTGAGGACAAACAAGCCCAATCTATCCAATCCATTTTAGTCAATCATGACATTACCCAAAAAGTCTTAGCTCTGACACACATAAAAGGTCGCACACTGGACTGGATAGCCAACCATAACTGCGACATCACCATCTCTAGTATTCTACCTCAAACATGGACTGACCACCATCTTATATGCTTTACAGCCAGCATAGAGCCTCTCAAACCTAACAAGAATAAAATAGTACCCCCCATGCCAACGAGAAGCAAAAAAGAAATCACAGCTGAAAAACTTCTCCCACTACTCCTACCAGCTCTCACTGCCAGTTCCAGTGAATCTAACCCTAGCGAGTTAGTTGAGTCATTTAACAACTCCATGACCAAAGCTCTGGACTTGATTGCCCCTATCAAATCCCATAAAAGTAAATGGGAAGTTCACCTTAACTCATGGTTCACCCCCAACTTAAAGACATGCGCATCCAAAAACGCAAACTCCAAGCTATCTGGAGGCACACTCCTTCTGCTGACAATAAAACCACACTTGCCAACTTTGCCAACAGTTACAAGAAGGAAATAATTCAAACTAAAAAAGATTCATTCAACGAAAGAATCAGTAAAGCCAACTCAAACTCCAAAGAACTCTTCACTATTCTCCGGGAAATGGAAAACCCAATTGCCCCTACAGACAATGTCCCCAAGGACAAACTTTGGTGCACCAGCATCCAAAATGCCTTAGCAAATAAAATCACAACCCTTCAATCTAAAATTGCTAAGACAAAAGCCTTCTTGAGCCCTAGTGGAACTCATACCACCCCACTGAAAGAGATACCCAGCACATCCACCCAAAGCAATTATAAACCCTTCAGGTTTACTAACATCTCTATACTGGAAACTGAAAAGGTTATTCTATCCCTTAAACCATCGAACTGCCAAGGCGACAGTTGCCCTGCGCAAATCATCAAGGATGCAGCCAGAGATTTAGCACCCTTCATCTCGAAACTAATCAACGCCTCCTTCAACACGAGTACTGTACCCACAAACCTTAAAGAATCTTGGGTACTGCCCCTACTCAAAAAACAGACACTTGACCCAGCAATCCCCACCAACTACAGGCCCATTACTACGGTCCCATTTCTCCTTAAAATCATCGATAGAGTAGCCTACCTCCAGATCCAAAACTATCTGGACTCACACCAGCTATTAGGTTCACGGCAATCTGGCTTCAGACCTCTTCACGGTACTGAAACGGCCCTAATCGACCTCAAGACACAAATCGACGAGTTGAAGGATAAAGGTAGAACAGCTATGCTCCTCCTCCTTGAACTATCAGCGGCCTTTGACCTGGTGGATCATGCAGTATTATGCAACCACTTAGCGTCTGCCGCCCATTTCTCAAGTGAAGCTATAGCATGGGTACAATCCTTCCTAGCTAACCGTACGATGAGAGTGTTCTCCCCTGTAGCTGCCCGAAGCCTCAAGCCGCGGCATGAAGTATGTGGAATGCGGTGGGTGACGTGGGTGTTGGAGAGACGGTTGGGATGTGAGAACGAAGGTGGATGCGGATTACAGGGCGCCGGTTATATATATATGCATTAACTATCTTTATGTAGACAATAAAGAAGAGTTTTACTGTTCCGGCTCGTGTCCCACACTTCAAATGGCGACGAGGATGCCGGCGCCTTGAGAGCCCACTGGTCGGAAGGAGTGGCAGACACAGCAACAGCAGCCATAACGAGAGCGGGTGCTCTGAGCGGTTGCACCTCCGTGCAGGCTTGTGCAGACAGAGAGCAGATGCTCCGAACTAGCGCACTAACATTGTGTTGGTTCGTGCAGTTAAACGAGGCCAGGACAAGAGCAGCTGCTCCGAACTAACGTCCCTCACGTTGGTTTGTGCTGAACTGTTCCCCGCCCTCTAAGTTACGTGCCATTGAAGAGTTAGAGTAAAGGACCCACAGTTTGGCGTGTCACGTGATTAGGAAGAGCAGGAAGAGCAGGCAGAAACAGGAGTAGACAGTGATCCACTCCCCCTCCTCACAGTACTTTAAAAAAAAAAAACAGGAAGAGCAGGCAGAATGAGGAGTAGACAGTGATCTACTCCCCCTCCTCACAGTACTTTAAAAAAAAAAATTATAGGAAAGAACGTATAATACATAGCCTATACTTTAGGAGTATACAAGAGTTTATGCAGATACTATAATCAGTTATCTACAGGATTATGCAGGGCATCAGTATACAACCGCCAGCAAGTTTTCTTCCAACCCCAGGTCAACCGGTAGTTTTATGGTCAGAATGGAAAGAATTCTGGTTAAACTATATCCAGGCAGTAGAACAGGAAGAACTCACATCCCGAAAAAAGAAGTTGTTATTACTACATGCATTGGGGTTGGAAGGGCAAAGAAAGTTCAGAGAATTGCCAGAATTGACTAGAGATGAAGCTGGTGATGCTGATGAGCATGACAGAGCGATCAGACAATTGGACAAATATTATGCTCCAGAAACCAATATGGCTATAAACAGGTATAAGTTCTATACCAGAGTACAGAAGGAAAATGAAAACATAGAAGAATATGTCTCCGCACTGAGAGTACTATCACGGACTTGCCAATTTGGCAATGGCATCACCTTGGATGAGTTGATCCAAGATCAAATCATTATCCACTCAAAAGATAATTTAATCCAAGATAGATTATGGATGGTGGGTAATCCGTCCTTGCAAGAAACCATAGCAATAGCAAAGCGAGTAGAACACACTCATTTATGTTCGAAGGAGGTGAAAAGCAAGAAAGAGGAGGCTATACAAAGTATGCAAAAACATAGCCAGAGCAGCAAGGAGGTGCAAGAAAAAGAAACAGAGGAACAAACACAGGTCAATGTAGTTCGACCGAAAGACAGAGGAGGAGGAAATACTAAGATTAAAGATAAGATTGAAGTCAATGCACAGGGACGAAATAACAGAATGAGAAACTATGAGCAGAGAGGGAATTCATATAGAGGAAAGTCTTGGGTGAAAAATGAACCCAGACCCCAGGATGATCAGTGAAATCAGTATAACCAACAGAAAGAAGGAGACAGATGTTATAGTTGTGGAAGAGTTGGTCACTATGCATATGCAAGACAATGTCCTGCGTTGGGACAAAAATGTGGAAACTGTGGCTTAAGAGGCCATTTTGCAGTCATGTGTAGAAGAAGGAAGAAGATATCTGGCAATATGGAAGAAGAAGAAGAATCGGATGAAGAAAGAGTGTTTCTTATTCGGGAACCACCTGATGGAGAATTCAAATGTCCGAGTTGTGAAGTATTTTTGGATAGCTGGAGAATAAAAGTAAAAGTGGATAGTTGTTCGCCATGGACAATTATCACCAAGAAAACCTGGAAGAATTTAGCAAAATGTGGCTTAAAAACCAGGATGGAGGCATCTGACATTCTGAACCCTGGTGGATTTGAGGGATCCAAATTCAAGATGATTGGGTGGTTCTCGAGCATTGTTCAATTTAAAGACAGAAGATCTCAAGTAAAGGTATACGTGGCCGAAAAAGGAGTAAATGTTTTGGGTTGGAGAGATCAAGCTGGACTCAGGACCAGGTTGGATCCAAACAATGAAGAACAGATTCTGGTTGTCAATAAGAGCCAAGCAGCAAAAAGCAAGGAAGTCATAAAAAAAGAACAGGCCAAATTGACTAAATTGGGATTGTTGAAAGATTTTTCACACAGAATTCGTTTTAAGGAGGGTGCAATTCCTGTTAGACATACTAAATCCAGACCCATTCCGTTTGCCATCGCTGAAAAGGTGGAACAGGAATTGACCTTGTTAGAATCTGAAGGAGTGATAGAGAAAATTGAGTCGTCTGAATGGATAAGCCCCATCGTGATTGCAGTAAAGAAAAATGGCAAACCTAGGATTTGTGTAGACTTGAGAGACGTCAACAAGAACATTGTAACAGATGTTTTTCCACTTCCTATCATATCCGAGATGCTAAATCGTATTGATAATGCTGATGTGTTTTCTACGTTAGATTTATCTAGCGCTTATCATCAGATATCCCTAACAGAAGATTGTAGAGATATTACTTCTTTTGTTACGCCTCAAGGATTGTATCGATACAAACGTATGCCGTTTGGTTTGGCGTCTGCAGCAGCAGTATTCCAGAGAATTATGATGAATGTGTTGAAAGGTTTGAAAGGGACACTTGTATATCAAGATGATATAATAGTGTTTGGCAAGGGGTCTGTGGAGCATGATAGTAGGTTGAAGGAAGTGTTGAAGAGATTGAAGGAAGTCGGTTTGAAAGTTGAAGATAGTAAATGTAAATTTGGAGTGGAGGAAGTAGATTATTTAGGACATACAGTGAATGGCAAGGGTTATAAGCCAAAAGGGGATGCATTGAAAGCCATCAAGGAATCCCCTGAACCTAAAAATAAAGACGAGTTAAGGTCATTTTGGGATTGTGTGAATACTACAATAGATTTGTAAGGAATTTTGCCAGCACCATTGAACCATTGAGGAATCTGTTAAAAAAAGATGCAAAATTTACATGGAGTGATGAATGTAGTAAGGCAGTTGGAAGTATAAAACAAGGAATATTTAACTTGATAGAATTGGGAGGATTTGTTTATGGAAGATTGACCAAGATCACGGTTGGTGCCAGTGGAAGTGGTTTAGGGGCAGTGCTGGCAGTGAATTATTTCAGAAAGTATTTATGGGGAAACAAATTTATAGTTCAGACTGACCACAAACCTTTAATAGAAGTTCTCACGGTGAAGGGAATGTGTAAAGCTTCACCAAGATTAGCTAGATTGAGTCTAAAATTACAAGATTACAATTTCTCTGTAAGGTATGTACCAGGGAAAAGGAACACAATTGCTAATTATTTGTCGAGGCTACCATTGAAGAGCGATGAGACAAGCACTGATTCTGACGAAGAAAGAGTAGCAACTATTTTTGAGGTCACATCCAAAGAGATGTGGTTGGTGGAGTTTGCCAAAGATGAGGAGTTGCAAGAGATAAAGAGATACACGGAGTCAGGTTGGCCAGAGAAAAGGGTCATTAGCAAAGATTGTAGAAGATTTTGGGAAATTAGAGACAAATTGTCAATGGAGGATGGATTTTTAGTTAGAGGAGATAAATTAATTCCCCCACACAAGTTTCGAGGTGAACTCATCAAAAAGGCACATCAAGGTCATCCCGGCATTACAGGTACTAAGAATAATGTGCGTTTGAAATATTGGTGGCCAGGCATGGATATTATGATTGAAAGATATATCAGGAATTGTTGGCCATGTCAAAACAGTGATAAAAGTTGCAAGATTGTCAAGTCCAAGCCAATTAGCATGGACAAGGGCGAGTCTCCATGGAAGATGTTGGGGATTGACATCATTGGGCCATATGTGGAACTAGTGGGAGAAAAAGAATTCCTAATAGTATTAGTAGACTATTACTCAGGTTGGGTAGAAGTCAAAGCGGTGAAGAAAGTTGACACAGGTGAGGTAGTAAAATTTCTAATGCAGATTTGTAGTAGGGAAGGATTTCCCAAAGTAATAATAAGTGATAATGGTGTTCAGTTTAGAAGCAGTGAAATGATACATTTTGCCAGGAAGATGGGAATTGAGTGGAGGTTTTCGTCGTTATACCACCCTCAAACCAATGGGTTGGTGGAAAGGTATAACCGTGTGATCGTAGAAGCAGTAGAATTGGCATTGAGCAACAACATACCAGTTGATGAAATGTTAAGGGAGAGGGTATGGAGCACGAGGATGTCATTAAAAGAGGAATGGAGGTTTCTCCTTTTGAATTAATGAGGGGAAGGGCTCCCAATACTTTATTAAATCCTGAATGGGTTAATCGGAGGAAAGTGATGAAGACTAAGTCTAAGATCTGCAACGAACGGAAAGGTACGGTTGATTTACATAATGCTCCTCCTGAGAGGGTTAGGTTGAGAATCCTACCTGGAGATTTTGTGCGAATCAAACTTGGGCGGAGTGTCAAAAAAGGTGAATCTAAGTACAGCAGACCTGTTGAGGTGGTACAAGTGTTCAAGAGGGCAGTTAGAGTTGTTGGAGGATCTGTTTGGAATCTGGATAGAGTTAATAAGTGGATGTGGAAAGGAAACAATGAAGGACTTATACAAGCCAATGTCGGGAGAAGAGAGAATGATTTATTTGGTGATGAGAATATTACAAAGGGTACGGATAGGGTGAATGACAATGTGGCGAGAGTGAGACAGTCTGGTTCTGGTGGAGAAAATGCACGTCAACAACAAGTGGTTGAGATGTCTGATAGTAGGAGTGTGCGTAGTACAAGAGATAGGACATTACCATTTTGGTCTAGGGATTATGACATGTGAAATTACTTATTTTGCAATTGTGTCTAAGTGACTCTTTAATCTTTTGATGAATCTTTTGATGACTTAATAGTTTGCATTCTATTATTAATGTGATGTTTTTTTCCAATAGTTTGCTTTCCTATTTCAAGTTCTTTATTATTATGGTTAAGTTTGGGGAACCTTCAAGGTTTTATTTGTTTTTCTAATTTTGTGTAAAGGGGGGATGATGTTGTATTCTAGCATTCCACGTCCCGAGGCTTCTCTTCCCAAAGCCTCGAGCCGCGGCATGAAGTATGTGGAATGCGGTGACGTGGGTGTTGGAGAGACGGTTGGGATGTGAGAACGAAGGTGGATGCGGATTACAGGGCGCCGGTTATATATATATGCATTAACTATCTTTATGTAGACAATAAAGAAGAGTTTTACTGTTCCGGCTCGTGTCCCATACTTCACTGGACTATTGTAATGCCCTCTATGCAGGAACTAATAAAACTATCATAAATAAAATGCAAATCCTTCAAAATAACGCTCTCAGAGCAGCCCTTGACATACCCCGTAGAGCACACATTTCCAACATCAGGAAAGACCACCACTGGCTAAAAATCAGCGACAGAGTCCTTCTCAAGACACTATCTCTCACCGACAAAGGGCTCAACAACACAGCACCCCCCCCTACATCTCGGCCAGACTGACCAGAAAATCGCCCAGCCACCACACCAGAGCTACTAACCACTTCCTGCTAGAAACCCCTAGATTTAGACGATCCAAAGTGGGCAGAGCAAGCTTCCCTGTTAGAGCTGCCCAGGCTTGGAATGCATTGCCCACTGCATTGAGAGCAAACCTATCCTATTCCAGCTTCAGAAGTAAGGTAAAAAACTGGCTCTGGTCCTACGACAACTAATTTTCGCTGTACCTAACTGTCGTGATACTCCTGAAATCCGGTTCAAAGACTATCTTGTTCTACCCTTCTACCTCTCTGTATACATGCACTCTTAACATTGTAACATGTTAGCTCTCATTTCAACTGCTTGTATTGACATGTATGCACTGTACTGACATGTTTCTTATCCTCCGTATGTATGTAACCTAAGTTTAAGTAAGCTTGTACCTGCTGCGCCCGGCTACCCCTGGGTTTTGTGCGCATTATCAAATAATAAACATAAACATAAACATGCTCGGAGCGTATTTTACCCAGGTTAAGGGGCCACATCTGGTGTATAAACCACACATCAGGATAGAAAACATGCGCTGGAATTATGTAAAAAAAATGTCAGCAAAAGACGGTTGTGAATTATACACGAATACTCAACTAGTGCTTTTATTTATGACGACAGATTAGTGGGCACGTGCACCATGTTTATCCCCGTCTAGTTTCCATGTGTGTATCTTTAAGCCTGAAATGGCATTTCAGATGTTCGTCTTTGCATGAGCTTTTCTCACGAAGTGCAGCCGGTTCGGTTTCGGCCCAATACGTGCACCGTTCCGGGTCCCCGTGCTGAAGCTTGTTTGTGAACGAATGAGGCCGATAACATTAAAAGGAAGAACGGAAACACCCAGGCAAAAATTCACAGTTCATGTTTCGCTTAGATGAATGCTATCCAGGGTCGGACTGGGGCATACAATTGTCTCAAGTCGGGCTCGGCACCAATGAAAAAGTGGCCAAAGTTGCAAACGACAATTCAATCCTTTTGTGACAGACACTAGTTGGACCACGCTGCCGCCCGTGCCTCGCCCGGTCCTGGGCTTTGGCCTGCCTTGCCTCAATCACTTAGGCTACCTTCCGTTGGGCCACCACCACCATGCTGAGCCTGATGATGACAAAAATAGGTGCACGGTGTAGCAGCCCCACGGAAGGTAAGATTTTAAAAGAAAAAACGTATATTTGGGCAGCTGGGGCCCATCACTTTCGAAGTGATGGACCACAGCCTCCACTCAAAATAAGTTATTTCTTTTAAAACCTACCTTCCGTGGGGTGGGGCCGTGGCGACCAGCGAGTTGCCATGGTCCTTAGGGATCATGTCTCAAGGGGCAAGGATGTGACATGGGTTCCTATATGAACACTGCAGGCATTCCTGATTTCTTGCAGGAATGACGCAGGAGGGCACGCTCTCCTGAAGTCCCCATTGTCTACAATAGGGTGAAAGTAGGTCCCCTGGAATGAAGACCTGTCTTTACTCCTGTGGTGTTGTGCATCACACCATCTCATTGTATCACCCCCAGGATTATAGAATGTCAACAGAATCCTCAAAGACTCCACGTAGGTAGCCACACAGAGCGATGTGAGCATGCACACAATGGTTGGTGGCATGCTTTTCCTGTACTGCATTCTACCACAGGAGTGTCTCCCTTCAAGGGTAGGAAGGGAGGGTGTAGTGGGGGAGCTCAGTTTAGGCTCATCCTTCTGGGTGAGGCCTGGATCTTCAGCACTGACCCATTCGCCAACTTTTTGAGAGGGGAAAAGCGAGTGGGCTCTATTTTGGGCTGCCAGACATATACCTTACTGACTGGCAAGTAGTTGGCATACACAATCTGAACATACACAAGGGCATTCCTTTGTCATTTGCATTTACGGACCTATTCCGTGGCCTGGCGCTAAGACTGGTCATAGCTCTCACGATTGCTTCACTCCTCTGAGTTCTTCAGTGCTCAGCGTTTCACCAGGTGTCCTTTGGGGTGTGCCAGGCCAAAGCCTGGGAGCGAGGTTCTAGAATTCCCATGAGGTATTCCAGTGGAGCGACATGTCCCTTCCCTGGTTCAGCCCTGTGGGTTCCCCAGCTTGCCCTTTGTCCTGCCTCTCCTGTGAATACACTTTTCTCAAACGCCTGCGTCAGCCAGATGCTATTGTTGTGTTGCTTATAGTGAATAAGGGAGTGCTGTCACATTTACTGACTGCCTGCTGCCGAGCCCTGCGCCTTATGTACAGCAGGCAGTGCTGCAGTCGAGGCAGTTCCTACTTGCCCCGTGGACAAGCAGCTGTGGCAGCCCCCTGCTGTGAATAAAGCCCCTCTGCTCACCTTCCGGCATGAGCGGCTCTGACAGTGCATGTGGTTGCCATAGCATTTCACAGGCGTAATGGAAAAAACAGAGAGCGCGTGATATCCACGGACTAATTTAATCAATGTAATCCTTCAAAATGACCTTCTCTGCAGCGGAAAAACATTTCGGTTGATAAGGCTGGTATTGAGAACAGGCTTTAATTAGCTTTTCCTATAATATCCTGCCAACTCCCTTCCCTGGTCCCTTTCCTTTGGCAAAAGCAAGCCATCGATTTTATTTGTATATCCCTGGCTGCTTCACTACAGCTTCTGGTGTCCTTCCGCCTGGAGTTATTCAGCTCTAGCAGACCTACTAGATTTCTCCAGCAAAACAAAAAGGTGAGGGCTGGAAGGTTTTCAATTAATCATAACCACGGGCATAGCTCTGGGCAACCCTCCAGACCATTGTTTTTCAGCCTGCCAAGCCATTACAGAAGTTGGTAAACCATATGTAAATCAAGATTGGTCCTACCCCAAAAGGGGCAGTCCAAACCGAACTGCTAGGTCACATCCCCTCTGCACGAGACCACAAGCATCTCCAGACATGTTTCAGCCTTGTTGGGCCTCATCAGTGAGGAGTAGCTTGGATCTCTAGGCCGAGCTTTCCCGAGTGTATTATCTTTCCTGCACCCTCCCAGCAGTCCTCACTGTCCTTATAGCTCCCTTCCCTTAGGCTGAAGGACTCCCTCTCTATAAGCTTTATGTAGCCCTCCCTTCTTGTGCACTGATCTATCATTGTTCCTGATTGGATGGGAGGAAGTTCTGTTTGTGTGGTGCCTCTGGATAGGCTCTGGATCCAATCTGCTTGTTTGCCCCAGCTGCTCTAGTTCCATGGAGACATGGTCCTTTACATGTACTTGGCGGCCATCTTTTTGAGAGCAGAAGTTGTGCCTTCCATTTGCACCTGCACTCAGCAGATCATGGCAGCATCTTGGAGGGGTTCTGTCTTCCGGCTGTTCTGCAGTCTTCCATCTTGGGGCTTTGCTTCACTTGTGCTTAAATCTTTGCACAGATCCCTCCAGCCACATGTCACTAGTGAAACAGCTGGACGGGCCACGTCTCGCCCCTGCTCTGTTAAGGGTTTGCAGGTGTGCTCTGCTTTCTCCCAAAGGGCCCGTACTGGGCTATGGGGCCACGCAGCTGATTTGTAGATGGCAGATAGTCTGGAATTCTCTGTGCCATCATGTGGTGACTTGTACCCATGGAGGTCCCCTGGGATAGGGGGGACCCCCATAGAGGGGTACCCTAGTTCTGGACCCTCCTTCTAGATGAGGGAGCCAGTCTGAGGGATAGATAGGTGGGCATTGATGGATGTAAGGCAATCTGTCTCTCACTGATGTCAGGAACTCAGCCTCAGGCTTGGGAGGGTACTGGGAGGGGCACTCAGCAGCTCCCAGCCTGTACTACCTCCATGTAGCTTGCGTCTCTGATAGCAAGGCGCTGGTAGGCGGGCACTCCTGTGCATCGGGACATCCTGCTGGGTTTGAGACGGGGGCAGGCTTTTGACTTTGCCATACTGTTCAACGTGTGCGTGTATGTATGTTGTGCCTGAGCCCTCAGAACTAGAAAGAGAGTGAATGCTCCAGATCTGCGAGGCCAAACCCTAGAGTGGGATCAAATCCAGATGTAGCCCCTCATTCCTTGCAGAACTCCAGCACTTTAAGCTCCCACATCTGCCTCTCCAAGTTGAATCGGAACTAACCGTCTTTGCGCGCGAATGTAAAGACAGGATATCTTATTTGTATTTGTATTTATTGGGTTTATATAGCGCGTTACACCAAAGCGCTGCACATTTTAACAACAGGATACATTTATCAATAACAGAAATAACAGTAACAAAGAAGCAAAATACAGTTTTGAATCAGATCAACAAAGCAGTATGTGGAGAAATTAGACAGAAGGGAAGGGAGTGGAGGAGTAGAACTGGGAGGAGGAGGGAGGAATGGGAAGGAGGAGGAGGGATGGAGGGGTAAAGGGAAGAGGATGGAATGGAGGGGAGAGGAGGGAGCAGATAAGGGGGGGGAAGGAGGGGAAGGGAGGGGGAAGGGGAGAGGAATCATGCCAGGGAATGGAGAAGGAGAGATTTAAGGGAGGTGCGGAATGAGGAAAAGTTAGGGATAGAGCGGATTGAGAGAGGTAAGGAGTTCCAGTGAAGGGGAGCTAGGAGTTGGAAAGAGCGGAAGTGGGTGGAAGCACAAGGGGAAGGAGGAACAGTGAGGAGGAAGTGGTCAGCAGAACGAAGAGGGTGAGACGGAGTGTAGAAAGAGAGAAGGGAAGAGAGATAAGAGGGAATAAGATTATGGAGAGATTTGCAGACTAAGCAGAGAAAAGGAAATTTAAATTGGGAGTGAACGGGAAGCCAGCCAAGGGAGGATAGGGAGGCAGAGATGGAATTGCGGGAGGTGAGGAGACAGAGAGTACGGATGGCCGAATGGTAGATAGATTTGAGGGGAGAGAGATGTGAAGTGGGTAGACCAAAGAGTAAGGAGGAGCAGTAGAAGAGGCGAGAGAAGATTAGGGAGGAGATTAAAAGTTTACTGGCATGGAAAGTAAGAGAGGGGCGGACTTTACGAATGTTATGGAGGTGGAAGAAACAGGCACGAGAGGTGAGAGAGATATGATGGCAAAAAGTGAGACAAGAGTCGAAGTAAATGCCTAAATTGCGAGCATGGGGGGAGAAAGTAAGGTTAGAGGGAGGAAAGTGAATGAAGGGAGGAGGAGAGGGAGGGGGAAGGGAGTTGGAGTGGAAGAAAAGTACCTCTGGTTTGTCAGAGTTAAGGGAAAGAAAGCGAGAAGGCATCCAGTCTTTAATGGCAGTAAGACAGGACAAGAGTTTAAGGTGGAGATCAGGAGAGGACGAGAAGGAAAGAAAGAGCTGCGTGTCATCGGCATAGAAGTTGTGAGAGATGCCCAATGAGGAGATGACAGGGGCAAGGAGGGAGGTGTAGAGTGAGAATAGGAAAGGGCCGAGCACCCAGCCTTGGGGTACTCTTTATTGCAGAGGCTGGGTTGGAGAGGAGCGGCCTCTCCAGGAAACAGAGAAAGAGTGGGAGGAGAGGTAAGAGGATAGCCAGTTGAGTATGGAGCCTTTGAATCTGAAGGAAGAGAGAGTGTTGAGAAGAAGGGGGTGATCGACTGTGTCGAAGGCAGCTGAGAGATCAAGAAGAATGAGGACAGAAGATTGCTTAGAGTGTTGAGCGGAGAGGAGGGAGTTAAGGATGTATGTGAGGGCTGTTTCAGGAGAGTGTTTAGGGTGGAAGCCAGATTGAGAAGGGGGAAGGAGAGAGAGATTAGAGACAAAGGTTATAACATGCATATCAGCAGGGACCAGTGGACCTCCAGTGCTAGCATTAATTAGCACTGGCAGAAAGTGAAATGCACATATGAATATTAACCTGAGATGAATCACAGTAATGAACCTGCCTGAGAAACCTTTGCAGCTGAGGTGAAGATTAACCTTGTGAGAGTGATGGCCCTCAGAGCGAGTGTGAATGAGAGGGGTTAGTGTTGCTGAGCAATGAAACAGAGAAAGGCAAGTAGCATTATTTTCCTATCTATCCCAATACTAAAAGAAACTACTGTAGCCATCCTCCCTGTATGCATATACTGCCCTTCATTTAATCCAGCCAGCTGTTCCCTAATGCTCTCCCGCCTTTGAAGTCCTCATGTGTGGTGTGTTTTTAGCGGTCCATGGCATGACTTTGAGAGGCGCAGCAGGGTGTGGGCTACTTCCCTGAATGGCAGGTGACACAGAGGTACCGCGTCAAACATGGAGAAGGCCAGCAAACACGGCTGCTACAATGCAGAGGTGGAGAGATTACCACATAATCCTGCAATGAGATCTACCATGCAAGCTCTAGCCAGCATCAACCATGCTAAGCTATTCTCTCCAGGCGGCCTCTAATGCCCTCCTGCCAGAGTGCATGCCATTTCTACTCTTTAATGCCACTGCGTCTTACCTGCTAATTTAAGACGAAAGGTGAAAGAGATACATCACATTCTGCATGGTCAAGGGCTGACATTTTAAGACCACTACGGTGGGGATGTGTGCAGAATGAAAGAGAAATAACACATGATGCCCATCCCACAGTGGACCTTGGTCAAACCTGCTTAGTTTCCGAGATAAGAGGGCATGGGAGCATTCAGGCTTAGACCGTGATGCTCTGCCTCCTGAAGACTTGTGCCAGCGTACCCAGGTTGCACATTAGATAATGAATCAATGCATGGTTGTTGTTGCACTCAGCCCCAGGGCTGGCAGGTAGCGACACAGGAGAGATCAATTGCCTCTCAATTGCCATCATGCACTTTGGTGCTCAGTGATGGCTTCACTGACTCAAATTCCTTCTCCCTCATCCCCCTCCAACCAGGACCTCTTTGCTTGACAGAGTCTCAGTCTGTAGGTGCTTTGTTCCCCAGGAAGTAAGATAATGTAGCCCCCGAGCCCTGGGTAAGGCCGAGTTGGAATCTGAAGCCCCTTTTCTCTATGCTGAGTAAATCAAAGAACAGGGCACTAAGGAGTCTTATCATGAAATAAGACGCCACTCTTGCAAACAACAGGATTACTTTTGGTTTTTCAGAAGTGGAACACAGGTAGAAACTCACCACACAAATACTATGAACCCAGGCCTAGAGGTTTAGGGGGCCTCAGATAGACAAAGAAAGGACTTAGATGGGTTGTGCAGGTTATACTAGATACCTTCATAGATATCTCGGAAATACGCCTGGCAGACCATCTTATAGCCCTAGCCCCCTCTCTGTAAATAAAACCTCATTTAATTGAAATCACTGGGTACACTTGTGTTATACTTACAAGTTCCATATATGCTATATTGTGCATGGATTATTCTAACTTTCCACATTTCTGGAAGGCAGAGTTCCTCTGAGTGTACTGTTGTCAGTATTTTGATATGTCCACTGTCTTCTAGTTCATAAGCGCTATTTGTCCTCATCTCTTGCTGGAAGTGAGAATAATTGAATTCTTCAAGGGTGTAAGGTCTTTGTTAAAGGCCGAGTTGTGAGGAATTGGCAAAAGCAGAAGATGACCTAAAAAAGTTGATGCCTTTAGAAAACATTCACTTACAACAGACACAGAGGCCTACTGCCATTTTGATTCAGATGCCACCTAGAAAATGAAAGAAGTGTTACAGGATCAGGGCATCAGGGCTAAAGATAATGAATGGATCTGCCAACAAGAGGCAGCTTTTTTTATACAATCTGATCTTAGGACCTCATTATTTAATGTACTTACCAAATTACATTAAAGTTTCATGAATCCACCAGGATGCCAGATTGTGTCAGGTGTATCTTCGGTCTTTGAACTTCTTTCACAATTTGCAGACTTCTTCCTTAAGAAATGTGTACCTCAGATGCAATTGTGTATTAAGGATATGAGACATATTATTAATATCTTGGAGAATGAACCTTTGGATTGTAAGAACAGTCTTTTAATAGGATTGGATATTGTTTTTTTGTATACAAAAATACCTAAAGTAGCCACTTTAGAAGTGGTGAAGACAGAAATAGAGTCAGAGAATAGCTTGGAATATATTCCAAAAGGGTTTGTTTACTGTGTGCAGAATTGGTCCTTTACAAAATACATTTTCCAATTTCAGGGTGTACTCCATAAATAAACTGAGGACAATGCAATGGGGTCTGCGATGGCACCCAGTGTGGCTAACCTGTATGTCAACTGTTTTTAGCAGAATGTCATCTATGATGAAAGTTATCCTTTCAAGTAGAATATCAGAATATGGAAAGGATTCATAGATGACATTATCGTAATATGATATGGCTCTGAATCACAAGTTGCTAGGTTTTTAAGTGGATCAATGGGAAAGACAGACATTTACAAATTTACCTCCAGTATGAGTAATCTAAGTATCAACTTTTTGGATGGGACAATTATGAAAACAAAGGGACTCTGCAGATAAGACCTTTCCACAAACAAATAGAAACACTAGCCATCACCCTAAGCATGTCAAAGAAAATGTGCCCTTTCAACAGTTCCTGAGACTAAGAAGGAATTGTAGAACTAAGCAGGCTTATGAGGTGGAAGCGAATGTGCTGATTAACAGATTACAGGCAAGAGGTTATGGGAAGAAGCAGCTCAAAAAGGCAACAAAGAGGGCATGGAATAATAATAGAGAAGCCCTCTAAGAAACTAACAGAAATAAAGAGCAGTCACAGGAACAACGAATTCTATGTGTGAGTACTTGTATTAATTTATCATATAAGATAACAAATTGCATCAAAAGAAATTGGAAATGTTTGAATCCTGGCAATTAATTATTCAAAGAGCCTATTTTTGCTTGCACAGAAAGCACCAGCATAAAGGATAGATTGATTAGGAAGAACATTAAAGAGCAAGTAAGATGAGCTCCAACTTTAAATCAATGATGGGGCTTGGGAGACGTATCTGGACACTACCCATGTGGGAACTGTGTGATCAAACCATCACAACGAAAGATGTGGATGTTGGCCTGGGATAAACATGGAGTCTTACGAGTCTGACGGATTGGAATACTAAGATGGTAGTCTACCTGATAGGTGGCTTGAAATATGCAGGTAAGACCAAAAGGGCAGTTAAAACAAGGATGATCGAGCATGAAGGTACTCTGAGAAAACATATACTCACAGCCCCCGTGTGAAACATTTTGAGGAAAAGAAAATAGCCTTCTGGAATTTGAACAGGTTTCTTTACAACAGGTTACGGATAGAGGGGTTGCCATCAGAAAAGGGTAAACACGTACTTTCAAAATTGGTAAATAAAATGAATGTTTTAACCGTAGAGATAGGGGTTTAATGAGAACATCATTTGGGAGAGATTAATAAGAGTATAAAATCAAATTGGTGAACAGTGCCATTACATTTACTCCCCATTAATCTTCTGTACCATGCAATTCAATTAAGATACCTCAGTCTTACTGAGTTTGAGAAAATGAATGCATAGGTGTCTTTGAATTACTGATCCCAGGATGTGTGTCCTCTTGATTTAGCCACACATTAGGATTTTAGAACAGTTAGTCACCTTGCTAATTGCCTCCTTTAAACTGAGGATAGTGCAGAACTATTTGAACACTTTGACATTTCCAGTGGGCCTTGCATTGAAACCTGCTGTGAGGCCATGCAATGAATGATAAAAAGAGTGCACTGTGAAGAACATTGTCACATAACTACAAATCCAATGTGATTTGTAGTCCTGGAGTTTTTAATTGGTTGGCCATGTGTACCAAGTAACGGCTTCCCCTTATTTGGAGAATGCCGGTCTGCTTCATTGCCCCCTTTGAAATATGTGAAGCAGTTAAGACAGCACTCCGGCGGTTGCACTCACACAGGTCCGCCGGGGCGTTTGCAAGATACATGGTGGATAGTACCATAAAACAAAGCAGTAAACATACTAACTAGTGCATGATGAAGAACGCGGCTCTTGATTAGACTACAATTTCCATGAGGTTTGTAGTCCAAGAGTTCTTAATCATGTGGCAAGGCGTACCTTTTTAGGCATCTCCTTATATGGAGAACGCTAGTTAGAGTCATCATTCACTGCAAACTAATGAAATGGTTGGATGTAGCACCAAGGTGAGTGCCATCATATAGTTACATTGAGGCAGATTATGTAGGTATAATTCAGATTTTCCATACTAAACTTCAGGAAAGCCACAATTCTATTAAATACACAGAGGCAAAGTTTTATGCTTAACTCTTTAATTACCACTCGAGCAGCAAAGAACAAAGTACGTTTTAACCAACTAAAAATAAAATAACTATGATTTCTTTAGAAAGACAGTCTCTTTGTGGTTGAAACTGGACTGCTCCTGGCATGACTCCCACATGACTCCGTCCACCAATCAGGACACAGTTCTCCACATAAACCTTCCAGACCCTCCATATTCTTCCTCTTTCTATAGCTGCTCACTCAGAATTTCTGTAGTAACTGAGCTCCCAACCGTAGCACAACAGAAAAGGGATCTGAACTGTCGGTGCCCAACGTGGCACAACCTCTTGCACCTGCCAAACTCGTGTTCAGATCTTCAGGAGTCCACTGGCTTACCTTCTGCACCTGGAGAGGACATACATGATACAAACGCTCATTAAATCGGCAGGCGAGCAATCGCTCATACAGTCGCATTCGTGCCACTCTCTCTCAGCCTCGTTGCCTGCGCCTATTGTAATGGCATATCGCTTGGTTTAGCTTATGCTTGACCTCTCCAGCCGCTCACCAATTTCATGGGTGTGATAGTACTTCGGCTCCATATCTTTAATAAAATTATGACTTTCCTGGTAGAATGGAGAATCTGATTTAAATGTCAAGACCCTATGGCTTGTATTATGCTTGTTTAAAGCTTTCTTACCACCAACGAGGCTACCTGATCAATTGGTTTGAAATAAAAAGTCTTGAAAGTTGATTAATTCAAGCAATCTGCAGCTTTCGTATCTTGTAGCCATGCTCCGCTAAAACGGCTTCTCTAGTATTATTCCATGACCTCTTTGTTGCTTTTTGAGCTGCTTCTTACTATAACCTCTTGACTGTAATCTGCCATGGTGCCCTGCGTTGAATGCGCTCCACGTCTATGCCGGCTTGCAGCATTACCCACTTAGTTAGTATGGAAAATCTGAATTCTATGTCAAGACATGGAGGCTCGTATTATGCTTGTTTAAAGCTTACTTACCACCAACGAGGCTACCTGATAAATTGGCTTGAAATAAAAAGTCTTGAGAGTTGATTCATTCGAATAGTCCACAGCTTTCATATCTTGTAGCCATACTCCGATAAAGCTTTGGAAGCCACAGCGATCCACACTGAATGTGCCCCGAAACGTTCCACGTCTACGCCGGCTTGGAGCATTACCCACTTGACCCAACAGGCCCGGGTGGCCACTGCCACCACCCTGAAAGGCTTGTGGGGTGCGATAAACACTCTGTTCTCCCCCCAAACCTAAGGGGTGTAAATCCTTGCTTCGTACACCTGAAGGCTTCTGACTGGAATGCAGCTTAGGCTGTTCTGGAAAAGCAGGAAAGAATACCGAGCTGATAACCGTCTTGGTCCTTTTCTTCACATGGAAGGTCACCCCTTCCGGTGAAAAGGACTTCCTATTTATCTCAAGTGCTCCAGCGCCAGACACTCTCTTGCATGCCACTAGACAAAACAGCATTGTTAACATAGCAGAGAGATCTTTCCGGGACAGATCCATATTGTTCGGCCATATTTGCAAGACCTGGAGGATTACGTCCATGTCCCACAAGCAGGAATATTTTGGTTTGGGCGGCCAAATGGCTTTCACTCTTCTGAGCAGCCTGGATATCAGAGCATGCTCACCTATTAGAGCTCCCAACACCTGCTCGTGCCTGGCCGAGATGGCCGACCTGTAGGTGTTCACTGTTCTATATGCTTTACCTTGGGTAGCCAGGGCTGCTAGAAAATGGACGATGGGGATCACTTCTGAAGAAGCGGGATGAGGCCCCTCTCCAGACACCAGGAGCGCCACTTGGTCCATGCTGTCCTGTAAGATCTAGCTGTCTTCAGCACCCAGGATTCTCTGATGAGCTGGCCAGCTTCTCCCAAAAGGCCTGGCTATCAATCTGAGAGTCTCTAGAAGGACTAACGGGTGCAGGAGTCCTGTAGGATCCTGCAGGCTCTCTGTCCAGTTGGGTGGTAGAACTGGACTGTCACATGAGAGATCCAGTAGGCCAGGGAGCGAAGCTTGACTCTTCCGAGCTGGCATTACTAGGAACAGCTTCACTCTCATAGTCCATGCTGGAACCCCACTGCTGCATGAAGGCATCTGTGGCGGCTGCCTACGGGTCCGGCTTCAAGCTGAAGAAACGCATCAGCTGGTGGGTCAGTCTGGAAGGGAAAAGATCTGTCATGCATGGTCCTTCTCCAGATCCATCAAACTGAAAAAGATCACCCTGTCCAGCCGCCAGTCGCTGGAATTTATGTGATAACGAGAATTCCAATCCACAACTTGGTTGGCTAACCCGGGCAGTTACTCCACCATGATGCTGAGTCTCTTGCTCAAGCAGTGGTGCCAGAAATCTTTGTCTAGCTCTGCTAGCAATCTGGACTTTGTTTCCACTTAGCCGGTTGATATAGTGTATGGCTGAAACATTGTCCATGCAGCACTGCACTCTATCCTGAGTCAGACTCCTGATTGCAAAGGAGCCTGTTAGAAGCTCCCTGCAGTTGATGTGCATTTGGCCTTCTGAGGCAGGCCAACAGCCCCCGGTTGAGTTTGCCCCGCAGCGGGCTCCCCAAACCCTGCGGCTGGCTTCTGACTCAATGACAAGATCTGGGTGTGAACAAAATATGGCCTTCGCATTCCAGGCCTCCGTGTGCTGGACCCACCACTCCTCTGTTTGTAAAACAGCCCTTCCCTGAGGTGCTGTATTTTCAGCCACTACACAACTCAATTGTGGAGGGGTCCTGGGAAGATCGCTTGAATGGAGGAGGCGAGCCTCCCCACTATCCTTGCTAGCTCAGTCAGGGACACCTGGTCCTTGTCCAGGACTGACCTGATCTCCTTTTTGATGTTGTTGCCTTTTTGCAACGGCAGACTCAGAGTCTATTATGAAGCCCAGAAACTCCATCTTCTGGGTAGGACTGATCTCGGATGTCTCCCAGTTTACTAAGAATCCCAGATCTTCCAATAGTCCTGTAGTTTCTGCCACTTGCTACCACAGAAGTTGGACGTCCTGCGCCATTATCATCCAGGTATATGATAAGCATGCGACTCGCTGGCGTAACTCTGTTACCACTGGCTTTAGCACCTTGGTGAAACACCAAAGAGCTGAGGACAAAACCAAACACAAGGCAGGTAAACTGCCACCCTTGACCTTCTCAAAAGAACCAGAGAGAGCGTTGGTGAGGTTCGTAAACGGGGATCGCTAAATAAACATCTCTGAGGTCTTTCGTGCTAGCCAGTCTCCCTCTTGCAGGATATCTCGTAAAAGGTGGATTCCCTCCATCTTGAAATGCCTGTAAAAAAGATATGTGTTGAGGGCCCTGAGTTGATGACTGGTCTGACTTTTTCTTTCCTCTTGACTAGGAAAAGGTTGCTCACAAACCCACCTGGCTAATCTTTGACCTGACTGATTTAGAAGTTTTGAATATGTTCCTGTTCTGTGAGGAGCAGTGGCCTGGGCAGACCGGCCTAGCTGGGTTGCTCGTAGAACTCTAGCTGAATACCCTGCACTGCCGCCAAATACAAGGTGTCCCCAGTGATCTCTTGCCACCTCCAAGTGTGTGGCTAATTTGCCGCCTATCGTGGGTTTTGCAGAGCTTGCATTTGCCGCGGGAGCTTGCTCTCCCCGCTGAGGAGGGGGTTGGAGTTCTGCTGGCGCCTCTTCATCCTCGACCTCTGCTTCTCCCCCATGCCGGGAAAATGGGGTTGGGTTTCCCAGTTTTTTCAGTGTCCCATGAGCCTCTGTAGGAAGGCTTTAGACCACCTTCTCAGCCGGCAGAGAGGCCCTGCCCTCTGCCGGCCTGCTGAAAAACTCTGGGAGTGAAGACTTTTCTGAGGGATGCCTGTGCCTTGTCCAGGGCAGCGAATGTATGGACGAACTTTGACATGTCCTTGATGAAGGCGTCCCCGAGGAGGCATCACTTTGCTGCGGCAGAGGGCTCTGAAGACGCCAACTCTCCCAACTTTGGATACCTTTTCATAAGAATCGACATCTGCCGTTCTACAGCGATGGCACATTTTGGGTTCCCATTGAGACAAGTAGCCCAACCTGCAAGCACATTCTGGTCTATCTCCGTATTATTCTCCTTGGCCTCTTCCGCCATCGCCATCATTTTTGCTTGCGGACCGATCATGTCTAGAAGCTTAAACTCGCAGGCAGTCCATGATCTGTCAATTCCTTTACGGATGTGTTTAGAAAATGTTGCCATAAAGGTTAGCATTTTTTACATTAATTACTGGCGTATCGGCCTCCTTGTCTGGCACAAGGGATCTGGGACACTCAGCCCTCAGCTTATTGCACCCCTCATTGATCAGCAGTGTCGTCAGACGTTTGCTTAGATTGGCTGCCACTGCCACTTTGGCTGTAGGCTCCCATTCTGAGGTTCGGGGGTGCACCAATAAGTTGGACCAAACTCTCCTTCTGGCTGTTATGCCAGACCATTGCACTTCCTGCGGGGCTTCTCCTGCTTCCGAGGGCTAGCCGAACAGCTAACTGTCACCACTGATTCTTCATCACCGGTGTAGCTGGGCGTGCCACTGGATTTGCTGCTCTGTTGGCCATCCTCTGGGCTACAGGGTACGTCCTCATGCCATGCATGGTCGCTGGACTTCGGCAGTCATTTCGTGGAGCGTGAGCATCTGCTGTGGCATTTGGGAGGGGAACCTGGCATGGGGTCACATCTCTCCTCGCCTTGCAGGTCTTGCGCTTGTTAGTGCTATCCTACCCCTCTGCGTGACTCTTCTCTTTCCTCTGCGAAGGCTGAAACGCTCTCGGGCCTTGCAAGAAGGACATCCTGTCATTATTGAAATCTTCCTTGGTAGATCTAGGCCCCAGCCCTGCCCAAACCGCCTTTTGCAGTAATTCCTGCTTCTTGGGGAGCACGATCTGGATGGGCCCGCCTGCAGTGATTCCGAGTCTGATGAAGATTCGCACACCAAAGCCATTCTTAGGGCTCAATTCCACTCCAAATATGAATATAATAGTAGACTCCACCAACAGGGGTTCAACCTCTCACACGCTTGGCGATATACTGTCATTAACAAATTGCACCCAGATAAAGTGTCCTCGGGTTTGCTTGTGACCTGAACCCGTCTTAACTCGATGCACGGCTGGCCTGCTGCGGTATAATGTAATGGCCGGCAGGTGGCGTGCCTCGCGATGTTGCTTGGCAATCTGATGCGGTAGCAGCTTGCAGCAGGGTGACAGGAAGGATGCTGACTGCAAAGGTATCCCTGAACAAGGGTCTGAAGTGGAGATATACGTAAATAAACGTCTTGGTGCGCGGACGGGGAGGGATGGTTCCGCGAGCTGGATTTCCTGCTGCGTCACCCTATGCTCTGACTAGCGCGGTGCACATATAACACATTCAATGCTAATAAGGAAACAACAAAAGAATGGTACTTATCTGCTGCTCGAGCAGCAAAGAAGGAGGAGGAATATAGAGGGTCTGGAAGGTTTATGTGGAGGAGCACGTCCTGATTGGTGGACTGAGTCATGGTGGATGGAGTCATGTGGGATTCGTGTCATGAGCAGTCAAGTTTCAACTACAAAGAGACTGAGGGTCATTACGAGTAATCTGGTCCAGAATAAATTACGGTAAAACGGCCAGTACTACCGGCTGCTGCATTTCCAGACCCGATTTCTCTGAGTCTGCCGGAAGGGGCAGTGAACTACCGGCAGGCACAACTTGCTGGGATTTCAGACCCCTACCAGCAGAGTAATCCCTGAAGCACCAGCACCGTTAGCAACTTTCTTTTGGCCTCATTACGAGTTTGGAGGTAGCCATGGTGCTATTAGCGCCATGGCTGCCTCCATACCGGGCTCCAATACCGGGTTCCTGCAATGAGGACTTACTGGGTCATTCCGACATAGGAGGACCCGGTAATTCCTCCTTGCAGGAACCATTCTCCATTCCCATTGTGCCCCCATAGGGCTCAATGGGAATGGGGAGTGGGGTAATAACGGGCAGATTACAACTGGCCCTTTATTACCTCCCTCTTCCCCTCGTGGGACCCAGAAAAGACGCCTAGTTTTACCAGGCGTCCTTACAGGGTCCCGCAAAGGGAACCTCGCAATCGGCGCTCACGTAATGAAGGGGGCCGGTCCCGTACCGGCCCCCTTCATTACGGGAGCGCCAGGGTTATAATGAGGCCCTGTTCTTTGTTGCTCGAGTGGTAATGAAAGAGTTAAGCATAATACGAGCATGCCGGTTTTGACATAGAATTCGAACTCTGGCAGTGATGCCGTTCCTAAATAAACGTGTTTGGTATTTTTGTGTTTCCAGCTACAGGGAAGAAATTGTAACAAAAGCAGAAAAGACAGTGACTTGCCTCACTCTGTTAAGATATGCATACGGATATATGTTAGGCATGGAGACACCTTAATTTTCAGCGGAAAAGATAAGGCGAGCAGTACTTGGAATTGTGAATTATTTGCCTGCGATAAAAAATTATTTATACCCGTTAAATCATAATACCATATTTATAGTATCTGAGAATAGATAGCCCTCTAAGAAGGGTCTGCTGGAATTATTGAAACTCCAAAAAATCAGGTAGGAATGGAACCTTTGTCCATACTATTGCCGAATACTAAACTGTAGAATTAATTAGAAATACATGTGTAAAGGTATTAAGTCCCTTTCTGTCATTTCTACAGCTCCAATGAGAAATTAAATCGGAAGTTAATTCTTTAAAAGAATAACGCAATTGGAGAAGTCTTGCAGCTTATGAAATGTATTGGAAATGGGTGTTGTTTTTACCCCTGACAGAAACATGTACATGTCACAGTTGTTGTCTTTTAATTTGTGTTCACGTGTGCACTGTTGGAATTAACAATTGTCATGATTGGCTAAGGCTATTGGTTAATGAAATGTTTTGAAGCCACACAAGTTAATATGTCTGCAGCAGTAGGACCACGTCAACCTCAGACCACACTAGTTAATGGGCATGGGGCAGTGGGAGCACATCACCCTGAAGGCACACTAGTTAATGGGAATGGCGAGCACATCACGTGAAGCCACACTCGTTAATAGGCCTGGGACAGTGGGAGCACATTACCTTGAAGCCACACTAGCCTGCATCACCCTGAATCCACACCAGTTAATGTGCACGGGGCAGTGGCTGTACATCACGCTGCAGCCACACTAGTTAATGGGCATGGGGCAGTGGCAACACATCACCCTTCGGCTACATTAGTTAATGGGCATGGGGCAGTGGCAGAACATCACCCTGAAGCAAAACTAGTTAATGGGCATAGGGCAGTGGGAGCGCATCACCCTGAAGCCACACTAGGTAATGGGCATGGGCAGTGGCAGCACATCACCCTACAACCACACTAGTTATTGGGCATGGGGCAGTGGCAGCACATCACCCTACAACCACACTAGTTAATGGGCATGGGGCAGTGGCAGCACATCACCCTGCAGCCACACTAGGTAATGGGCATGGGACAGTGGGAGCACATTACCTTGAGGCCACACTAGTTAAGGGGCATGAGGCAGTGGGAGTACATCACACAGCAGCCACACTAGTTAATGGGCATGGGGCAGTGGCAGAACATCACCCTGCAGCCACACTAGTTAATGGGCCTAGGGCAGTGGCAGCACATCACCCTGAATCCACACTAGCTAATGTGCACGAGGCAGTGGCAGTACATCACGCTGCAGCCACATTAGTTAATGGGCATGGGGCAGTGGCAACACATCACCCTGCAGTCACATTAGTTAATGGGCACGGGGCAGTGGCAGAACATCACCCTGAAGCCACACTAGTTAATGGGCCTAGGGCAGTGGGAGCGCATCACCCTGAAGCCAAACTAGTTAATGGGCCTAGGGCAGTGACAGCACATCACCCTGAATCCACACTAGTTAATGTGCACGAGGCAGTGGCAGTACATCACGCTGCAGCCACACTAGTTAATGGGCATGGGGCAGTGGCAACACATCACCCTGCAGTCACATTAGTTAATGGGCATGGGCCAGTGGCAGAACATCACCCTGAAGCCACACTAGTTAATGGGCCTAGGGCAGTGGGAGCGCATCACCCTGAAGCCAAACTAGTTAATGTACATGGGGCAGTGGCAGCACATCACCCTGATGCCACACTAGTTAATGGGCATGGAGTAGTGGGAGCACTTCAATTAAAGCCACACTCGTTAATAGGCCTTGGGCAGTGGGAGGACATCACCCTGCAGCCACACTAGTTAATGGACATGGGGCAGTGGAAGCACATCACATAAAGCCACAATCACTAAAAGGCCTGAGGCAGTGGCAGCACATCACCCTGCAGCCACACTAGTTAATGGGCATGGGGCACTGAGAGCGCATCACCTAAAGGCACAATCACTAAAAGGCCTGAGGCAGTGGCAGCACATCACCCTGCAGCCACACTAGTTAATGGGCATGGGGCAGTGGGAGCGCATCACCCTGAAGCCACACTAGTTAATGGGCATGGGGCAGTGGCAGTACATCATCCGGCAGCCACACTAGTTAATGGGCATGGGACAGTGGCAACACATCACCCTGAAGCCACACTAGTTAATGGGCATGGGGCAGTGGGAGCACATCACCTAAAACCACAATCACTAAAAGGCCTGAGGCAGTGGCAGCACATCACCCTGCAGCCACACTAGTTAATGGGCATGGGGCAGTGGGAGCGCATCACCCTGAAGCCACACTAGTTAATGGGCATGGGGGAGTGGCATCACATCATCCGGCAGCCACACTAGGTAATGGGCATGGGACAGTGGGAGCACATTACCTTGAGGCCACACTAGTTAAGGGGCATGAGGCAGTGGGAGTACATCACACAGCAGCCACACTAGTTAATGGGCATGGGGCAGTGGCAGAACATCACCCTGCAGCCACACTAGTTAATGGGCCTAGGGCAGTGGCAGCACATCACCCTGAATCCACACTAGTCAATGTGCACGAGGCAGTGGCAGTACATCACGCTGCAGCCACACTAGTTAATGGGCATGGGGCAGTGGCAACACATCACCCTGCAGTCACATTAGTTAATGGGCACGGGGCAGTGGCAGAACATCACCCTGAAGCCACACTAGTTAATGGGCCTAGGGCAGTGGGAGCGCATCACCCTGAAGCCAAACTAGTTAATGGGCCTAGGGCAGTGACAGCACATCACCCTGAATCCACACTAGTTAATGTGCACGAGGCAGTGGCAGTACATCACGCTGCAGCCACACTAGTTAATGGGCATGGGGCAGTGGCAACACATCACCCTGCAGTCACATTAGTTAATGGGCATGGGCCAGTGGCAGAACATCACCCTGAAGCCACACTAGTTAATGGGCCTAGGGCAGTGGGAGCGCATCACCCTGAAGTCAAACTAGTTAATGTACATGGGGCAGTGGCAGCACATCACCCTGATGCCACACTAGTTAATGGACATGGAGCAGTGGGAGCACTTCAATTAAAGCCACACTCGTTAATAGGCCTTGGGCAGTGGGAGGACATCACCCTGCAGCCACACTAGTTAATGGACATGGGGCAGTGGAAGCACATCACCTAAAGCCACAATCACTAAAAGGCCTGAGGCAGTGGCAGCACATCACCCTGCAGCCACACTAGTTAATGGGCATGGGGCACTGAGAGCGCATCACCTAAAGGCACAATCACTAAAAGGCCTGAGGCAGTGGCAGCACATCACCCTGCAGCCACACTAGTTAATGGGCATGGGGCAGTGGGAGCGCATCACCCTGAAGCCACACTAGTTAATGGGCATGGGGCAGTGGCAGTACATCATCCGGCAGCCACACTAGTTAATGGGCATGGGACAGTGGCAACACATCACCCTGAAGCCACACTAGTTAATGGGCATGGGGCATGGGAGCACATCACCTAAAACCACAATCACTAAAAGGCCTGAGGCAGTGGCAGCACATCACCCTGCAGCCACACTAGTTAATGGGCATGGGGCAGTGGGAGCGCATCACCCTGAAGCCACACTAGTTAATGGGCATGGGGCAGTGGCATCACATCATCCGGCAGCCACACTAGTTAATGGGCATGGGACAGTGGCAACACATTACCCTGAAGCCACACTAGTTAATGGGCATGGGGCAGTGGGAGGACATCACCCTGCAGCCATACTAGTTAATGGACATGGGGCAGTGGGAGCACATCACCTAAAGCCACAATCACTAAAAGGCCTGAGGCAGTGGCAGCACATCACCCTGCAGCCACACTAGTAAATGGGCATGGAGCAGTGAGAGCGCATCACCTAAAGCCACAATCACTAAAAGGCCTGAGGCAGTGGGAGGACATCACCCTGCAGCCACACTAGTTAATGGACATGGGGCAGTGGGAGCACATCACCTAAAGCCACAATCACTAAAAGGCCTGAGGCAGTGGCAGCACATCACCCTGCAGCCACACTAGTTAATGGGCATGGGGCAGTGAGAGCACATCACCTAAAGCCACAATCACTAAAAGGCCTGAGGCAGTGGCAGCACATCACCCTGCAGCCACACTAGTTAATGGGCATGGGGCAGTGGGAGCGCATCACCCTGAAGCCACACTAGTTAATGGGCATGGGGCAGTGGCAGCACATCATCCGGCAGTCATACTAGTTAATGGGCATGGGACAGTGGCAACACATCACCCTGAAGCCACACTAGTTAATGGGCATAGGGCAGTGGGAGCACATCACCTAAAGCCACAATCACTAAAAGGCCTGAGGAAGTGGCAGCATATCACCCTGCAGCCACACTAGTTAATTGGCATGGGGCAGTGGGAGCGCATCACCCTGAAGCCACACTAGTTATTGGGCATTGGGCAGTGGCAGCACATTACTCTGAAGCCACACTAGTTAATGGGCATGGGGCAGTGGGAGCACATCACCCTGCAGCCACACTAGTTAATGGGCATGGGGCAGTGGGAGCGCATCACCCTGAAGCCACACTAGTTAATGGGCATGGGAACATATAACCCTGACAGCACAATAGTTAATGGGCATGGGGCAGTGGGAGCAAATCGCCTTGAAGCGATACTAGTTAATGGGCATGGGGCAGTGGCAGCACATCATCCGGCAGCCACACTAGTTAATGGGCATGGGACAGTGGCAGCACATCACCCTGAAGCCACACTAGTTAATGGGCCTAGGGCAGTTGCAGCACATCACCCTGAAGCCACACTAGTTAATGGGCATGGGGCAGTGGCAGCACATCACCCTGAAGCCACACTAGTTAATGGGCATGGGGCAGTGGCAGAACATCACCCTGAAGCCACACTAGTTAATGGGCATGGGGCAGTGGGAGCACATCACCTAAAGCCACAATCACTAAAAGGCCTGAGGCAGTGGCAGCACATCACTCTGCAGCCACACTAGTTAATTGGCATGGGGCAGTGGGAGCGCATCACCCTGAAGCCACACTAGTTAATGGGCATGGGGCAGTGGCAGCACATTATCCGGCATCCGCACTAGTTAATGGGCATGGGACAGTGGAAACACATCACTCTGAAGCCACACTAGTTAATGGGCATGAGGCAGTGGCAGCACATCACTTTGAAGCCACACTAGTTAATGGGCATGGGGCAGTGGGAGCGCATCACCCTGAAGCCACACTAGTTAATGGGTAGTGGCAGCACATCACCCTGCAGCCACACTAGTTAAAGGGCATGGGGCAGTGGGAGCACATCACCCTGAAGCCACACTAGTTAATGGGCATGGGGCAGTGGGAACATATAACCCTGACAGCACAATAGTTAATGGACATGGGGCAGTGGGAGCACATCGCCTTGAAGCGATACTAGTTAATGAGCATGGGGCAGTGGCAGCACATCATCCGGCAGCCACACTAGTTAATGGGCATGGGACAGTGGCAGCACATCACCCTGAAGCCACACTAGTTAATGGGCCTAGGGCAGTGGCAGCACATCACCCTGCAGCCACACTAGTTAATGGGCATGGGGCAGTAGGAGCGCATTACCCTGAAGGCACACTAGTTAATGGGCAGTGGCAGCACATCACCCTGCAGCCACACTAGTTAATGGGCATGGGGCAGTGGGAGCGCATCACCCTGAAGCCACACTAGCTAATGGGCATGGGGCAGTGGGAACATATAACCCTGACAGCACAATAGTTAATGGGCATGGGGCAGTGGGAGCAAATCGCCTTGAAGCGATACTAGTTAATGGGCATGGGGCAGTGGCAGCACATCATCCGGCAGCCACACTAGTTTATGGGCATGGGACAGTGGCAGCACATCACCCTGAAGCCACACTAGTTAATGGGCCTAGGGCAGTGGCAGCACATCACCCTGAAGCCACACTAGTTAATGGGCATGGGGCAGTGGGAGCACATCACGTGAAGCTACACTCGCTAATAGGCCTGGGCCAGTGGCAGCACATCACCCTGCAGCCACACTAGTTAATGGGCATGGGGCAGTGGGAGCTCATCACGTGAAGCTACACTCGTTAAGAGGCCTGGGGCAGTGGGAGCACATCACCCTGCAGCCACACTAGTTAATGGGCATGGGGCAGTGGGAGCACATCACGTGAAGCTACACTCGCTAATAGGCCTGGGGCAGTGGCAGCACATCACCCTGCAGCCACACTAGTTAATGGGCATGGGGCAGTGGGAGCACATCACGTGAAGCTACACTCGCTAATAGGCCTGGGGCAGTGGCAGCACATCACCCTGCAGCCACACTAGCTAATGGGCATGGGGCAGTGGGAGCACATCACGTGAAGCTACACTCGCTAATAGGCCTGGGGCAGTGGCAGCACATCACCCTGCAGCCACACTAGTTAATGGGCATGGGGCAGCGGAAGCACATCACGTGAAGCTACACTTGCTAATAGGCCTGGGGCAGTGGCAGCACATCACTTAAAGCCATACTCGTTAAGAGGTCTGGGGCAGTGGGAGCACATCACCCTGAAGCCACACTAGTTAATGGGCATGAGGCAGTGGCAGCACATCACTTTGAAGCCACACTAGTTAATGTGCATGGGGCAGTGGGAGCGCATCACCCTGAAGCCACACTAGTTAATGGGCAGTGGCAGCACATCACCCTGCAGCCACACTAGTTAATGGGCATGGGGCAGTGGGAACATATAACCCTGACAGCACAATAGTTAATGGGCATGGGGCAGTGGGAGCACATCGCCTTGAAGCGATACTAGTTTATGGGCATGGGGCAGAGGCAGCACATCATCTGGCAGCCACACTAGTTAATGGGCATGGGGCACTGGCAGCACATCACCCTGCAGCCACACTAGTTAATGGGCATGGGGCAGTGGCAGCACATCACTTAAAGCCATACTCGTTAAGAGGTCTGGGGCAGTGGGAGCACATCACCCTGCAGCCACACTAGTTAATGGGCATGGGGCAGTGGGAGCACATCACATGAAGCTACACTCGCTAATAGGCCTGGGGCAGTGGCAGCACATCACCCTGCAGCCACACTAGTTAATGGGCATGGGGCAGTGGGAGCACATCACGTGAAGCTACACTCGCTAATGGGCCTGGGGCAGTGGCAGCACATCACCCTGCAGCCACACTAGTTAATGGGCATGGGGCAGCGGAAGCACATCACGTGAAGCTACACTTGCTAATAGGCCTGGGGCAGTGGCAGCACATCACTTAAAGCCATACTCGTTAAGAGGTCTGGGGCAGTGGGAGCACATCACCCTGAAGCCACACTAGTTAATGGGCATGAGGCAGTGGCAGCACATCACTTTGAAGCCACACTAGTTAATGGGCATGGGGCAGTGGGAGCGCATCACCCTGAAGCCACACTAGTTAATGGGCAGTGGCAGCACATCACCCTGCAGCCACACTAGTTAATGGGCATGGGGCAGTGGGAACATATAACCCTGACAGCACAATAGTTAATGGGCATGGGGCAGTGGGAGCACATCGCCTTGAAGCGATACTAGTTTATGGGCATGGGGCAGAGGCAGCACATCATCCGGCAGCCACACTAGTTAATGGGCATGGGGCACTGGCAGCACATCACCCTGCAGCCACACTAGTTAATGGGCATGGGGCAGTGGCAGCACATCACTTAAAGCCATACTCGTTAAGAGGTCTGGGGCAGTGGGAGCACATCACCCTGCAGCCACACTAGTTAATGGGCATGGGGCAGTGGGAGCACATCACATGAAGCTACACTCGCTAATAGGCCTGGGGCAGTGGCAGCACATCACCCTGCAGCCACACTAGTTAATGGGCATGGGGCAGTGGGAGCGCATCACGTGAAGCTACACTCGCTAATAGGCCTGGGGCAGTGGCAGCACATCACTTAAAGCCATACTCGTTAAGAGGTCTGGGGCAGTGGGAGCACATCACCCTGAAGCCACACTAGTTAATGGGCATGAGGCAGTGGCAGCACATCACTTAAAGCCATACTCGTTAAGAGGTCTGGGGCAGTGGGAGGCCATTACCTTGAAGCAATACTAGTTAATGGGCATGGGGCAGTGGGTGCACAACACCCTGAAGCCACACTAGGAAATGGGCCTGGGGCAGTGGCAGCACACCATCCTGAAGCCACACTAGTTAATGGGCATGGGGCAGTGGCAACACATCACTTAAAGCCATACTCGTTAAGAAGTCTGGGGCAGTGGGAGGACACCGATCTAACATGTGCACTAATGCGACTTGCACACTTGCTAAAATGGGCATCTAAACACAGACATACTCTGCACTATTATTAGATGCCCCATTTCTGAGAATGCACCATGAGGCATGAAGGTATGCAAATCAGCGGACCATTGTTATCCAAAAGAGAATAACCACTAAGGCTGGGGGGTTTCCAGCCGACCACCATCTGGGGGATGGCATTTTAGTGAGCATATTTGTGACAGATCTTAGTGAGCATTTGCAGATAGTTAACTTAGCCAAGTTACCTGGTGAAAGAGTCACCTTCAGTGAATTGAAAGATAATGGAATTGGTGTTAAATGCACGTATAAAATAGGTATTTATTAACTTTGCAAAAGTAAGACATTCATATGCTAAAACAATCCTTATTTCTTCTGTTTTACTTTGTAAATGATATATTTTTTGGGAAAGGTCTGCCCTGCTGTGACTGTAAACTTTACATTGGCATTTGGGGAACAGTTTAATCACAGCTTTGCCCTGTAGACATGACATGCAAAGAAAGCCTGCAGGTTAATCGAGCGGACAGAGAAATGTTGGCGGTTGGTTCGAAAAACTCCCACGCCCTTGGTGGTTATTCTGTTTTGAATAAAAACGTTCCGCTGATTTTCATACCTCCATACCTCAGGCTCCATAAACAACACACGCACTAAGTGTGTGGGTGTGGGGGAAGTACCGAGAGGGAAGCGAAGTGGGCGCATACTTGCCAACATTCTGTGACCAAAAAGATGTAGGATTTTTCAGGTTTCAAAAGTAATAATTCCCATAACAATGACATCACAGGAAATTACAAACCATACATTGTTGGAACAATTTAAGCATTCTAAAATACACAACCCATCAAATAGCACAACATGGAAAGACGTTAAAATGTTAAAAATGTATACTTCTGAATGGTAATTTAACACCAAATTCAATTACCTAACTTCACAGAAGGTGATCACACAGAGCTGGTGGGCAACGTTTTCCAATGCTCTGTAGCAGCAGCCCAGGCAGTACATATTTATTGCAAGTTGAACACTGAATGACATGGCGACTGATACCCCCCTCATTGTGATAGGTAGATGCTGTGTGATGGTGGTACGCTCTGCCAATCGCCTTCACTGGTGGTTCACCTAAGGTTTGTCCCAGCCAGAGTGCAGGACAGAGTCAAGTAGCTGTCAGGTCAGTGGATTGGTCTGAGTCCTATCAAAGTAATCGCCTACCAGCCCACTGTATAGACAGAGTAATTAATATGTTGCATGCTTTGTCCTGGAGCCTGCCTTAGAGTCACATAAATTACCTGCCACTGTAAAAAGCAGTAGGATCTGTCACCGAAATCTGTAGGCTTAAAAAGCAGTAGCCTACTGCCTAAATCTGTAGGGTTGGCAAGTATGTGGGCGAGTGATATGAACACAATAAGTGTGCGTGGGACGGTTCATGGACACATTGGTTGAGTGATAACTTCATGGGGAAACATTTCCAAGCTCAACTGAGGGGCTCACGTGGTAGGCTACTTGATGCCACATAATGACATGTTCCTAAAACCCCACGTCACTAACCTTTGAAGTGTACGTTTAGGAGGTAAGGGAACACGTGGATGCACAGCCACACACCTGCTGACTCAAATAGTTGACACGTGGGGGGTTCTGTATGGAAGTTTCTGCCTATCAGTTTGACATTTTTTGTATTGCATCAAGTTGCAGTAAATGTGTGTGTGGACATTGCACTGCCTTCGTTGCATATAGAAAACATGGCAAATTCCACTGGTTAAACATAAATGCCAACTAAATCCCCCCAAAAAGACAGCATGTGACACTGACAATTAGAAGAATTATTCGGAATGTGGTAGACGTGTTTTCATAGAGGTTCAGTAATTCCCCCACAAAATATGCAAGACATTGATTGGATCCAGTAGAAGAGCAATGAATGGATAAGGGCTTTGTGTTGCGTTATCAGCCTTTATAAAATGGTATGATTTTACTAGATTTTTGCATTTCTAATGAGCATACCTTTTCAGGTTCTGGCAGAAACTGTATCTGGACGCAGAAGATAGTTAATGCTTCGCTCGGGTATAGCTCGATGCTAATTTTAGTCGGTGGAAGACATATTACAGAAAAAGATACGTTTTCAATTGTTTCCTGAAGATAGGGCTTTAATCTGCCGGAGGTCAGTTGGAAGAGAATTCCAAGAATGAGGGCGGAAAGAGGAGAAAAGTCTATCACCCCATGTTGCAGTTTCTGAGAAGGGGACCACCAAAAGACCCTGTCCTGTAGATCGAAGTGATCGATTTGGGCAGCGGATTCGAATTTCTGAGGTGAGATATGCCGAAACAAGGCCATGGATACATTTAAAGACCAAGCAGAGAACCCTAAACAGGATTCTCTTCTGCACTGGCATCCAATGAAGACTTTTCCGAAACTGTGAAACAGTTGTCTTCCTTGGCAGAGCAAAAATCAGCCGAACTGCAGAGTTCCGTGCAACATGTATTCTCTGTATTTAGAATTTTTGCCAAATGCAACTCAAGTTCTTTACTGTATCAGTGAATTTTGTAGAACCACCAAACAGGGTCGGACATAAGGTGGATTGTATAGCGTTTGCTACCTATTTTTTGCAACCAAATACAATAACCTCCGTCTTTTGTGGGTTTAATTACAACTTATTTTACAGCATCCAGGTTTTAATTTTGATCGCGCAGGATAAGACTTGATCCATTGCCTCCAAAGGTTGTTAAGCCAAACTTAGATTTGAGTGTCATCAGCATACAAGTGATAACACAAGTCAAACTCAGAATAAAATGTTCAACAATGGGCGGATGTAAACATTGAACAGCAACAGAGACAAAGAAGATCCTTGGGTCACCCCAAAGTCAACAGACAAAAGTCTGAGAGATATGGACCAACCATAATCCGCTGGGTACGATCGGTTAAAAAAGACATAACCATCTGATGGCTTCATCTGAGGCCTGTGCCACCGATGGCAGTCTAGAAATAGGAATTTCAGAATTGACTGTGTTGAAGGCTGCCGGCAGGTCCAGCATGGCAAGCATGCTGATGTCACTTTCATCGGCAGCCCTCAGCAGATCATCCCAGACTGCCATAAGGGCCGTCTCAGTGATGTGGCCTGGTCTAACTCCTAACTGATGTGAATCTAGGAGATTATGTTCCTCCAGAAAACTCGGTAATTGAATGGTTTTCAGTTTTTTCCAGGATTTTAGATAGAATCTTACGGTCCAAAGTTGATTATTTTTAGCAAAGGTGTGAGAAAAGATTTATTTAGGTCTGGTGGGACACAGGCCTGGACAAGTGCGGCATAAACTAAAGTTTGAACCGCCTCACTAAGTGCATGTGCATGCCGCTTGACCAGATAGGCTGGAATCGGATCTTAGCCAAAACGAGTAGGCTTGAGTTTGCCCAGCAGATTGGCGACATCCTCAGTGTTTACCAATGAGAACGTACATTTGGGAGAGATAGTTTCCATCCCAAAATGCGTTCCTTCATTGACTGGACTAGAATCAAGGAGAGCAGATTAGGTGTCAATATTGTCTCTGATGGTTTTCATTTTTCACAAAAAATATTGAACTCGTTGGCCATTTGATATGATTATGGCAGACTGACATCGGATTAGTGAAATGTTTTTGCAAAGAGGAGGATTTTGCATTTTATAATTTCTTTTTTATATTCCTCTAAGGCCAATTTGGCCTGATGGCGGTTGGCTATATCTCTGGTCTCAAGCCATTTTTTCTCTTTTTTTCGATAGATTTTCTCGAGATTTCTTAGGTTCTGACTGTGCCATTGATTATTTTTCCTCAGGGACGTTTTCTCATTTTTTACAGGATCTATGTTGTCACAGCTAGTTTTAAGATGTAGGATAGGATTGGTATATAATTCCATACAGTTTGTGTTAGGTTGTGCATGAACCAAATCCCCCAGTAACTCCTTGCTTGAGATAAGGTCAAGGTCCTTCTTTCGGCGGAGCAGTTGGACACTGGTATTCACAGTCTTACTACAAGATGCGTGATTAAGAGGTATTGAAAAGCTCACCACACAGTTATCTGACCAGCTGACTAGAGTGTGCTCCTGGTAACATCATTTCAGCCCTCTAAATAAAACAGGATCCAAACAGTGGCCACCAATGTGGGGTCGAGGTTTGGCTAAAAATAGCAGATCGTGAGATTACGAAACATGGTGAAGATACTTGCAGTCAGATTCTTCAGAGACGTTGCACCATATGTTTACATTGCCCAAAATAATCATTTTTGAATGGTGGAGTGTTTCTGAATCCAAGTAATCATCCAAGGTGTTCAGAAATGACGTAGCTGGACCTGAAGGTCTATAACAGAGTACCAGCTGATAAGCTTCATTAGGGGATGGAATGTAGGTACAAGTCAGTATCCCAATTGGGATAGTGAAATTTGGTAACCTCAAGAGAGGCAGAGTCTCAACCAGACTTTTTAGCTCAATATCCCTTTCACAGAAAAGAAATATCCACAACATATCAGTGTTTGTCCTGCCCAGGGGCAGTCCAGCACCAAAATACTAGGCAATTCTCTTCTGAACAAGAGTACCAACAGCAACCCCAGACACATGTTTCGGCCTGCATTGGCCTCATCAGTGAGGTGGATCTGTGCCTTTCTAAGAACAGTGAGCAAGGGGTCCACGTCTGGATTACCCTAGTAATTTAGGGTGAGACCCTAAATTCCTTTTCAATATGCAAAACAGGTGGGTTCTGGGAGTCTGTCTCTACCTATACCTTTCACAGAAGAAAAGTATCCACAACATATCAGTCTTTGTCCTGCCCAAGGGCAGTCCAGCACCAAAATGCTAGGCAATACTGTTCTGAAAAAGAGTACCAACTGCAACCCCATACATGTGTTTTGGCCTGGCTGGGCTTCATCAGAGAGGTGGAGCTGTGCCTTGCTAAGAACAATGAGCAAGGGGTCCACGTCTGGATTACCCTACTAATTTAGGGTGAGACCCAAAGTTCATTTTTAATATGCAAAACAAGGGGATTCTGGGAGTCTGGTCAGAATGGCAACTGTGCCTCCTTTCTGATTCTCTCTATTATGCCATTTAATTTGGAAAGATTCAGGTACTAGGAGATGCAAGTGTGTGGTGCAGGTATTGGTAAACCATGACTGTGTCTAAAAAGCATATCGAGTTTCATGGCAGAAGTGAGCTCATTTATAGCGACTGCATTCTTAATGGCGGATTGAGCATTAATTAATGCTAACTTAGAATAAGAACTATGGTCTTCCTCTTGCCCTTGCCAGCCATGACCTTGACCTTAATGAATCATCACCTTTTCCATGAAGCAAGTGGAGTTTTAGAAACAGTGTAAATATTAGTATTATTCAGTGCCAAGAGCCAGATCTGGTTCCAAAACCTTATTCCTATTTACAAAACGAAAGGTTTGTTGTCAGTCCATTGTTTTGTGCAGCCACACATTTCTTCGTTTTTCTTTGATTCTTTTTGTTGCTATTTAAAAATGAATTTCCTCTTTAGTCATGATAGTAATACACATGATTCAGGTAGAGTCTGGCGATGCAATGACAGCACCGATGAGCTGGCTAAGGAGTCTGCAGAGACATGATATCAAAAGTACATGAACTTGGAGCAATGAGGCTAAAGTCCACCCATTGAATCAGTCCTTGGATCTGTGGAGAAGTGAAGTGAGGGATCCAGGAAGTGTCTTTCATCCAATGGATGCCATAGACGCAGATGCATGGAGACAGCAGGCAAAGGCAGTGCCACCTCACCAGTTGCGTTAACCAAATCAGAAGGGTGTATGTGGACGAAAGAGGGGGCCAGGGTGAACTTGCATGAACATGAGCTGAGTTGAACCAGGCTGAAGAAGAAGAAATATGAGCCAGAAAAGAAAGCAGTCGAGTTGTTCCTACACAAAACATAATCAGCAAATAATCTAATCTCTACAGGGATATCATGTGGAAAGGATTGGTGATCCCTGTGAGAGATTTAGATGGAGGATATTTATGGAACATCTGGGAGTTTCCAGCTGTACAATTGACTTTGGCAGCTCTGTTTGCAAACATATCTGACTGGAATACGGAATTTACACTGTGGTGCACATTATTATGCTTGTGATAAAAAAGTGTTGCTTGCCACGTGAGTTTCTTTTTCTTTTTTTGCATGTGCTGAGTGCTACACATCGGAAACCACCCAGGGGTTTATGGGTAAGGTGCAGGTGTAGCAGTGGTTGCTGGGATTGGGGAAGTAGCGGCGTTAAGAGGGCTCCAGAGGGTCTGAAGAAAAGGTAGGGTTGTGTGCAATGATCCCTGATTGCAAAGAGGTTATTTGTAGAGTAGGATTTTCAGGTCCGAGGATGGGGTCAGGGCAGCCTTACCTACACCTGTAGGGACTGAATTCAATTGGCATCGAGTGGAAAGTGGGAAAGATGGGGGCCATCTTCCTTGCTGCTGGTACCCAATGGGGACAGCACGGTGCAGCATGTAATCATGTGTGTGAAGGTGTAGGTGGGGGAGAAGAGGAATGGCTGTGTCTGTTGGCATGTTGGAATCCATCCAGTGGAGTTAAAGGTCTGTGGTGGCATTTGGGGTGCAAGGACGGGGAAGCAGGCGAAATGAAGGTGCACGTGGTCACCTATGAGCGGGGATGAAGATTCATGATAAGCTGATCTGTGCAAGAGCAAAGGAGATGGAAGGAAGATGTTTGAGGGCACAAGAGGATGTGTGAGGCGGAATGATGCTTCATGATGATACAGGATTGTCTATATGAGTAAGCCAAAAGGGCGTGAAGGTATACATGCCATGTGAGGGAATGTAAGGGGGGTGCCTGAGGCTGTACCAGGGTGAGGGATGAGGAATGAAGGTGCATGTGTGCAAGTCGCCATTGTTAAGACGGATTTCTGAACTCTGTCCTGGTGGCGCAGAAGTTCAGAAGGCCAACCTAATTACTTGGAACAGGGTAACCTCTGGACGAGCCAGACCAATCAAGGTAGCGATCGCGGCGGTCAAGACTAGGTCTCAAGAGGGGTGAGGGTGACTGAAAGCCCGCAATGAGCACACAAAGCAAGAGCGCTTACAAACTACTCCAAACAGTTGTTATATCAAAAATATAAACACATTTATTTTAAGGCCTTTAAAACAATGACCGTAGCGAGAAAATCACAATATCACAATATTAAACCAACACATACCATATCAACACAATATATATACAAATACACAGTCGCAAGCGTTTAAAGCACGAAATATGTAGTCCACCTGAAAGGAAAGGAAAACAGGCAGTGCGATAACGCTTTAGACTCAGTTCGCCTTCAGAGGCACCTAACTAGATGGAAGTCCGAGCCCTGCGAAGAGTGGAGCCTTGTGCTCAAAGTACCTGCCACGCCGGTGCCAACGGGCAAAAGGGGAAGCTCTTCGGAGGAAGTCAGGCAGTTCGGGTTAGTGCACAGCAGAAGGAGAACAGGTTCCGCAACTCAAGCGCAGCCTCCACAGCGGGCAGAAGCAGAGCGCGAGTACGGCCAAAAGGGTGCTGTTTTTACACAGCAGGGAAAAGCAATGGGATACTGCAGGAGGGCGACCAGATCCTAGCTAAACTACTCACCGGTCCCCGAAGCAAGCAGACCCAGGCTTCTCCACGTTAGTTTCAGCAGCTGGCAGGTTCAGAAGAGCAGGGAACGCCTCGTAGTCGTGTAGAGCAAAAAGACGCCCCAATCGACGAAACCAGCACAGTTTGTTGCCGCAGCAGGACAACGGAGCGGCCGTGTGTATTCGAGCCAAATGTACACTCCTCCCTTCAGACCTGGGGACGCCAAGCGTACGAAGCGTGGGAGAGTGACAAGGACTCGAAATACAACACAACCTGGCGGCGGTTACAGAGCAGGACTCCCTTGTAAGCTGGTCAGTCAACTGGATGGCCCAGAGACACTTCCGAAGGCTTACTTGGCAGGAGATGATGAAGTCGCCGGGAATAGCTGTTCCTGCTATTCCAAAGGTCGAAGCACCAGTACAGGCCTTCTGGTTCGATCCAAGGAGGAAAGGGTTTCACAGGACGACAGCAGTGCAAAGGAGGATTCCTTCAGCGGGTCACCAGCGATTCCTCGGTCCAGCCTCTTGGTTGCAGGATACTTGGCTCCTGTATTCCTTCGTTCGTGAGAACTCAGGAGATCGACATGGTAGTGGTGTTTCCAGCCCCCTCTTATCCACCGTTCCCTTCGCGCCAAAACGGAGGGGAGCCAATGGGAGATCCGCTCATCAACACACATACCATACGTGGACCAATCACGGACCACGGTGGTCCCAGGCATTCACACTGCCCTAGACTCTCTGGCACCCAGGATGTGTATTGGGACCAGACATCCCAGCCCACACCCTGGAGGCACACAAACGACATGTAGAAGCCCGCGAAAGCAACCACGTTTCGCGGGAAAGTACATGCCCAAATAAGGAAGGCCCCGGGTCGCTCGACCTGGGGAAGGTGAAGGGAGCAAGACGGTCAGTGGACAAGACAAAGGAGCCTCGTGGTCTGGCCATTTTGGGAGCCAGGCCACCATTTTGGGTTCAGTGCGAAAAACGTGCTCAGAACGCCAAAAAGAGCTCAAAATAAACAAAACGATCGCTGCCACCATTCGAGTCCCTGAATGACTTGCACCGATCAAATACCATCCTAAAAGAGTATCTAGGGCCTGTAGAAGGCTAGAGACCCAAGAGAGCTGTAACTTAGCTTACAGTGCCCTCTTGTGTCATGTTGCACTAAAGCCGCAACACGATAAAAGAAACTACGGGAAACAGCGTTCCCCGGTACTGACTGTCTTAAGGGCATGTCAGTTTCCCCGTAAGAAAGGAGCGAAAGCCCCGAGGAGTGCGGCAGAAGGCTGTACTTCTCTGGCAAAGTCAAGAACAAGGTTAAAAACAATAGCAAAAAGTTTAGGGGTTGCCACATGGAAGGAAAATTACCTGCAATCATGAAATCTTTCCTAACACTCGCCCCTCCCAGACTATGGACAGGGGGAACTAATCCACCCCTGGATGAGTCTCTTGTTCAGGTCGGTTAAACATTCTGGACAACCCATCAGCATTGCTATGTTGGACACCTGGCCTTTGCTCAATAGTGAAGTCGAAGCCTTGTAGACTTATGGACCACCTAAGCAACTTTGGATTCTCCCCCTTCATGTTCATTAGCCACTTTAACGGCTTATGGTCAGTCTGCACAGTGAAGTGGGTCCCATAGAGGTAGGGCCTCAGCTTCCTTAGGGCCCACACAACAGAGAAACATTCTTTCTCTACCGTGGACCATCTGAGCTCTCTGTCCTTAAGCTGGCAACTAATAAAACCGATAGGGTGTTCCTTACCCTTCTCATCTACTTGTGATAGTACAGCTCCTATCCCAGTGTCAGAGGCATCCGTCTGCACGATAAAAGGTCTTTGATAATCAGGGGCCCTTAGGACAGGGGCCTGGCACAAGGAGTCTTTTAAGCCATTGAAGGCCTTCTCACACTCGTCGGTCCAAGTTACCTTCTTGGGTTTCTTCGGAGTTGTGAGGGCAGTCAGAGGAGCAGCTATGGTGCCATAGTCTGCCACAAAATTGCGGTAATACCCAGTGAGTCCTAAGAAGGCTCTCACTTGGGTTTGCGTAGTGGGGGTAGGCCAGTCTTGTACTGCTTGTACCTTACTGGATAGAGGCTGTCTCCTCCCTCCACCTACTTTATGTCCAAGGTAAACCACTGAGCCTTGTCCATTTTGGTGAGGGGCCACTCGGACACCCTCAAAAGAGCTTTCTGAAGGACTGCTTTTGAACAGGTCGGGGAGAGGTTCAGACTCCTCTTCCTCAACGTCTGAAGCCAATAGCAGTGCTGCGATTTCGCCGCTTGGGACGAAAGCCTTCAGCCTATTCACGTGAAACACTTTTGGAGCCTGTCCAGGCCTTCCAAGGTCCACTGAATAGTTAACCTCACCCAGGGACTCCACCACTGGGTAAGGGCCTGACCATTTGTCCTGTAAAGCTCGAGGCCTTATGAGATTCATGATCAGGACTTGCTGACCAAGTGTAAAGTTGATGAGGGAAGCTTTCTGGTCGTACCAATGTTTCACCAGCGCTTGCCCTGCCTTCAATTTATCACTAGCCAAGCCCATCAGAAGCACCTTCCGTTTTCTGAGCCCTAGCACATAATCAACTACATTGGTAGTAACAGGGGGAGTGGGCATCTCCCATCCCTCTTTGACGATGGCTAAGGGTCCCCGTACGGGATGACCGAACAGAAGTTCGAAGGGGCTGAAGCCAACACCCTCCTGTGGCACCTCTCGGTAGGCAAACAGTAAGCATGAATCAAGAAGATCCCATTTTCTTCTCTGAGGCTCCTCCAGAGCCCCAATCATGCTCTTTAACGTCCTGTTAAAACGCCCCCCCAGACCATTGGTCTGGGGGTGGTATGCAGAAGAGAACCTGTAGGTGACCCTACATTCTATCCACATAGCCTGCCTATACTTTGACATAACGTTGCTGCCATCATCCGGCACAACTTCTTTAGGGAAGCCAACCCTAGTAAACATGCCGAGTAAAGCTTCTGCAACTGGCTTGGCAGTTACAGTTGTAAATGGGACGGCCTCAGGATACCGGGTTGCATGGTCGACCAGCACCAGGATAAACCTATTGCCTGAGGATGTTTGCGGGTCAAGGGGACCAACGATGTCGATCCCTACCCTTTCAAATGGTACCCCCACAACTGGGAGCGGTACCAACGGAGCTTGGATTGTCGCGCCAACCTTACCAGACAACTGGCAGGCGGCACAACTCCTGCAGTGACTTTCTACTTGCTCCCCCATCTTGGGCCAGTAGAAGTGCATGGATAACCTTTGCTTGGTCTTCCTCATACCGAGGTGACCAGCGAGGGGAACTTCATGCGCCAACTGCAGGAGGAAGGGCCTAACAGCAAGGGGAACCACCAACCTCCTATGGTCTCCTTCTGTAGACTCTGTGGGCTCACTATACAGGAGTCCACCTTCCCAATAAATCCTATGCTTCCCAGGAGGTTCACCCTCAAGCTGGGAGCAGGCCTGTCTCCTTAGGCCTTCCAGAGATGGGCACTCACGTTGGCCTTTACTGAATTCGTCCCTATCAGGACCTCCTTCAACTAACAAGTCTTTTAGTTCAGGATGATCGTTGGGGTCGAATACTTCAGGCATCGCCACCTCCTCGTCAGGCCCGGGCGATTGACCAACTTCCTCCACCGCAGTGGTAGGCGAGCTCGGGGGAATATTCTCTTTCCCTCGTTTTGACTTGTAGACTCCTTTCGCCTTGGGTTTCCCCTTCGGCTGGGGCGGCGTATTGGACTTGGCCAATGCTGCCCGTGCTTGAGACCGTGTGTAGGGTCTTTCGGCAGTGTCTCCTACGAGCCCTAAAGCTCTGAGATCATTACCTAACAAGACCTTTCCCGGGACGTTTCTCTGAATGCTCACTGGAATCCTGACTGCTGTACCATTTAAAGTAAGATTTACAGGGATCACATGAAACATACGGAGGGGGCCGTCAGCCAACTTAATGGGCATCAGAGTAGCTCTGGCAACTTCCTCTGAATCTACCAAGGTAGAATCCACTACAGTGCGACTGCACCCACTATCCCTAAGAGCTGGAGTATCCACTCCATTGATCAGCACACTGTCTTTAAAGTAGTGCTTGGTATTATCCGGAATCCTAGCATAAGCCTCTGCGACTTTAGGCTCCCAGGAACCCAGGGACACTAAAACTACCTCAGCCTCTATCCCGCTGGGAAATGAGTCTGAGGAGAAGGATGCTCCTGTAATCTCTTCTTCCTCGTAGGAGGAGAAGGCCAGATTAGCGGAGTGGACCCCCAAAGGTCTAACCTTACACCGGGGATCCCCCTTCACATGGTCAGTTGCTCCACAAGAAAAACAAGCCCCAGTGGGTCTGTTTACGTAGGGAGGCTTATTGTAACCAGAGTTCTGTTTCGGAGGCGAACCTCCACTACCCTGTGAGTTCTCTTGTGTCTTACCCTTGTTTTTCTTTTTGTGGCCCTTATGGGAAGAAGATTTAGCAGATTCCCCACCCTCCATATCTTTGGACTTTTTCCCTTCCTCCTGCTTACCAGGATGAGTTTTGTCCTTATGGGACACTCGATGTGACACCCATAAGTCTGCTGCAATGGCCAGCTTCTTAGGATCTATCTCCTTCGAATCGGCCAAATGCTGCTTAAGCTCCGGGGAAGAAGAAGCAAAAATATGTTCCAGCATGACAAGATTTATCATGCCTTCGAAGGTAGAAACCTTATAACCTTCGACCCAGCCAGTTAAGTTTTTCAAAAATTCAGCGACATAAGATACCCAAGTACCACCTTCCTTTTTCTTATACTCTCGAAAACGCTTTAAATATTGGGCCGGAGTCTTCCCAAACTTTAAAATGAGAGTTTGCTTTAACATTGCGAAATCAGCCCGCTCAGCCTTCGACATTTCCATAATGGCACTACAGCCAGAATGGGGCAGTCTACTGAGCAACCACGCAATCTTATCAGCATTGTCAACTTCTTGAACCTCGCATGCATACTCAAACGCATTCAGCCAGCCCATAATGTCATTCCTTTCTTCATACACACTGAGCAGATCTTTCGGAAACCGTGGATGAGAGGAAGCCCCAGACCCATGTCCAGGACCCTTGGACCCATTTGCAACCTGAAGCTTGGCCAGTTCCAACTGGTGATCCCTGTCTTTCTGTTTTTCTGCCTGTTCGATTTTTAGTTTGGCTATGCTGAATTCAAGCTCCTGCTGCCTAAACCGCAGCTCTTGCTTCTTGAATTCAAGCATAGCATCCCCATCAACACTGGCAGAGGAAACATTAGACATCTCGTCCTCCCTGTCCTCGTGGTCGCGATGGATCAGTGCAGCGGCAGAACCGTCGGTTCTACCAGTGAGAGCAGCCCCACCACCTTCTGCACTGTCCTCAGAAGTTATAGCGTCAAGCTGCGCTTCTTGCCACGCCACGATTCTCTGGATCATTTCCAATTTTGTGCCTTGAGAGGAAACACCTCTCTCCGCACACATCTTTTTCAGCGTTTCTGATTTGGAAGCATTTAAAGTTAACAAGGTATTTGTTTCCATACTGTTTGATAGGACTATGGCCTTTTTAAAGTTATACTACAACAATTCACTACGTGTACTGGTTGGAATAACCTGAAATGCCTTAGTTCGAGCGCAACACTGGATACCTTCAGTCGTATCCCACCGCTGTACACCAATTTGTTAAGACGGATTTCTGAACTCTGTCCTGGTGGCGCAGAAGTTCAGAAGGCCAACCTAATTACTTGGAACAGGGTAACCTCTGGACGAGCCAGACCAATCAAGGTAGCGATCGCGGCAGTCAAGACTAGGTCTCAAGAGGGGTGAGGGTGACTGAAAGCCCGCAATGAGCACACAAAGCAAGAGCGCTTACAAACTACTCCAAACAGTTGTTATATCAAAAATATAAACACATTTATTTTAAGGCCTTTAAAACAATGACCGTAGCGAGAAAATCACAATATCACAATATTAAACCAACACATACCATATCAACACAATATATATACAAATACACAGTCGCAAGCGTTTAAAGCACGAAATATGTAGTCCACCTGAAAGGAAAGGAAAACAGGCAGTGCGATAACGCTTTAGACTCAGTTCGCCTTCAGAGGCACCTAACTAGATGGAAGTCCGAGCCCTGCGAAGAGTGGAGCCTTGGGCTCAAAGTACCTGCCACGCCGGTGCCAACGGGCAAAAGGGGAAGCTCTTCGGAGGAAGTCAGGCAGTTCGGGTTAGTGCACAGCAGAAGGAGAACAGGTTCCGCAACTCAAGCGCAGCCTCCACAGCGGGCAGAAGCAGAGCGCGAGTACGGCCAAAAGGGTGCTGTTTTTACACAGCAGGGAAAAGCAATGGGATACTGCAGGAGGGCGACCAGATCCTAGCTAAACTACTCACCGGTCCCCGAAGCAAGCAGACCCAGGCTTCTCCACGTTAGTTTCAGCAGCTGGCAGGTTCAGAAGAGCAGGGAACGCCTCGTAGTCGTGTAGAGCAAAAAGACGTCCCAATCGACGAAACCAGCACAGTTTGTTGCCGCAGCAGGACAACGGAGCGGCCGTGTGTATTCGAGCCAAATGTACACTCCTCCCTTCAGACCTGGGGACGCCAAGCGTACGAAGCGTGGGAGAGTGACAAGGACTCGAAATACAACACAACCTGGCGGCGGTTACAGAGCAGGACTCCCTTGTAAGCTGGTCAGTCAACTGGATGGCCCAGAGACACTTCCGAAGGCTTACTTGGCAGGAGATGATGAAGTCGCCGGGAATAGCTGTTCCTGCTATTCCAAAGGTCGAAGCACCAGTACAGGCCTTCTGGTTCGATCCAAGGAGGAAAGGGTTTCACAGGACGACAGCAGTGCAAAGGAGGATTCCTTCAGCGGGTCACCAGCGATTCCTCGGTCCAGCCTCTTGGTTGCAGGATACTTGGCTCCTGTATTCCTTCGTTCGTGAGAACTCAGGAGATCGACATGGTAGTGGTGTTTCCAGCCCCCTCTTATCCACCGTTCCCTTCGCGCCAAAACGGAGGGGAGCCAATGGGAGATCCGCTCATCAACACACATACCATACGTGGACCAATCACGGACCACGGTGGTCCCAGGCATTCACACTACCCTAGACTCTCTGGCACCCAGGATGTGTATTGGGACCAGACATCCCAGCCCACACCCTGGAGGCACACAAACGACATGTAGAAGCCCGCGAAAGCAACCACGTTTCGCGGGAAAATACATGCCCAAATAAGGAAGGCCCCGGGTCGCTCGACCTGGGGAAGGTGAAGGGAGCAAGACGGTCAGTGGACAAGACAAAGGAGCCTCGTGGTCTGGCCATTTTGGGAGCCAGGCCACCATTTTGGGTTCAGTGCGAAAAACGTGCTCAGAACGCCAAAAGGAGCTCAAAATAAACAAAACGATCGCTGCCACCATTCGAGTCCCTGAATGACTTGCACCGATCAAATACCATCCTAAAAGAGTATCTAGGGCCTGTAGAAGGCTAGAGACCCAAGAGAGCTGTAACTTAGCTTACAGTGCCCTCTTGTGTCATGTTGCACTAAAGCCGCAACACGATAAAAGAAACTACGGGAAACAGCGTTCCCCGGTACTGACTGTCTTAAGGGCATGTCAGTTTCCCCGTAAGAAAGGAGCGAAAGCCCAGAGGAGTGCGGCAGAAGGCTGTACTTCTCTGGCAAAGTCAAGAACAAGGTTAAAAACAATAGCAAAAAGTTTAGGGGTTGCCACATGGAAGGAAAATTACCTGCAATCATGAAATCTTTCCTAACAGCCATCTTCTAGGTGCGTGCTGGAGACGGGCACTTTAGGGCAAGTGAAGTTGTAATTATGAGGACGAGTGACGAGTGATGAGTGTTATGAGGCTTGCCTGTAGGTGCGGGAAGATGTGTGAGTGAAAGTGGCATAGACTCAGGTGCCATGAGGGAAAGTGCTGGAATATGCATTGATGCATGTTGCATGATGAGGAATTGGGGGCATGTTGTGGAGTACTTTGAGGGGAGCGATTTCCTTGACTTTTTACAGGTGAACAAGGAAAGTGTATCTGGGTCAGGGAGTAAGAGCTTATAAGAGGAATGACTGTGAGAAGTGTATTCTGTACAGGTTTTGTACAGGAAATAACAGATGTCTGAAAGTTGAGAAGAGGACGCAAAACTCCCACAAATGCTGTGGAGCGGTTTGCATCCTCTTCCCAACTTGAGATGTGTGAAGTTAAAACATAACTGCATGAATGTGCACCATAGATTCATTTGCATGAAGTCCAGGTCATTCTTTTGGGGTGTGATCAGGTGGTATTAGTAAGATAACCACCCAAGGAACGTATGATGACTAATCTGGTTGCTTGGATTGTCTGCTGAATCTACTGGCAATTCCGGGTTGCAAGTAAACCCACAGCTACTTTCATAGGAACGCCCCCCTTCACTACCTGGCCTCCTGCCTCTGCAATGCGTTGCTCCCCCATGACCCACATTTTATTCCTCAACCCCTTGGCCGCACTTTCTACTCTATCATTTGGGAAGTCAAGTAAAGTGAAAAGTGCCTCTTTAAAAAAACACCTTGACTTGTGCCATGGCGGCCATATTAATAAACAAGCATTGGCAATGCCAATAGTTTTGGGGTTTACTGCTGTTCTTTGCATTTTCTATTCATAGGCACCATGTTGCAAGGAGGAGAGTGCAACGTTTTAAAGGATGATGCAATAAGGGGTGTAGGTGTGCAATGGAATGAGAAGGGGAATAGAGCAATGGAGGAAGCCATTGATAGAGGGTGGCAATGACGAGCAAGAGGTAATATGAGCGAGAAAGGGTGAGAGAGTAAGAGAAAAAGTTAGTGTGAGAGGAAGGATGAGAGAAAAAGTAAGGGCTGAGAGCAAAGGTGAGAGTTGGGGAAGACGGAATAAAGGGATATGTTCAAGAGTGCCAGAGAGGGAGCGACAGCGCATGCAGGGAGAGAGAGTGACAGTGTGTGCGGGGAGAGAGAGAGGGAGCAGCAGCATACGTGGGGGGAGAGAGTGCGACAGTGTATGCGGGGAGAGACAGAGAGAGCAGCAGTGCACGTGGGGGGAGAGAGAGCGACAGCGCATGGAGAGAGCGACAGCGTGCAGAGAGAGAGTGCAGCAACGTGCACAGAGAGCCCAATTGTTGGAGAAATAGATGACACAGCAGCAATAGAAGCCTTTGCGGAAGCAACATCTCAGAGAATGCCCTCATTTTGATACTGAACATAAACATGGGAAAATGAAGAGGAACTTTTGTTTATAATATTGTTGTGTACATCACATAATACATCACGGGCGTGCATTTACATACACGTATGTTCTTGCTCGGTCATCCTTTATTGCAATGCGTACGCACGTCAAAGGGCGCTGATAACACGAATTATATATCGGCTTAGCAAGGACTTGTTTATGGGAGGAGAGACCCACTCCTTTCAGAGTTGTAATGTAGATTTTCAAGTTGTCTCTTGGTTGAGGCCTTCCATATACAATATGGATACAAAGGTTATGGGATCGTATGGCCGTGGAATCTTTGATGTGCTCTGTGCTACATCCACGCGGAGGCAGCACCGCTATGAAGCCCCGCCTGCAGTGTGGATGCCACGAAAAATACTTCCCTTATTCGGAAAAACAAAAACACATCCTACAGTACCTCCACGTAGACAGAACAGCGCACAAATATAGCCATCAACACGAAGCGCTAGGCAACAACACCATGAAGCCTCAACCGCAGCGTCGATGCTGTGAAAAAGACTTCCCTTGTTTGGAAAAACAAAAACACATCCTACAATACCTGCACAGAGACCGCACAGTGCAGAAAAGTAGCCATCAACATGCAGCGCTAGGCAACAACACCATGAAGCCTCAACCGCAGGATGGATGCTGCGAAAAAGTCTTCCCTGGAAAAACAAAAACACATTGCACAATACCCAGGCGGTGCGGCAGCCGCACTGGGAACATAAACACAACATTAACATGCAGCGCGCGGGCCACACAGGCACCAAATGTTCCGGTGAACAACCGATGCATTAATATTGGGCCCAGCCTCGGCCGGGCAGGAAAGGACAAGGCCCGCGAAGGGCACTACCTTACCAGGCCGTCCCAGGCACAGCACAACCAAATGCGCCAAAACCAAAAAGGCCCCAAACAGGGCGGCTGAACATTGCAGAGGACTGATGAAAACCGTGGTATTGAACTAACCTTAGCTTACATTTAAAACGGACAGCAGTTAACGAGAGGGAGAGAGTGAACTGTCTTTCCACGCTGACAGCCTCTGTTTGTAGAAGCAATGGTTACTAGAGCGATGCAGGGAAGGAGGAAGCACGCGGTGTTAAACAGAAGTGGATCTCGTGAAATCACTCGGTCCGCCGGTGAAGACAGTGTCGCAACTCCCAACAGTTCCTCAAAAGGAAACTGTCAGTCTTAACCCATCCCATCAAGGACGAGTTCATTTAGTCTCCAAACAATTCATGTGTCTTTATAATACGGTTTCTCGTGACAAATCACATTACAATTTCGGGATAGATAATATCACTATCATTAGGGCCACTCTTTCTTCTAATAATAATAATCTGCAATTATTGCTTTAATACTGCTGGCAAAGTATCGCAATCCAGACACCTTCTTTGTTAGTATGTTAATGCAGTACATGAACAATGGACCGATAGGGCCTTAACTCAATTCACTTTCTAGTCGATATCTATGTCAAAATGGGCAGGGCCGGCCTTAGCCATTAGCCCCCCGCCACCAATCTCGGGGGAGTCTTTCAAGGGCTCCCCCAAGGTGGCGTAGTGGGAGAAGGTGCTGCAGCTAAGGCCGGCCCTGAAAACGGGCACCCGCTCTGGGATTTTGAGTTGAGTTGTGGCTGAATTTTAATTTTAATATGGATAAATACCTCTTCCTTGAACACATCAAAGCTACCCATTTTCCACCTTTTGGAATGTGCTTTGAAACTTAAATTCATTTGGTTAGTTTGTATGCGTTATGCAGTTGTGTCTTTCATCGCTATTTGTTGTGTTCTGACTAGGGTTTGTTACGTAAGTGATGTAGGGTTGGAATGTTGAGGTGTGGAATGTTACCTGCAGTGGGTTCCATTGTTGGCGGTTGACCAGGACCTGGCCAGAGTGAGGGGCTGGTGGATGTTTCTAAAACCTGTATTTTACCTCATCTATATCGCCAATGTTACGTTGGGTGCCTGGCTAATAATGACACTGACATCTTTGCAGGAGCAGTCAACTTCTTTACTGGGCTCCAGGTACATCATACAAGTTAATCAGGTCAGGTAAGTACAAAGGGACCGGAACAGCCACCAGCATCCTCTCTGTCACCCCATCATCTCAACTGACATTCATGGAACCACTCATAACATAACATTCTCTCACTCAGCACTCCACGTAAGTCACTCACAGCATTCCATCCATACAAAGCCAGGGGCAGGTAAAGCTAATTGCAAAACTATGTCACCTAACCTCATTTTGAAAACAATGGATGCCACAGAGTTTGGGTTGCATGAAATATGTCACCTAAGTATGTCATTGAAATGTATTTTCGTTTAAGGGATTCTTTTTTTTCACGACGTCTAAATAGAAACGCATTCGTCATTTTTTTCTGGATGGCACATGACCAGCAAAAACCTTTATGGTTTAGTTTTGTATTTATTTACACACTGCTGTCTGTTTCTAAGAATGCTGCTGCATTTAACCCATCTGGAAATTAGCTTCTTAAACACACGCAGCCTTGTGCACGATCCTCCTCCTCCTTGCTGTTGTTCAAAGGGTGAAAATGCTGCGGCTTTACAACTTTAAACGTATTAAAAATAACCTCAGCTTTCCTAGGACTCCCCTGCGCGATAATTGTGCCATAGCCCCCTCTTCTTCCGCCTTCTCCAACCGTTACTGGAACCGGTGGGATGCACTCAGCCAACGCGAGACACAGTTGAGAGGAGGAAAGAGTCTGACTGCGCATGCGCCGCTGTGTGAGAAGGCCCACGCAATCTTGCATATCTTACCCGGGCACGCTCGCCTCTGCCCCCAGAATACAGCCGACTTCATTGTCGCTGAGAAAATGCCTGCCGCTTTGGGGAAACACACAGGGTAAAGAGTGCAAAAAGGGGTGTGGTTTAAGGTGAGATGGGTGGGAATGGGAGGAAAATCATATAGATTTGACGTGGAAAATGAAAGAGTCAGAGGATCCGTTGATTTATATTCAGAATTTTCAAGACGCGTGGGTGCTCGAAACGCATGAGTCTTGGACGAAATCAATCCATGTATTCTACCATATATTATGCCAGGGGTTGCCCGAGCCAGTGCAAAAACAACTTAAGAAATTGGTAGGAATAGAAGCCAAACCATGGGCTGAAATACAGTTGACAATTGCACATTACTGTAGATTGTTGCAAGAAAAGAATCGGAAAAAGGAGGCAACTCGTAGGGGTGAGGAGGCTAAGCTGGTGCAAAAGAAACTCTCAAAGTATGCTCTCGAGGGAGCCATGCTGACAAGCCCAGCTGAACCACACGCACAGCAAGCGACTAACCCATCGCTGAATAATCAGGGTAGCGCAGGATTTTACCCAAGGGGAAGTGGTTTTGGAGGAAGAGGATGGCAGAGTAATCAGGGTGGGTTTCGAGGCAACCAAGGGGGCTTTCAGAATAATCAAAGTGGCTTTCAGAACGCGCAGATGGGCAGTCCAGCTACGTCATATGGACAGATGGCCCGACCACCGCCAGTGTGTTGGCTGTGTGGAATGACAGGACATGTGGCGCGCGTGTGCAGAAGCCAAGGAATGTGGCAAAATAGCCAAGGGATGGGGGCAGGCCTGGTGAATCAGCCAGCCGTCCCGCAACAAGGCAGTGCACAAAATCACACAGTGCAGCAGCAGGCGCCAGGCTTGCAGCAGGGTGCACAGCAAGCGGTTCCACCCCCGCACATGGGCAACGTACCGCAGGGACAATCCCAGAAGGCACCACCGCAAGTGTCACAGGGCACTAGCTCTGGAGGGGGAGTCAACCATGGGAATGGTGGAAATCGGCAAGTATACAGAGGGCCGAACTTATATATGAAATAGGACAGCTCACGGGGGACTCTGATGTGTTCTATCCTGTCAGTGACACCAGACCCTAACAGGGAACCTAGGTTGAATGTCGTCATAGGGGGTAAAGAATATTCCTTCTTAGATGACACGGGTGCGATGCGCTCGTGCATACGAGAAGGCAAGTTTTCCTTGTCCGGCGAAGCCAAAGATACTCAGAGTTTCACGGGAGCTCACAGTACATTCCCTTTACAGACGTGCTCCAAGTCTCCAGGAGAGAGCGCGCAATGAATGTACCCTTATTATATTCATGTCGACCCCAGTAAACATCCTGGGTCGGGACTTAATGACTAAATTTAATATGACAATCTCGTTTACCGAGAATGGTATAGTATGCTCCACTCCAGGAATGCATTATTCAAACGTGTGCGAAATGATCAGAGCATACTCCGGACGTATAGCCATGAGAGCTATACCATTGGAGCCAGAAGTCTTCGCATATGGCGTGCGGGTGCTCATGGTGGGATTGCCAGGCCTCGCGGATAGAACTATGAGGACACTTGATGAGTTCCTATTCAGACCAAGAATACCTATGCATGAAGAAGAGGGACAAGTATACCCTTAATGATACAATCTACCGCAGTGCGAGGGAAAGTGGTATTTATCAAAGGATATGACGATGAAGGCAGACAATGGTGTGCTATTATCGCCATCGAAGAAGGGTATCTAGTGACTGACGTCACCGATGACGATCTGTTCGAAGAACACCCTGACCTAGAAGAGACAAGGGTAGAAGTGAGTCTCATATTTTGGGTCAAAATGATCAAACGGGAGGTGCCACAGAGAATGATGTTGGCGCTAATACGTCCAGAATACTTTGATGACAACATGGCCCAAAGAGCTTTAATGGAAGGCCAGTGGAAATGACACAAGGGCCTGGACAGACTCGCGAATGAACGAAAAGCTGCTATCGAAGACAAGCACGCCAGTGCGAGTTGCTACGAAAATAAATGTAATGGACACAGAGAAGAGACAATGTTAAAACGTAAGGAAAGGCTACGAGACAAGATGGAAGCAACCGACCAGTTAAACATGTGTAAATAGGCTTGGAACGCAAGAAGCTAAAAGAAAACTATACTGCTTGCAATGCTTAGTAGAAGAATAGAGCGGCAAGCGCCAACTATAGCTACCTCAATAAGGCACGCTATACAAGTGCGACTCCATTTTGGAAAAGCAGAAATGTACCCAGGCTGCCAGAGGCCTGACAGGCTAAGTTTCGTAACCCAGCCAGAGACAAGAGAAGGAGCGGAATCGAAACTCAACAAAGAGCGGCTCATGCCTAGGAAATCAATGTCATCCAGAGAAAGGGAGGAGAGCGTCAGCTAACAAGACTCAAACTTCAGAGCATAACAGCCTGCCCCGTGAAGGTCAAGCTAAGGGAGGCCCATGCAGGTGGCGAGGCCGAAAACAGAATTAAATACACTAATAGCTGGAAACTGAAGCAGATTCACGGTGAACGGACATGTGAGCAAGACAGGCGCAAAGAATTACCAACGTCTAATGTCACCCAGATCCAAGGGTGCCATAACTTCTCCAGATAAGAGGCTGCAGTTTTGAGACCATGCCCAGCCAACTAATTGGCACATAGACCCAAGATACTGATTGATGGAAGGGAGGCAGGGTGAAACTTGGGACACCAGGCACCTGGGTGTCCATTCTGCATGCTGCTAATTAAAAGTGGAGATTTATGTCTAGGGGTTTAACCTGCCCAATCACAATGGACCAAGTTATCTAAGGTCCTATACATCGTAGAACCAATGAGACGTCGTACTTGTAGTGACGTCTATCGCGTGTGATGTAGAGGGAGGGGCGTACACACCCACCCGATAAGAATTATCCAATCCGCATGCTCTATTATCACATACAGATATAGCACCTATACTTAAGTTACCTTTCCTAACCAATTATAGTGCATGACGAGTTTTGTCATGACGTCAATGATGACGAATATTGCCTATAAGAACTGCTGTTCAACTGAAGTTCGTGGAAGTTGGAGCGAGACAGGTGATTGCAACGATGCCGATTCCCATTTGTTTCCCTGTTTGATGTACTTGTCATTAAACAGACTTCCCTTTGCCAAACTACTGAGTCCTCATTATTGAGTCGTGTTGGAGTAAGTGAATCCTGCACCCCCATCTCTCACATGGTGCAGCTATCCTGTCTTAGAAGTACTAGAGGGTGAGCACTGACCTTTGGGCCCGTCTGTGAATTTCCCGCCCTCCTGTACACCGCCCTTTCATGGAGGGCTGTAGTGATTCGCTCCATTGTGTAAATGTTTGTTACAACCACAATCCACTCTTTCTTGCTTGGGAGTTGGCTCGCTTTCCACTTGATTACGAGGCAGGCTCGTGCGGCGAGCAGCAAGGGGACTACAATTCCGTTCACTTTTAACACCTCATCTTCGCATTCCTCTAAACCAAACAGTATAAGGAGGTGCGAGACTTCCCGGGAGATCCCATCTATCTGCTTGATCCAACCCAAGACTCTGTTCCAATACATCTGGACCCGGGGACATTCCCACCACATATGCCAGTAATTGCCCCTCTCCCCACATAAACGCCAGCACACAGGGCTTGCAGCTTGGTACATTTTCGAACATTTGTAGGGTTCATATTGCCACCTGTGCAGCAATTTGATAGCATGTAATTTATATTGGGCTGGAATCGACACCTGTGAAGCGCCTTTACATGTCTATGCCCACAAACGTGCATCCAGCTCTCTGCCGAGATCATGTTCCCACCTATGTTTCAGCTTAATAGTAGATCTCCTCGCATTATCTAATAGCGGCCTGCACATGCTCGATATCATACCCTTGGTTTCAGTTACGGTGTCAAGCAACTTTTCAAACGGAGTGAGTTCTCTCTGTAATTTCTCACGCCATTCTTCTTTCATCAGTGTGCCCTTAAGTCTCAGATAAAGGAAGACCGGAAGTGAGTGTATTCCCAGTACCTCTTCCAGGTCCGATATCGTGAGGAAGACACCACGACGCCATAATTGTCCCACCCTCTCGAGGCCCGCATCGTACCAAGGTTGAAATCGCGTATGGTCAGGTATCTCCTCGCGTTCCCCCAGGGCCCATAAATAACTTAGTGGGGAAGGCCATGTGATAACACCTTTCATGTCTACCCCCACCCTCCAGATTTCCCATACCGTATCAAGTATGGGGTGGTCTCGGAGTCTTCGGAGAAGTTTCTTTCTAGGGACCCACAGCCATTCCGAAACAGTGGCGGGGGCCAGATTATAATCGTCAGGGTGGACCCATTGCAGGTCTTTCCTCCCTCTTAGGTGGGGAATTAATTGCACTGCTTGGTAATATAATTTTAAGTCTGGGAGGCCCACCCCTCCTTTATCTTTGGGCATGATGAGTACCTCATATGGTATCCTCGCTTTCTTCCCCTGCCATTGGAATTTTAAAATTGTTATTTTTATTTCTCAAAAGAATACTTCCGGGAGCTTCAATGGGAGCATCTGGAATGGGTACAGAAATCTTGGGAGGCATACCATTTTGATTGCGTTAAGCCTCCCCATCCAAGAGATTGTGAGGTTCTGCCATTTCACCATGTCTGCGTGGAAGGAAGTGAGGAAGTGGGGAAGTTTGCTTCATACAAGTCCTCCAACTTCCTCATCAAATTGATCCCTAAATAACGCAAAGTAGTTCTCCCCAACACAAGGCCGAGTTGAGAGAATCTAGTGGAGCTCTAGGGAGTGAGTTCCTGTAAAGGGAATAATATGGATTTGGGCCTATTGATTTTGAAGCCCGAGAGTGTTCCATAGCTTTCTATCAGCTGTATGGCTCTGGGTTTTGTTGTCTTGGGATTTTTGACATGAAGCAAGATGTCATCAGCATAAAGGGCTACTTTATATTCCCTTCCATCTACTCGGAGGCCCTCCACTTGACAATCGGCTCTGAGCGCTTAGGCAAGAGGTACGAGGAAGAGAGCAAACAGTATTGCTGAGAGGGGGCAGCCTTGTCTCGTGCCTCTTCCCAGATTGAACCATCTAGAGTATTCAGAGTTGACCATAACGGATACTGCGGGGACGTGTAGACGGCCCGGCTCCTTTTCTGAAGGTAGGGCCTAATCCGACCTTACATAATACCGCTTCTAGGAAGCCCCACTCTACTGTTGAATGCTTTTTCAGCATCGATCAACACTGTGCCTCGTTGCTGCTCTGTAAGGTGTGCTAATGGTTTTGTCGTATGTTTCAGGGCACTGTATTCCAACTGTGCTTTGTGTCAGCGCCGGATCAGCATCCGCTTGAGGCGGTGTTGCAACCTCGCCTTTTGGGATATAGAAGTGATGTCACCAAGTGCCACTTTCTCATAAGTTCTGGATGCGAGTTGCACAATGGGCTCCATCCTACAGATATTACGAAGTTGCGCAGATTGTAGAGGGCTTCGCACGTAGAGTCCTCTCCCTGTGCCTGACACCCACTGCTGAGTTGTGGTAAGTGCTATCCGAGCTGAAGTTCCATGCAGCAGGGTCACTGATGTGTTTGAATGATTACAGAATGGTTCCATGATTATATCCTGGTCAGGTCTCATCCATGTGGTGCGCGTTATTGAAGTGCACTTGCGTTCCCTAATACAGAGAGGACAGCCAATGTCATAAGTCATTGAGCCCCGTAATGTGGTGTAGTGCCACTCCACTTGTGGGATTCAGAGGAGGGGTACCATTCATGCCACGCCAGCGTGTGTGGGCAGTCTTTCTGATGCAGCCTTTAAACTTCCAGTTGCCGGGTCAAAGTGGGATCGGGCTCTGCCAGTCCCACTACGTTTCTGTGCACCAGTGTGGTGTCCGGTCTTCTGAGGTGCACGTGCGACTTTCACTCTGTGCTCCCTCTCGCCACAGCAGGCGTTTTCATGAGGCTGGTTAGCGTGGCAGCACCTCCTGTGTCTCCGGGTCTGCGTTCGGCTACCGGGGTGTTCTCACTTGCAGCAGCGTATGCCGGGCCTGGTAACGACGCCACAAATGGAACTTGTAGTTTCTGGGCGAATCCCGCTCCGATTTCTTCAACATTTTCGACCAGTTTTAGGGGTGGATAGTCCCATGCATATTCCACCAATTTTCTCTGGGGCGGGGGTCCCAAAAGTGGGGGCTTAGACCTCTTTTGGGGCCGTTGGGTGTGGAGCTCACACGGAGGGTGGACTCATCCGGGCACACCCCCTGGTGGCCTCGAGAGAAAAGTAGTTTAATGCTGTATTGCCCCTACCTGAAAACAAATCTACAACAGCTATCGTCAGTAAGCAGTTTTCTCCCTTTTTAACCACAGGGTGTTAGAATTGCTTGTGTTTCCTACCTGCTGCTGGTTTTGACAAAAGGCCCTTTTATTCAGTCCCACTTCTTTATGTGCTGTTCAGAGAGTGGTGTTCCCTTCATGCGACATAAATCTGTCCGATATGATATCATACTTTTGAAGTTCACACTGTACGCAATCATATGTGCCTTCTCGCTTGACTAAGGTGGCGCCAAAAGGCATATGCCCAGTCCAGGGCACCCATGATGTTGATGAGGTGGGCAATGTCTTAATGTGGTGTTGGGCATATTGGAGGAAGGCATGTAAGGTCTGGACAAGCACATGTGAGAATGTGGTCTGTGAAAAGTGGTGTAGTATGCCAACATAGTGCCGGAATATGCATGATGCGGTTTCTGTCTAGGAGATACAAGGTGATCAATTGGTGGTTTGTAGTGCCCATGTTAACAGTCTGACCTTGGGGACGGGTATCCTCTGCTTCCACCTAGGCCTTGCAAGGGACATTACAATGAAAGAAAAAATATCAGCACACAAATTAATTTCTTGATTCAATTATTTCACCATCCAGAATACAGGTTTTTCTTACAGCCTGCGTACCTCACATAATGACTGTGTCCACTAAACATCTGATGTTGCCTATTATTACCTAGAATTAGGTTCCATGCTTTTCGACAGCCATCTCAGCTCCACACCCTCCTACTCACCGACTGCCCCTGTATTTCTGCCTAATTTAAAAATTAACGTCTTCACTTACTGTTAAGATGGATTTCTGAACTCTGACCTGGTGGGCAGAGGTTCAGAAGGCCGGCCTAGTTTCTTGGAACACAGTAACCTTCTGGACAAGCCAGACGAATCGGGGTAGCATTGGCAGCAGTCAAGACTAGGTCTAAGGAGGGGTGAGGGTGATCGAAAGCCCACAATGGGCACACACAGCAAGGATACTACAAGTTACTCACAGTCAGGTGTATATCAAAAATACATATGCATTTAGTAAAGGCCTTTTAAATCAAACACAAGCAAAGATCAGTAGCAATACTTAAACACACAGAACACTACTATAAAACATATATATATAATTACACTACCTAAAGGAATGGCACACAGTAAGGGTCCACAACCTGTAAAGAAAGGGAGCATACAGAGCAAATATACTTTAGGCAGTTCCTCGCTTCTCAAACCCTAACTAAGAGGCAGTCCAATCCCTAAGAAGAGTGGAGCCTAGCTCTCAAAAGTACTTTCAGTGTAAACACATGTAATCCAGCGGTAGAGCGGAAACAGGGTCTCTTGCAGGGGCTGTAGTGACTCAGGAAGGTGGGTGAGGCAGTGAAGAATAAGGTCCCACTATTCGAGGAGGGTCTCCCCAAGAGGGAAGAACAGGTTCCTTGATTTGGGAATAGGACGGTAGCACAGGCTACATCGATGAAGGTGAGTGGCCCTCAGGGGACACTCGTGCATAAAAATGGATGGATGCGCTAGGTGCCACCAGTAAGGGTTGCAAATACTCACCGACCCCAGGCACACTCCGGACCAAACTTTGGGAGTCGAGTCCACTTCGATTGAGGGTTCAAATGCTGCAATTGTGTGGCTCTGAGGCTTTCAGCTGCTGAGTTCCAGGGATAATTCCATGGCAGGACAATGACGATTTCTCCTCTGCTGGTGAAGGGATCAACTCAATTTCACTGCAGCACATCTCAAGGCAAAGGGGGGCACAGCAGCAGCACACCCTCGAAGTTCGTCACCTTGGCTGGGCGACACAGTGACCGCGTGCACTCAGGTTCAGGCATACTCTCCTAATTCCAGACCTTGTGCGCCTAGGTATACGAAACTCAGCAGGAGAGAGCCTTGGACCCAGTGCTTATGATCTCCAAAGTCTCAAGTGTAAACTCGAGATGGCAGCAGTTCTAGAGCAAAGGTCCTGCACAAGCTGGTCATTTCACTGTTTGGCCCACGAACACTTCAGAGAAGGCTTGCTTACAGGTTGAGATAGAGGTGCCGTGAATAGTTGGTCCCACTATTCAAAGGGGTTGAAGCGCCTTTGCAGACCTTCTATGTTCAATCAGAGGCAGAGGGGTCCTGCAGGACAACAGCAGGCTCAAACCTTCCAGCGGGTCACCAGCAGTTCCTCAACTTTGCTTCTTGGTTTCAGGATGCTTGGATCCTATCCTAGGTTCAGTGAGAACTCAAGAGATCAACTTGGTATGGGTGTTTGGAGCCTTCTCTTATCTAGAATCTCCTTCACGCCAAAATTAAGAGGACCCAATGGGAGATCTGCTCACATATAGGCACATCAGATGTGGACCAATCATGGACCACGGTAGTCCCAGTCATTCCCAGCACACCAGACTCTGGCACCCAGGATGTGAATTGGAACCAGACAGTCCGGCCCACATCCTGGGGGCACACACACAAGGCATGCAGAAGCCTGTGAAAGCTTGGCACTTTGTGGGAAAATGCATGACGAAATAAGGACTGACCCGGGTCTGCTTGACCTGGGGAAGGCAAAGGGACAAGATGGTGAAAGACAGAACAAAGGACCTTGTGGAATGGCCTTTTTGGGGCCAAGCCACTGTCCACGACCAAGCGTGGTAAATGCAAAATGGTCCACAAGAAAGGGTTACAAATATGTGAAAAATAACTGCTGCCACCATCTCTGTCCAAGGCACATCTGTACTTCTACCAAAATATCCTTTGAGGGTGTGCCTATGGAAACAAAAGAAAGACCCAGGCGCACTGGACTCTAAGGTACTTTGTGCTCTGGTAACATGTTGCAAAGAAATTGCAACAATGGAAAGGATTAAGGGAAACAAAGTCTCCCAGTACTGACTGTCTTTAAGGGCATGTCTGTTTCCCCTTAAAAAAGTAAGCGAAAAGCCCAAAGGAGTGCAGAAGAAGGCAGGGCTCCACAGGCAAAAGTCAGGCTAGGCTTGTCAGACAACAGCAACAAGTTGGGGGGTTCACAACTGGAGGGAAAATTACTCATAAATGGGAATCTTTCCTAACACCTTCTGAATCCTGTCTCTTCCATCCTTCTTAGGGCTGTACCTCCCCATGGAAAAAGAATAGAGGCTATTTTTAGAGCTTGCTCTGTTTTTTTTCCAGTGGGCATCTTGTTTTATAGTTTTAATTTATTTTTAAAGGAATGAACACACCTAGCAAAACTCCATCCCCCCCCCCCCCAGTGGCACACCTGAGGTTTTGCTGCCCTGTAATGGCGATAAATATCTCGGGTATGGACAGAACTGGCTGGTACTAGTGCAGCAGCCCTTGATAATTGCCCTCGCTTTGCAGTTACCTTGGGCTGGTAATCCATTACCAGTCAGCACAGTCTGCCCAGAAGTGATTGTCATCAAATTAGTAAAGACAGGTGTTAACTTTAAGAAGTGAATGATCCTAGTGCTTTGCTGCAGGTGGTGATCAGGAGTGGAAGAACAGTTGGAGTTGGACATTAAACCCACAAAAAATGCGCTGTGTTTGGCTTCAAAAACAGGTGTCATAGATACCAGCCTGAGACTTTGTGCACCGGCACAAGATAGTTCATATCAAGTACACCACCTCTGCAACACAACATTGCAAATTCATGTGTTCCTTAGTTGATGTATGGTTTCTCTATCTCTCTCTTTTTCTCTCACTCTTGCCTCTCCCACTTTCTCTGTCACTTTCTTCCCTCTCTGTCTCTGTTGTCTCTCTCTGTCTTTCGATAACCCTGCCTCTCTTTCAGTTGTTCTATCTCTCATCATCTCTCTCAGCAAGGCATATCATAGTTTCCATAAATTGATTAGCAGAGTTTGCTAATTGAAGGTTTCTCGATAAGCAAACAAACTTATTTGATTAGCAATTTTGTACTAATATATTTAATGTCACCAGAAGTTATTTGTGCCAGGACATAAAATGAGCAACAATAAAGCATGTTTGTTTACCTCTGAAGTAGTGAGATGATATGCTGTAACACATAAAGGTTAGCTGCATGAATAGACTCAAACAACGAGATATAAGGAAAGGCTCTGAAAACAGTTTTCACTGAAAGGCTCTGTGCATCTGGGTGCAGTTGGTGTTGTACAGGCCAATGTCCGGTATGCTTGCCCCATACTTTTCTATGCCTGGAGAAGTTCAGAAACATGGAGACAATGCAGTGTTTTACAGTAGAAATGATGTGATTGTGCATTATGTAACCTACTTAAATGGAATTGCAGGACTGCTTGTAAAAGAAATAAGGTTAACACATGCTGGTCTTTACCAAACAGAATATAGTTACCTTAATAAAAGAAGTCATCCTGGTTACTTCTGGTTTGCAATTATTTGAAAAAAGAAAGAATTGGCCCTTTTGAATTTGCAGTGGACAGAGAAAGGAGGGTGGTGAGTGCCCTGATGGCAAGAGCGGAATGCAGGGTGAGCAGTGGTTTCATTGAACAGGGTAATTTAACTTGCCAGCTGTGCTACACAAGTGTCAATTTAATTAGCAAACCTATAGAATTGCATAGCAGGTTGCTATGCAACACTGCTTATTTTATTCCTTGCTCAGTATACCTCTTCCTTGCTCTCTATTTTGCCCTTGTCTACCTAGCTGCTATGTCTCTTAATTCTCTCTCTATTTCCTTCTTCCCAGTCACTCTTTCACTTTCTCCCTCTCTCTGTCGTCTCCCTATCTTTAATCCTGTGTTGTAATGTTCATGTAAATAATGTGCATGTAAGCATGGGGTGGAATCGTCAGGTGTGGGCTTTTGGTAAGCGATGTCAGTAAGTATGGAATGTGTGGGTTTGAACAGAAGGGACAGTTAGCCTGAGCAAGGGTGGTCAGTGGTTGCATGTAAGCATCATCAGCTATTCAGAGCTTACACATTTATCATTGAAACCCCTTAGATCAGGTACAGGGAGATACAAGTACTTGCCCAGCATCACACGATTTAGTAGGTGGTGAAGCTGTGATTCGAGTCAGGTCTGCAGCTTGTGCACTTGGCAACATATCTTCGCAGGTCTAGTTGTTAGGAATATGTGTTAATGTTTGGCTTTTAGAATACGGTGTTTTATTAATAAAAATGACTTGAGCAGCACAGACATCTTTTAAAATAGCTTGACAATTACATAAATCCTTACAGAAATATGTTAAGCAAAAAAGTATAATCGTAGCTGCCGCCCCTCCTCGCCCACATAAATGTAGGAATACACGTCCAGAATGCAAAGTAATGCAACAAATGTCCTTTAGGTTTTTGCAAAAGTACTTTTAAGACTTGAAGCCACATAACGAAAGATACTGTGATAAATCGCCTGCTTGAAAGCACAGGCACCCTTCTTGTTTATATGTGGGGAGAAGACAATGTTACCTTCTGCCTACGTGTACACCCTTCTTGGTGTGTGCCAAATAAGAACACAAAGGTAGTTAAACAATCCCCCTTCCTCCTTTTATGAGTGTCTATACATATAATGCATTGGGGGTTGGGAATGCAGTGTACATTGTCAATGCCATAGGAGCGATGTGTTCGGTTCTTCATATGCAAAGTCCTAATTGTGGGGTGAGTTAGGAGAAGGGTTAGAATAAAGAGGGAGAGTAGTAGACAAACCTGGTTACGTTTATTGAATTGGGTGGTATACATGTTGTTGGGTTCACCTTCTGGGGTTGTTGTGAAAAAAGGGGATGCCCGGTGCTTTTTGTGACAGGCTGGGCAGTACCGGGGCTTGGTGTTGTATGATGCATCGATGTGTTGCTGATGGGTCAGCCCGGCTGCATAACAAAAGCACCCGCCTTTCCTGAGTCATGACAATGATTTCCCAAAATGTTCTGAAGTATCCGCTACCAGCTGACACTGAGTGGGCTGTTGGCTGTGGGCCAAACACAATGCCTTTTTGGGTTTCTGTTTTCAGCCTTTGTTTATAACCTTGGCACTCGGCCGCCACTCTAATGCTGTCACATCCAATTTTAGACTCTAGACCTAATAAACTCTGACTTTAAATAACTGGAGCCCCCAGGTTTTCCGTTGTGGAGAATTAAAAGGCTGTAGGTTTATTCAAATGTGTACAACCGTGTACAAATTGTGGAAACATTTTATTTACATTTCACTACAAGCGAGCAGCCGATTGAAGTTTCAGGGGCTCCTTGTTGCCGTGGTTATTGTGCCGCCCTCCCACATTAGCCATTATAGTTCTTATTAGGATTCAACTTCCCAAGCGAGCAGCCGATTGAAGTTTCAGGGGCTCCTTGTTGCCGTGGTTATTGTGCCGCCCTCCCAAATTATCCATTATAGTTCTTATTAGGATTCAACTTCCCAAGCGACCAGCCGATGGAAGTTTCAGGGGCTCCTCGTTGCCGTGGTTATTGTGCCGCCCTCCCACATTAGCCATTAAAGTTCTTATTAGGATTCAACTTCCCAAGCGACCAGCCGATTGAAGTTTCAGGGGCTCCTCGTTGCCGTGGTTATTGTGCCGCCCTCCCAAATTATCCATTATAGTTCTTATTAGGATTCAACTTCCCAAGCGACCAGCTGATGGAAGTTTCAGGGGCTCCTTGCTGACATGGTTGTTGTGCCGCCTCCCACACAGGCCCGTTTCTTGGCCCGGGCGAGGTGGGCAGCTGCCCCGGGCGCAATAGCCCCGGGGGGCGCAATTGCCCTGGTCCCTGGAGCCTCTGGAGGGGATCAAATTCCCGAGTTTGTGAGGCGGCGCATTTCCATGGAGAAGTTCTGCGGGTCAGGTGCTGGCGCTGCCCTGACATTACATGAGTCAGAGGTTCACTCTGACCACTTTTGCGCGGCGGTGGAGGGGGGGTGGCGGTTACAGCGACATAATCACAACAATGATAACACTTGATGTCCCCCTGCAGTTAAGCCCAGCCCCTCCCAAACGATGCCGGCAGGAAACTGCTAATAGTGGGCCATTAATCACTGAGTGGTTTCTTGCTGGCATCGTGATGGGAGGGGAGGTGCAGTGGGTTGTGGGGAGTGGCCGTACCTTGCAGGGACGTACTGTGGGCCCCGACACGGTACAAACGGAGACCCATTTCGGCACATGGTGCATCCCTGCAAGCCCAGAAAATGGCAAAAATAATAGTTTAAAGCGGCGCGATTTCTTTCATGCTGCTTCTTTGCCAAACTATATATCAATTAGACTTTAAACCATTTCCACAGCACTGGTGACGAGTTACTTCATTATGCTGATAATAGTTTTGACCAGTGTTGCTGAGTAAATATTCTTTAAGCCACGACCCGGTTTATTTATTTATTTATTTATGCAATGTTTGTCGGGTACATGGACATGGATAATTTATTTATTTATGCAATATTTGTCGGATGCAAGTATCCGACAAATATTGCATAAATAAATATACAAGTACCCGACAAACATTGCATGAATAAATAAATAATCCGGGTCCATGTATCCTTATAGCAAGTCAGACTTTACTGTATCAAAGCATACACTTGATTCCCATTCAAAGAATTTTAAAGTGATTGTTTATTGGGTTCAGGTGTCTCCTTGTCATTGCCCTTTTGGCTTAGGTTGCCTCCAAACCCCCTTCAGCATCTTGTGTTCTTTGTTGGTTGTATATATTGCATCCTGTGCCATATTCATGGTCTCTTGGTGTGCCCAGTCCTCATGATCTGCAGCCTAAATGGGACTGGGGCATACAATTGTGTTGGACACCAATGAAAACGTGGCCCACCGTTGCAAATGGCAATTCATTCATTGTGTGACGGACTGTTTGACTTTGGGTAGGAGTTGCTGAACGGTGTAGTTTGGGAGTGGCGCGTGGGATGCGGTGGGAGTGGCGCACGGGGTCGGTGGGCCCGGGATAGGTTGTGGGGGGGCGCATTCCTAGTGTTTCGCCCTGGGCACCAAATGGACTAGAAACTGCCCTGCTCCCACATTATCCATTATAGTTCTTATTAGGATTCAACTTCCCAAGCGACTAGCCGATTAAAGTTTCAGGGGCTCCTTGTTGCTGTGGTTGTTGTGCCGCCATCCCGCATTATCCATTATAGTTCTTATTAGGATTTAACTTCCCAAGTGACCAGCTGATTGAAGTTTTAGGGGCTTCTTGTTGCCATGGTTGTTGTGCCGCCCTCCCACATTATACATTACAGTTCTTATTAAGATTCAACTTCCAAAGCGACCAGCTGATTGAAGTTTTAGGGGCTTCTTGTTGCCATGGTTGTTGTGCCGCCCTACCACATTATACATTATAGTTCTTATTAAGATTCAACTTCCAAAGCGACCAGCTGATTGAAGTTTCAGCGGCTCATTGTTGCCATGGTTGTTGTGCCACCCGTCCACATTATCCATTATAGTTCTTTTTATGATTCAACTTCCCAAGCGACCAGCTGGTTGATCCTTTAGGGGCTCCTTGTTGCTGTGGTTGGTGTGCCGCCCTACCGCATTATTCGTTATAGTTCTTATTAGGATTCAACTTCCCACGAGTCCAGCTGGTTGAAGTTTCAGAGGCTCCCTGTTGCTGTGGTTGTTGTGCCGCCCTCCCACATTATACATTATAGTTCTTATTAGGATTCAACTTCCCAGCCATTTTGTTTGCGACAGTGATTCCTCATGACTGTGCGGCTGATCCCTGGCTTGGACTGCAAGAAGTGCCATTCCTCTTTGTCCTGGGGAAGTGTCATTTTGTTATCCCTAATGTAGCCCTGCCATATGGCATACAGAGGGTAACTGAAGAAGGGGAGTACACCCCCTAACTTTATTCCGTCATACTTGTTTTCTGAGCTTGATCGCTTGTGTGAATGCCACGCCACAATAGAGGTTTCTGCCCGTAGAGGCTCCCCCCAATTACTGTTCCCCTGGTAATGCTGTGACCTTGAGCCTTCCAGGCTCAGGCAAGAAGGGTTAAGTTATATGATCGGCTCAGTGTACCTCGGTTTGCATGAAACCCTGGCCATCCTAAAGATGCCCTAACCTTCCTCAAATCGTGTAGACATCCCTCGATCCTGAGCTACCTTCTGCCCCCTTGTCTGTCTTGGTTTGGTGCTGGGGGGAATACCCTTTGCAAGTTATAACTGGGCTGTTTTGCTACTGCGGCCCTCCCCGAGGAGCTCCTCCCGCTTCCTTAGTGAGTTCCCTTAGTCCGGTCATGTTATTCTTAGTCAAAGCAGATCTAGAACATTGAGTGCTGCAAAAAGAGGGATCTTCCACTCGCAGTGCCCCTTATTTTAGGGTGACTGTCCCCTCAGTGATAGGTCCACCCCTTCACCCCTCTTGCTGGCCAATCATGTGCTCCGTTGTGCCTACAGGTCACTTCGGGTGTCACTGTTTTGGCAGCAAATTAAACCACTTTCCTGGGTTTTGAAGTCCCCTTTGTTCTCAGCCGCTTCCTGAGCAGGAACCAGCACCATACTCAGCCCTTTGGCCTCGGCTCATGTTAAGCTTTTTGCCGCCATTGGTGGCCCCGCGGCCAACGCATGTTTCGTGGTGGTCAATGAACTGGTCATGGTCCCTTGAGTGTAAAGCCAATCTTATTTCATTGTTCCCGCCGTCTCAGTACACAGTTAGAGTTGCTCATATTCAAAATCTAGTGTTTTCAGTAAGATATACTTATTTATTTTTAATCATAGATCCTTGTGAATAAATAGAAGTGTTTTTGCTACTAGCTGATATTTATTTTTTTGCCTGGCGTTTCTCAGAACAAACAGGCAAGATGGTGGATGGACTCAAACGGTTTGAGATACATTGTCCCAAAAAGCCACATTTTAAAATCTTTTCTTAATCTGATGTGGGGTAGTTTGAAGCAGCGAAGAGGTTGGGAGGGAGTCCTGTAGTTTAGCAGCGACGTATGAGAAGACTTTGCCTTGTTCTGGTGTTGTGTTCGTTCCTTGGATGCAGGGGAGGGTAGCATTGGTGGAGGGGACATGTATTGGGAAATAGTGCAGTGTCACACTGGAGGTGAGGAATACACCACCTTGGCCATGCAGGAACATGTGAACGATGAAGGTCACATTGAATTGGGGTAATTTCTTCAGAACATGCAACAAGTGGCGAGTACACAGAGCTGGGGCAGTGCATTCCTTGCTGGTCAGGTGCATTAAAGTTCTAGCATAAGTATTCTGGCAAGATTGTCGGTATTTGGTCTTGCAAAGTCTTGGTCAACAGATTCATCCTGTATTCTGGCAACATTGTAGGTCTTCGTTTTACAAATCCTTGGAAGCAGATTAATCGGATGTTCTGTCAACATTGCCGTTCTTGGTTAAATGATGTGGAGGCTCAGGCGTACTTTGAAAATGGACATCCTTGAGCCTGACCTTCTGTTCACCTTCTCATCTACTGAACAGTCTCAAATGCATTTTAATCTTTACTTTTACAAGAATCTACGCCTAGGCTACAAAAAGTACCTAATTTAAGAATAGTTTTACCACGTGCGGTGAATACATTTTACTGAGGTTTCTTTTTCCACCGCCCGCACAGGAAACATACAGCGAGCAGTTACCCAACCATGCCCTAATGCAATGATAACAGCTCACAGTGAGAGGCTGAGGTTTCTCAGCTTCTCCCCAGCATTCGAGCATGACAGGTGCAGTAGAATGAGCTTCACATATGTATGATGTATATTGTACATTTACAAGTTATACGCTATTATGGAATATGTGCCTACGTTTGGAAGTATTACCACAATCAAGGCTTACATAATAAAATACATGCATTTGAATTAGGTTGTGACATATACATCTTTTTACAACATAAACTCATCAAAGTATTTAATTGTTTGTCTCTTAGTTTGTCTCATAATATGGCAAACACATGTTTCGCCTTTAGCCTAGAGCTTCTTCAGAACCTAATTATATGTGATATGCAGAGAATTAGGTTGATCACATGTGAACCATGTATGTCAAAATCAATGAAAGCATGCATAGGAAAAAATAAAAGCAAGATAATTATAGAAATTAAACATGCTAATGAAAAATCGCTTGGTGCAGTTAGTTCCATCCAAATTAGCAAAACATCAACTCATGACAGGATATACATTAGTACTAGGAAACAAAATATGAAAAAGATAAATTAATATAAAAGAAAAACATTTTGTTGAAATAATTTAGATATTAGTGATCACCATGTCATTCCTTTTTATAGCAATATGTTGAGTTATGTGGGATGTTCTGACCCACTAGGCTCTGTCCCGCAACATCACTGCGTGCTGCTTTCATCAGAAACAACAGGATGGCCGCCAAAAAAGCTCTATGCGCTAAAAATCTCTGAGAAGTGCACAGGGAAACCGAGAAATAGGCCGCCAATCCATTTTGCTTATGTCAGTGGTAAAACAGGAGACCACACTGCCAAAACCTATCATTGGGCTGCCCGCAGAGTGAAATGAAACTACTTGAAAAAGCAGTGCTGCAAAGCAGAGAAGGCCCAATTCCAAAGCTGAACCCTTCTCAGCTGGCCTTTAAAATCTTGAAACCTGATTTTAACTCCAGACTTCCAAGGGGCACAGCATATATTGAACAGCCGGGCTGTGCTGTTTCTGCTTCTTTCCAAGAACTCTTGCTAGAACCCAGAGATCCAAACAAGTAGAGCAGAGCTGTAACCAGATAACTGTATTAACCCAGAACCAACCCGTCAGATCCAGTCCAGAGTGCCGTGCAGTGTCCAGAGTGCCATGCTGAGTGCAGAATCCAGGTGCCCTGAATCCTGTCCGGTGGGCTAGCAGAATTCCAGTCCAGAACACTTGACCAGATCCTGACGGGCCTATTCCAAACCATAGTTGTGAGTATCTATAGCATAGAACTGTCCATAGCCAATCTCTTATCTTTAAGTAAACCTATCCAACCCATTCTATCATATCCAGAACTGCCTTGTAGAATCTCTTTCTTGTTTTTCTGAATCTTTCCCTCATCCATATAGTCCTTTGTTAATTGTAGTGATAAATTACTCTTTGCGCTAATATATTTGCTGGAGAAAGACAAGTGTCTTGGTGGGCAAAAGTCAGAGCGGAGGTGCCGCTGTTCTGGTGGCTGTCCGTTGGGTATCTTGCATCTTCATACCACCCCAGTGAAAAGGAAATTCCTGTTTGTAATTCAAAAGCGCATCTTTCATTTGAAAATCTTGACTCTTTTGAGAAAAATCGACCTCTGCTAAAACCTTCATAACTTACATACCGTACATGCTATGAAATTTAAGTGTCAAATTGAAGCTAACATCCTCAGCTTTCAAACGAACCCAAAACCGCATTATAGTTTTGGCGCAATCTGCATTTGGCTCAATTTCATCACATGTAAAATAGCTATTTCTTTCATCCGACCTCCGAATTCAGTTTCCAATCTGCTAGTCATTCAATCCTCATTGCTAGTGTTTACCTGGAACTATACAAAGCGGCTCCCACTAGTTTTGAATCCAATTTAGTGAATTAAATCCATTTGTCTGTGTCTTTCCCATTCATTACAAGCCACATTCAAAAGCAATTGACCTGTTTTGAAATCATTCCTGTTTCTCTCTTTGCTTGCTGGGTGGAATTGGGACTGAAACTGTATTGGTTGAGATTGTGTATTCCTGAAACCTGTTTTCTCTCCTTCCATCTCTATATTGCATATTAGGGGAATTAAGTAGTAGCAGGGGGGAATAGTGACATTGCATTTGAGTGAACCCATATCAAGTATTATTCTATACTGCATTGTTTTCCTATCTATATCAAGTATTATTCCATGCTGCATTATTTTTCTTATCCATACTCATTCTGATTAAAGAGATTGTTGATTGTTTGATATCACCCAATGCTGATCATTGTATAAATATTAATAGTGCAATATATCTATATTGTTCAAATCCCTAAAATAAATCTTTTAACTTTGCAAAACAACCTGCTCCTTGGTTCAGTGAGACCTGGGGGGAGGGATTCAAAGAGAGGGGCGTGATATAAGGGTACATCAGTCAGAAATAAAATAACTTATAGACACAAATATATAATTAAGGGTTCCAGCCGTGCATCACACGCTAGGCATTGACTTAGGTGGAGTGCTGGGTTGAAATCACTTAAAGTTATATTGGTGCAAATGATATATTGACAGACTTAAATTATCACACTTGGTGGTAGTTGAGCCTGCAGAACAGGCTGTGATTAAGGCCAGGGATAGTCCATGTGGAAAGGTCTACCTTATTCTTAAAGAGACAGGACATGGGTGGACCTAGATCAGCTCAGTGGCAGCAGGATTCACTTCCACCCTTTTTAATCTCCCAGCATGCTCAGCATCTGCCACCCAGCAACTCTGTCAGAAGAAAAGTAAAAGTGGGAAGACAACACACTCCAGCGATATCACCTGGAGAGGCTTGGAAGCCACCAGCGTCCCATTAGGATGTGTGTTCACGTGCCATCGGCATCAATAGCATCCATAGGGGGGCCTGTTCCTGAGAACCAGAACCTACAGTTATCTACACAGGGAGAGAGTATGGTTGGAGAAGACTCAGGAACTTCAACCTGAAGGTGAAGAGTAGATGAGGATCTTTCTAGAAGAACGCCAGCATCCATCTAGCTAATATATATGCTTCCAGCTTTTGCTGCGTTGCAGCGCAAACTAAGAACATTGAAATCAAGCAATTGAACCATTGTGGTGGCATTATACATCGAGCCATTGAAACCCGCTGTCACCATTCAATCACTAGAACAAATGGTGAAATCAGCCTACTTCAAGCTACTGTGACAGAACAACACCGTCTAGCAAAATGGAGGACATTGAATCAAACAATTCGAGCCACATCCAAAAGACCAGGTGCCAGTAAACACTCTGCATCCTGAGCATCAGTCCTTCTCTGGGGCCACAGGTAAGGTCTGATGGATAAGCTCTGTTCCCTGTCATTACCTTCATCCCAAGAAAGACTAAGGGCCCGATCCATGTAATTTTGTGCATGGTTCAAAGTGACGCTGCTGAAAAGTGACTTTGCACTAGAGACACAAACCCTGATTCATGCAAAGTGTATTTTTGCTGAGCAAAGTCAGTGCAAAGTCATTTATGCAGTACAAAATGACTTTGCACTGATTTTGCATTGTACCCTATAGCATATATTCATCAATGATAACTGGCAGAGCAGCGTAAGCACTAAGAATTTCTTTACGACGGCGTTAAAGAGTACAACTTGAACACTCCAAAATAGAGTGCAGACATACATGATGCATGAGAGCATGTGTTGGAGGGCATGTATTGCTTACTAACTATTGCTTGCAGCAAGATGACACCATTGTGTTGTGCCAGGACCCAACACCAGTTTAGCAACTATGCGCAGAAAAAGAGGGCATCAACAATACATTAAATATGCTAGTTATAACTGATCTAAGGAAGATTCAATAGCGTGAAGGTCACATGCCCATCTCTGTATGAGAAACATTGGAGCAGCATTAATTCCCTGACCTGCCCTCACTGACTCTTCTCAGTCCTTGCCTGCAAGTGTCATGCTTCATAACAGACCAGTCTTGGCAAAGTGTAAGTTGTGTAGACCTCTTGAATCCATGAGGTTTGTCCAATGCATGCCTCTTGAGACTCGGTCAGATGATTTTGACTCAGTGTTTCCAAACTTGTGTTGGGCATTTTTTTGATCCGGTCCACTTTCGGTTTCCAGGTTTGCACACGTGGCGTTCAAGTCACCACATAATATGATGTGGTTGATGTCGTTTACTGTTATGGTCTCGTCAAGGATTGATTTGAACTTGCTCACTAATTTGTTGTCAGGTTGGGCTTTGGGATTCCAATAGATATTAAGTATTAAGAGGAGCTCAGTTTTTATTTCTTCTTTAAATGTTAGCCGCGATTTCCAGGATATCAAGGTGGCTCGTATAAATGTGTCTGCCAGTAGTACACTTTCCAACTGGAGCCCACTTCCTGAGCGGATAGCTAGAAGCAGCCCCGAAGATGGTCTCACCGTTTGTTGTTTTGTCGCTGGTAAGGTGGCTTTTTGAAAGCCATCTAATGTTGGAGTTTTTAGAAGCCAATTCTCTTGTAAACACAGGAGGTCAAAGGCCCCCAGGTTTACATCGCTTGATGATGTTAAACGGGTAAAGCCTCGGGTGTTCCAGGATCCCAGGGTCAATTGGTTAGGTTCTTGTTGTTTGACTGGGGTGTTGGGTTCGAGTGATGTTGAGAGAGATGCTGCTTTTAATGGCTACGATCTGGTGGAATTAGCCTAGGCTTCTGATATTCAGGCCCATCTCTTTCGCTCTTTTTCCTTTAAAGATTCTGTGTATCTACTGTTCCCCCCCCAGGCAGCGCGTTCGTACTCGATTTTGGTCGATAGTTATTTTCCAATTTGGTAAGGGGCCATTAGGCACCCGTTCGTGATCAAAAGACGATTCGAACACTTTGTTTGTGCTTCGGTTACATTCAGGATCATGGTCGTCCCACTTTTTTCGCTGAGCATTTGGGTTACGAGTGTCAGATGATTTGCGCTCTCTTCTCATAGACGAGGATCGTCGAGGTGATGAACGTCTAGGGACTGGAGCCCCTCGGCTATCATTTGCGTCTTGAGGCTTTGACGATAGTCTGTCTTTTTTTATCATGTCTCCCTCAATAGTTTCTGGTGAAAGCTCCAGACGTCCTTGATGGCCTTTCAGGGCTTTTTTTTATGTTGATCTCTCTTTGGCCTGTTCCAGCTTAGGGGGTATCCATCTGTCTTTTTCCATTAGTCTCTGCTGTCTGGCCCTGGTGTATATAGGCCGACCTGACCTTTTGGGATTATTTCTTGGTATTGGCCTCTTTTTTTCCTGTTCCTGATTTCTTATTTCGCTCAGGTCATAGCCTAAGATTCTTAGGTTACCTGTTGCCTCCAGAAGCATTTGTTTACCACTGGTAGTGAGATGTGCAGGTAAATACTTTATATTGGATTAGTGTGCACAAACTCTATATCATCGGACTGCAGCGATCTCAGATTTGGTATATGATCAAACAGCATCATGTTTGTTCTGCTGTTCAAAATAAGGCGATCCCCATCTTCCAATATTCTTTCTAGTTTGAGGGATTGCGTCTTTGTTGACCTGCCATTTCTCGACAATAAGCCACGTTTATCGTGTCTATCTTCTGAGTTTCCTGATTGCACCCTATTGGTGTATACATTAGGCTCTTTCATTTTGTTGTTGTTAGGATGCTTTGCAATGTTAATAGCAGGTGTTATAGAATTATGTTTGTTTGTGACCATGTGATCTTTGGGTTTTATTTCTTCATTTCTAGGAATTGGAATTCCTTTATCTCTTTCATTGTGAGACCATCTAAGTGTTTTTTTTCTTTTTCTTCTCGTCCCTTTTTGAGAAGCCAGAATTTGTTTTCTTCATTCTCTATGGCCAAACAGCGTTTGTCATCAATTGTTAGAAAAGGGGGCGATTTAGGTTCTAGGATCATTAACTTCAGTTCTGGTTCACCCAGAAGGGAGTTCAGCAATGGTGATTCTGCCTTCCTCTTGACCCGCGGTTTCCCACTTAGTTCACTTTCCGATTCCTCTATTGAATATTGTCTCATTTCCAGTAGGTCAATCGAGTGCTCATCCTCCTCTGTGATGGACTCGACCTTCGTAGTTTCAGGTAAGAAGTTTGGCAGTTGGACTGATGTAGATAGTATTTTTCGGGTTGCCCTTAAGAATATTCTCTTTTCAAAGATTGGGGCTATGGGTTTTTCTTTTTCACATTTGTCATTTTGCTGGGACCCCTGGGTTTTTTGCTGATTGCTATTGAGATGCCCACAAGTGTTCTCTGTATTTAGCTTTCTCCCTTGTATTGAGTTGATGTGCTGAGTATGGTTCGATTCAGGAGACCCTTTGAGGGGAGAGATTCTCAGCACTGAGCTTGGGAGACTCCTTATGTCATGACGTGCTGTGTACCTATCTGATACCTTGCAGCCGTTTTGACTTGTCCCTCTAGTTACAGCCTGAGTTGGGGGCTTCAGTTGTGTTTCCCTTGGAGACACAGATTTATTAGACTCCCTCGTCTTCATAGGAGGATTCATAGTCTGCTCTTTCTCTTTGTTTTGCTTTTTGACAGAGGGTTCTTGAAGGGTGTCTCTCAGAATTGGAACGGACTTCTCAATCTCAGTTTGTAGGGTTTTTATGAGTGTTATTTGGTTGCTTGCCACCACGGGACTCGTGGTGGTGTCTTCGGTTTTCTCTGTTTGGAGAGTTTCAGTCCATTACTCATTCGTCGTCCTGACTCCAGTAGATGTTTGTTTATCTCTCGTGTTGCATTTACGCACCTCCATTGACATTATGTAGCCTTCAAAGTATGTTAGCTTTGTGTGCATTAGAGCTGCCATAGTTGTATGATCTTTCAAGGTGTCATTGAGAGATTCATATCATTTACTAAATGGGACCAGGGCTATAGTTATGGCAGACATGACTGCAAACAAATCCGTTTTTTTGTGAGGTATCCCTTTCCCAACATTTTGGTTGATTTCGCTTAGTCTTTTGTTCCTCTTTGGGGTCTTACGAGGATTTTTAAGTATGCTCTGCAGATCGAAGGGATCTAAGCTGGGTAATGCCTGCGATGACAAGGTGTTTGTCTTCGAACTTGGGATGGGGTCAGTTGGTGTGTTTGCCAAGCCCGAGACAGGTGGGGCTTGCTATGGCGAAGCGTTTTGTTTAGTACTAGGTGTTGAGCCAAATGTAAGGTTTATCAGGCCTTCTGGCAGCTTTTCACCCGGGAAACTCTTAGTGAGAATTGTTTGTGCATTGGAATTCAAGTGTAAGTCTGTAGACTGGGTGACCTTTTTTCGTCCAGAGGTTGAGTCTTGTTGCATGGAGTGGGAACCCTGAACACCCGAAGTTCCATGTTTTCTTTTATTGAAGTAGTTGCTGATAGCTGTGCCGTGTTTCTTAGAGTTTGAGATGAACCAAGAAACTTGCCGTATGTAGTGGTTATGTTTACAGGGGCTTTCTCAAAATGGCACCTTTTGGGGGTAGAGGTTTGTTCTATTTTATTTCCCTTTAGCTGTGTAGAACCAATGCCGCAGACATCGGTCTTGCCCTGCTCAATCTCTACCACCTCCGCTACCCCTTCCAGAATTTCTGCGCCTGATAACTCACTTTTGCGAGTTGCTGTCTGCTTGTTGCGTTTATGAAAGAAGTTGCTGAGTGAAACTGCTGCTGAACGGACAGGTGGAGTGGGTTTTCCGAGTTTGAGGGCCAAGTTTGAAGACAATTGTTTGTTATTAGGTATATTCCTTCGATTGGTGTAGAATCGCAATTGAGTTGTTAGTAGTTTACCAGGGTTTTTCCTCTGTCTCAAAGTTTTAGAACGGCCTTTATTCGCCCTTCTGTCTCCTTGAGGGGGCCCTCCCCAGTTTGCCACCCCGCTCTTCTTGGGGATGGGCCAAGGGCTTTTCTTTACCTCCTTTGTTGGTGGGAGATGATCTTGTATTACAGCCCTTGGGGCGATCTTAGAATCAGCCGGGCTCCTGGGACATTGGATTCCTCTTCCGTTACATACGAGTTGTCTTGTTCCCACATAGACACCTCTAAGTCATGAGTTTGTGGCTTTTGTTTTGGGGTGATGTTGACCCCCACTTTCTCTACCACTTAAAGTTCTCCATGCATGGGCTCCCCCTTACTTGTGGGTTCCGATGGTGATTTTCCAGCCCCATGGCTCACCGGGATAGTGGGTTGAGCTGGACGGCTCTCAGGGCTGGTATGATTTTTCTGTTTGTTTCACTGTCCTTATTCATGGCGTACAGTGTTAATGAATATGTCAGGAAATGCGAGTTGTGTTTTATATGAGGGAAGGTAGTTACTTGCGTGTCATTTTCCAAACCCTCTGCAGGTTGAGCTATGGTGTGTTTCCGCTCGGGGCGCTCCTGGACACCCAGTCACTCTCGCTCTTCAGATCCTGCAAGACCTTGCAGTCCCGCGAGTCTCTGCTGCGACACCGGGGAGGCGATCGTCCCCTGTATGGCAGGGCCCCGCAGGGTCGCTGGAACAGCAGGGGAGGAAGGTGGGGGGATGGGCTCTAAATTTAGCAGCTGGTTCTTGTGATTGACCCTCACCTGGTGTTTTGGCGCCCAGCTCTTCCAGTACTTGGGGTGCGTAGCCATCAGCTGCACACAAGGCTACCGTAGAAGCCAATGGTCGCTCCGGCTGGGTTCACGTTCTCTCTCAGCATAGGCGACTGCTTCTCAAACACAAATCTTCTTCTTCTCGTTGTTGCCTTCTCGCCAATGCCACCATCGCTGCCTAGACTGCAAAGACTGCAGCGGCTCTGAGTAGCTCTGCGGTACGCACCACATAGTGAAGCAGCTTATGAATGAAAAGCACCTCCTTCAGCAAAATGATAGACAGCAAAGGAAGACTCTGCTTCTCAGTTCTCTGAAAGACTGCAGCACCTCTGAAGTAGCTCTGCGGTATGCTGCGCATAGCGAAGCAGTTTATGAATGAAAAGCACCTCCTTCAGCAAAATGATAGACAGCAAAGGCAGGCTCTGCTTCTCAGTGCTCTGAAAGACTACAGCGCCTCTGCAGTAGCTCTGCGGTATGCTCCGCTTAGCGAAGCAGCTTATGAATGAAAAGCACCTCCTTTAGCAAAATGATAGACAGCAAAGGCAGACTCCGCTTCTCTGTGCTCTGAAAGACTGCAGCACATCTGAAGTAGCTCTGCGGTATGCTCCGCATAGCGAAGCAGCTTATGAATGAAAAGCACCTCCTTCAGCAAAATGATAGACAGCAAAGGCAGACTCTGCTTCTCAGTGCTCTGAAAGACTGCAGCACCTCTGCAGTAGCTCTGCGATATGCTCCGCGTAGCGAAGCATCTTATGAATGAAAAGCACCTCCTTCAGCAAAATGATAGACAGAAAAGGCAGACTCTGCTTCTCTGTGCTCTGAAAGACTGCAGCACCTCTGCAGTAGCTCCGCCACTATCCAACACGTTCCCCCTGTATTCTAGAACTGGAGTTTGTTTATACAATTGCACGGGTCCAAGGGTTTAGTGGGAGAAAACAACTAGCCTTTACCCAACGATGTTTGTTTCCTGCGTTCAAAACACATAGACCTGAATTCCTCAAAGCGTAGAAAGAAAACAATGCAGATTCTGCAGCCTGAAACCAAATGCATGTTTTACTGGCATGTGGTTCATACAGCATAGAATGAAGCTGCTGTTGAGTGAAAAGTGCGCTTTCCTACAGTGCGAGTCATCAGCCACGTGACCCTGCCCCTTCTCTGGGAATATTGATGACGTGGGTTTAGGGACGAGATCACTGCTTCTTTCTCATCCTAGTTATAACATGGTTCTATGGATTTAGGGATTCCCTTATTGCAGATTTTGTTTAGAGACAGTTACTTGAGTAACAATAAGGAAAACCAGTTCCTTGCCCGGGCTAATGCAAAACCAGCAGCATCATATTAAGAAGATCTATTTACAGGCCCCCTCCTTTTCAGTGATTTTTATTTCCTAAATATGGATTGAATTAAAGTACAGGAAATCAGATTACCTCCCTCCATGCCCTTTCCAAAATGTTCAAATAATCTAATTTATAAAAAGAAAGTCTGCCATTGAGAATCAACACAATTAGATTATGTTTTTTTTTTACTTTTTATAAAAAAGGCATTTATCCAAACAAACCATGTATTTTATTCTCAGAGCTTACAACATCTAATGAACTGTTTGAGACACTGTGTCACAGTTACTCAAACATTCTGAGATGTCATTCAGGAGTCCAGATGTTATACAGAAGTGGCCATGTGTTCCTATGCGTGCTTGCTTCTTTTGCAATCAGGAATAATTCCTTTTTGGGTGACTTCTCGTGTTTCATTTTGCTGTTTCTGATCACATGCATCTCTCCCACAAAGTGTTGCTGATGTTGTCTGTGCACTCGATCAGATGTAAGGAATGTTATTTTATATTGTTATTTTGTTATAGGGAGACCATTTCATGACAGGTGATGTGCTCAGCGCCGATTCACCCCTGCTGTCCTGGCCTGAATGAAGGCTCTCCCCCGACAGGCAGGAGAGCGCCGAGGTTCACAGCTGCCTCCCAGGCACCCCCTCACAGCCACCGTCAGCACGGGGCACTCTAATTACCAGCGTTCCCCCACAACGCCCACCATAACAGTCCCCCAGGCCTGCATAGAAAAGGAAAGGGGCCACACCGTGCTAGGCGGCCCACAAGGACTCCCTGAGCTGCACCTGGCAGATGCATCCCTGGTTGAGGAAAGTTGTGTGGGTCCCTCACAGCTGCATTTAACACCGGGCTGCAGCTGACATACGTAGCCCGGCCAACATAACAGAAGGGGCTTCCCCCCACGCTTCATCTGATTCCTGCCGCACCTTGCATAAGCAACTCAGCCGAATCAAAGACTCTGGGCCCCCACACACTGCTGCTGCTGGCGGCCCATCCAAAGAACAGTTGCCTTGTCGAGAGCCATCACCCCAATCACCCCAGGAGAAGATCAGAGAGACATCACCCCAGGAGAAGTTCAGAGAGCCATCACGCCAGAGAAGACCAGAGAGCTATCACCCCAGGAGAAGATCAGAAAGCCATCACCCCAGAGAAGATCAGAGAGACATCACCCCAGGAGAAGATCAGAGGGACATCACCCCAGAAGATCAAACAGCTGCAGCAAGGCAGAGAAGATCAGAGAGCCATCACCCCCGCAGAAGATCAGAGAGACATCACCCCCGAAGATCAAACAGCTGCAGCAAGGCTCGCCAAGTAAGGCGTTGGAGTTTAAATATAGTTTTACAGTGCACTGCACACAGACTTGATAGGCATTTTAAGGGCTTTTCTTTAATATGTTCTTAAGAACTGTATATACTTTACACTGACTCTTCATTTATATATTTTTGAAAGGTTTCTTTTTTAGCTACACAGCTGCTTAGGCTTAGGTTATTTGCATATAGTGTGTTGTGATCCCTTTTTCTACAAAATAATGTACCTGACAAAAGCAGAAGAAAGTCAAAAACAACTAAAAACTGTGCACCTGCATTCCTTTGTCTGCCTTTCTTTTTGTGTGTCTGTTATTCTAACCTAGGGTCTTTCTCCATATGGGTTAGGGGCCAATCCATCCTACACTAAACTTTGCCTTTCCCTCCCTCCCTAATGCCACATGAAGGTTCATTAAGGTGATCTCAAACTTGGGTAAGCAGGGATTGGAGACAGGTAAGAGGCGAGTCAGAAGATAAGCAAAGTGATATACGTGTGTATTATGTTCCCACCTTCACCTGTCTCTCAATAAGGTGAGTGGTACGAACCCCCGATACATTTTCTGAGACACCACTGAGATCACCTATGGTGTGCCTGTACCTTGCCTACCTACTTACCTCATACCTACCCTTTTACCTGCCCAGGATAGTGAACAGCTTGCTAGTGTAAGTTTCCTTTTTGTCCCTGTCAATCCGTTTTTTGTGAAAGCTTGTGGATAGCAATTTGTGTTTATACTGTGATAATCATTGTGTTATTGATTGTTACTGGAATTGCCACCCATCTGACAGACAGGCACCATCCGCATGGATCAGCTTCAGGTAGCCAGCTGGGCTGAGGGTGAGGGGATTTAGCCTGACCATTGCTCTATAAAAGGTGATGTTTTTGGAGCACTCCTCTACATCAGGTGCTTCAGTTTACAGAGTCCCTAGAGTCCCTCACTGGCTCAGTCACATGCCTGGGTAAAGCCCCTGGCCTAGCAGGAACCAGTATCCTGGTCTGCTATGGTCCTAAGAAATTTGACCCTGAGATATTGCCCTTTACCATCCACGGGGGAAACCCAATAGTGTCTTACCCTCTAGGGGGCATTGAACACATGAAAAGGGTTAAAGACTATTGTACAAGTCACATCACCTATTCCTAGCCAAAGCCCTGACTTGCCCAGTCAGTTCTGACCCAGTCATCCTGCACCGCCCAGTGCAGGTATCATCATGGCTGTGCCCATAAGCACCCCTATTTTGCCAGGGTATAGCGAGTGTGCCAGAACTACACCAGAGGATAGAGAAGCCAGATGTATCGCTTTTTCAATGGCGGACACTTTCAAGGACACGTTACACAAGGCCATCATGACACCACCTGAGCATGACCCGTATGTTCCGCCAAAGACCGTTCTAGAATATCACCTTTGGGCTGACCAAACCAACCTGGTGATACACGACTGGAGAGCTCCAGATTGGGAGAATAGGCATCGAGTCATTGAGAGTCTGCAGAGTCCTGCGTTGAGAGTCATACAATCTCTCTGCGCCACTCATCCAGACCCCACAGGGAAGGACATCATATACACGCTGGATGCAGTGCTTGGAGCCAACGAGTCTGGCGTAGAGCTGATAGTCAAATACTATGCCACTTTCGTCCAACTGGGCAACAGACTGTCAGAATATCTGGCCAGGACCAAGCCAATTCTACATCTTGTTTTCCAGCAGAAGGGTATTGAGCTGAACAGCCTGAACCTGGTCCGGCTGCAACAAGTAATTTGAAAAGCAACATCATTGCCACTGATGCTATCATCCTGAGAATGGGCCCAGAAAACACTGTGCTTTGCTGAATTGGTCTGGGCGGTGTGTAGAGAGATGTAGGACACAGTTTACAGTCTATCAACTTAACTGGTGTCTCCATACAAAGCCCTGGAGTATGACTTGTGAGATCAAGTGGAGGAGTTGTGCTAAACCATCCAGGCGATGCAGCTGTATGGGGTGCCAGCCAAGCCACCGCCTATAGTGACATCCAGGCCACAAGAATATGGAAGAGTCTCAACACTGCCATACCGAAAGAGAGAATATCAGCTCTTGTGGCGTGCTCAAGAGCCACAGCTGCCCCAAGTGTACCAACAGCATACCGCACCACTTCAGCATTGGCAGTTCTGCCACAGGTGTGGAGAAGAAGGAGTCCATACCTTCCATATGTGCATGAATCCACTGGATTACATCCAAGTCACAGAGAGGTTCCAGGCCTTGAACGCTCCAACACAGGTGATGGTGGGAAACATCAACGAGTACCAGGAAGTGGAGCATCTGAATCCTTAAAACTACTACGTTCTGACCGAGTAGAGACAAGAAACAACAAGTCTGTGCCACCAGATGGGCCCAAGGCTGCAGTGACACACCAGTGGGCAAATCATTTGGGAACCAGCATCCGCCGAGATTGGCTAGTCCAGCCGACAGGCAGATCACCTATAGTCAACCTACCGGCAGGCACAGCACCCGAACCTCATGGGGATTATCCAATGGGCTGGTAGGACCACCAGCCACCATGAATATTTCCATCACTGGACTACAGGCAGAAGCGCTTCCAGATTGCAGCTCACAGGTGACCATTGTGTATGATCGTGTATGAGCCACTTTACAGAAAACAACTGGAGCATATCCCATTGGATCCCTTGGCTGGACTGAACCTTCTTGGCATGGAAGACAACACTTGCAATCCGTGTCAGACTGCAGTTTCCATGCGATGTAGCTGGGGTCAGCACTCCTATCGTCACCATGGATCTGGTGTGTAGTGAAGATCCAACAACACCGGCCGTGATTGGAACAAATTCCTCGATGTCCGATGCACTAGTAGCATTATTGCCATGCTGGTCCCTTCCAGCCTACAGATTTATTTACCAAACTCCCTACTTTCCCTTTCATTTTCAGGGGTACCTGCTCGCTCTATTGGATCTATTGCCCTGTTTCTTTCTCGTTGTACCCAAACATCTTGAACCAATAATGCCCTTTCTAACTTGTAGCATTAGAAAAGAAATGCCGGCACTCAGTACCTTCTTTGCCACCCCTCGTGAATCCCTCCAGCACATCCATAAACCCTTGTTAGAATGGATTTCTAAACTCTGCTCTGGTGAACAGATGTTTAGGAGGCCACCCTTGTTAGTGAAACAGGGAACGCTTCTGGGAAGATAGCCAGACCAATTCACAGTAGCATGGAGAGCAGTTAAGGATAAGTCACAGGACTAGTGGGGGTGATCTCGGGTCTTTGATGAGCACACACAGTTAGACACCAAGAATTACTATTAGACAGTAGTATATGAAAAATATACAATTTATTAGGCCCAGAACAAACGCAAATGAATAATGGAAAACACAGTATTATCACCACTCAAACACACACTATGTAAAATGTATGTAGAGTCACTTTGGTCAATGCAGTAAAGTGCGGAATCCCGCCAAAACCTTTAAGGGAAAAGGGCAATCAAACTTTATCACACTGGCAAACTTCAGAGATGGATAACCCTAACTTTATAAGTCCAGCCCTACAAAGATTGGAGCCTTGTGCTCAATGTCAGAGGTGTCCGTAAAAGCGCTCGGTCATGCGTAAAGACACATGCTCCCCTCAGCCATCTCGGCTCCTTCTCTCATACCAAAGTGTCTGGCCGCAACTCAGGAATGGTGTGCCGCAAATGATCTCTGCCTTAATGCCAGTAAGACTGAGATCCTTCTCATCGGCACACCTGCTCCCACCTTTCCTCTCTCTCTCTCTGTCTGCCCACTCTGGGCCCTCTTCTTGCTCCCTCCTGTGAGGCTAAGAACCTTGGTGTCATCTTCGACTCTCCAAGAAGTCAAACTACCAGCTGCACCTCCTTAGAGGTATTCTTCCTTTTCTCACTTTCCCCCAGAAGCTCACTGTCTCCAGAGCTCTGGGCCTCTCTTGGCTGGGCTACTGCAACAGCCTCTTTCTAAATCTGCCTGCCTCTACTCTTCAACCTTTTCAACTTATCCAGAAACGGACTGCGAGACTTGTCCTTGGCCTCAAGCCCAGGGATCATATCTCTCCAGCTCTAAAATCTCTCCACTGGCTCCCTGTGTCTGCAAGGATCAAGTTCAAGACCCTTTACATCGTCCACAAGGCTGGGCTTGGGACCGCTCTACCTGCAACTTTCTCTTCCTAAACATCTTCCTTCTCGAGCTCTCTACTCATCCACCTCCAACTCTCTGAGGGTCAGACGCTTCTCCAAGCAGAGAGTGGGGGCAGAACCCTCTCCTCGGCTGGGGCCTCCCTCTGGAACAGCCTCCCTGCCTCTCTCAAACTTTAGTAGAACCACCTCCGGAAGCAACTCCAGTCCTTCCTTTTTGCTTCCGCTTTCTCTCTTTCTCTCTTTCTTTCTTTCTTTCTCCCTTTCTCTCCTCTGCTGATGTCCCTACCTGCTCCGCGGGCTGACCACCTGGCTACCCACTGAACTCGGGCCTAGGCTCCTGCACGTCCAGTTGCCATCGCACTGCCTCCGGGCTCCCTCTGCCCTTAAGGGTATTTACCTGCAACCCTAAAGTCCCTTCTCACTGCGCTTATGAGCCACCCGCTGACTGCATGTATTAAGTTACCTGCACTTCTCCCCTCCCTTCCCCCCTGGAACTTCTGCCCTTCCTCTTCCCTGCAATTGCGCGATCTGAATGACACAAGGCCTAGTAAGATTGTTGTTTTTGTCCTCCCTTTTTTTCCCCTCCTTGTCTTCTCGCACCCAGAAAACCTAGTGTACAGGTGCGTTATAAATGTCATATCATATCACAAAGTACAATATTCAAGGGGGTGGAAAAGTTAGAGAGAGGATTCTGAAGTATAGAAAACAGGGTCCGAGAGTCAGCGGGGGATCTGCTGTGAAGAACAAAGCTATTCCCAACTTTTGCAGGGCTTTCGGAAGCAGAGGCTACCCAAACCCAGGCACGGACCACAAGAGATCCTTTGTGCGTAAAAATGCAATGGATGAACTAGGGACCACCGGTAAGTAGTTTTATTACTAACCGCGCTTAGCTCACTCTGGGTCCAAACTTGGCAGGTCTAGAGAGGAGCTCCTGGAGTACGAATTCCCACCCTTGGTTTAGCTTCAAAGGGCACAGGCGCTGCGGGTGCAGATGCGGGTCCGGTTTATAACAGAAGCTGTATCTCTCGTCTCAATTGCAGGACAAAGAAAGCACTGACGCACCTGGTCTCAGGACACTTGAAGAAAGGTGGGAAAGTCACCAGCAGTCTGTCACTGTCGCACAGTGATGCAGGGGCACCCAAGTTTCGCGGTCCTACACACGCTTCTCTATCGTGGCACAAAGCAGCTTTGACAATTAAATTTGGCAAGAAGGTGCTTTGATTTCCCCAAAGCTTGAGGTAAAACTCAATGAGACAACACTCCTGCACAGCTGCCAAGGTTTGAGGTGGTCAGTCCACTGGAGAGTCCGTGGACACTTCTGAGAAGGTTCTTCTGCAGGGCAACAAGAAGATGTCGGCTGTGATTGATCCCACCACTCCAAGAGTTTGAAGCACCCTTGCAGATATTCAGAGATTGATCGCAAAGTAGGGATCTACCAGGACGCCAGTGGGGTCAGGGTGCCAACCTTCTTCTGTGCAGTTCCGGATAGTCCTTGGGTCTGCTTGGCTCTTCTGGAAACTTCGCTCTGTGTACAGGTCGATTCAGACCTGTTGCTGATCTGTGGGTCTGCATTCAGTACCCCTCCTCATATACACAAGCCCAGTGAGTGCTCACATCCGACTGGCCAATGAGATCTGCCCCACTCATGCACACCAGCAGTGGTCCAATCAGGGACCACTGCAGCTCTCATGCCCTTGTGCACACCAGACATCCTGGCACCAGTAGTGTGGATTGGGACCGAACAGCCCCAGCCCACTTCCTGGGTACCTACAAACGTGACATGTTTTAGCCTGCTAAAAAAGTGGCGGCTTTCGCAGGTGAGTGTATGCTCAAATAAGGACTCCCCGGGTAACAAAGACCATGAGGAAGGCCAGGGGATAAAATGGCCAAAGGAAAAGACAAAATACCTTGTGGCTCGGCCATGATGGACACTAGCTACAGTCATGAGCCAAACGTGGTAAGCTTGATATGGCTCTGTAAAATGTAATAAAAATACATGAAAAAGCTTCTGCTCCCACCATTCTACTCCTAGGCACATTGTCCAGTTACCAAAAAATCCTTAGTGGATGACTAGGGCCGGAAAATGCAAGTCCCCCATAGCTCGTTACTGTACTGTGCAATGAAGTACAGTTGCCAAAAGTGGCAACAAAGTCATAAGATTAAGAGAAACAAAGTTTCTCAGTACTGACAGTCTGAAGGACATGTCAGTTTCCCCATAACATGAACATACAGCCCAGTGGAGGGCAGCTGAAGGCTGTGCTCCACTGGCAAAAGTTAGCACAGGAGGCTGAAACAATAGCAAAATGTTTGGGGGTTCCACAAATAGAGGTAAATTAGCAGTAAGTGAAATATTCCATTACAACCCCCATCTCCAGGAAGGGCAGGTGCACACATCATGCCGGAAATAGGCCGCCTTATGAAAGGTGATGTATTCATAAAGCAGTACCCATACTCCCAGATTTCTGCAGAATCCTGAAACCTCCCTATTCACCTCCTTCCTGGATCTGTCAATGGCTGCCTGCTTCTGCAGCCCCATCCAGGCCCTACATGGTAGGAACTGAATCACCATATCTCTGTATCCAGCCAAAAACTCCTGATGATCCCCAGCTCATGTTTCATCCACTTGATAACTGCAAGGCTGTTTGCCTGCACCAGGCCACTCTCCTCCAGGTGAATAATCAAGAAGTCCTCCCCTGCCCCACCAATCCATCACTCAAAAATCATAGGCAACAGCTGTCCCCATCTCATGCCCCCTATCCCGGACCATACTAATTTGGCTCCACTATACAAGTGACCCAGTTGCTTCCCATAACTTCTCTCTTCAGTCTACCTCCCAGACCACTATACAATCGAATGTCTGCATGTTCATAACACTTTTTGCCATGCTGTGTCTAAAAGAAACGCATGTGTGTTACCATTATCCCACAACACATCACACCTACTCCCTTACATAAACCAGAACATGGTTCGACAAACTAAAAAGACGAAAGCCATGTGAAACACTAAAATGTCCATCAGAGTTTGATGACCGTGGAGCCAAATGGGAATATCAACTAATGTTGCGACATTGTGTAATGTTGAACGGCTTAATAAGTGGTGACATCCCTGCAGCAGATGCGTGGCATCGAGGGGATACGTCAAAAACCCTCGATTATATTTGGGCTTCTGAAAATCTTCATCCCATATAACATACCTCTCGATAACGAAGGCTACCAAAAGCGACCACGATCCGCTAGTGCTATCGTGGGAGGATCCACACAAAAAGCAGCTGCGAAGATATACATTCCCATTAGGCATTAATAATGCCCAAAATCGACTGCGAATAAACAGCAAGCAGATCAACAATTTAACAACTGGTTACACTCAAACACAGACGTGGAATCACCAAGTAGAATATACATCCCTACTAAAGAAATATACTTATACAAACAAACCAAAGGCGAGAATCGTCTCAAATAGGCACTAATTCAGTCCAGCATTAGATGATGCAAAGAAACAGCTACAAAAAGACCTGAAGCAGATAAAGAAAGTGGGCGGACCTAATCTAAAGTCGTTGCTGAAGGAAAGACGACAGCGATATCGCAACTGGCTGAAGTCATTCAATATTATACGATCACAAGAACAAGCCGAATTGATGCTCCGACTATTAATCCAAAAAGATAGCCGTAACATCTGGCAAATTATAAATTCTGGCAAGTTAAACCAGACGAGTGCACTATCAAACGGAGTAAACGTCGGCAGCTGGGCAAAGCACTTCTCAGCAGTATTCAACAATCATGACGGCTTGAAGTTATCTAACCCGTTGGTAGTAGCAAAAAGTTGGAATGTCATCGAAACAGTGGAAGACATTGAATTAGCTATTCAGAAATTGAAGACTTCAAGAGCCGCTGGACCAGATTGCATATCAAACCAAATGCTCAAAGCAAACAAAGAAAATTGGGCACGATTCATCAAAGTACTGTTTGAGCATATTGCCATGACAAAATAGATCCCTGTCTCCTGGACTAGCGCTGTGGTGGTACCAATTTTTAAAAAGGGATACCGTGACGATCCAGACAACTATTGTCCTATTGGGTTGTTAGACACCATGGGGAACATTTTTGCCACCTTTCTCCCAAAAAAAATTGCTTTATGGGCTGAAGGTGCACTGATATTGGATAACAGACAAACAGGTTTCACCAAAGGTGTCAGGGTGGAACTAAATCTAGTGCTATTGAACATGGCCAAACTGAATGCTTTAAAACAGAAGAAGAGATTGTTTCTGGCATTTGTCGACATAAAACAAGCATTCGACAGTATCAACCGCCAACTTCTTTGGATGAAATTGAAAAACTGGGGCTGCCCTGAGCAACCTTTGGTTCCTCTAATGGCACTCTACACAAATACCAGCATTCGAGTATGTTTAAATATGGAAGGGGATCTAACAGAGGAAATACAAACTACAAAGGGGGTGAAACAAGGCTGTCCCCTAGCTGCTCTACTATTCAAATTGTTTATAGCCGACCTTCCAGCAGCCCTAATGCAAACAAGGTGCTTCCCCCAAAAATAAATGGAAATCAGATTAGCCACGTAATATATGCTGATGACGTGGTACTATTAGACAGCACGGAAATTGGCCTTCAAAGACTGTTGTCTTCTCTTCAAACATATATATCAGTCAACCAGATGACTATAAACGTGAAGAAATCACAAGTCATTGCACTTTGTCCAAAATCAAACGCTAAGAATAAAACATTAATGTGGAAAATAAACAACAAAGTTCTGTGTAAAGCAGATACAATTCGTTATTTGGGAGTTGTATTTAATATCTCGATTAGAGAGTGGAGCTCGATAAATGAAGTAACTTCACGAATGAAAATCTTAGCTCTATAAGGACAAAACTACATGCTATATACGGGAAGTTTTCATTACAACCAATAATCGCTTTCTACTCCCAAAAAGTGATCCCAATAGTTTGTTTTGGCAGTGAAACAAGTTGGAACATTGATGCCAAATTTTGGACCCAATTAGATGGCAAATTTTGGCGCAAAGTTCTTAAACTACCACAGTGTGCCTCAATGGTAGCAATTTGTCACAAGCTGGGACTCAACTCTTTACACTCTGTAGTTCTATGGAAGTCAATAAGTTTGCTCCGTAAAATGAGAATAACACCTGGAGCAAAACCTTATTTGATTCTAAACACGTTCAGACCCATCAGCCCACTTGCTAAACAGTTGGGAAGAGAAACTGTCATTAATCCTAGCAGCAGCAGATATAAACATGTCACTGGTAATGCATATTCCACAATTGGCAAAAGTCAAGTTTAATCAATGGAATTGGATTGTTAACACCAATACAAGAGCCTCATCGTCGACAGCCATGGATCTGGGAATGTCTTCGCAAAAAGTAGGAGATCTACCTAAGTATCTTACTAAATTTCCATCACAATACCATAGGAACAGTTCCTAAGACTGCGACTTAATCTTTATTACACCCGTGAGATTTTGATGAAAAGAAAAGATCCGGCGACAAAGAGTGAAATCTGTCGTTTCTGTTTGACAGAGACTGAATCAATAAAACATCTGTTAATTGAATGTCCAAATATCGCTAACCAGCGTTCATTGCACTTAGCACGTTTAGCACCAAAGAATGGAAACATGGCCGAATGGTGGAGCTATGTAATATCGGGGATAAATAACAACTTAACCTGCTCAATCATTAACTTTGTGGATATAATCCTTCCACGTGCAGCGAAACTGAGTGAAACTTGTATGTGAGGTATTAATCTCAAATGGGAGGATTAGGTGAAGAAAAAGGAACAGAGAAATTGAGAATTATGAACCAAACGAAGATGTCAATATTGATGAATGAAATCGACAAATATCGGCAGGAAACCCACGTGAAGAGAGGGGAGAATGTGATCACATTATTTGGCAATCTGTAACTGTATTTGGGTCTTCCTTTTCTTACAGTTTTTAAGTCCTACTTGTGACGCATATTTACTCCTACTCTCTGTGCCTACGTTCTTTTCTCTCTCTCTCTTTTCCGTTTTTTTCCGTTCTCCGTTCTCTTTCCGTTCCCTTTTCTTTTCTGGAAATTGGAATGTGATGAAGAAAATTCATGACAAATTCATGAAAAAAAGTTTTGTTTACTTTTTCAAACTAAAAGTCAATATATATATATAAAAAAACAGAACCTAGACGATCTCCACCTGCCCCGTGCCATTAATTTCTTTTCTAACATGCAAATCCTGTCTCTTCCAATCCCACCCCTACACAGAAGGATTGCTTCCCAAAATGGGTTGGGTCCTGCCCCCATGTGAGCAGGCACTTCCTTAAGACTGACAACACTTGCTTCCCAATCACAGCCTTTACAGTCACATTCATGAATAGCTGCCACCTCCCCATCCCACACCTCATCCCCTAAAAACTCTGTACAACGCCCTCAACAGGAACACCTGCCCATCCCTAACCACACTAGTAAGACCCTAACACCCTTCCCGTTCTGGTCTGTTTTACTCTTTCAAACTCCCACATGCATGCATACCTTCACCACACCACTCCAGAACATCCATTTTAAGGCCCGATATTGCCCTGCCACCTAGCAGTTCAGGCACATAAAATGACCAGAAGATCCACGCTGAAAACAGAAACCTAAATAGGCTACCTTCCCAGGCCGACACAAACACAACCTGCAACATGCCTAGTCTTCAATAGGTATGTGCCTACACATGTCCCTACCCACACCCCAGTACCTGGCCCAACCCTTCAACGGCCTTCTCCCCATGTACTCTGACATGGACACAGCCACAATAACACTTAACGTAGACAGACCCACTGACTCCTACCACCCAGGTTCAGTTCTACAAATCCCTGGGCTGGAATCAGCTTCACAATAAACCTTCCAGACACTCCCTTACCATTCTACCAGAGACATCATACATTCCAATGCATCCAGGAAATCACTACATAACAGTATGGAATCGTAATCGTAGACTATTTGTTGATGCTGGTAGAGATGGAATTTATGCCTGATATTACCACGACAACAGTGATAGATGTCCTCAAGTCACTGTTCCAAAGGGAAGGGCTACCTAAAGCGATAATCACCAACAATTGAGTGCAGCTGACGTCCACTGAGATGGGAACATTTATGAGGGACAATAATATAAGACAGATCAAAATGGCCCTGAATCATCATAAAGCCAATGGTCTGGAGGAAAGAACTAATAGATTTATAAAAGGGGCTATTCAGCTGGCAATGGCATCAGGAATGGATACACACAAGAGAGTAATGGAGGCAGTGACTGCTCACAGGCTCACTCTTAATGGGACCACTGTGGTGTTGCCCTTCCACATGCCACGAGGCAGAAGAGCTGCATCCACATTAGTGCCCCAATGACTGTCCAGAGTGAGGGAAGATGACACAATAAACATGGAAGAGGTGGTTTGGAGGATCAGGAAAAGTAAGGACCCCATGGAAGAGTGGCAGGAGAAAAGCAGGGCAGTGGAAAGGACTGAGGTAGAAGACGGAGATCTGGTGAAGATCCGACTACCTCATAAGGACCGAGTGACAGGGTCCTGCTGCAGTCATCCCATCAAGGTTATGAAGAAAGGCACAAATCATGTGTGTACCCAAGATGAAAAAAGGAACTTAGAGAGAGTACCAATGTTTGGAAAGGGTACTATGGTGACAAGCAGTTCATCACCTCAATCTTGAGCATTCAAAGGAAGAAGGTCACCAATGGAGAGAGACGAGAGCAAGAAAAGGAGCTAACGGGTACGGCTGGTGATCCAAGGGAAAGAGATATTGAGAAGAGTGGTTTCAGTGAAGAGCAAATGGAACATGGCGACTTGACACTCACAAGAAGCAGTAATGGAGGGGATGACGACAACCACCCACTGGTGTGAACAATGCTCGCGGCCACAGCCAGTAGGAAGAAAACCGAAAATGATCATTTTGGAATGGAGTAGGACATCATGCTTCTCAAGAAAGGAGGTATGTAGAGTGCTTGGCTCACAAGAGCCGCTCCGGCGTACTCTCGCAGGACTTGGTCTGGGCACGAGGGACGGGAGTGTGGGTGAGAGGCAAGAGAGGAGAAGAGCTGGAGAGAGCAGTCACACTGCGGTGCTACGCCTGCAACATGGGGTGCAACCCCATAAAGACATATGCTGGATACAACAGCAACTACATGAGGGTACAAAAGGCAGCAACGGGACAGTGCATTCAACTGTCTTCTATGTAAATAGTTAAAGAAATAATAAAATAAAGGAGTCTCTGAAATGTCAGTGATGAATCATCTTTACCAGGTGAAGACACACAGAATTGTAGCTAATCATTAGGGGCACCAAACCGCACCCATGCTTATTAAGGAACGAAAGCCCTTCCTGGAGTTTCTTCCAACCGGATTCAGCAGAATTCCTCTGTAACTTATAAGAAATGTTTGCCAACTTGTGGCTTGCATACATCACACCTTTAGGTACACTAAACCTGTGACTATCTTTCTCGGAATTGTACAAGACATCTGAGTCACCATCCAACGGTATGTGTTTGTATTTGCTCTACACTATAAGGTGCAGTGTCAGCATTGTGAACTAATGCCACTGGCAACTATTACTGTATCTACCAATATAACCTGAAGTTACCTTCTTTTTATGCACACACAGATTCTTTTTTTCTATTGTTTAAATTGCAACACTCCCTTGTTATCACAGTCTGACTAATGCACAGGTGGCGTCTGTCGGAGTTATCGCTGATTTACTTGGCCATCTCTGTATGGATAAAACTGCCACACAATACTGGCATATTACAATGCGTGGTTTGTTACTCCGATTGGCGCCCCCGTCCAGTGGTGTGCCAATCGCTGCAGGCTCTCTATGCTGCCAGCAAGCAAACGGGCCTGTGTTTCTTTTTGGAGAGGCACGCCTTTTGCTCCCCCGCCTCCCCTCCAACCCAGGCTCCGTTTCACACTTTGGTTGATGCGCCACATCCTACACTGTAACATCTCGTTCGTCCAGTCAGCGTCGTTTTTTTGCCAAGTGCCATTTCTGCCAATCGTAGCGCTTCCTGGACCTCCTGCGCACTGACGTGTAGTCACTGTTATGCAGAACTACTAAGATGCTAGACTACAGTCTACTGGAAACACATTTGAGTGCAGCAAATTGGCTCAAGGTGGCATAGCACACATCGCTGATAGGCCCCAGCTGAGGCAGTCAGGTTTTACACTTGTCCACGCAGCCTAACTTGAGCAGTGCTCACCCATTGCTTTGTTGTACTAGTGTTGTGTATTCAGGGGGTGGAGCCTTTTCAATGACATTTATTATTATCTTTATTGTTTTTGGTTTATACAAACCTTTACAAAATGAATTCTTTTCATAATACAATCGAATAGTAGAAAAGTTTACAAAAAGATACAACAAAAGAAAAGAATACAATACACTACACTTTTTAAAACACATTTGTCTAATACAATTCCGGACCAGCAATTCATATTAAACCGCTAAAAACAGACAATTCATATTAAAACACTTAGAGCCTAATACTTCTCAATATACACAATAATTGTACCAGATAACTGAGACATTATTAATAATCTGAGACTTCAACTCATTGTTTCTTAAAAACTTCCTGAGTATTTAAACACTTAAACAGTCTTTATCAAGTTCATGTTAATTCACAGATAATTCTCAAAAATTCATTAATACGTATTTTTAAAACCGTCGAGTTACCATGAAGCATTTCGAACCACAAGTTGCATCTATTTACATTCGATGTGTCATGGACAAACATTGCAAAGTATTCTATTCTTTGTTTCAGTAAAGCAGGACAAACCAACAACAGATGCATTAATGATTCATTAACCCTGGTACCAGCACAGTGTCTGCAGGATTTCTTTGCCACATTCCTGCACCTTATATTCTGAATTTCATGAGTGCTTAAGACGTTAAAACGAAATCTCATGAATTGGTTTCTGTATGCTCTGGATGGATATTTTTCTAGGTATTTCTCAGGATAAGGTTTCCATTTCCAGAATGATAAAGCTTGTGAATATATCGAGGAGTTTAAGATTACCACATTGTTCTCCAACCAGTCTGAGGCTTTTAATAATTCTTTCACTTTAAGAGGATTCCTTTTTAGATTTTCTAATGTGAGGCCTAAATCACTTAGAATTTTCACACAATCTCTTTTTAACTCACAAATGAAAACCCCAAACATGTCAACACCCAAGAAGTAATACAGTGTGTTATCCTCAGACATCATGCACTTACGTAATAAAGATAATTTTTTCCAATGTACTGTACACTTTAAAGAGAACAAACCTAACTCATAACGTAGGAGTTCCATAGGCAAACATTTCGGTAGATACCTTAAGACCCTTCGCCATACTTGTGCTTCAACTGTTTTCAAATAAAATACCAATTCCTCAGAGTAAAACTCAAGACCGTATGTCAATCGTGGAATAGCTTTCGACCGATAAAACAGAATACAAGGCATCATTGTGAACCTGCCATATCTTCTCTCCACAGCTGATATCTGATTGGCAATAGCAGAGGCTTTTATACCGAGATGACTTTTTATAAACCCTAACGAATAAGGAGATGTGTATATATAACCCAGGTATTTTAGCATTGATTTTTTTTTTAATTTTAGACCACCACATATAATCGAAAAAGAATCTTCTTTTATATTTTTCACACCTGTGTAAAATATTATTGTTTTATTAGGTTTTATCAGTAGCTTTCTATTCAAAATGAATTTCTCAAATGCTACAATCATCCTTTGCAAACCCACCTTAGTCCCGTCAAACAACAAAAAGTCATCCGCATTAGCGATCCAATTTAATCTTATTTTGCCCAATTTAGGTGAGACTAAACCACTATCATCTAGAAAGCTCCCTGCTTTTGAGACATAAAGATTGAACAGTGTTGCCGCCAATCTGCAGCCCTGTTTTAGACCATTATGGGTAGAAATTTGATCAGATAGTAGGCCACTGTTGTTAAGTCTCACTCTGAGCACAGTGTTCGAATAAAGAGCTATTATAACATCTAGCAGGTTTTTTTCAATACCAAGATCAAGTAAGGTTGTCCATAGGGTTTTCCTATCGACCATGTCGAAAGCCATGGATAAATCCATGGATGCTAAATATAATGACGGCTTGTCTTTTATTCTAGCCATACTCAACAAATTTGCTACAACTGATCCGCCCAAGTCTGTGCCCATCCCTTCTCTGAAACCTATTTGTTTTATATCTAATATGTTCTTATTTTTTATCCATAGATTCAACTCATCCAAAACAATTGCTGCAAAAATCTTAGATTCTACATCTGTTAACATGATTGGCCGGTAATTCAGGGGACTTAGGCGGTTACCCTTTTTGTGTATCAATATTACGTATGACAACTTCCAAGATTTAGGAATTTTCCTCTCATGTATAATGGAACTAAACATACAATTCAATAAACCTGCCCATAATGTTACATTGTTTTTCAGTGTAATATAGGAAAGATTGTTAGGACCGGGGGTGCATGTAGACTTAACTTTGTGTATATGCCTGGAGATGTTATTTAATGATATGTTCAGCGACCACAACTGGTCATTAATGTATTGGGTTAAGATTTGGGTGTCTGATTGTTGGTACAACTTCTCAAAGTGGTCTACCCATATATGCCCAGCAATTGGATTTGTTGTCAGTTGTTGCTGAGACACTTCAGTTCCATTGATTATAGACCATATATTCCTAGGGTTGCCATAATCTAGGGCATTAATCATCGCTTCCCCATCCTTTTGTGCCATATTTGCTCTGTGAAACAGTAACCAGTTTTTGTATTTCTGCTTGATCTGTTTTGTTTTGCAGATCAATTCTATCTGATTTGATGTTTCCTTTTTTACTATACGTAGTTCTTTTCTTAACAAAGCCTTCCTATTTTGTACTTCAATATCAAATACGTGTAGACATTTGTTATTGAGTATTTGCGAAGTTGATTTTATGATATTGCCTTTTGCCAGCATATATGCTATATATGTTTCAAAACAATCTCCTGAGTAAGTTGCAAGTTTCCACTCAATTTATGAAGATAAGTAATCATGTAACATCAAGGTATTTAGCTTGGTTATATTTTCAGGGGTCCATTTTACCTTAGTACCAGCAACATTAACTATGATGTTCCCCATATTTTACACTACATCTATATTTGCCTTCCTCCAGGCTAAATCTGTAGATAGCAATGCATGGTCAATTTCCAGCAGACTAGTCATCTTTAGTGAACACGAATAATCTTGTGAATTATTGCTTACAAAGATGTAGTCCAATATGGAACTAAGGACCCGTGCTTGCCAAGTTGGAGTGATATTAAACAGAGGCTGCATTCCCCAACTATACATGAAAACCACCCACATACTACCTCTGTACACTTTATTGCGGGCCCCCAAAGCCTCCAAATCTGTGGATGCGAGAATCCAGGTTGCATCATCATATTCCATGCTGCAATCTGCATTCAGATCTCCTGCAAGCAACAAAGCACCACCCATGTTTGAGTCCAACCAATCATGTAATATTTGATTAAGCATTGCAAATAGCTTTAAAAGCTCTGTGTTTGTATGAGTGGCGGTGTTCCAGTATACATTTAACATCAATATGAAAACATTGCCATTATCTGTAGCTAATCTAAAAGTACCAACAATTGCACAGTCCATAACCTGCTGTTCAGAGACCATCTTTATATTAGTCTCTGATCGATAACCCAATACAAGGCCACCACTAGGACGGCCTTGCAGACCTTTGGATGCATTCATATTAATTATACCATAGCCATCCCATAATAAATTGCCTGTAGCCCAGGTCTCTTGCAACAAGACAAAGTCATAACACTTTAACATTTCAACAATTTTTGCATTAGCAGTCAAATTTGAGCATCCCCTAGTATTCCATGATGCAAGGTTAAAAGCTGTATCTACGCTAAAGTGGATCCTTCATTGATTTCAGCTTATCTATGGATTCCCTGAGAGATAGGGCTAGCCATCTCCATTCTTGCATGTCAGAGAGTTGGGATTTAACTTCCGTCAAGGTGGAGCCTTTTCAATGACATTTAAAGGGCGCATTGACAATGCCAGTAGGATGCGGCTGTCTCCTCCCCTCCATACTTAAAAGAGTCCCATTCAATGGGTACAGCTCAGAGCCTGTGTTTGACCAGCCCAAAGAAATTATGACTTCTTTTATTCATAGCTCTCAACTCACACGCTTTTGGCGGGTGTCACCCGCCTTGTAGAGGGCTGACTCACCCGCCAAGACTCCTGCACGCCCATTCATTTCAATGGGCGTCTCACCCGCCAAAAACAAAATCTGGCGATTTCACCCGCCTTTGCAACACAAATGGTTGAGAGCTATGTTTATTTTGAGGGTGGGTGCATGCGTGGCCTCGATGCCCGCTCATCCAGCTTCACCCGTCAGTCCTTTTCTCTGTGCCGGGCAGGTCTGATCACCTTTCTGGCAATGGGTGCTCTCTCTGCCATTTTCCCTTCTTTTCTATGTTTTCATTGTATTTCATTGCATGTCCTCTGTGTTGGCCCCCCTGCCTGTACTGGGCTCAAGGTGTTCCTCTTCCTGTTCAATGTGCGAGCGCCATGTCTCAGAGGAAGGCTCTCACTCCCTGGGCTTGGAATGGTTGGTCCAGGCCACCTCCCAGGTCACCTGTGGGTTCGGTGCTTGCGTTGTGACACCCTTTCGGTGCACACGTTCAAAAGGGTCCAGCAGTGGGAGGATATTAAGATATAGTGCAGATCGAGGCAAAGTAATGCCCCGCCCCACTCGCCTGCCGATGATTTATTTATTTATTGTGCATTTGTAAGGCGCTTAAACATAAGGTAAATTGTGTTTCAAAGCGCCCACAGCGCAACAGGGAGGGAACATTGGAGTGAAATCAAATATTTTAATGTTTTTAAATTTTTTTATTAGCATATCTTAGTTTACAATTTTAAACTTTTTATGCTACATTTAGTCCCCATAAAAGAGATTTTACGTAATAATTAATAAAAGAAACAGACAAATGAAAGGTACCACATAGATAACGATACAACAGGAAAGGAAAAGGCAGTTAAAATATTAATAGTGCAATATGATAAAAGAAGAAAGAACACAGGGAGAAGAAAATATGAACCTACATCCGCCTACATTCAATACATTGTCAGACCCAGGGAGATAACCACACAGTCCAGGTTTCCTTATCGTTTTGTTAATTCTCCTCTGATGAAATGGAGCTCTTTTACAAATTCATAAACCTGTTTCAGATGTCATTAAAGAAAGCCAATTAACCCAGTGTTACAGTAGTTCTCCCTTGCATCAAAAGAAGCCATATTTCCCTAGATGATCTTGTAGAGCAGGTTTTTAGAAATTCACCCAAGTGTTTTGTCCTTAGGTCCTTCAGAGCTAAGCACTCAATCATCAGGTGCATCTGGGTTTTAAAAGGTTCTGCGCATAGTCTGCATGTGTAATTACGCTCACTTTCCGTCCGCCGTCTCTCAGTTACTTCCTTGGTAGGAAAGAGGTTGAGGCGAAGTCTCAGAAAATCTTGCGTTAGGGTAGGCGAGGGAAATTTCTTGATATAACTTAACGTTTCCCCTCTTTTCCCAGGGAGACATTCCAATTTGCCTATTTTGGATAAAGAAATCTTGTCTTCTGTGTTTATCCAGTCAAGGTCAAGTAATTTTCTTTTTACGTGTCCTGGGTTTCTCATCAGAATGTCCTCGGAGAGGGCCAACTTTTGGAGTATCTCTGAACATATACTCTTCCACTCAATCAGGGATCTTTCCTGGTTTTTCTTTAAAGTGTGGTGCAGTGAGTCGAAGCCTCCCTCTCCCGGAGGCTCCAGGCATTTGCGAAAAAGAGATAGCCACTCCATGGCAGCGTTCAAGATGTCAAGCCTAACTCTCTCCGAACTACTTTCGACCGGCATTGAGTTGGGCAGATCAATGGTTCTTCTCCAGAAAATTCCCTCCGCCTGTCGGCAAGCTGAACCTGCCAGCCTTAGTTGACTTTCTGCCCCGCATGAGAGTATCGGCATTACCTTGAGTTTATAAACCTCGATGACCGGGAACAAGGAAAACTTACCATACCTCTGCTTTATAATTCTAGCCTTAGTGGCCAGATTCTTTGAAATCAAATATAATAATGAAAAACAGAGGCGGACCTGCTAGGCCTTGTGAGCATTCAGACTGTGCAAGTGCAGACAGAGAGAGAGAGAGAGAGAGAGAAGGGATGAGTGAGTGGAGGGGTAAGCGCTGGGTGTACCAATAGGGAAGCTAGGGAGTGAGCCGCTGTAAGTGCTTGGTTAGTGGTCAGCTGTCATTAAATAGGTTAGTACAGGCCTGTGGTGGCACAGGCCCATGGCTGCCAAGGCAAGTGCTATAAGTGCGCGGAGGCTGAAGGCGATTGGGTGCGGGAGGCCAGGGCCCATGAGGATACATAAGAACCCTGGTCGCCAATCTCAGCAACTGTGGGTTATTAGCAGAGGAGTGAGGAAGCAAAGGAGGAGCTGAAAAGGAAAGTCTTGAGGAGCTTCTGGAATTTGAGGAGATCCATTTCAAGACATACAGCAAGGGGTAGGCTATTCCATAGGAGGCAGCCTGCTGAGGAGAGAGATCGCCAACCAGCTCTCTGGTTTAGAGAAACACTTGATACACAGCGAGTTAGTGCCGGAAGAACATAAAGAGCTGGAGGGAGAGTATTTAGTGAGAGCAAGTTGTAGATAGTGGTTCCCGGCCCTAGACAGCCTTATGGATGATGCTGGGGGATTTGAATTTGATCCTGGCAGCAACCGGGAGAAGTGGAATGTTTTTAGGGCTGGGGAGATGCAGTGCCTGGGCTTGAGGCCAAGAATAAGTCTTGCAGTCCAATTCTGGATTAGCTGGAGGGGCCGTAGAGAAGAAAAGGATAGATTAAGGAAAAGGCCATTGCAGTAGTCTAGCATAGAGAGAACCAGAGCTCTAGAGACTTTGAGCTTCTGAGGGAAAGTGAGGAAAGGGAGAATTCCTTTGAGGAGGTAGAGTTGAAAGTGGGCCTTCTTGGCAAGGTCCTGATTGTGAGGGAGGAAGCAGAGAGGAGGTGTCAAAGATGACTCCAAGAATTCTAGCTTCAGATGAAGGAGACGGGAGAGAAGACATAGTGGATGGCCAGAGTGAGAGGAAAAGAGAGCAGGAGTCCCGATAGGAAGGATCTCAGTCTTGCTAGCATTGAGGCAGAGATCATTGGAAGTGCACCAGACTGGATAGCAGATAGGCAGTCAGGAATGATGGAAGACGTAAGTAGAGGGTCAGAGGGAAGTTTGAAGAAGAGTTGTGTGTCATCTGCATAACACTGGAAGTTAGGGGAGAAGGTGTAAATGAGGTGTGCAAGTGGAGCAAGATAGGTGTTACAGAGCCAGGGAGAGAGGCTGGAGCCCTGGGGGACATCACAGGTGGAGATAGAGGTGGGGGAGGAGAAAGAGCCCAGGTTCACCTGGGACAGACAGCCACTCCGAGATACCTAGGGTATCTTTGAGCCATTTTATGAGGATAGCGTGGTTGACCATATCAAATGCAGAGGAGAGATCAAGTGGAATGAGAACAGCTGGGGAGTTGGAATCCAGCGATGCAAGCAGTTTCTCATGGGTGTTCAGAAGAGCAGTTTCGTCCCTCTGAATGCTCGGAATCCAGATTGATGGTCGTGGAGGCAACCAACAAGTTCAGTGTGCTGGGTAAGTTGTGGAAAGGACAGCTTCTCCAAGAGTTTGGCAAGGAAGGGGGTGATAGATATGGGACGGAAGTTGGCTGGACAGGTGGGGTTTGCAGAAGGTTTTTTCAAGAGGGAGGCGCACAAGGAAGTGCTTGAGGGAGGAGGGGAAAGATCCAGTAGCAAAGGAGTGGTTGCCGAAATCGGCAAGTTCAGTGGCCACCGTTGTCCTTAATTGTTCTGGAGGAGCAGGGGGAGTCCTGTTTGGTGGAGACCTTCATGCAGCAGACAACTCTAGTGACCTCATCAGGTGCTATAGGGGAAAATGAGGATAGAAAGGCAGAGTAGGGTGGGAGGCCAAAGGAGGTCAGGGGGTGGGGGAAGGGGAAAGCGACGCTAGGGTGCTGAGGTTGTCCTGAGTTTTTGCAGTGTGTGGCCAATGCATTGCAGAGGGCCTGGGAAGGACACGGGGAGGAGGAGGCTGCAGAAGGGTTGGCTAGTTACCCGCAGATTTTAAAGAGTTCAGCCATGTTCTTGGATGCACCATAGAAGCGAGTCTGGACGTGGGCCCTTTCCTTGGCACGGGTGGAGAGTCTGTATTGCCTTTGGAGCAGGCGACAGGCCAGTTTGTCAGAGGGTGAGCCTGAGGTCTGCCACTTCTGTTTCACAGCTCTGCACTTGGGTTTCAAGGCTGCATGTTTGGAGTCATACCAGGTGTTACGCTTGGAGGCATGTTTCAGGCGGATCCTCATGACTGGGGGGAGAATGTCCTGGGTATTAGTAATGGCAAGATGGAGGTTGCTGAGAGGAGAGTCAGAGGTGGAGTCTGCAGTGGGGGGAGAGCAGGGTATGAAGGTGGATGTGAAGGCAGCAGTTGACACTTGTTTCATCGAATGGATGTTCATGAACAAGGTTGGCAGGGCTGGGGGAGGAGTGGCCAGAGGGCCGAGAGGTCCCAGAGGAGAGGAGAGAATGGTCTGACCAGGAGAGAGGGTGTTCAGAGGGGAGGAGAGTGAAAGATCAGTGTGGATGAAAGCTTCCAGAGTGTGTTCAGCCGAGTGGGTCGGACCAGAAGGGAGACTGGAGAGGGAGAGCGAGGTGCACAGGTCACGGAAGAAGGTGGTTGCCTTGAATGAGGAGTCAAGATGGAAGTTGAAATTGCCTACGAGAATTAATTTAGAGGTGGTTGTGAGGAGAGAGAGGGAGAAATCGGCACATTCACAGAGGGACTGGGTGGTAGAGCCAGGTGGCATATAGATAAAGGCAATGTTCTGAGAGGCGGTGGGAGAGATGACCAACTTGCAAACCAGGCTCTCAAAGGAAGAGTAGGGCTGTGTGGGTATGAGGGAGGAAAGGACCCACTCAGGGAAAATCAGAGCAACCTCACCACCAGCACAGTTAGGGCAAGGCTTGCAAATGATCTTGCAGCCATCAGAGAGAAGGGAGTCAAAAGCAGTGACTGCGCTCACGTCGCTGTAAGAGCAAGGATATCAAGGTCAATGTCTTCAAGGAGGAGGCAGATCATGTCCAGTCAAAGGATCGAAAAAAAAAGGATCGAATGCCCTTTTATTCGAATCCAAAAGGGCCGAAAAAAAACAAACAATCAAATGCTTTAATATTTATTTATTTATATGTTTTTTGGTTTAGTGTGCGTAAAAAAGTGTTTTTATAAAGGAAAACAGGGGTTTGGGGGTGGGAACGGGTGGGAACGGGTGGGAACCCCCCCATAAGAAAAAAATAAAAAAATAAAAAAACATTAAAAACTTTTTTTTCCGGCAATTTTGGTGTCGAAAAAAAGGCATTTGATCCTTTTGTTTTTGATGCTTTCACCTATAACCGAGGCAGATATCAGCAGTGTGTTTGATGGCAGAACGAGCATTAAGTGTGGCTATATGCAAGAGGTCTCCGCTTTTGAAGGTTTCCGAGGAGGGGTACAGGGGTGTGGTACAGTAGTTGGTGGGGGGTGAGAGAGAGAGTAGAAGGAGTGATAGATGTGGGAAGGAAGTTAATGAGGGACGGCAGGCGTCGGTCAAAGAGGAGGAAGTTCGGTTGAGGACCCTGAACCAAGATAGTGTGATCCAGTGTGATAGACATTAATGATACACTTGCATGATGCGAAGCATGCCAAGAGGACCTCCCATTTGGTGCTCCATTAATGGGAGAGTTTGTGAGAGAAGGGAGAGTAGAGATGAGATGAGGAGTCCATATATCAGAATATGGGACAGAGAAGAGGATGTCGGAGAAGATCTGTCTGGAAGGTGCACTGACATAGGTGTCTGTGATAGGTAGGCCAGTGTTAATGTTCAGGATGTCTTTTTTTAAGCTTTTTTCTTCCAGACTCGTGAGAGAGGGGGGATATGTGATAGTGTAGCAGTTAGAGAAGATAGGAGAGATGGTGAGTGCCATAGGGGTGGCAGAAGATAGTTGGAAGAAAGAGGAGGGCTGCACAGCACAGTCCGAGCACACACTCACCAGGCGGCCTAGTAGCCAAGGCAAACAAAAGAGCGGATGCACTGGGAATACTTCCTTACTACAGATGGGTGTAGAGAAGTTAAAAGCACACACCAGGCTTCAAATTTGCAAAAAGAGACACTAAATGCAGTTCAAAAAGGGGTGCAAGATGTTAATAAACACATATCAGGCTTCGAATTTGCAAAATAAGACACAAAATGCAGTGCAAAAAGGGGTGCAAGATGATAAAATTCACAAACAAGGCATCTAATTTGCAAAAGGAGACACAAAAGCCAGTGCAACAAGGGGTGCAAGATGTTAAAACACACACACCAGGCTTCAAATTTGCAGAAAGAGACACAAAATGCAGTGCAAAAATGGGTGCAAGATGTGAAAAAACCTTTAAGATTGCGTTAAGTTGCACCTTTAAGATTGAGAAATCATATGCAGAAACCCTCTTGCTGGGGACCAAATCGCTATTGGATGGACCCTCATGTTTTATTTCCTTGCACTACCCGTGGCGAGTTAGGTGCCTTGCTTGCCCTGGAGAAAGCCAGTCTATCAGGACCTAAGTGCCAGACCAGTCTGCTTTCTGAAGGTTGGGAGTCTCAGTCTACCCTCCTGGTCCATGCCCCCTCTCCAAGTCTTATGACTTAGACTCTGAAGCTTTAGTTTAAGGCAAGTCACCTTTGCACTGTTTCCAAAGGCCGAATCTCGCTATGGAAAAACATCCAAGTGAGATTACTGTAATTGAATATAGGCAAAGCAAGAACACCCAAACTCATAGAGTTACACTCACCGCAGGATCCCACTATCATGGAAGTGTCACCTTTAAGATTGAGAGATCATATCCAGAAAGCCTGTAGAGAAAACACTAGTGCTACAAGGTCCTGAATGTCCAAAGGGACTCTCACAGAAAAATGATAAACACACCCATCGACAGAAGAAATGGAAGATACAGCCATGTGGGGTCCTTTATGCAGGTCAGGATGCCCACAAATCTTCACCCAACTACCAGGAAGGTCTACAGGTCTACAGCCCAATCAAGGTCTGTGTTGTAGAAGTCTGCTTTGCAGATGTCAGCGGTACTGGAGCTCCCAAAGTCACAGAGGAGCCCAGAGGCAGCAGAGCTCACCGAGAGGAGAATGTGGAATTTCTGCCTGAATCCAATATCGGTACTAGGACTTCTAAAGCCTCTGAAAGCCGCTGAAGCCATCACATCTGGGACAAATGATCATATTCTGAGTCTATCCAAAGACCCAACCGTGGAGGCTAGAGGACAGCCAACGTGGAGCCATCAGAACAAGGTCCTGGAGGGATAAGGCCAGAGAGAGGCAGAGAAAGTGAGGTAGTCAGCAAATTGACCAGCAAGCTGCAATGGTGCGGAAAGCAGGATCTTGGCTCCAGTTAAGCAGAGTAGTTGTAAGGAACAGGTTCGTCTACACAGGCTGATTGAGCAGAAAGAATTGGAAGTCTTGGAAAATCTTGCAGGCTTGGCAATGCTTTTGGTTCTTAGGCCTTTAAGGAGTCTCAGGCCTCTCAGACTGTTCAACAGAGAGATGGGTTCTTTATCCTTTAGAAGTGAGCAATGACCACTACGTCTGATGGATGAATGAGGTACCACATTGCTTAAAGCAGGAAGAAGCAATCCAGGATTCCCCTTGGATTGATTGCAAATAGAGAAGTGTATCACTCTGACAGTGACCTTGATTGTTTCAAAGAAGAGAGCCAGGGGCATTCAGATTCAGATTCAGATTCAGATTGCATTCAGAGTAGAGATCCAGAGGGAGACTAGTATTCCTATCAGAAGGATAAGAGACGTAACCCAGACACTTAAGAATATAATCCCTCCTGACATTTTCTGCTCATATTGTTCCAACATTGGAGCATATTCTCTAACAAATACATTTCAAGGTTGTTATCCTCAGTTGTCACATCCCAATCAGAATAGATGCACAAAGAAGCATAGACAGGCTAAAAAACGATGTGGCATGGAAGGTTTCCCAGAGCAGTGCCAACAGTTCAGATTTATTCAAAACCTTGCACCCATCACCTTTTTGGTTATAGTTTGTCGGCCTGAGTGAGAGAGGGTATACTCAGACATGGGTCCCTTGCTCACTGTGCAATAGGGAACCAAGCTGCACCTCATTGATGAAGGCCAACAAAGCCGAAACATGTCTGGGGTTGCTTGTGTTTCTGTGCAGAGGGGACCCTGCCTTGCAGTACAGGTTGGGCTGCTCCCATTGGTGGCAGTACCTGACTGATTTGCATGTAGCTGGACTCCTTTTTCAATGGCACAGATGGGCTACAAAACGGTGGTATGGAAAGCTGCCTTGAGCAGTGACAGTGGTTCAGATGTTTTCAAAACCTTCAACCCATAACTTTTTTGTTTATAGTAGGGATAATTCAACAGGTACAGCTCTGATCTAAGACGAGATCCGTAACCACAATAGCCTAAATACCCTGACACTCAATGGGTTACCGCACCCTAACCCCCTTTGCTTGGACCGTTCCAAGACAGGTACATCTTTTTTGGTTGTAGATAAACTCCTAGTCCTAAAAGGCATTTAAACCATCCACATAATGACAATAAACACAATTGTAAATCCAATCCCTTTTTTCATGTGTTATGTTGGGTCCACCACACAACTGAGTTTCCCGCTCCGGGGCTAATTCCTGGAGGGACACCAGTGTTCCGCTGATTGGCCAAACTCTGGGGCCAACCCATAAGATTACCTGCAATGGGTTAACACCAGAGGCCACTCTAATGATTGCCACAAATAGCTTAAAGGAGGAGGCAACTGTGAGTTTGCCACCCAGGAACTCATTCTTAGGACAACCTGAGGATCTTCCTTCAGACCTGACAACTGGAACATTCCCAAGGATGCTGCAGGGGCTATGAAAGGCAATGATCCTTTCACCGGGCCTCGGACCGAGGTCCCACGAGTGTGTAAAAGGAACCCTTGGTTTCGACTGTACATTGAGAGCAGTACCCAAAAAGGCATTCAAGACACCATGTGATGAATTCTTCTCCATAAGATGGTGGACAGCATCTGTGAAGAGTTTGGGTGCAGTGGTGTTGTCCACACAGCAGCCTCTTAGCAAAGAGATGAGACCATGGTCCTCTTCCCTGGAGCTTCCTTGGCAAGGGTTCCTTCTTCACTGAGAGTGGAATGGTCTGGCCCTATGAGGATGTCTCCTCCTCCTACAGTTTCTTTGCCACCCTCTAGGCTCTACCACTATTTTTTATGTAGATCCATGTATGCATTGACCCTCGTGGTAACCCACTTTGAATGATTAATGACCATGCCTGAACCGCCTTCGCTGCACCCACTGCTGTCCTTGATAAGCACTTCTTTTCCAAGTTCCAAGGCCTCATGCCTTCTTAGCTGATGAGTGGTTACTACAAGGACTAATGGGAACAAATAAACACTTTGGAATTCAGCTGAATCTCCAGCCCTCTGAATGATTTCCTCCTGAACATTGTTGTGCAGTTGTTTGTAAATATGGCCAAAAATACCACTACTACGTTTCACATGAACAAGCAAGGAAGATTACCCATCGTAGCACTGGATATTTCAGAATGGTCTATTTGGCACAACCTTAATCTTCATGCTCCGTCTTCCAGGAGACCTACACAAGGTGGATATGTTAAGTCATCTCTTGAGATTGAATCACGTGTGGTACCCCCCCATGGAATTAGTTTTCCCCTCTTTCAGCAGTTGGGGTTCCACTGGGCGGATTTGTTTGCTACTCCCCTCAGCAGGAAATGCCACCTTGTTGCCACCTTCATGGGCAGGACTCCTAAGTCCTGGGGTCTCATGGAAAGGCATGAGCATCTAGACCTTACCTCCTATGCATCTCCTGCACTGCACCATTGGAAGAGTTAAGGAAACTACTGCTTGACCGTTGATCTTGATCGTACCGTGTCCAGCCAGATCTGGTTTCTGGATCTGATGTTGATGAATCTGCCAAAGCTTTCGCCCTCAGCCTCCTCCCCTCAGGTAAAGAGCTATTTTGAATGGTTTGTCCATCCCAACCATCCTGGAACGGTGTACATCCCCATCATTGGAGAGGAAGTGGATATAGCCACTTGGTTAATACGCCTTTTGAACATGGCCACATCCAACATCAAGCTGGTGTCTAGGAAGACTGTTTTTTAGTTGTGGCTATAATGTCGAAACTAATGCAATGAAGTACAGCTAGGGAGTGATGGCATATGAGAAGGCACACAATGCTTGTGGGAGTTGTTTGGTTATTTACCCATCCATTTACTGCCAATGACCATGCTACCACTTATGACCATTCCCACCCACTTTTGGGCCCCTCCTGGCCCAAAACACATCTTCCAGGGTTCTGTTTTAGCTAATTTTATCAAGCCCTGAAATCAAACTTTACACTCAAAGTACCTGTCTGGGTTTTTTCAAAGCCGTCTGCTGAGATCTAATGGTTTAATTGGTGCTGTCAATGCGCTACTGGTGTAATAAATATGTCTGAACCAGGTCTACCATTTTTCACTTGATTTATAAGGATTATGTGTGTTGTAAGGGTGTGGAAGGAGGAGACTGACACACAGGTAGCATGATTGTCGCTAAATACATTTATTTGTGAGAAAATAAAGCAAACACCCTACCTGACCCTATTACTAAGAGGTGTTACCCTCTTCAACTCAATACTAAGGATATGTCAAAACCTATTTCCTTCCCTTACACGTCTAACTAAACTAAAAGGTTAATGAGTCTTCTTAATGCAGAAGAATGGCATCCGTCTTCAGTAGAGCAGACTACCATGCCAATAGTCGGGAGAGACGATTTCCTGAGGGAAGGACTCCCTTTCCCAGGTTTCAGTCCCTTTCAAAGATATTACGCAAAGTTCAAGATTTAAAAGTCCCAGTTCACAAATAAAGCAAAGTTCCAACTCCAAAACCTTGGTGTCAAGAGAATGACTCCCTTCCCTTGGTCTTTCCCAGGCTTCTCACCAGGGGCTGACTGACAAGGGGGAGAAAGGGGCAATTGCCCCCCAGGCTGGCTGGGCTGTTGCCCCAAGGGCCAGAGCTCAAAATGTAAGAAAAATAATCGAAAGACGAAATCTTTCAGAATCCGGCCTACCAAAGAGGAACCAATTTCTGCAAAGCCTGCTCAGATTCTGTCTAAATGGGGCGAGGCATTTGTCTTGATTTCAGCAATATTGTAGATGTGCCTGGACGGTTTATTCATACAAAAAGCACCCATGGATGTTACTTATACAGTGGTTATAGAAATGGCTGTTGTATTTATGGACACAGTAGAAAAACATACATAGAAAGATGTCATATTCAGGTATTGATTATTAGCAGACTACCAACTAAGGGGGTCAGTCAGATTTGGGAGTATTTTATAATACTGCTGTTATCAGCTCTGCTGGTGGTATTTCTGGAAATCTGCCAATTTAAGGTTTACCACCAGCGGAGGTGGTATTTCTGGATTACCTTCAGTGCTATATTTGAAATGCCACCTCCAATGGCGGTAATGTAAAAATGTTTTTTTAACATTTATTTTCAGCCATTTTCAGCATCAATGTGAAGGGAGAAATGGATTATATACAGAAGTGGCTCATGTCACAATTTATGTACAAACACGTCAATTCTGGCCCTTTTATGCATCTTATGAGTAAGGTGGTGAGAGGAGGCAATCAGAGATGCCCACATTTTTACCCCCTCAAAATTGCAATTTCTAAAATCCCTTTTCACTCTATTAAAGGGAAGCATCTGTGATTCCGTGGAGGTAAGATTAGATGGCTTTTCTGCAAAAAGTCTGCCTAAAATACCACAGTCGGTATTCCCATGCAATACCACTGATGGCATTTTATCAAACCCTGAATTGGATGGAAGGTACAATCAACAGTATTTGCCAAATACTGACGATTTTACTCTTACCACCCAACTCTACATGACCTCCTAAATCTGCGATTGTTTTTCACTGCCTTGTCCAGAACACTCTTCAGTGATGTGAACAACATAAGACACACATGCAAATCAACACCAAATTCAGAAATATAGATACAAAGTCACATGAACACAAATACATCCTTCCACCTATACTTTGAATTGTTACAAATACACTGAAACACATTAACACAGTCACAGATAGTGAAGCGCACACAAACGCTCACGCCACCTTATTTGAAAAAAGGTATACATTGGGTTGCTCTTGGGTTGCTCTTGCTGCCTCGCCATCACCAGGTTCAAGGCCTATTTCCCTTGCAGTTCTTCCGTGAGTTGAAATATGCAGCTGACCTGTTGCATCTTTTTGTTCTTGATCATCCACGTGCAGACCCATTAGCCACAATTACCAGCAGGACCCTGACCACGGCTTCACGTGATGTGCAATTAAAGGGTGTGAGTGGCAAGGAGCTGGTGACCGAGCATTGTGGGATAGGGAAGGAGGGGGTTGCAAGGTATGGGAAGGGAACTGAATGAATAGTTAAAGGATAGAGCAAAAGGGGAACAGAGGTTTAAAAGTTAATTGTAAGTAATAAGAGGGCATTGCAAATGTCTTGCAAGGGAAGGACACCAGAGGATGATGGGTAAGGAACATAGGGTAAATGGGATGGAGGTACACATCTGGAACAGTAGGTCAGCATGTTGACTGTTGCTGAGATCTTTGTCTGACTTGCATGCCACTGTGCCCGATTGTGGGATTGGCTTCACCTCCTTTATTTTTCTTAGTGATGCATACTTTCCAAATGATCATAGGCTTCAATTACTACTTATTTCTTTGGATTGCTTTATGATGTGACTCAGTACATTGAAAGTACACAATTGTACAGACTAAGATTATAATTCTAGTAAATGTTCATTATAATTATAATCTTAGTCTGTTTCTCAAATGTATTTTCCTCAGGATACATCCGATTAATATGCTTACCCCTTGTAGATACTTTGGTGCTTTGAAAGACAGGTTTATTGAACAGTATACTAGTTTAGCCCTTGAATAACAACTTTGCAGAAATCTTTTTTTGGTGTTGTGAGGAACCTATGGCATCAAAAGCAAGAAAGACCCAAAGATAAGTTTGGAAAACCTTTATTGTTCCCGAAAAGCGGTTGGAAGAATACTTATCTTGCCCTACGTCTAGGATGGGAGCACCCTCGACCATCAAATAATAAATATTACAGTCCTAGTGGAATCTGTCAAAACAAAATGGCCTATGCTAACAACACCTATCACAAGCCCTTACTCTAATGTAACAAAATATGTGTGGGGAAAATGTGTATTCAAAAGGAATAGTGTTCAAGAAAGAATATGTCAGGGTGACTGAGCACTGTACTTCCCTTCCCCACATTTTCAGCACAAGACAATATGGCACACTCGTGCAAGAGAACACACTCCAGCTTCTTTGGCACGAGGGTGCAGTTCAGGACACAAGCCACGGCCTTCCACGACAAAGTCTCTCTGCTCCCCAAAGTCTCTTGGTCGCAGGGTGCCTGGGTGACATACAAAAACAAAGTTCCTTCTATCCAGGATTTAAAGTTCACCAGTATGCAGGTTCACAGTTCAAAATGGGTCTCCCTCAGACGGGCACGGACCCCTTCACACACAAGTTCACAATAGGTCTCCCTCTATCAGGTTCGGACATGGCACTTAGAATGTTGCTTAACTTTAGGTAAATTAAATCGAAGACTTTGGACTGTGCGATTGAATTCAAAAAAGACCTTTGCAGGACCACTTCGAGTATCACAGTTCTTTCATTCACCTCCTTATGGTATCCTTTGAATAGAGACCTTCGATTGGGCACTTCCGCAATGCCGGACCATTCTGTTAAATTGTATCCTCAACTTCAACACAGACTGGCCATGCATGAATCTCTCTCACTCACTGGCTGGGTGTTTTTCTGTATTCGCCTCCTGGTTCTGGGAGCACAGGTCGATGCCATGGTGGTTGCTTCACCTCCCCAACTCAGACGTTCACCCGGGAGGGCCGCTGGTATCTTTTCTGCTCAGTGGCCTCCGTCAGTCGGATTTGGACCCCCTTTTTACAGTTCCCATGCAACTTTGCTAGCTCCCCAAAAACGGAATTCCGACATTATACTCTATAGTGTTAGTCTACAAATAATGTAAACAATGTATGTTAATCATGCTGGTGAGGAGGCAGGGTGACAAGTGAGGGTCTTATGTTGTGGGGGTGGGTACAGAGGGTCCAGTTAAAGGTTTTGTGTATGTTTTATTTATTTATTTCATATTTGTGTTGGTTAGTTCAAACCTTACACATTAACAATTACAAGAACATCTTATATCACATACAATGAATAATTCGATACACATCAATATATTTAATCAGTAACAAATAAACAAATTATAATATTAAAAATGATAGACCCTTAAAATCACCATACTTTAAAATCTATCAAATTAATTTCTTTTAAATATGTTACAATTCTTATCATTAATACAATATTGCTACCACTATACAATCCTCGCCAGAGTTCATCCATATTTGTGCATATTTCCAAGGGTACTTTATCTAAAAAGAGATCTACTCTTTGCCGTACCAAACCACAATATAGCATCACCATATGTTGCAAATGATTCTACCTCATTATTATTGTTGCAATTCTGACAAGATAACATTGTCATTGGCAGTTCATTCCTAATTCCCATAATCTCTCTTGTAGGGATCAAATTTAGCCTAAATCTTAAAAAACTATTCCTATATCTAAAGTCAGGAAACTTACTTAAGTAATGTGGGAGGATGCTTTTCTTTTTATTCTCATGTGCCATGGTTTTATACAATTGAAAAGTCTGTCTCCTTTTGCTTGTAATGCACCAGTTGAGTTTGAATAGTTCCCTTTTCACCAAGATATTTACTGCAAAATCGTTTAAGCTTAATTTCAATAATTCCAAAACATTTAAACTCAGAAATGTCCACCTGTCCTTTTTGCATTTTATGGTCAAGGTCTACATAAAGAGAATTCCCAACCGCTGTCCTTATTTTCCTATATAGGCAAAGAACCCTCCACGTAAAATATGCTGTAAGGGAAATTAACACCAGTTCGTAATGCAATATAGTAACAGGAAATCAATTTGGCAATAGTAATGCTTTCCGCCAAATCTTTCTTCCAGTTTCTCAAGCAAAGTCTTGTCTACTTGGTGCCTGAAATCTAAGCCCTACATGAGTTTTGGAATCACTTTTGCACAGTAATAATTAATTAGGGGAGATAGTAAATCTCCCATATTTCTCATTTGTATTGCTAGTCGCTCAGCCTTTTTAGATAACCTTTCAATGAAAATCGATTTACCAAATTTAGAAACCAAGAAACACACTCAGGTATTTAGTTTCCTGGACCACCCCCAATTTCTCAGTTCCTAATTTCCACTCAAAACCGTATTTACCCTTGTGCCTAGAAAACCTAATTATTTTAGTTTTATTCACATTAATTTTCAATTTATTTTCTATGGTATACAATTCGAATTGAGTAATCAGCCTTTGCCATCTGATTTGCGTGTGATCCGTGAGGATCACGTTGTCAGCATATGTGATCCATCACATCCTGGTATCGGCCAGTCTAGGGGAAACAAAAGCTACCTTTTCTAAATGTTTTCATACATGTGAAAGATACATATTGAAAAGAAAGGGTGCTAAAACACACCCCTGTCATAAACCCTTCGATATAGGGATTTCCTTTGACATCTCACCTTGTGTATTCTGATGCACGCTTATTGTTGTGTCTGAGTACAAATGAATAAGAATATTCAATCACTGATTTGGAAGCTTCCAAGATTTAAATTTTTTCCCAAAATGCCCCCTATCTACCATAGTAAATGCTAAAGAAAGATCTATAGAAGCTACATTCAAAGACACACTAATTTTCAATGCAGATCTTTGGCTCAGGAAGTCCATGATAAGGCCATTTAGTGAGGTATCAATTCCTTTTCTAAATCCTATTTGAAACTTGGATAGTCGTCCAACTGAGTCTGTCCAGAGTGCTAGATCTTTTAGTAGGAGGGCATCAGAAATCGTACTATCTGTGTCAAAAAAAGCAACAGGCCTATAATTTACCAGGTTGAGTCTATCACCCTTTTTGAAAATGGCAACTATACTTGAAGATTTCCATGAGTCCGGAGTACACTTTGATCTTATGATATCACTTAATAAAAAGAAAAGGATCGAAGACCAAAGGTTCAAATCGCTTTTGAAAACTATATTGCTGAGCCCATTAGGACTCAGGGCTCTACACTGCAATGACTTACAAACCGCCTCAAAAATGGCTAGATAGAACACATTTATCTTCCAAGGACCATCTTCTGCTATACAATTAGGCTCCTTAGGATAACTGTTATATAGCTTGCTAAAGTGGTTTACCCACTTTTCTTCACTTATTGGGTTAATTTGTACTCCTCTTTTCTAATTTTCAAACGTCTGAATTAAAGGCCAACAATTACCTGTATTCTTTTTTAGTACCGTTCCGAAAATCTGTTTACCATTTCTTTGTGACAAAATATGTTGATGGCTTTTGGCCAGTTTTTATATCTTTTCCACTGTATAAGTATCCTTAGTGCTCTCTTGATCAGAGACTGGAGTCCTACTAATCGTTCTAATCTCTTCTCAATACCTTTTTGCATTTGAACTTGACAATCAAACACATGTGATCTTATGGGCTCTGGACTCTTATACCTCTCTATACCTTCCAATTGTTCCTGAATGAATAGTGGGAAGCTCTCCACAGTGAATTCTTATACTTTTCTCTCAAATTACATATTTTTCAAAGAATAAAATATTCGACTGTTAAGTGTTTTGTGAGCTGGGGAGGCAGGAAGCCAGTTATGGTTATTTTGCCATGCCAGCTCATGTTTCACTCTGAGGGCAAAGCCATACCCCCTGGTTCAGCAGTGGCTGTGCTCTACAAATGAATTCCCTAGCTTTGCCACCTTTTTATATTCTTCTAAATCTAATGATGGGATGGGATGGGAGGAGATGTAGCCTGCTGCCAGGTTACAAACTGTAACACATTGAAAACTGGGATCAACTCCCAGCTTTCCCACTTCACCAATTATACTATCCTGGTGAAGTAATGTTACTATGTTTGGTTAGTGGGAGCATTTCCAGGGCTCTGGGTCTATAAGAAGCAACAAACATAACAGAAAAATATGTTGCATATAAGGAAAGTAATATCAACAATGGCCACTATGCAGTGGCGTCGCCAGGAATCAAAATTAGGAGGGGCACGGAGGGGACCAAAGACAAAAGTAGGGGGGCACAGACAAAAGTAGGGGGAGAACATGGTCACTGCTCGTCATAGGTGGGGGGGCACAAGGGGAGCACAGAGTTTTACAGGGGGGGGGCCTCGGTCCCCCAGACCACCTCCTAGAAATGCCACTGCCACTATGTATACTTGAGAATATGTGTGGGAGGGAGGTTGGTATTGAGATTACTTGTTCTAGAAGTTGGGGCCGCTGCACTGTGGGCATTGGCCATTGCATTATGGGCCAGAAAAGTATACTTGCCCCCAGGGCGAATTCTGCCAGTTCCCCCCTGCTTCTCAAAATGTTCACAATACCAGGGGGAATGACTCCTTTCCCCTGGTCTTCTCAGCCTTCTCACCATGCCAAGAGAATGACTCCCTTCCCTTGACCTTTCTCACAATGTTCACAAACACCAGTTTGTCCTGGCCTTTCTCAGGATTTTCACAGTGCCAAGAGAATTACTCCCTTACCCTGGACTTTCTTAGGCGTTTCACAGTGTTCACAGCCCAGTTTGTTCATTAGCCTGCAGGTACTGTGACTATGAAGGGTAGTGACAATTCTCTTTATATCGGTGTGGGTCCCGACTCACATTTCTTCTTTAATGACCTTCTGGATAGGCTATGTTCACTCTCCTCCCAAGTGCTATTGTTAGGCCAACAATATAACATAGTCTCTTTACTGGGATTGATTATAGTCCAGACCCTGTATTGGCCGTCTCCCTTGCCCCGTTGTATTTGACACAGCCTTTTTAGTTCCCACTTGTGGGTTCTCAATCCTGTCACAATGGTTTCACGCCATTGGGTCCCAAACCCCTTTATACTGCATACTCAGATTCAGGACCCAGGCCCCTTCACATTGGTTTCTTGTATTGTATTGTATTGTAAGAATATTTATAGAGTGCACACAAAGACCAGGAAGGCATCAGGAGCTAATGTGGAGCAAATGAGGACATATCCAAAAGCAGGTTTAGAACAGATGAGATTTTAAGATCTTCCGGAAGTGAAGATATTCGGTAATGTTATGGAGGTCAAGTGGCAGAGCATTCCAGAGCATAGGGGCTAGCACATTGAAAGATCTTCCTCCAGCTCTGGCACAGCAGAATCTGGAGATACACATCAGAGATTGACTGGCAGAATGAAGAAGTCCACGAGGGTTGTAGGGCATGAGCCTAGACCGTAGGAATTCTGCGCCAACATTGTGAGTGGCTTGTTGTACAAGACATATGATTTTGAACTTGACCTCCTAACAGGGGAATGACGATTATAATGCCCATGAACATAGTGGTTTGAGCACTAGTTGTCCGGTAAAAGAACAAGCATACGGCACTAACAAATTGGTTTCCACCGTGGATCCAACAAAAAGTGTATTGTTAAATACCCGTCCCATTGTCAAACATGCCACAGAGGTGGCAGATTTAACTGTGAGCCAAGATCCTGACATTGCCTATCTTTTGATTAACCCCTGTCAATCATCAAGCATGCAACGGATACTGCGGACTAAATTTTAAAAAAGCATGTAGACTTGTGAATGGCTACGTAGACCTGCCTGCATGAAGCCGCAGGTCCAGCTCTTGTACTAGCTGTCCCTTGTGGTTATGCCATTCATAGAGCTGATCGCTTATCGGGGTTGGGGGGTCGCTTTGATCTATAGGTCCTCACTCCAGATACATTCTATTCACTTGTCTGTTCAGACCGACTGTGATACACTGTATGTAAAAGTATTGATGGACCCTAATACAACCATTGATTTTCTTTTGCTCAACCGACCGCCCGCCCCTATGCAAGACTTTCTTGCGTATTGCGGTGAAATCTTGGCGCCTTGTCTTAAGGCGACATCCAAGATTGTACTTCTGGGAGATCTGAATTTGGGACTTCAGGATAAATCAGACTCCTTGCCTCTGTTACCAAATCAGTATTGGCCGATCTAGGTTTTCAGCAAAACGTAATTACTTCTACCCAAGATAAAGGCAGGATGCTTGATTGGGTGTCCAGTCTGAATGTCAATACTGACAAGGTAGATATTAGCCTATGCCTATGGTCAGACCATATGTGCATACACTTTAATCTCGGCTACTCAACCAAGTCAAGGAATGCAAAACAGGAAAAAGCAACATTCACTTTTCGAAATATACAACACCTTAAAGCCTCAGCATTAGCCCCTTTCAATGAAACCATGCTGGCAGATCTACCGAATCTTGACTCTACTGAAAAGATAACCAATACAGACACAGACATGTTTGAAACAGCACTAGACATACTTGCGCCGGAAAAAACACAGAATCTATTAAAGAAGGAGACAAAATGCTGGTATACAGATGGCATTCAAAACTTAGCTAAGCGTAAAGCACATGAATGTTCGAAAGCCAGCAACCTTGAAGTGAATAGACTAAAACACTCAATAGCAGCAAAGGAGCACAGAAGTGCCATTTTAAATGCACAAAAATTGACTTATGACCAGAGAATTAAGAGTGCAGATTTAAATACTAAATAACTCTTTAAGATACTAAGAGAATTGGAGGATCCTTATACCTCAATCCCACTGGTTAGTAAGGATAAAATGTGGTACAACTCCATCCAGGATTCCATGAAGAGTAAAATGGTTACATGTATTTCCTTCGAAAATTATGCATCGAGGTGATGTTACATCGAATCTTTTTTAGTGAAAGATGTTTCAACGAATATCCATACATAAAGTGGAAAGTGTTTATACATCGAAACCCTTTCATCAAATTGAGTTTCGTTATATAAACACTTCAGGAAAATCGCTGAAACATGCATAACGTTATAACGTTACAGGGAGCTGTCCAGTACTGAAGTTGATTGCAAAAAGTAAAAATCTAATCCAGCACTGGACAGCTCCCTCTTACTTGTGCAGTGTCAGCGAGTCCACTTGAGACTTTTATTTTATTTTTTAATGGGAGATTACCCCCCAAACCCTCAATAAAATAAACGTCCCCAGTCCTGAAATTACTCGCTAATACTACACAAGTCAGAGGGAGGTGTCCAGTGCTGAAATCGATTCCATACATTTACAATGTATTTCTGCACTGGACACCTCCCTCTAACTTGTGTAGTGTTTATTTTTTTATTGTCGGGGGTCCCCCCCAATCCCTGTTTTCAAAATTGAATACTTTCCACAACCCAAATATCCATACTTCTATTTTCAAGAATAAAGAAAATGTTCTTTGAAAGATTTTTTCTATGGAAAAATCTTTCAATTAACATTTTTCGATGAAACGTCTGTAGATGAAACATCTGTAGATGAAAAGACTGTATACCGAGTAAAATTAGCAAGATCCAGGAAGATATTATGTTAAGCAAAAAAGTCATGGTTCGGGAAAGCTTTTGCGAATGCAATGACACTCCCAAGGATGATAGCGTGAATATTCCATTGTTTGAGTTCGCCTTGGTTACGGAAAGCGAAACACTCACACTAGTGCACCAACTTAAGCCTACTTTCTGTAAAGGGAATATGTGCCCATCTAAGGTGCTGAAAGCCTGTGTGAAACAGCTGACACCCATAATTACCAAACTTATAAACTCATTTAGGGAAGGCCTGATGCCTTCTAATATCAAGCAGACATGGGTCTCACCCTTACTGAAGAAGCCATCCTCAACCCTACCTTGCCTTCCACTATAGGCCTATTTCTAATGTTCCATTCTTTCTTAAGATCCTAGACCGGGCTGCCTACTTAGAAGTTCAAAATCATAAGGAGAAACCTCATATACTCGGCCAGAGACAGTCTGTGTTCCGCAGAGCCCATAGTATGGAGTCTGCCTTGTTAGACCTTAAGGCTAATATGTTGGAAATAGTGGATGGTGGGCACACAGCGCTGCTCATGCTTATGGACCTTTCCACTACCTTTGACTTGGTCCACCACAGGATGTTGGTCACCAGGCTCATGCACTCCACCCATTTTTCATCTACAGCAGCAAGGTTGGTGGACTCCTTTCTTACAGGTCATACAGCCAGAGTATTTGCGGGTGAGTATAAAGCTGATGAGGAGGTGTTGTCCGGTGGTGTCCCACAGGGGTCGTGTTTGTCACCAGCCCTCTTTAATATTTTCACCATGTCATTGTTTGAGCTATTGGACTCTAAATGGGTGTTGAATACAAACTATGCTGACGACACTCAGTGTCTCATCGCACTGTCAGGGGACTACACCAGAGACACTGAGGCTGTCAACACAGTATATTCCATTATACAGAACTGGATGATGGACAATGGCCTGGTGCTGAAGGATGCTAAAACAAAGATTATGATTGTGGCCACAGCCGCACGTCTGAGAAAACTGAGCCCAGGCTACAAGGACATTCTTATTGCTGGGTGTGCCATTACTACTCTTCCCAAAGTCAAAACACTGGGTATGGTGATTGATTAGGAGCTTAGCATTAAGGTTCATGTAAGCTACCTGCTCTCATCTACATCCTATTATTTAAAATTGCTTGCCCAGCTGAGGCCCTTCCTGTTCCAAGAAAGTTATGCCTCAGTTGCTTGGATGATCATTGGAGCCAAACTAGATTATGGACCTAGCCTGCTACAAGGCATAAACAAAGGGGAAATTAGGCATCTCCAGATTGTCAAGAATAATGCTGTTAGGTTGTAGAGGGATTGACCAGGAGGGATCATATCTCAGAAGCCCGAGGAGCATTGAACTGGATTTCAATTTGTTTTTGCACTCGGTTTATCACCCACGAATGCCTGTATGGAGCTTGTCCAGCGTATTTGTCCAATAGGCTTGCTTGGTTGCCGATACGGAGGGCCTTAACATCCAACAGTCTATCTTTACTACTGACCCCTCGAGCTAAATTGGAGATTGTGGCTCAGGGCTGCTTCACTTCTGCTGCCTCAATAAATTGGAATTCTTTACCCCCGGACCTGAGATTATGTAAATCTCTTATGAAATTAAGAACACTTATGTTTAATTAATTGATTGCCATGAACATGGACTGATTGCTATTTCATTATATTCCCCTGTTTTTTTTAATGTCTTTTTTAGTTTTGTCTAGGGCTTATAATATCCATTCCCCCTCTTGTGCTGCAACCCATAGACTGTAGCTGAGTCCCATGTTAAATGCAATCCAGCTGTCATATAGTCACTGACATAGCAGTCATCTCTGCACCTGAGCAATATGTGCTGCATGACTTTTATATTGTTTTAAACTAGTCCTCTCTGCTAGTAATTGAATAGCTACCAAGTACGAATTACTGTTCGCATGCAATGTAATTATCCTTTTATTTCCAGGTTTGCACAGATTATGGTCTTCCGAAGGGTGTTCATCCCTGCAGCACTTCAAAGCCATAATAATGGCAGTAGGCGCTATGTAAATACCAAATAACAAAGCATAACATTTGTGTTTGTACCTGCTAGGTCGTGCACAATGCCCTGTTAAATGCTCAACATGCTCCACCCCCCTTCAAAGCATAACCATTCACCCATCCCTCTCTTGGTAAACTGTCCTAGAAAGGATGCATGTGGGATCCGCTGGCATTTCCCTTATTCATGTTAGCCATTGGCCACTTTGGTGCCATGAGACTCACCGCATGATCTTTGCTCCTTGACATGCTCATTGGGTGCCGCCATGACTTTCAAGCCCCTCTCCCCTCGCGAATCGCGCCATGCCCGCCTTTTCTCTTTGGCTGTTGGCATGAACTCTGGTGACCAACTGTCCTCCATTCTTGGCTCCACCCTTTCTTCACACCACAACTATCCATCCACATCCACACGAACTGAAACAGTTCGCATTCAACCTCAAAAGACACTCTCAACACCTCCCAAACATCATGGCCCTTTTTTTCTCACTCCACCTTCGATGCGCCTTTTTTTCCCAGGCCCTGGCCACTCTCTGGGAAACCACCTCTCTCCTCACCCAAGCATGCTCCCATTCACTAGGACCCCCTTTTGGCCAACCTACCCTCTTTTTTGTCAAAGGCAATAATGTCCTGGGTCTTTGCCGCCCTTTTTCATCGTGCGCCACGCCGTCCACTGGCTTTCAATATAACCCACGTGGGCTTCACCAACATTCTCCTGAGGAAGTCCTCCATCTCCATGTCCTTTCTTGGAAGATCTCACTGACCCTTTTATGCAGTCCACATTGCTCAAAGGCCATGCACCAGCCTCTTCTCCTTCCACAGGGATGTCCCCTTCAGCCACCTGTCCCACCTTCCCCAGCATTCTTCCTCCTTTAGGCCCTTTGACCTCATTCCAGGCCTCCTATACCTTTCCTCATGGTAACCTCTGCAGCCCCACCTTGACCATTTGATCCCCCTGCCCCTCCTTTGCCCCTTCAGTGCACCACTAGCCGGCACCGTTGCCCTCATCCCCATTGAGGCAGCCTTTTACGTAGCCACCCATCTGTGTTGGCCATGTACTTTGCACCCTGCTCACAAAGAACTCCCCCTTCCATTTTCCAAACTGCAATGGCAGCAGCATTAACCTCTTCTGAGGGAGTCTCTGCATGAGCTGCCACCCCTGTAGGCCTCCTGTGGAATAAGAGGAAAGTGCTCCTGAACCCTCTTTCCTAGGGAGGGGTGTCCACCTCCCATGCCATTCAGCAGTGCTGGCACGCTCTGACATCACCACCTCTCTCTGTGCCTTTCGCCCAAAGCTCACCATAGGCAGACAATCTTGTGCTTTGTCCTGGGCCCCCCTGCTGCTCCGTCAGTCCACAGGGATAAGGCAGTAGACTGGCAGCCGCACATACTGCCACACAAAAGAGACCCACCTGTGTGGAGGCACACTAAGAAATCTCACACCTTCCGAATGTGCCAATGCAGGCCTGGCCTCCTTGTATTTGTATGTATGATGGGTGTCTTGAGAGTTTAAAGGCTGATCGAGCCATGGCATTCTGGGACACCTATCGCCGGTGAATCAGATGTTTTGGAAGGCTGGCATAGTTGAACCTAGAGTTAACCAATGCTCCAACTACCGGGGCGTGGTCATTGTGTAGAAGGTGGGGAAGAACATGGCACAAAAAAGACAAATGCTTAAAAAGACAGGCCTAAGACTGGCATTGATTTGTTTAAGTAAAGACATCTCAGGATCAAGGACCACCCCGAGATTTTCTACCTTAGTGGTTAATGTGGTCGGGAGACTAAATAAAGGGGGTGGTAATGGACATCAATCATTTTTAGAAGATGTTAGGAACCAAGGAACGTTGCTTCTGTCTTGGGGGCTTTACGCTGGTGATTCTTTGTGGAAGGTCAGTTTTGGATTTGGTCAACTGACACAAGAAGAGGTGGGAGGGTATTTATACTGCTTCACCAAACAACCCTCCAAACTAGGGAAACAACCCTTTACAAAAATACAAAAGGTTTGGTGAACAATGTATTGTTCAGGTGATGCATCTGCCTAAGGCCAGATCAGGTTTTCTACACTACACATAAAGAGCATATTATTCTCCACAGTGGAGTATAGGAACACATAACCTGGTTAGTGCTACTCATTGCACTTTCAAAAAAGAAATGTAATCACAGTATAAACATTTTTATTCAATAGATTATCAATAATTAAAAACAGAGAATTCTTCAAAGGAGCAATTCATATTTCATAAACACAATACAATGGAAAAATGTAAACAGTGCACAAGACAACCTCAAACAGATACTGTATGAGTTACAGTGGCATAAAAGGGAACCATCGTTAGTCGGGTTCCACCCTACAGATTACAGAAAGGAATCTATAGTCACAGAGAAATATTTTGTTATATAGACAGAGCAACCTAGGGTCAGCTGATTCGCCCACACTGTGCTCCACACTAATTTGCACCAAGGTACTCACACTGCATCATACCCAGTCAACCCAACATGTTTCATTCCTCATACACATTCATCAACCAAAGTCAAAGGAAATTCATCAGGCGCTCATATTCAAGGACAGACACCATTCGCAAAAAAAACAATAGTTTGTGTAACTTTGAAGGCTAAAGCGAAACGGCTCAAAGGCCGTTTTGTTTATAAAAATAGGCTAAGCTGAACCTCCTAGCCTCGTCCAGGACTAGCCGCCGGTATGCACTGTTGTTGTGCTGCCACGGTTCATAGGTGAACTCGGATGGTAGATGCAGTCTAATTGCTCTTATCACCAACTCCTCGATTTCTGAACCGGCCGAAGGGAGATGCTTGCCACCTCCTTGGATTGGTTTAGCTCTCAATTGGGCTCATCCTAAAGTGCATCTCATTGTTAAATACAGGCAGGCCAGCAAAAACCACTCCCCTCCAAATAGGAAGAACTGTACAGTGTTTAATCTGTCAGTTGAAAAAAAGATGCACCCAGAATTTGACTGGGTTAGGACAAGACACTTAAACACCCACCCGTCGTTCAATGGCGGTAAACAACACCAAAGGCAAATCTAGATACTGTTGGATCAGCAGGACCTATTCTTAGAAGTTGGAAAAGTCCTCAGGGCGACTAGTTGCGCTCTCCCCGTTGCATTGTAGCTCTCAACTCGTGTCGGCACTCAAATCCTGGGAAAAGCAGGATGTCCTCCAATGGATTTGGTCAAGGCAGAGCTGAAGCTGTTTGAAAGAATCTTCCGGTGCAGAGACTTTGATGCATAATTGAACATCATCTGCATATGAATGAAAAGAAATATTAATATTGGGGAGGATGGGCATGAGTGGAAAAATATAAATATGAAGAAGAAGGGGGTTGTAGGGCTGCTCCCTGTATCCACAGTGTGCATGTAAGTCCTGATAAAAGGATCGAGTCATCCACCGTGTCAAAGATGGTGGAGAGATTAAGCATGACCTTGGTCTTGATAAGTGTAAAAGGTCATCCCAGACAGCGACCACTTCAGTGTTAGTACCGTGATTGAGGCGAAAGCCTGATCGAAGGTTATGAAGTATGTGATTGTTCCCAATAAAAGCACTAAGTTGTTTAGTAACTATATCTTTTCTAGGATTTTGGCCATCTAATGCAGGTCCGCTATAGGGCGATAGTTATTCAGGACAAAAGGGTCCGGTTGAGCTTTTTTTCAGGAAACGAGTGATAAGGGCGCCTTAAAGGCCATAGGGAAAAACTCCTTCCTTAAGTGAGGGGTTAGTAAGTTTAGTAATACAATTAGCACGAATCGGGGCCTTAGTTTGAGCCATTAGTGCTGGGAGTAAATCATGTTGGGAGCATGTGGATTTGAGCGCAGAAAGTTGTGGGAGGATTTCTTCCCTTCTGACCTCTTTGAAAGAAAAGGGGCAAAGAAGCAGACCTTAATGGGGGGTCGGCCAAGGGGGTTGGTTCCGTCCCCAAGTTATAGGATGATGGGCTTGGGCGGAAATCAGGAGGAACTCCTGGTCGACCTCCCTAGTCCGCTGTGGAAGGCAGGAGATGGACACATTGCACCAGCTAAACCCCCTTCCAAAATGTCCAAAGTCTGGTTGCTTAATACTCACCATAGCAAGACCTAAACTGCCAGCGTTGTGTCCATTTAATCAGAAACCAAAACACTGTTGTTACTCTGCCCAGATATCTATGTTCTCAAAGTTTGAAGAGAAGTCCTGTGTTGATATTGCTGGGAGCTATTTAGTTCCTGTTAAAACCTGGGAGAGCTTGGTTAACCCGACAGCAACAGCTACCAGGAGCTACTTTTGACTCCCATGGGTCCCTGGCGCCATACACATGTACCTATGTGACTTTAACTCTGTGTGTTTGGGAACGTTCAAAAATGAGGATTAGGACACATCTGGAAGACATTTAAAGCACAATGCAGCCTTTATAAATGCCATATCACGTATATTGGACAAAAAGGTATAGCTTCGATCTCAAATGGTAGGTACATTTGTGGCAGGCAATATGCAAGCTACTTGTTCCACAGAGGTAGCTTCTGCTCACCGCATGAGGCCGGATACCCAGGAGGTGCTTTTAAATCCTGCTTTTCAAATCCTTATTTCAATCCGTGCCCTGTTAGACTGTGTGTTGTTAACTGTCAGCAAGCTTCCCCACGCTGCCTGCAAGCCCTGCTCCTCAGGTGATGTGTGCAAACCGAGATCAGAAGTCACCAGTGTGACCCATTAATCTTGCTTCATTAGACTACACTTAGCAAGTAAGGCCTTACTCGCAGCAGGTTTTACTGCAAGGGATGTCGACTTTCAGGTCTGACCCGGTTGGCCATCCTATATAGACCTCATCATAACCAGCCTGTTAAAACACATCCCAACACTGAAAACACAGCCTGGAGAAACAAAAGACTGTCCCTCTTCCTAAGATTCCCCTGAGAATAGCCAGACACCAACATAACAGTGAAATCCAATGTAACAGGCATGCATAATAAATGTTCGGTCCAGCCCTCCTCTCTCAGTTGAGCCCAGGGGAATTTAGAAAGAGTAACCAAGTTTAGGGCACCATTAATTTGGAGACAAACGTGTAGACCCTCAGCAAAGTCCAGCCCGGGGGAGGAAGGGGCCTATGTCACTAAATCAGCTCAGGGTCTGAGCCAGCTGTTGGTCTAGCTTGCAGAAGGTGATTGGAGTTGTTAGAAGACTAGACGATGCTGCAAGGTCTAATGCAGAGAATTGTGAGTCACTTGGAAACCAGAGACTTGGAAGAAAGGGTTCCATTTCATTTTGCCGCCCCCCTTTTTTCCGATAGGTGTTTTGCCGAAAAACGTCATCGACATTTTTGTTAAATTATTTTTGGGGGGTTCTCCCCCGAACCCCTGTTATGATATGATATGATATGGCATTTATAACGCGCCTATACACAAGAGTTTCAAGGTGCGACGAGGCAAGGGAGGGGGAACAAGGGAAGACAGACTGCGATCCTACTAGGCCAGGTGTCATTCAGATCGCGCAAGTGCATGGGAAGGAGGAAAGGGAAAGGTGTGTGGGGGAAAGGAGAGGGGAAGTGCAGTACATGGGATAGTAGAATAAATAAGATAATAAAACGGCCAGCTGGTGGCAGGTGCAAGGTAAGTGCAGACATAAATGCTGGTAGGGGGACTGTAGGGCTACAGAAAACAGTCCCATGTGCAGGGGTTGCCAGGGAGGCAGTGCAGGTGGGCAACTGGCGGGGCCTGGGCCAGAGATCAGAAAGGATGGCCAGGTAACCAGTGCAGTTTCTGTCAGGAATTCAGCAGGGGAGAGGGGGAGAGAAATCAGAAGCAAAGAGGAAGGTTTTGAGGTGCCTCCCGAACCGGAGATGGTTCTCCTCAAGTTTCAGGGAGGCAGGAAGGCTGTTCCAGAGGGAGGCCCCTGCCGCGGAGAGAGATCTACCCCCAGCTTGTTGCTTGGAGAAGCGACTGACCCTGAGGGAGTTGGAGGCGGATGAGCGAAGAGCTCGAGAAGGAAGATATTTAGGAAGAGAGAGTAGAAGGTATTGCAGCCCCAGGCCCCAGAAGGCCTTGTGGACAATGCAGAGGGTTTTGAACTTAATCCTCGCAGCCACTGGGAGCCAGTGCAGAGATTTCAGTCCTGGAGAGATACGATCCCTAGGCTTGAGGCCAAGGAAAAGTCTTGCAGTCCTGTTCTGGATAAGTTGCAGAGGTCGGAAAGAAGAGGCAGGCAGATTTAGATAGAGGCTGTTACAATAGTCCTGCCTAGAGAGAACCAGGGCTCTGGAGACAGTGAGCTTCGTTATTTTTTTATTTACCTTCCCCGCAACCCTTTATTTACCCTTTGCCAGCCCCTCCCAAAAAATTTCAGTGGGAATTTGTCAGCAAAACTCCTGCGGCAAAACAGCTGTCCGAAAAACAGGTTCCGGCAAAAGGATGCGATACCGAAGAAAGGAATTGAAGGAGAGTGTCAAGGAGAATGGAGGCCAGAGGAGGGAGAAGGAGGAGATTGCAAGGACAGAGGGGGTTGCTGGAAGAGAACATCAGAATGCAGAGGTTGGGCACAGAAAAGAGGTTGGGAACATAGTGATTGCGGGTGGAAGAGAACATCAAATGGATGAGAAATAAAGAGAAAGGAGGGTGGTTGAAAAGAATATAACATGGAGGAGATTGATGAGAAACAAGGGGTTTGGGGGAAGGGATCAAGAGATTGGTTGGACGTTTATCAGGAAAGACGAACCATGGTGCATGATAGAGAGTCAGATCAGGAAGTAACAAGGAGGCCATGTGGCCCACCTCAGGTGCTAGAGACATTGGATGAACAAGCTGGGACAGAAAGGTCAAAGGAGGTCAAAGGAGGTGTAGAGAAGCTGGGAACAGGAAATGTGAGTGGGATTGGCATATAGACCTGTAGGGTGGAGTAGGAGAGGGAATATCCTGGCTGCAAATCCATTCTGGAGAAAAGTTGCTATTGTACTAGTACGCAGAGAAACACCAGCCAACAGTGTTGAGGAACCCCTAGAAACCAACATCGAACATCTGGGAATGGGGCAGTCAGCCAATAAACCAGGGACTAAGGGCCTCATTACATGGACGGCGGTAACCATGGTGCTAGTAGCACCATGGTTGCCGCCGGTATTTTACCGAGTCCGCCATGGTGAATGGCAGAATTACCGCCCTATTCCAAGGTGTGTGGGGGTGGTAATTCCCCATTCACCATGGCACTTCCCCATTCCCATTTCTGCCCCCATAGGGCTCATTGGGAATGGGGAAGGCGGTAATTACGGTACCGCAAATTGCGGTACCGTAATTACCTCCGAGGTCCCTTTGCGGGTCCCGTCCTTAACGTGTGGTCCGACCACACGTTAAGGACGGGACCCACTGAGGGACCTCGTAGTATGGCGGTAAGGGTTTACCGGCACTGGTACCCTTACCGGTACCGGTAAACCCTTACCGCCATCCGTGTAATGAGGCCCGAAGATTGAGAGAGCCCTGGCAACCTGTGATGAGGTGAGTCTGTTTCACAACAGAAACATGTATGTGACTGTCTAATTTTGTTGTTGTTCACAAGTTGACTTTCGTGTAAATAAAAACCTTTTCAACAGACATTCCGTGCGTTCGGTCTTTTTGTGCCAATGTCTCACCATATGACCAGGCCTATGGTTAATTAAGCTCTTTGAATGCTTGTCATATGCACCTGTTGGAACTCAAAGATTTGGCTCTGGGCTTTGTCTGTGTAATTCCGCTCTCCTCTCCGATTGGCCTGTGGCCCTAGAGGTCGAGTGCATAAGTATCTTGGTCGCCATCTTGGCATCAGGAGACCTTGACAGGGCGGACGCCAGACCAAGAAAAGGTTTCATTGCTGCTCGATGTCTCTCTTCAGTCTGGTATATCTGCCCAGTTGATTGCGTCTGTGTCTCCACACTTGTGTAAAGTGGCAGCTTTCTGTCGGTTCCACGTACTCTGGGCATGCACCTGTTGGTTTCTTGTTGCAGAGGTTTGCGGTAAGTGGCAGCTTGCTCTCGGTTCCACGTACTCTGAGCATGCACCTCTCGGTTTCTTGTTGCAGAGGTTCGCAGTAAGTGGCAGCTTGCTGTCGGTTCCATGTACTCTGAATGTGCACCTGTCGGTTTCTCGTTGCAGAGGTTTGCGGTAAGTGGCAGCTTGCTGTCAGTTCCACGTATTCTGAGCATGCACCTCTTGGTTTCTTGTTGCAGAGGTTTGCGGTAAGTTGCAGCTTGCTGACGGTTCCACATACTCTCAGCGTGCACCTGTTGGTTTCTTGTTGCAGAGGTTTGCCATAAGTGGCAGCTTGCTGTCGGTTCCATGTACTCTGAGCGTGCACTTGTTGGTTTTCTGTTGCAGAGGTTTACGGTAAGTGGCAGCTTGCTATGTACTCTGAGCGTGCACCTGTTGGTTTTCTGTTGCAGAGGTTTGTGGTAAGTGGCCTCTTGCTGTTGGTTCCACGTACTCTGAGCGTGCACCTGTCGGTTTCTTTTTGTAGAGGTTTGCGGTAAGTGGCAGCTTGCTGTCAGTTCCACGTATTCTGAGCATGCACCTCTTGGTTTCTTGTTGCAGAGGTTTGCGGTAAGTGGCAGCTTGCTGACAGTTCCACGTACTCTCAGCGTGCACCTGTTGGATTCTTGTTGCAGAGGTTTGAGGTAAGTGGCAGCTTGCTGTCGGTTCCACATACTCTGGGCATGCACCTGTTGGTTTCTTGTTGCAGAGGCTTGCGGTAAGTGGCAGCTTGCTGTTGGTTCCACGTACTCTGGGCGTGCACCTGCTGGTTTCTTGTTGCAGAGGTTTGCGGTAAGTGGCAGCTTGCTGTCGGTTCCACGTACTCTGAGCATGCACCTCTCGGTTTCTTGTTGCAGAGGTTCGCAGTAAGTGGCAGCTTGCTGTCGGTTCCACGTACTCTGAATGTGCACCTGTCGGTTTCTCGTTGCAGAGGTTTGCGGTAAGTGGCAGCTTGCTGTCAGTTCCACGTATTCTGAGCATGCACCTCTTGGTTTCTTGTTGCAGAGGTTTGCGGTAAGTTGCAGCTTGCTGACGGTTCCACATACTCTCAGCGTGCACCTGTTGGTTTCTTGTTGCAGAGGTTTGCCATAAGTGGCAGCTTGCTGTCGGTTCCATGTACTCTGAGCGTGCACTTGTTGGTTTTCTGTTGCAGAGGTTTACGGTAAGTGGCAGCTTGCTATGTACTCTGAGCGTGCACCTGTTGGTTTTCTGTTGCAGAGGTTTGTGGTAAGTGGCCTCTTGCTGTTGGTTCCACGTACTCTGAGCGTGCACCTGTCGGTTTCTTTTTGCAGAGGTTTGCGGTAAGTGGCAGCTTGCTGTCAGTTCCACGTATTCTGAGCATGCACCTCTTGGTTTCTTGTTGCAGAGGTTTGCGGTAAGTGGCAGCTTGCTGACGGTTCCACGTACTCTCAGCGTGCACCTGTTGGATTCTTGTTGCAGAGGTTTGAGGTAAGTGGCAGCTTGCTGTCGGTTCCACATACTCTGGGCATGCACCTGTTGGTTTCTTGTTGCAGAGGCTTGCGGTAAGTGGCAGCTTGCTGTTGGTTCCACGTACTCTGGGCGTGCACCTGCTGGTTTCTTGTTGCAGAGGTTTGCGGTAAGTGGCAGCTTGCTGTCGGTTCCACATACTCTGGGCATGCACCTGCTGGTTTCTTGTTGCAGAGGTTTGCGGTAAGTGGCAGCTTGCCGTCGGTTCCACGTACTCTGGTTGTGCACCTGCCGGTTTCTTGTTGCAGAGGTTTGCGCTAAGTGGCAGCTTGCTGTCGGTTCCACGTACTCTGAGTGTGCACCTGTCGGTTTCTTGTTGCAGAGGTTTGCGGTAAGTGGCAACTTGCTGTCAGTTCCATGGACTCTGAGCGTGCACCTGTCGGTTTCTTGTTGCAGAGATTTGCAATAAGTGGCAGCTTACTGTCGGTCCCATGTACTCTGGCCATGCATCTGTTGGTTCTTGCGCATGCACCAAGTGCCCCTGTTGGTTTCTTGTTGCAGAGGTTTGCGGTAAGTGGCAGCTTGCTGTCGGTTCCATGTACTCTGAGCGTGCAGCTGTTGGTTTCTTGTTGCAGAGGATTGTGGTCCACGATCTGGGATCACACTTACCAAGAACCTGTGTACATGGTAGTATTTCTGATTTCATCTGGGGGCGTGTTTCCGCAGCACAGGAATGGCAGAGATTCCACCATTTACCGCCTCTGAGTCAACATCACTTGGAGGATGGTCTTCCCCGCCTGCCACGGTCCCTTGTCACCCACTTCTTGACCTCGGAAATGTGACGCTGTCACACTACCAACATAGTCACTTGGAAAAAGCTACTTGCCATGATAGACAATTTCTCCAGGTATCCAGAAATCGAGCCCTGAAAACATCCTAACCAAAATAAAAAAAGATGATTGCAACAAATTGCATCCCCAGTGAAAGGAAGACTTACAAGGGTTCTACCACTCCAAGTGCCAACTATATCAATCGGCTAGAGATCCGCCATATCAGAATCCTCTCGTGCCGGCCTCAAGCAAATGGAGACGCGCCACAGGAAGGCAAAGGATCGGGAACTAGGAATGTTCTGATTATGGTCTTCGGAAGATTTCTGCACAATGTTGCTCTTTCATCATCAGGCACTTTTGGTGCTCATATGTTTTCAGGGAATCCTACTTTCACACTGGCAGTATTAAGATATTTAATATGATTACATGTAATAGGGCATTCATTTAAATACTGACATTTTGCTGTACGCAGTAACGATATTAGTATTTGTACCAATTTTGTTAACATGAGTGCTTCAATGCTTTGAATTCACTGAAGCTTGATAGTTTCAATATGTATGTGCTGTGTAAGGTTTACTGCAAACCAGTACACAAATAAATAAAATATAATAAACAAAAATGCTCCTATTCTCATGGAAGCCTCAAGTCACAGCCGAGGCTCCCTGGTGGCCCTGCTCACAAGCTCTCAACCGTGACACACATTGCTGTGCAACACACCTGGTGGCAATGAAAGCGGAAGAAAAGAGAAAACACAATGAGTATCTAGAGGCATGGGAAAGAACCTCCGCTCGAAACATGAGGCACAGTTCTTTACAAGAACCAGCCTGTGAGAATGAAAGCAAGCCTGCCATTAAGTCATACAAAGACATTGGGCCTCATTACGAGTCCGGCGGTAACCGAGGTGGTAAAACCGCCTGCTTACCGCCAGACTCGTATTACCATTCCGCCTCCGTGATTCCCGGAATTACCAGTGCATTACAACCCCGGTTTTCCGGGAATCACGGAGGCGGAATGGTGTTAATCCCCATTCCCGTTGAATCCTATGGGACTCAACGGGAATGGGGATCATGGAAACACCGGCAGCATCTTGTAATGCTGCCGGTGTTTCCTCGTCCGCCTGCAGGCGGGCGGTGTTAAACCCGCCAGGTCAGACCTGGCGGGACCATCACCTCCCGCCTGCAGGAGTCAGGATCAGGCGGTACGGAAACAACGGTGGCGGCGGGTTTACCGCCACCATTGTTTCCATACCGGGCGATTTGTAATGAGGTCCATTGTATTATTGTTATCAGAAGGGCATCCAAGGGCCATGTCATCAGATGCCAAGCACTCGTAAAAATACTGTAAGACCAACTGGGTTTGTTTTCTGTGGTTGTTTAGTGTCAATGTAAACCTTAGAGAAAGAGAAATGCTTTCTTGACCTTCCTCAAGTCATTGCCAAGCAGGTGGAATGTTTACATTACAGTTCCTGAATGTACGAGGGAAACACTGAGCACACCTTGTTGGAAATCAAATAGATTTGTGTCTAAGTTATATAGATGTATTCACTGTTCAACTTATAGTGTTTGAGGTGCAGGGGAGAAGTGCTCAGCCTTGATATCTAGGCTGGGGAACGAAACAACAAAGAAAGATTTCCCAATTAGGAAACCTGCGTCCCCTGCACACTTTCAGTCTGGCCAAGGCCTAAATATGTATATAAATGGATTGGTCTAAAGTCAGATATTACCAAGATGGAGACAACTGACCTGACTAACCTCTAATTCAAAACATTTTTCTGTTGAATTTCGACAATATATGACCTCATGTAGCCAAGGTAATTTAAACAATAGCAGATATTACGTTTGACAATTTTTGAGTTTTGTTAATAAAGAATCAGCTTTTATTTGTTGCAACAGGCCCAAAGCGTTTCGAGTTAATCTTTACTCTTCATCAGGGGCATACATTCATTTTCATACAATTTCTACAAAAAAGGAAACATTTAAGTGAACATTAGGTGTCTCAGTATATGACTGTTCACATAACACAAAGAGATATTCAAAAAGATTAATCACATTAGATCACAACAGTTATTCCAAGAGATTGCCGATAGCCGTTCTGAGTATGGTAACTCTTTAACACTTCAACATTTAAACAATTATAGCCTATTCTCCCTCCACCACACTTCAGCCTACTTCTACTGGTATACATATCGGAAGAAAAGGAGTAGTCTTTTCTGATATACCATGTTTGGATCAAATGGATCCAGTCTGATTGATGATGAATTATTCATTAGTGCTAAACTGAGTTTCATCTATCACAATTTAGTTAATAGACTTGGCACTCGGTTTTAGTAGCTTACCTAATTGCTAATGGAGAAGTACATGTACTGTGGGCTTGCCACTGCCTGGAGCCCCTGTTCTGTGCAGAAGTTAATTGCAGTTATCTGTGGGACATATGAGTGAAAGTACCCTGTTAGTTTACCTATATTATATCCCAATATAAAGCAAAATACGTAGGGTGAGAATGGAAACTTACCAAAAATGGGGCACGTAAGGCGCCCAATTTCGGGAAAATAGGGGTCGGCTGGAAGATTCTTGTTCACTAGGACCAGCTAATAGTGATGTGTAGGATGTACCAGGTAGGCGTTGCACTAGGTTGAAAATAGTGCTGGGTCCTAAAAAATGGAGGTAAACAGGCTAAGATAAAATCTAAATATATATGTCCTTATTTAAAAGGGAGGCCTAAATGTACAGTATTCAGCAATTAACTTACTTTTATCCTATGTCCATTCCAGTCCCCAAAGGTTCTAATGGCAAAGTCCAGTGGTTATCGTGTGGGGTAGGTGTATTAAGGGAGGTGCTGTGCGGTCCTGAACCAGAGTCCAGTCCTTGGTGTAAACAAATTAGAGAAATAAGGGTAAATATAAGGTAAGTAAAAGGTAAGTATGTATAACTAGTGAGAGTCTCCAATGAAGTGCAATCCCTAAGTGCTTACTTGTGTTCAACAAAGTTTGAAATTAGGATCAGCCTAAGCTGGATTACCACCATGACTAGACAGAACAAAGTTGTAACCATTGTATTTTGAAGACTGGAAAACACTTGAAGTATGTAAAGACAATATTGTTGTATTTGCCATGTGAACTGGGCACAAAACCAAATGTGTAACCTATGGGCTGAGCTATGACCAGGACTGTGTATAAATACTGCATGTTTTGTGATGACCAGGACTCACTCCCCTCACAGTGTTTCTGGTACACACTGCGAGGTGCTGTGAACCAGATAGCTATCTGCTTTGATATTTGAATCGGTACAGAATAAATCTTTGACTTTGTGACTGGCGGATCTAATTTTTGGTGGTACCAAGCCTCGATATTTGCTTGATTTTACAAGATGGTGCCCGAATAGGCACCCTCAAGATTGATGCCATCTCGTTGAAGATTTGATGCGGCTATCGGACCGGGATCGGACGGTGTGAAAGGGGGCCCCTTCTTGGATGAGATGCGACACCTCAACAGTACTGCATGGCCCGATCCCTGGACGGTGAGCTCGCGGTCTAAGACGTCATCTGGACGGGGGTCCCCATATCGAGGCAGGTATTTTTGCCGGTGCCAGCCACGTCGATCCTTTGTAATCCGATCGGACCTCCCTTTGTCCTTTGAATCAGGTGAATTGTGCCCCGATTCCTAAGTATCCTAATATTTGATTTGGCGCATTGTCCTCGCGAGTACAATTATTGACCAGGTAACACCAGTAATCTGATATGCCTGAGAAATTGTCTGCCTGTTTGAGGGCATTATTCCGCAGAGACAGACAATCTTTGGAATTTGGCCATCCGGCACCACAGGAAGGGTCGCTGGCATGTACTATGTACTGTAAGCACGGCATTGGTAGTATAGTGTTTAATGATATTTGGCACAGACAAACTAGACATGCTTCTGAACTTCAGTGGCCAATCAATGGTAGCTTTGAGATTTCTCGCATAGAATATTTAGAATCTATACTGTTAAAGAAAAAAGCTAGACTTGCAGCGTTTGATGTATTACAGAATTGTAAAAAAGAAGCTATGCAGCAGCTTAAAAGTAGAGAGAAACATGCGCGCCGATATATGTCGAACGCCGAGAAAGCGTTATTGTATGATCAACAAAAACAGTCAGAGTCAGTTAGAAATATGGATAGGGCTTTCCAACTTGGCATTCAGAAAATATACCCATCTAAAGATTTCCATGCATCAGATGAATTAATTGACAAGCTTTTACATGAACGGAGGCCCGGTGCCACTGCGCCACCTCCTTATGTACCTATTCCTGTTGTTTTACCTCTTCCTGCTGTTGTTCCTCCTCCCGTAGCAATTCCTGCTCCTCCTATCGTTCCTCCTATTGCTCCTCTTCCTCCAGTTATTGCTCCTCATCTTATTGTTGCTCCTCCACCTGTACCTCCACCTTTGACTGCTGCTCTGGGTTTGGTAGATTCGTCTTTTCCACCAGTGATAGCACCTTCGTTACCTAGTGTACAAGATTTTGCTACTCTTTCTCTTCCAAGTGGTTCTGTTCCGCTTGTAGTTGATAAGGGAGCGGAATCGAGTGCCTAAGGAAAGAAAGCGAGATCTGAATGCAATGGGCTAGACAGTGCATGGAGAAGGGTGAACAATCTGATGTTTTTCCTACACTCGCTAATCTAGAAGGTTTTCCTGAGAAAAATGTCTTTATTGAAGGGTTGGGAATTCATTTATCTGTAATGTGGAACAGACTGAATGATGTAGATCTCCCACAAGGGTTGAGGGATCTGAATGTTTTAGCATATTCAAGAGATACTGCAGAGAAAGTATATGAGCACGTCAAGAGGTTTTTGAGTATAGAAGGGAGTTAGAAAGTTTACGGAATTATGAAATAGATAGTGATAGTTTGAGCGCTATGTTTGTACAGAAACGGTTCCTTCCTCTGTATAAATCGATGATTGAAGAAACCCGAATTTGCACAAGAGATGCAGTTAGATGGATTTCAGACGTGTCGATATCTCCCGTAGAAGTACATGACACGTATAGTCAGTATACGCCAGAAATGTAGAGGAAAGTGATACAGGTTATGGTAGAATACCTACAGGATGAATGAATAAAAAGAAAGATTTGTTGTCCTGCAGAATTATTGAATATCTGTAAGAGAGATTTTTTGTCTGACACTCCTTCAGCTGCTTTAGCGCTCGATTTAGCTCTGTTGCTCAGTAAGCATTCAGAGTTGCCTACTTCTCAGTTGCATATGAGACAGGTTCCTCCGACATTTGTCCCTAAAGTTGAGGTCCCAGCTAACGCTGCAACGGGTGTAGCCGCTTATGACATTGATGCACATTATGTATCACAGTTTGTTCACGTCCCGTTCTCAAGACAGGAAGTGAACACCATCAGACAATCTATCCCAGATATTAGAAAGAATCCGACAGGGTTCTATGAAGAAATGGAATCTGTCTTGCACTCATCAGTGTTTACTCTGGGTAACATAGATTTGTTATTTCCTGTGCTCCTACCTGCCGATTTGTGGAAAAAGATTAGGACAGTGGATGATGTAGCAGGGTTAGGGGACACATGGGATAATTTGGCGAGGCAAGATAGAGAGAGGGAAGTTGGTGAGAGACCACCGCAGGTAATACTGACTTTGCCTGATAGAATAGTGACAAAACTGAAAGCCTTAATTCCTGAGAGAAGGATTGTTTGGGACAAACTTACTGCTTGTGTCCAAGGAAAATCTGGGGGTGCTACCAAATTCTTTAATCGGTTTGAACAAGTATTTTCAGATTTTAGTGGACCATATTTAAGAACAGAGTCTGGAAAACAATTTGTGGACAAATTTGTGCGTGGATTGTTACCTGACATCCAATCACAAATTATGACTTCTGAGAGCGCTTGGCAAGCTAAGTCTCATTCTGAAGTATTACATATGGCTCAGTATTATGAAAACTGAGTCAATAATGAGAAGGAAAGGATTGAAAAGAAAAAGGGAGACTTGAAAACTAAGGTGTTGTTGCAACAGGTTGTTAGAGGTCCTAGAGGGGGTAGTACACAGTTTAGGGGACAGTATGTTCCACAAAGTAATGTGCCGTTGGGTCCTGTACACGCGAACCAATGTGCTTATTGCAGACAAGCGGGTCATTGGCGAGCACAATGCCCGATCCTCCATCAGGGATCGAATAACACATATGGTATCATGGGTAGACGATCCAGAGGCCGCCGTGGGACAGGGGTTCCTGGTAGAAGCCAGTTTTCTCAGAATCCTCAGTCCTTTTCGCAAGACAATACGCCACCGAGTATGGATAATAGAAATATTTTTGATCATCCTTCCACTGCTTATCTCTCTGAAAACCTTCCCTTTGATGATATATTGTTTCGCTAGGATTGCCGGAAGCAGGGTGTGAAACCAAAGCCTATTCCCGTAGAAAGGTCCCTACGTTGAAATGATAGTGGGAAATAGGAAACATCTGTTTTTGATAGATACAGGAGCACAGCAGTGTTCCATTGACCATTCATGGGTTCCAGACATTCCACTGTCAGGGCAAACTAATGTTTCTCTAGGGTTTTCTGGTACGCCAGTGGTTAGTCCGGTTTCTCTGCCGGTACTGATTTCACTGGGTCCATTCACAGATCACTGTCCGTTTCTTTTGACATCAAACTGTGGTGAGAATTTGCTGGGGTTGAATCTGTTGAAGGAATCAAATGCGGTAATTCATTGTTCTTCGGATGGAGTGCGTTTGACGATTTCACCACAGCAATTTTCTGTCTCACAATTTCTGACTAGACCCTTGCCACCGGAATTTAGTGACGTTCCGGAGTGTTTATGTATTCCACAGTATAAGATTTCGGTTAATGGTGAGCAAGCTTTGAAGTGTATAGTTTCTGATTTTGTGCACCGTGGGGTAATTTAAGAAATTGCAGGTAGTTTATGCAATAATCTGATTTTACCGGTGTATAAGAAAGGTGATAATGCAATTCCTTTTGTTTGTTTGTTTTGTTAGTTTTATTACTTGTATTGCGCACCAGACACAGGGGTAACCGGGCGCATTGCATATGACAACTTACAGCTTAGTTACAGAAACACAAGGGCAAGTATGGAGACAAAAATATATACAAAGGCAAAAATAATGGTACAAGTATTTACAGTCCTACTCAGACAGGCGGTAGATGCTGAGAGGTAGGTGTGTGCAAAAATACAAACAGTGGAAGGACATGCGGAATAGGGGCAGTTAGTAGTCTATTGTTTGTCCGCGTCTTTGATCCAACTTGTAAGGTTATGTCGGAAAGTGGGGTATGGTTGATCTGTCCGCAAGGTGGATGGAAGGGAGTTCCATAGTTGGGCTGCTTTGACCTGGAAGCTACAGCTGCCAACTCTGGACAATTTAAATCTGGGTGTTGAAATGTTGTTGGAGTTAGAGGATCTGGTGAGTCTTGTTGGATTTATTCTTGTGAATCTCGTAGAAAGGTAACGTGGTGCGGCATTGTTTAGACATTTGTGAACAAGTGAAGCTACCTTTAGCTGGATTTTCTCATGAGTTGAAAACCAGTTATTGGCTCTTCTAAATTCAGTGATGTGGGCTCTTCTGGGAATACCTAGTGCTGCTCTAAGCGCGTTGTTCTGCAAGATTTGAATTATTTTGATAACTTCCTTGTTGGCCCCAATGTAGAGCGAGTTGCAATAGTCCAACTTCGATAGAACGAGAGCTCTAGCAAGTGTGATGCAGCTATTGTTGGATAGGAAGGCTTTGCCTGCTCTTATCAATTTACAGGTATAAGCCGTGGCAGAAGCCATCGTGTTGACCTGCTTGTTGAAAGAGAGGGTAGAGTCCAAGTAGAAACCCAGGGTTTTGTCCGCGTGAGCGGTGGTGATTTGATTGTTGTCAATGTTAAAAGAAGAATAGTTAGGACTCCGTTTTTTTAGGGTAGGGGGTGTGCAAAGGATAATGATTTCAGTTTTGTCATCATTCAGGCATAGTGAGTGGCCATCCATGCCTGGATGATGAGATACACCCTGTTCACCAAGGCCAAATCCTTGTCGTAATCACTAGTAAGTGGTAGGAGAATCTGAGTATCATCTGCATAATTAGTGTAGGTGATACCAAGAAGTTCCAGATTATCGAAAAGGGGATTTGTGAAGATGTTGTAGAGTGTGGGAGAAACACAAGATCCCTGGGGCACGCCGCATGTGATGGGGATGGAGTCTCCTGCCGCTGTGGTGGAGAAGACTCTCATGGTCCTATTATTGAGGAAAGATTGGATCCATGCTGTGGCTTCTTCAGAGAAGTGCGCAGCCATGTCCAGGTGCCTACTAAGGACCTTGTGGTCAACAAGGTTGAATGCAGCTGATAGGTCCAGAAGGAGGAGTAAGGCTGGTTTCCCTTGATCCCTCAGCTCGTCTATTTGTGCCTTTAGGTCTAAGAGGGCTGTTTCGGTCCCGTGCTGAGGACGGAGGCCAGACTGCCGTACTCTTAGCAGGTGGTTAGTTTCTAGGTGTTTCTGTATTTGTGAATACGCCACTTTATGATTTTTAGGAGGAATGGCACGGTAGTGATTGGGCGGTAATTTGTGTGTATGGCTGGGTCTAGGGTTTGTTTTTGAAGCAGTGGGAGTACCCAGGATTCTTTTGAGTTACTTGGTATAGACCCTGTTGCGAATGAGGCGTTGATAAGTTTTGAGATGAAGGGAGTCAGGTCTCTGGCTGCGTCCTTTATCAGTTGGGCTGGACATTGGTCTCCCTGGCAATTTGATGGTTTGAGTGACAGTATAATTTTTTCAGTCTCAATAATGGATACTTTGGAGAACTTGAAATGAGGAGTGTCAGTGTTATTTTTAGGAGGGGTGATAGTTATTTTGGGCATGGTATCCAGACTAAGTGAGGATTTTTTCTTGGCAATTTTGGATTGGAGTGTTGTCACTTTGTTAGCCAAGGCTTGCTGGATATTGGTGCACCATAGTTTGTCTTTGACACAGTTGTCTGGCGCTGGGATGGGAGATTCTATTTCCTTGAAGATGATGAAGAGTTCCTTCATACTAGAGTTGGCTTGGGCTATTCTAGCGTTGTAGGTTTTCCCGTTTAGCCGACAGTATTTCCTTTTTGTAGAGGGTAGATATATCCCTCAGAATGCTTTTATTTTCTTCAGAGGGTTGTAGTTTCCATGCGACCTCGCATTACCTTTTTTTGGTACGAAGTTTTTTCAGGTGGGGGGTGTACCAAGAATTGAGGTGGGCTTTGGGTTTGACTTGTCTCATTTTAAGTAGTGCAATTGAGTCCAGTGCGGAGGACATCATTTTGTTGTACTCATTCACTAGAGTTTCGGGGTCCAGGTAGTCTGGTAGTGAATTAAGTGTGGGAAGGATGAGTGGGAGTAAGTTGTTCGGGGTGATGTTTTTCTTATTCCTTGTCGGGATGGGCGGTGCTAGCTGGGCGAGAGTGGGAATAGGTCTGTTGGTTTCTAGACCAAATGTTATGAGGTGGTGGTCTGTCCAGATTTGGGGGGAGATCGATATGATGGAGGCGTTGCAGTTGTGGTCTGCCACCCAATCGAGTATCCTACCTTTGTTGTGGGTAGGGTGAAGCACTCTTTGTGAGAAGCCTAGTTCAGAAAGTAGGTTAGCCACTCTGCTTGCATGAGGGTTGTTTAGGTCGTTGAAACCCAGGTTGACGTCCCCTAAAAGGATAACCTGTGATGATTTTTTTATGTTATGAGATAGAATAGTAGAAATGTCCTCCACGAAGGTTTCAATGGGGCCTGGAGGTCTATAAATCATGTGGATGGTGAATGTTTGAGAGTTGTTAATAACTAACTTGGCTGTGAGGCTTTCACAGGATTTAGTGTCGTTAGATGGAACTAGCCTAGTAGATAAGTTAGATTTGACAGTAAGGGCTATGCCGCCTCCACGGGCTTCGCTTCTATCTGATTTTAGGATGGTGTAACCATTTGGGATAGCTAACATGATGGCAGGTCCTGCAGCGTCATGAAGCCAGGATTCCGTAATGGCCAAGAAGTCAAGGTTTTCGGTCTGGATGAGATCAGCAATCTCAATGGCATGAGCAATCATAGATCTGATGTTGATTAAAGAGCCTTTTAAGTGGGGGGTGGAGGATGTGGGTGTACATAAAACTTCTTTGGTCATGGCAGAGGTGTGTGTAAGTGCATTCTGTGTCATCAGGTGTAGGCTGTGTGGTTTTTCTGTGCTCCTTTTGGGTTTAGTCTTCCTACGGTTTGACGTGGTCAGCGTTCTAGCACGCGGTTCATATAGTTTTGCAAGTCTGGCACGGAGTCTAGCATTTCTGGAAGTGGTGTTGCACAGTTTGGACTCAAATGTAGGGAACTGTTGGTGTTCTTCAACCTGGTCATTGTGACTAGTCAGCAGTTGGGATTGTGTCTGTGTCATGGTGGGGGAGAGGGCCAGGAGTTGAGAGGTGGTGTAGTCAATGGTAGGGGCTGGGACAATCCTGAGTTTGCAGACTAGGACTGCTGTTAGTATGAGAAGGGCTAGTGAGACTCGTAGGGTTTGCATCTTGTGGCAGTGCCGGGGTAGGGTGGGCAATCCAGACTAGTACAATGCTCTGTGGGTCAGCCTATCAAGGTAAATCAGATGCAAATAGAAACAGTTGACTCAAATGCAATGGGGCAACACATGGCTTCAAGGTGAAGCAATTGACTCAAATGCAACGGGTAGAGACTTTGATTCAAAGTAAAAGCAATTGGCCCATATGCAAGGGCAGCCCCTAGGCGGGAAACAAATAGGTAGTAAGGGTCACCTAGATTAAATGTTTGCAGGGATGGCTAAAAATGCAGCTATCAAGTGGAAATGCAGTAACAGGTTAAATGCAGCTATCAAATGGCAATGCAGTAACAGGTTAAATGCAGCTATCAAATGGCAATGCAGTAAGAGGTTAAATGCAGCTATCAAATGGCAATGCAGTAATAGGTTAAATGCAGCTATCAAATGGCAATGCAGTAACAGGTTAAATGCAACTATCAAAGGCAGTATAGTTCATGTGCAACTGTTAAGGCAATACAATAGGTATACTGATAGGTGGTGATGCAGCTGGTGGCTAGCTGGTGGCTAGGTATAGATAATAAGTGGCAATACATGAGCTCAAGTACAATTATCAAATGGTAGTGTAGGTGTGAAACAAGTGGTAGTACAGATGCAAGCTGGCTCTCGCCTGACGGTAACCTGATTAGTCTGGTGTCTGGGTGGTGTTTCACCTAGATTTGAAAATCCCAAAACAGCAAAAAATCACAGTGGATTTCCCAACACTATAAAGCCATGGAGAGCGAGTCTGAGTGGGGAGGCTTTGTGTTGAGGTTCTGCATGTTCCAAATGGTATGCCTGATTGGAGTGTTTGTTGAAGGTTAGAAAGTTAGACCGTTGAGGGCTGTGGCATATAGCAAAAGTTACCTCTGTTAGTATCACTAGCGGCATCACTATTCTCTAGGCGCACGGGCAGGGGGTCTGGCCCTGTGCTCTGATCAGCTCGGGACATAGTCTCAGGACAGTTGCTGGCCTTGCCCTCCGGGCCTTTCCAGGAAGCGCGGCTCACGCCTGCCGGCTTCCTATAGGCTTGTGATGTTGGTGTAGAGGCCAATCAGCAGCAGGCATCACTGTGGTGGAGGGGCTGAGCATGGTGAACAAGGTAGGAAATAGGTTTCGTTTTATTATTGATTTACGCGCTATCAATAAGATTGTTGATCCACAATTTCCTATTGTGCCTGATGTGACAACGATTTTAACAATGATTCCAGCTTCTGCTACTCATTTTAGTGGTGTAGATCTTAAGAATGCCTTTTTTAGCATTCCTATACACAAGGATAGCAGATACCTGTTCGCGTACATACCTAGGGGTATGCTCGTTTACATTCACCCGTGCGCCACAAGGGTACACGGAAAGTCCGAGCATTTACAGTAGGGCTTTGAAAGAGCAGCTCGACACACTTGAGTTGCCTACTACTTGTACATTGCTTCAGTATGTCGACGACCTTCTTTTAGCTGCAGATTCAGAAAGTGCCTGTAAGGAGGGCACTGTGTTGTTGCCTATTCATCTAGCAAAACATGGACATAAAGCTTCACTGAAAAAGTTTTAATATTTTCGACAGGAGGTCGCCTATTTAGGCTATCTCCTGTCAAAGGAGGGAAGAAGATTGACGCCTGAACGGATGAAAATCATTTCTAGCATGTCTGTCCCAAATACACAGATGGAAGTCAGAGCCTTGATAAGAAAGGCTTCTTACTGTAGGCAGTGGATCCCGAACTTCTCACTAGTGATCAAACCAATGTTGGCTTTGACAAAGAAGGGCATTTCTTTGCCATTACCGTGGAACGTGGAACACCAGAAAGCTTTTGATTTGCTCAAGACGTCACAGTGTTCAGCACCAGTTTTGGGTACATCAAATTATGAAAAGGCCTTCGAGTTGTATGTGCATGAACATGCTGGATGTGCTTTGGCTGTGTTAACGCAGGAACATGGGGGGAAGAATAGGCTGTGCGGTTACTTTTCTTCCACCGTTGATCCTGTAGCATGCACTTTGCCGAGATGTCTGAGAGCTGTCGCTGCTGCTGCTGCGTCTGTAAAACAGAGCGAGGGTATGGTCCTAGGCCATGCTTTAACCTTGTTGGTACCTCACTCTGTAGATGTTCTATTAAATAGAACGCAAACACAACATCTCACCTCCGCACGATTAACGAGATACGAATTGATCTTGTTTGCACCGTATATAAAAATTCAGAGGTGTTGTGTATTGAATCTGGCTGAATTATTACCCCTTCCGCAAGATATTGCTTGTAGTGACGAAATGTCACATGACTGCCTTTATACCACAGAACAAGAAACTAAAGGCAGGATTGATCTGAAAGATACACCTATGAACGATCCACAAGGGGAGCTGTTTTGCGATGGCTCCTGCTTCAAGCTTCCGGATGGTACATCCACTGCTGCTTATGCCATCACTACACTAAGCACGATTGTGGAGACCAAAAGAATTTCGCATAACTCCGCGCAGTTCCCAGAGATTATTGCATTGACTCGAGCTTGTGAACTTTCCGAAGGGCTTAGAGTAAACATATATACTGATAGTCAGTATGCTTTTGGGGTGGTTCACAACTTCGGTAGACTTTGGGCAGAATGAGTTTTCTTGACCTCACATGGAACAAAGATCCAATATGGCACCTTGATTGTTCAGCTACTCTCAGCGCTTGCACTTCCCACTCAGTTAGCAATTATGAAGTGCACGGCACATCAGAAAATCATAAATGATGTAGGAAAAGGGAACACTTTTGCTGACCAGATAGCCAAACAGACTGCTACTGATCTTTATTCAGATATGTACACTACAAGGGAAGCCACAAATGTCTGTAGCATTGATGAAGGAATTGAGTCTATAAAGTATATCCAAGCCGATGCCACTAAACTAAGCAATGGGCTGAGGGCTTGGCGAGGTTTGATGATGATGGGTGTTGGGTGGATAACCTAGAGGGAAAATGGATACTGCCAGATGCGTACATTACTATGATGGTTTCAATGGCTCATGGTCCCATTCACATCTGCGCTAGGAAAATTTGCGAAATGTTAGAAACTGTCTGGGTAAATGTTAACATCACGAAAACTGCTGAGCGTGTTGTCCAGAGTTGCATGGTCTGTCTACAGCACAATATAGGGAAGGGTACATCAACACCAAGGGGTAGTTTTGGTCCACCTTCTGTCCCTTTCGAAGTGATCCACTTTGACTTTATTGAAATGGAGCGTTGTAATAATTTCAAATTTGTTTTGGTTGTTATTTGTGCTTTCAGTAAATGGGTTGAAGCCTTTACTGTAAAAGATGCCACAGCAATGACAACGGCGAAAACCATGCTTAAGGAATATTTTCCTAGGTTTGGTTTGCCAAGGGTCATCTGGTTGGACAATGGTCCACATTTTATCGCTGCTGTAATTCTACAGATATGCGCGGGATTACAGATCGATAAACGGTTCCATTCGGCCAGACATGCTCAGAGTGCTGGATTGGTAGAGAGACACAATGGAATCTTAAAGAACAAGCTCGCTAAAATGTGTGGCGGCACCAATTTGAAATGGCCGGACGCCTTACCGATAGTGTTACTCTCGATGCGCACCGGCCCACAGACTAGGACTGGGCTCTCCCCATATGAGGTGGTAATGGGTAGGCCAGCTAACATTCTGAATCTTCAGAAACCTAGGGCATTTAGGGATATTGAGCATGTACTTCTTTCTGAATATTGTCAACGATTAACTCAAAATCTGTATTTGATTCATCAACAGGTGCGAGAAGCCCTCCCAGCCCAATACGAGGGGCCAGGTCACAGCATCCGACCTGGCGACTGGGTGCTTACTAAATCATTTCAGAGAGCATCTTGTCTCGCACCAAGGTGGAGAGGTCCCCATCAGGCCCTCCTGGCCACACAGACCGCCGTACGAGTAACCGGAAAGAAGCACTGGATCCACACGTCGCATGTCAAGAGGATACCTTTCCCTTTGCCACATGACAAGGAAGATAAGGAGAAATGTACCTGTTCTGCTTCCAGCGATCACTCAGCATTGAGCAGTACTGAGAGTGCTTCGGAGACACTCCCTGAGCCCGTGGGGCCTGGGGAAACAGCTGCTTCATCTCGACACTCTCCTGCAGATCCTTTTGCATTATCGTCTGGTTCTGCTGCAAATTCATCACTTCCATCAGGAAGCAACGACACACTGTTCGCAGATCACACTGTACCAGGAGTCACAAGGTACAATCTGTGTCCACGGAGCTAGACTTACTGCACGGTTCGGCTGTGCCCACAAGGAAAATAATCACAGGGCTTGTCCTTCACCCCATCTTTTGCATCTGAAGGAAAGTAGTTGGCTGGGGATAGGTAAAGACTAAGAAAACGCATGATCAGGAGATCACCAGCAAATGGACTACGGAGTTTTGTTTCAAAGGAACAATGCCTGTTATCGACCCTACTCGTACGGAACAAACAAGTGACTGTGTGACCGACAATGACAATGGACAATGCAATACATGGTCTTTTAAAACTTATTGTTTTCTTGTAATCATGTTAACCGGTTTCACAATAGTAGTTGCATTAGGATTTTGGTATATGGAAGAAGTACATCCGCTTGAAACATTCTTGCCGACTGAGAATGTTCCTACTGTATCTACACCTTTCGTGCATCTGCACACTTTATCTCCTAGAGACTCTCAACATAGACAGAGTTACCACAATAATACATTACTGCTTATAATGAACGCAACACATGCCATTTTGAATATGACAAATTGTTGGATCTGCTCCCATTTGCCGCAACATGGGGAAAAAGGGTTGGGCTGGTATATTCACCCTTTGCCGTTAAACTACTGCATGTTATGCTTCTCTAAGGGCACTATTCTTTGGCCGATGGAATGATAGCATCTCAGGGAACAAATTTGAACGAGTTTGAAAGGTGAGTTCTAACGCCTCTGGGATGCTCACTCTTTGCAAATGGGAGCAAGCTTAATGTTGCTTCTATTAGGCCTTCTCATAGATTGTCCCGACCTTTTCAATCTTTGATTTCTTTTAAGATGGCTCCTATAGGCAATAGGGATGCCACGCCACCTTCTTACACTGTTAACCATAGCCCCAACACAGTTTCTTTCTGCATACAGAGGAATGGTACTCAATCAATGGGTGATTTCAAGGGTTGCACTAGTGTTGCAAACTTGACCAGTGAAGACAGGCCTTTGTATGTAGGTGAACCTGTCTACTTCGTTTGCGGTAATGAAGCTTATCCATGGCTACCTAGGGATTGGCATGGAACCTGTTATTTAGGGATCCTGTTACCAGGGGTATTTATAGCTAGTACCACAGAAATCTCTAGGGCTCGTCCAAGGCGGGATGAGAATGGAGATACTTTGTCACAAGTTCTGGCCAGAGAAGCACAATATTGCCACCTATAGAGCTTCCAAGCACTGGGAAGAACCGAGTGGTGAGCCATAGGGGCACTGTGATGACTTCAGAAGAGATGGACAAAGCATTCTATGATGAGGAGCAAGAACCCCTCCCATGGAGGACGTCACTCTCAGAGAAGCTAGGCCAGAGCCAGAACAAGCAAGCAAAGATGGCAGCAGACATTGCCAGAGCAGAACCCAGGTACAACCTTCCTTAAGCACCCCACTGAAAAGCCTCTCGCGCACCCTCAAAACAGTCAGAGCATTTAGCTCACTCCCACCACCTCATTTAGCACAGCCACAAACATGCCCCTACTCTGTAGGCAGACAAGGCTTTCCTCTGAGTACAGATACCTCAAGTGCTCTTGACACAAACCACCTAAAATGACACCCGCACACAGAAGCCAGGTGCATCCAACTTGCATGCCACCTAAAATGCCACCTGCACACAGAAGCCAGGTGCATCCAACTTGCATGCCACCTTCAATGAGACCCGAACACAGAAGCCAGGTGCATCCAACTTGCATGCCACCTAAAATGCCACCTGCACACAGAAGCCAGGTGCATCCAACTTGCATGCCACCTAAAATGCCACCTGCACACAGAAGCCAGGTGCATCCAACTTGCATGCCACCTAAAATGAGACCCGAACACAGAAGCCAGGTGCATCCAACTTGCATGCCACCTAAAATGACACCCTCACACAGAAGCCAGGTGCATCCAACTTGCATGCCACCTAAAATGACACCCGCACACAGAAGCCATGTGCATCCAACTTGCATGCACCAATGCAACAAGAAAGCTGTCTTGCATTTTCTCTCTATTCGTTCTAACCAAAGAAGGACCGCCTTATTCCTCAGATGCCATCATGCCATGAGACGATGCAAATGGCAGAGGAGTGCAGTATACAAGACAATAACGCAGCACAGTATCCATTCATTTATTTTACAGTTCCCTAGTGCACTGTCACGCATGAGTCCTGCTTCAAAGCATCTGGAAAAAAACAAAATACGAAATCGGGTGCAATACAAAGTTGTGCCACTCATGTGCATGACAAGTGATCGGAAGCACGGGATGAGGATACACACGCAAGTATTTCTGCTTAGTTGCAGTTGGTGTCAGAGTTGTGACCTGACAGCCGGGTTACATAGTGAGGTTGATGCTAATAGAAAAGCACTACTGGTTACAGAACCATTGGTTCTTGTAGATTATTCATACTGTCAGGTAACCTCTCGGGGTCAAGGCCGCAGATTCAAGGTCATCAGGTAATGGTTAAGTGTGGCTGTGAGGCAGAAGTGCTAGTCATCAGGTATAAGTGCAGTAGAGTCAAGTATAGGAGTCATTGGATGAAGAAAGGTTATTTGGTTAATATACGTGGGCATATCTGAGTTAGATCACATAGGTGGTGAGATGGGTGCAGGGGGATAGGATGAATATATGCTTAACATGTATGTTTTAAAATATCAAACCTATCCCAACCAGCTACAGGATGGCGTGTTCCAAGGAAAGTAAACATAAATCCTTTGAAGCTGAACCATAAACTTTATGACTTTGCCTGGAGTTGGTTCTCAGGATTCAGTCTCCTTTCAAGAAAACAAATGCTCCATCTGACTCTGAGAAGAGGCTTACAATTCTTAAATAGATAATAAATAGGCTCTCTGCAGCTGTCTTTCTTCCACGTCAAGTAATCACATCTCACCATCACCAAGGTCTTCATAGGAAGATGTTACTCGGACCTTTGGAGACTGGATGGCTGACACAGGGACAATCAGATGCTGGAAGCACTCAGTGGGACGTGGCTGGGCCATAAGTGTCCCTTGCCAGGAGCCTAACTTCAATGGGCTTTTGCCATGACGACCAGGCCTCACTGAGTCGTAAATGCCCCAGCCCTGAGTTCCAATAGGAACTAACACCATTTGGATGTATCAGCCAGAAACTGGAGATGCCATGTAAAATTTTGGAAATTGGAAACAAATGCCTACATTAATTTTACATTTGGAATCACTTTATGAGTTGTAACTTTTAAACAATATGTTGTAGAGAGATATTTGTATTAAATGTTCAGGGGGAAAAACTCTATTGGCTGAATCTAAAATGGTATTACTTTTGCATTCTGTTCATTATGCAAACTGGGCTAATGTGTACATTTTCATGCAGGAACGGCGTGCGTTAGTGATTCATATATCCTGGTGTTGGTGTCAGCAAGTTGGTTACTCTGAGATGGACATATTATTTTTGTACAAAAGCATCAGAGGGTTAAAAAAGAAAATCTATAACACACCCACCATATGCCGTGCTGAGATGGAAATCGCATTATTTGATTTGCCTAAGTGAGAGTAGTCTAGTGAACTAATTAGCAGTATGATCACATGTGAGGAATAAGTTGTTTAAGAAAGATCCCATTGTTTAATGTAGGAATCTCCAAGATGACATCACATTAAATGGGAGGGATAGTGGCTTCCCTTCCCTCTTCTTTAATATGCCCAATGAGTATGAAGGGGATGGTTTAGTTTGATGTCACTCTTGGAACACTGTTCAAACACATTATCTGACCAATTAGATTAGAGAAATGATAGACACCTTTAAAGGGAGTGGCTTCTGGCCTATAAATGTTCATACCCATAGATGCTGGGGACTGGCTCGCTCATTCACTCGCAGAATGGATGATTGATAGAAGGAGAGAAAGGAATATGGATAACAGAAAGGGAAATGGAATATATTGCTATTCTTTTGGACCCACTTTTGGTAGTATGCTGCAAGAGAATCATAAAGTCCTAGGCCCTTTTCAGTGGGAAAGACAGCAGACAGGCCCAAATACATAATAAAGGGCAGCAGACTGGGGAGAGAAGCTGACCCCATCTTCCTGACTGATGCCCAACCATTACCAGAGGAGGAGAATTGAACCAGTCCTTAAGAGTGTGCCCAACTGCCTTTGGGACATTCAAAATAAATTCCTATGTAAGTTTTGATATTAAGGGTAAGTATGTCTGAGGGAGCGATACTCTAAAGGGGAATAGATTAAATCACAGTCCTTTTTATTTGTGAATGTACTGAGGGGCAGGGGTATATGCATTGACTGTATACATCCTGAGAGATTATTAAATATTTCAGAAGTGTATGTTCTTCCCGAATTATAGATTTGATAGAGTAGGTCCTGTTACTGGTGTTGATCCACTCAAGAATAAGGGGAAATTGTTATTAACTGCGTCCCATAACCCCACCTTTACATTATTCATTGAAAATGAGAAATGTACACTCTTTCACTTGAATCCAATAGAAACACCACTAAAGGAAATTTAGCAAACATACACTTTCATTTTAATAATTCACATACGAGAATGTTAAGTAGCTTGTTTCAATTAAGTTTTCTAGAATGCTGTTTGAAATTCTGATATGTCAGTTGAGAAAAGGTGGGAGGTATCTATTTTTAATAAGGGGGAGTAGAGAGATTTAGAAACACAGGAATGTTCTGATTTAATTTGTTTGTTAATACATGAAATCTTTATCCTGGAGCCCTGTGCATTTTTCAATCCATGGGGTATGTATGTTCAGTGTAAACAAAATGTATATGCTGATGTGTGTGTCTGTTACAAAAGTCCACATTCACGTAAACGTAGCATAGAAAAGTGATGTGACCAGTGCATTGATTGTTCTCCATCGAAATCACTATTGACATTGGAATTTCATAGATGTATAATTTGATTATATTTAAATTGATTGACTGATTTCTATTTTATTAATACATGTAACTTCTGTGCAACCATGTGCATTTTCTGTACTGAAAGGGGAGGGAGGATGTAGGAAATCAATATTGTTAAATTGGGGGTTCCAGGTTCATGCTTGATTTGGGGGGGGTGTAATATTCCCCCAAACTAGATCTCGCTGATTGAAATAATCCTACAAAATGAGCTAGTGTCCTGAGTCCTGGTTTCCTTAATCCAGTGAATTCAAAAGCAGGGCTGTATTGCCCTGGAAGTCTGCTCACATAATCACTCACTATCCAAAGAGTGGCTGTATGTGGTGATGTAAGGGCTTCCTCTCTTGTTCTAATGCACTCATCTAATACTTTGAGTATGATGAAAGGTTTTCATGCCCCTCCTTTCCTGGATCAATTTTCAGGTTGCAGTCATTTTTCTGCCTCCCCCAGCGAAGTGTCACTGGTGTCCATTACCATGTCCCAAATATAAGGGGTGTTCCTTTCCACCAGGGTCTGGGACGAATGCCCCAGATGCTTGCTTCGTCTTGCCTCAACTTGCCCAAGCTTAGGCCAGAGTTTGGACTATGATCCCAAACAGATCGTAAGCAAGGTCTGCTGACCTCAGGATTAACTCAGAGCTACAATATAAAGTGGCACAATGCTGGACTAGGGCACGGCATAAGACATCTCTGCGGTTTGAGGTATGTATGTCTCACCTTATTTACATATTTATACTGTTTTAATGACTACAGATGGGCAAAGTTACTAATCCAGTCCCACTTTTCGATCTTGTTTTTGTGCTCGATTCTCAAAATATCATAACCCGTACCACGGGCAAAGTCTGGCATCCACCCACTGCTGGTGAAACTTTCCTGTAATTCAAATCGTCTATTCAGTGGCTTACAAGCTCTGAATCATGGTGCATTGGCATCAAATACATTTTGTGTTTGTCCTACCTACATGGCTTTTGAGACATTCTAAGTCAACCTCCACATGTTCTGTGGATGGGGTTTCAGTCTCATACTCTATTGAGGACTTCCAGCATGTAGCCCAACTCATTCAAATTCATGTACAAAGGTGCTGTGGACACTATATTATCCTCTGTTATCTAAATATAATTGATATCATGATGAAGACTGACATTAACATGTTGATTAGGCTCTTATTGTATAGGTTAATGGAGAAATTCTCCAATCAGTAATTAACGGAGGATAATTGGTGTCCACAGCATATTTGCATGTGAATTTAGATGAATTTCCGTAACATGAAATGGCTGGCATATGTGATTCTGTGTACCTCCGTTGCAAGCTGTAGTTCCTGGTGGACTGGAAAAGTTATGGTGATAGTTATCATTCTCAGGACCTTGCTTTGAATGTGAAGAACACCAGCGGACAGTGCTACCCTTTCCCTTCTATTCTGCCGGAAACCCAGTTACCTTGGCCATGAGAGACACATGCTTTTATGAATTACCCATGCCCTTTGGCATTGCAGAAGTTGGGGTGCTTCTGGCAACTATCCCCTGTCCACAGTGCTCTATGGTCCAAAAGGACAAGGGAAGTGCCCTTCAGGAATGGTTTGATTTGTGCACCCCTACTCAACCATCTCAGTGACAGACATCAGGTATCAACTGCCATCGGGGAATCAATGTTCATGCCTTCCCAAGATGGAGCTTCACCTGATGTTCCAGACAAACTGGGGAGACCAATCCATGATGAGAGCCTAGTAATTCGAGGTTTAGTAAAATTCGGCTTTTAAGAGGCAGAGTGGTGAGCCAGTGCTCTAAATTATGGAAGTGGCTGATTGCAACACAATGCTCCTGCTACTGTGTTTCTTCATTGTTGAGTTGTCTCTCCCTCTATGTTATTATTTATTTATTTGTTTCAGTTCATCACAAATCTTCCAAAATATAAAATATTAAAACATGAAGACAAGGATATATACATGTACAAGATATACAAAGACAAATAATGCACACATAATTGCATATACTAAAGCATAACTTCATAATCCAGATCCCAAATCCCCAAGCCTACAATTCATTTTATAAGGAACTATGAGTTAGTTTGTTTCTCGCGAGGCGTACACCAACAACCAGATTTATACCAAACATATACATATACATATACCCATATTATAAGATCTGCATCGTATAGCCTACATCAGGATTTGTTTTACATATATACATATCTTAACTTTACATTCTCCATAAACCAATATGTAAGGCCTCTAATCGCCTAATACCACTAAAATACATACCAATACTTAAAAATTCCTTGATGTAAAATATTAAGTGAACATTTAGTCTCATCGCCAGACTATCTATGGCAATCGTAATTTCAAAACTACGTTCTGTTTTTAGATTGACTACACCTTAATTCCTATATTATGTTGCCTTATCTTTATTTCTTATTATTTTTTCTGTCCCTTTCTTATTACATATGGGACTCTAAGCATGGCCATATCGACTTCCAGACTTGGTGTAGTGCTATGTGTACCTTTTACAATTCAGTGTTCAAACAGAAATCCCAAAATACGTCTGTTTGATAGAATCATACCTTTCTACAAAAGGGCCCAGTAGTGTAATATATACAGGCCCCATCTTGGGGCATAATGTCAGAACATGCCAGTGGGTTCCCTATTTTCATGTATTCTACAAATTCGGCATATTCTTTGCTCAATTGGTACGTTAGCCTAGGACCCTTGCAGGGCCAATAGTGGGAGTTGATTAATCTGGAGCTGCAATATAAAGTGGCACAATGCAGGGCTAGGGCACTCACCTCATTTACATATTTATATTGTTTTAATGACTCCGGATGGGCAAAATTACTAATCCAGTCCCACTTCTCGATCTTGTTTTTGTACAGGATTCTCAAAATATCATAACTCGTACCACGGGCAATGTCTGGCGTCCACCCAATGCTCGTGAAACTTTACTCATTCAGCTCTGCATACTTTCGGGCAGCCCGGCTATCATAGATTGTTCCCAAAAAGTGTAATAGGGGACACCCGGATTAGATCGGGATTTAATATAGAGCAATCCTCTCTGTAGAAGCAAATGACTCTTCAGGGACAGTAAACCCAATTCCAATCTAATCTAGGCCATAGGAGTAGACTGAGGAAGCTGTAGGCAATTTTCCCCAGAACTGGCCTTCTATAACATTTAGCCAGTCTATATCTCTCACAGTAATTGCTTCCAGCCCATACAAAATAGCGGGTATAAAGCTCTGTTTATAGAATTTAAGAACCCCTTCAATAGAGTACTCTGCAGTGTAAGTGATTTCAATCCAGTACTGCAACTAAGTCAATGCCTAGTATGGGATGCCCAATGGAAACCCTTAGTTATATATTTTTATGTCAAAAGTTCTTTTAATTCTGGATGATGTACCCTTGTATAACGCCCCTCTCTTTGAATTCCCCCGGTCTCACTGAACCAAGAAATAGGTTTGTTTTGCAAATTAAAAGATTTATTTGAAGAATTACACAATATATATATATATATATATATATATATATATATATATATATATATATATATCACACTTTTATGAAGATGAACAATATCAGAATATCACCATTTATGAATATGTATGCAATGATCAGCAATGGGTAATATGACAATATCAACAATCTCTTTAATCAAATAGGAGTAGGAATGGGAAGAATAATGTAGCAGAGAATACTTTGTATGGGTTCAGGAAATGCAATGATAGGAAAGAATGCAACACAGAAATAAAAACTTGATATGAATTCAACCAAAGACAATGGAATCACTCTTTCCCCCTGTTGTTACTCACTCCCCCCAATATGCAATATGAAGCGATGAATGAGGGCAAACAGGTATCAGGAATAACAATCAACAACTGCAGTTTCAATCCCGATTCCACCCCAGCAAGCTTAGAGAGAACAGTAATGATTATAAAGCAGGTCAATTGCTTTTAAATGTGGTTTGAATTGAATGGGAAAAATGCTAAAATTGATTTTAATTTGCTAAATGGGATTCAGAACTAGTGTGAGTTGCTTTGGATTGGTTCAGGTCAACACTAGCAATGATTGTAGAATGATTAGCAGATGGAAAACGAAATTCAGAAGTTGAAAGCAAGAAATAGCTGTTTTTACAGGTGGTGAAATTAAGTCAAATGCAAATTCGCAGCAACTTTTACGCGTGCGGGAAACGCGACTAAGGAAAAGATATAAGGAATTGGAATGTTGGGTTTGGTTGAAAGCCGAGGATGTTAGCTTCAAAATGACATTTAAATTTTGTTCCTAGCACATACGGTTCAAAAGATACAGAGTTTTTAATAAAGGTCGATTTTTCTCAAAAGAGTCAAGATTTCAAAATGAAAGATGCGCTTTAAAGATTAGGAACCAAGATGGACTTATACTAAGGGGCTATGAAAGTACAAGATACCCAACGGAACAACCACCAGAACAGGGCGCCTTCCGCTCTGATTTTTGTGCACCAGGACACTTGACTTTCTTCAGAAAATATCAGCACAGAGATGATTATCACTACAATTATCACAGACTATATAATGAGAAGGATTCAGGATGGACACAAGAGATTCTATAATGCAGTTCTGGATAGGTGAAAATGGATTGAATTGGGTTACTTAATACTAAGAGGTTGGTTATGGACAGTTCTACACTAAATACTATGGCTTGGAATGGAATGGGCCCGTCAAAGATCTGGTCAAAGGTTTGGACTGGACTTCGCTCGCCACCGGACAGGTCTCAGGCACTGGGTTCTGCTCTCAGTAAGGCCCTCTGGTCTGCACAGCCTCTTAGACTGGGTCTGACATGTTCTGGGTTACAGCTCTGCTGGACGGATCTGGATCTTGGGTTCTAGCAAGAGTTTTTGCCAGAACAGCAAAACAGCTCAGCCAGGCTGTTGGATTTTGTGGTGTGGTTAAAATCAGGTTGCTAGATTTTAAAGGCCTGCTGAAAAGGGTTCAGCTTTTTGGATTGGGCCTTTCTGCTTCAAAGTTCTAGAGTCTGGATTCTGGTTCTGGTTCTAGAGTCTGGAGTCTGGATCTTCCAGCAGGCTGCTTCGCCAGTGGATCAGTTGATGAGTGAGAAAGTGTGTGTTGTCTGTCCTCAGCAGTCCCTATTTATCCATTTTCCCAAGTGGGTCGGGAGGCTGATTGTCTATGCCCAACCCTCTAAGGATCTGATAGGTCAGAGAATTCCCGGTCCCCTGATTTGAGAAGGGAACAGTGTGTCATCATGTGTCAGAGTGATGCTGCCATTTACAATCTAGGGAAGAACCTCACCTTTGCTTTTACCCAGAAAATCTATTTTTCCCAAAAAACATATTTTCAATATGCACAACTTATTAATAATACATAATTACATGACAGATTAATTAAGGCACGTCTCTGTTCAAGTCCCTTCTTCATAAGAGTTTTGATTCATAAATGACAGTTTTTCGCGCTTTTGGTTGGTTACACATTTTCGGATCTGTACAATTTTTTACATATACATGCACATACCATCTGGTCATACTTCTGTAATTTTTCATGTTCCTAGCAAAATCACAATAGCTACAATATTAAAAATGTTCATGGTTCAGTCTCTGAACATGGCACAGATTCCAGATTAGTTTTAAACTGTGAGCAAATTTTTCTATTTAATAATCTCTAAATTTCATATTTTTGTCAGTTCCGTACAATATTTTATAAGTGTTTTCCTTAAACATATATTTAATCCAATTTCAAATCCACATTTTCAGTCTGTCCTGCCTCCAAGGTCTTGGCTGAGTCAGAGAGTCACATGGCCTTCTTCCTGCCAGGGCAGTTTCTGTTGACGCCCCAAATTAGCATTTCCATTCAGCTCAAGGGAGCCCTTTGTCTACACTCAGAGCAACATGCCAGGGTGCCCCTCCCAGTTCCTTTCACACCAGCCTGCCAGTTTCTTAACAGAGAGCAGGGGAAGCTTCCTTTGTTTAGGAAGAAGGTGTGGAATGTGTTTGAAGCTCAGTGTGGGAAACCTTAACTTTTAAACACAATGTCTGAAATTGTCTTGTCCTAAAATATAACTTACATTTTTAACAAATACATCAACCAATTTCTTACTTCAAGCCTTTTTAGAATATAGTTTTGAATTGTATCCACCTCTCAGGCTTCTGATAGCAAGTCTTTCTTTGGCATAGTTTGAGTTCAATGTACAACTTTACACATGACAGGTTTTAAAATCGCCAGCTTCTGACAGAGGTGAGTAACGGTATTACACGCATTTTTGACAGATTTCTTCCAGCAACCATCTTCAAAAGTGGACTTTGTTCAGATAACATATACTTCTGCTGACATTATATTTATGTAGATTCTTGAAGTAGAATGATGTTCACCACCCAACAAGGAGGTTGGATCTTTTTGGGTGGTTTGTGAGCCCTGATTTTTGCAAATTTAACAGCCAGGGAAAAACAGATTTTTAAAACAACTCTGTGTTTCTTTTGCAATGATTTTGCTCTGTAGGCAGCCAAATGATGGGTTTTGGCAGTGGTGTCCTGTGTTACCACTGACATAGGCCAAAGCGGATGGCGGCCTATTTTTCAGATTTTTACTGCGCACTTTCTGGTGATTTTTAGCGAGCAGCATGCTTTCCGGTGGCCATTCTGATGTTCCTGATGCAAGCAATGCACAGTAATGTTACAGGGCCTGGACTAGTGGGTTGAAACATCCCACAGCAGTATGTTTACCAAACATTTTAATTACCCTTGTCAAATGTATAGCCTTTCTTTTTTTACTTCTAAGATAGCACTGTATTCCCTATGGGCCCTCATATCAAGTCTGAGCTAGGGGTAACTATCTACATACTCTAATGTGTGGTATTTGTCAGCCCAAATACTGACCCTATTTATTTTCCCTTTCATCACCACTGTCATCTTTGTCTTATCCTGGTTTATTTTCAGATCATTTTGTTTGGCATACTCACACAAGTCTTTGTATTTGTTTTTGACTCCCCCTATCATTTGATCTAATAGCACCAGGTCGTCTGCATACAAATAACATGTTATATGGCGATTACCCAATTTGATTGCACATCCTTCGAATGATAGTAATCGTCGGGAGAGGTCGGCCATATAGAAATGAGAATGGTGCCAAAGAGCACCCTTGCCTATCTCCTTTATTTATTTCCATGGGGGACGTCACCAGCCCTGTATTATTCATACATACTTGTGCTGTGTTGTTGGTGTAAAGTTGTATCACAATGTCAAGCAGCTCTGCTGGACAGCCCCATTGTACATAATTTCAGCCACAGTCGAGTGCGGCAGACTGTATCAAAGGCGGAGCTAAAATCGACCCAGATCATATACAGTACTGGATTCTCTTTTGTAGAGGCCTCTATAAACAAGGCGTCTAAGAGCCTAGTATTGTGAGTAGTCGCCGAGCCTGGTCGAAATCCTGTCTGTGTAAAATACAGTATATTGCTCTGATCCGCCCATTGTTGCAACACTCTTAATACAGAGTTTGCACAATGTTTACCGGTTACATCAAATAAGGATAGTAATCTATAATTCAACAGGTTCTCTCTGTCTCCCTTTTAATAGACAGGGACACGGATTGCCTGTTGCCAGGTAGCTGGTAACTTTTTATTCCTGTAGACTTTGTCAAACAATATTTTTAATACCCTGTCCCACATCCTCGGTTCGTCCTTTAATTCTGCATTTGACAGACCATTCGGTCCAGGAGCACGGAAGACCCCTTCAGCCTCACAATGGCATCATTTATCTCCCCTTCAGTTGTCGGCCTCATCCACTTCCCCTCATATTTTGCTCAGACGATTTCTTCATTATAGGTTACCTATTTGGCCTTTATGTGTTCCCTGCATACCCCTTCTGGGATTAGCTTTATTATCGCACCCTTAGTGTCCGCTTTAGCCATCCCCAGAATTTGGCTGATTTTCCCCACGTTACTGCTACAGAGCACACTGAACATATGTTGCCATTGCACTTTTAAGCTTGTCATCCTTCATCTTTTCAACCAGCACTTATACTGCATTTTGGCCCTTCTTATTTTTTCACTTATGATCATATTGGGTATTCTCTCTCTTTTTATATTCCTTATTACTCTCCTCAGTTCCCTCTTTGCATCTCTTATTTTTATATGAAAAGAGTTAGAATGTTTTCTCTCAGTTATTATCCCCATATAACACTTGTTTTTTCCTGCATCATTAGCCAACGTTTCCAACCAGTCTCCAAGTTCCCATACACTGTAATTTCTAAGTTTCTGCCCCTCAACCTTCACTCATTGCTGTAGGGCTCTAGAAGCTTTAGATATATTTCTGGGTGTCCAAGTTATCTTTTGCCCCCTAGGTTCACATTAATATCCCTCCCTCCCGGCTCTCAGACTGTATCTTCCAGCCCAACGTCAGTACCAACATATGATGGTCACTGTACTCATTTTTCTGGGTGTCAAGTGATATTACTTTCTCTGAGCATGAGTTGGAGCCAAAAAAGTAATCTAGCGTAGAAGCCTTATTCCTCATGGCCCATGTACATTGGCCTGGGCAGTCACCTACTGTTAGATCATTATACATGAGGAGATCCCAGTCCCTTAACATTTCGACCCAGCTTTTCCCTTTTTGATTTCCTTTTGGTTTAAGCATCACACTAATTGACCAAACATTTTGGTATTGTGGCGTGGTCTCTGCATCCCACATTAAGGTCACCTCCCAGCAATATTAATTTGTGGCCCTCTATGACTAACCAGGAGGCACATATTGTATCAATATCTGCTTGTATCCCCTCCAGTTCCTCACTATCTGGGGATACATAGAGGTTTATCAACAAGATCACCCTTGCACTTGTGGCCTCGATTGTTTCAACCTCAGTTGCCAATATATTCCTAGTGCTCTGAATCGTGTTGACACTAGTCACAGGTATAGTATGTTGTTTTCCTATGATTAGTCCCCCATATGGTCTACCCTGTTCTCCTTTTTCTGCCAATTGCTGCTATAAGGTAAAGCCCTCCATGTAATATTGGTGGTTAGCCACGTTTCCTGCAGGAATATCACATCATTTTCTTCAAGTAGGGATTGTGACCCGCCTTTCCCCAACAGATGTGCATATGCCATTGTGTTCCAACTTGCAATTCTTTTTAAATCACTTATTTACAATCAACTGCCTCGTCAGGACTTTTTAAGCCATTCCCATCCCATAGCATCATCCATAGCTACCCCCTTTACTGGGCCCACATTCTTGGTACAGAATTACCATCTTCTGCAGGTTTCACCACCTGCAGTACTTCAGTATGTGAGGGGCAGTCTACCACATAGCCAGCAAACTCAATGGGCCTCATTACGACCTGGGCGGTAAGGGATTACCGGTACCGGTAAGGGCACCGGTGCCGGTAATCCCCTACCGCCCTATTCCGAGGTCCCTTCGCGGGTCCTCCCTTAACGGCTGGTAAAACCAGCCGTTAAGGACGGGACCCGCAAAGGGACTTTAGAGGTAATAACGGTACCGCAATTTGCTGTACCGTTATTACCGCCTTTCCCATTCCCATTGAGCCCTATGGGGGCAAAAATGGGAATGGGGAAGGGCCATGGTGAATGGGGAATTACTGCGCCCGCCAACCTTGGATTGGGGCAGTAATTGCTCCATTCATCATGGCGGAATCGGTAAGGTTTTGGAGGCAACCATGGCGCTAATAGCGCCATGGTTACCTCCAGGGTCGTAATGAGGCCAAATAGATCTTAAAAGATTACGTATTAGTACCGTGACCTCCTCTGTAGCACAATGGACCCTCACAAAATTCCCTCCCTTTATGTCCATTGGTTCCACAAAACTAAAGTCAGCTGTGGTCAGGACTCTCAAAGCTGGCACATTTTGTACACAAAGTCAGTAGATCTCATCAATTAGTACGTTTATCTGTAAATGTTTTGGGCCCCGCCCAATGGTGAACATTTTAGGTTCTTTCCCCAAAGTCGTAGGAGAGATTGTAGAAGTAGAGGGGACGAGGGTGAGCAGGTTGGTATCTAACGGGTGGTGCAGCATTGGCTGATGTATCAAAAGAGGCACTTCCTCCCCCACCTCCTCCTCCAATAACTTGTGTTCTGCTAATAGGGACGTCAGTTCTCCACTTCCCTCCAAGGGCCTGCTAACCCCTATTCCACCCTCTTGTTGTGGGATCGCCAATCTTTCCCCCAGCAACAAACTAGTTAAAGTATCTGCTTGTTTAGGTCGCTTAGCCGGGCCCTTCAGTACTTTTTTCTTTGTTTGCTCTTGAAATTCCTGTGCTGGGCTTATAGTCGTAGAATTGAAAGGTTCAGGAGCTGATCTTTTCTGGTTTTTCCTTTGCTTCCTGTTTGCTGCGGCTTTCCGGAGTCTAGCTCGTTTTTCAAGGCGTCTTTCTCGTCTGGTTTTGTGTATAGTTTTCTCCTGGTTATCCGCATCTAGCTGTTCCCCTGTCATGATTATCTCAATCACATCATTTTCTGGGCCCAGGATCTCACTCTATGCTAAGCATCTGGGGTCTATTGAAACTATGAGTTCTAAGCCCCTCTCCTCTTTGTTTACCATATCAGCCCCTTGTAAGCGGCTCTCCAGAGTACTTGTAACAACTCACTGCTTTTTCACTTCTTCTAATATCACCCCACAAAATTTCAGAAGAATCTTAAGCACAAACTGTAAGACTCTTTCAGTTGCCGTGAAGTTGTTTTTAGAGTCAGTTGTGATACTTTCACCTGTTTCATTCGGGGTAGTCCTGAGCTCCTTTTAATTTTCCTGGACCCTATCAGAGAAAAGAATGGGAGAGGCCAATAGTCGTTGGTCTCTAGATTGCACCGGGGATTGCAATGTAGTCCCCACTATCGACTCTGGTTCACCCAGTGGTAAACCTCTTGTATACGCTGCTGTGTATGCATTCCTATTCGCATGTACCATCACAAGCACCACCTCTTGTTCCGGTGTGGGTGTACCCTGGCCCTCAATATTCACCCCATGTATTACATTTTGTGCAGCTGTATCTTGCAGCCTCTAACACAGTGTCAGTAGCCAGTTATCCTCTATGTTACCATAGTGTGAGTGGGGGGTGCTGTGGTTCAGAATGTTAGGGATGCTGCTTCAATCTGGTCCAAATCTATATGTATTGCTGCCACTGGATGATAGTATTTTGTTATCTTACCTGTAGCTGTCCTATTATCCAAAACATTGTCCTATTATCCAAAACATTGTTTGTACCAGCTGCCACCGAGCGGGTCTGGACTGGGTGTATCTGTCCCATCTGAGCATTGATACCAATCACTAGACGTACTAATCAGGAGCGGTGCTCTCTTTTGCATTCCCTGGGTTTGCCTCTCTTCGCGCTGTACGACGTCTAAGGAAATCTCTCACCCACTGCACACTCCCTCAACTGGTCCTGGATTTCTTGCTCACCTTTATTATTCGCCTGCCGGTATTCCTCACAGTGCACATTTCATCTACTTATTACCACTTCTCCACCAATGCTGTGATGGAGTGTTATAGCCCACACCCGCCTCCAAGCCACCAAACACAAAACACTCAGGCACTCTGCGCGCACTGTGAGAGGCCGGTGTTTTTAGAATTAGGCTCTGCCCCCAACACAATCCACACTGAGGACAGACTGCTGTCTGAAAGGAATACTGCTCCTGCAGTCGAAATAGCGGCTTTTCCAGTAAAGTGTCTGCCAAACACGAAACACTCAGGCACTACACGCACTCCGCGAGAGGACAGTGTTTTTAGAAATAGGCTCCGCCCCAACACAATCCGCACTGAGGACAGACTGCTGTCTGAAAGGAATACTGATCCTGCAGTCGAAATAGCGGCTTTTCCAATAAAGTGTCTGCCAAACAGGAAACACTCAGGCACCCTACCTATGTACCTATGCACCCTACTCCTTGCGCACCCTCTTGTTCTATGCCCTTCTCCTATCGCATTGTCTGTGGTGTAGAATGTCCTTCTGTCCTGGAGTTTCGCTCTCTGACCCTATGCCGCCACTGCCTTTCTTCCATTAGTTCCTGAGCTACCCGTCAAAAAACATGTCATGTCTTTATAGCTAATGTACCTCCAGTTCCTGAGCTACCCCTAGAAACATGTCATCGCTTTATTGCTACTGTACCTCCAGTTCCTGAGCTACCCCTAGAGCCTAGTCCATGAGCCACAACTTCTTTTTGGCTCTCTGAGGGTTAGTGCTAAGAAGATCATTATCAATCCCTGCTTCATCCATTATTACCTCCATGGATTTACGCCATCTACTGATCTTTTTATTATCAGATTCCAACATGTATTTTCCCGTAGTATAGACAGGAACACAGGCGGCACTCACGGAGACTGAGTCGATTAACCCCGACAATCCCACCAACACTTTCGCCCGCCCCTTAATTTAAACTACCGCCAGGTACCACATTGGTGTGGAATTATCGAGACACTGGCAATCTCCCCCCACTATCTGAGAGGTTGTCATTGGCAGGCCCACTAGAGTCTAAATGGAGCATAAGGGGAGCTATCGGAGAGCATATTAGAGGTGGGGACTAGAGGAGTATGGAACCTCTATGCCAGTCAGACCCAGATCAGGACAGAGCCGCAACAGGGGAGACTATGCAAGCCGAGTGCTTCAATTCAGGATATAGATGCAAACTAACCAACCCTACTAACAATTTCCCTTTCTGCATACACCTCTCAAACTCCAAACCAAACACAACCAAAACCTACAGCACAACAAACCGCACAAACTTCACTACATGGCAACAACAAAACAAAAACACACATAGCCTTGCACAACAGTACACGACGACTACCGGCCGCAAACACCCCAGGCCCAGCCAACGGACCCACCGGGCTGAGGCCGCCAACAGCACATTACTGCTCTCTTGCACTTTTCCCGCTTCCTCCCACTAACCCATCCTCCCCTCCTCTTTCAAAGCCGCCAGAGCATCAAGGGACCACTACGTTGGTGATAGTGCGCGGTACAAATGTCCTTTAACATTAACATTAACATTAACATTAACATAGTATACATTATGAAATTTGAGTCTGTCACCATCAAATATTTCCTATACAAAGAAAGACTCTTCCATAAATACATGGCATACAGAGATATCAACCCTAACTCGTGGCGGACCAGACACATGGAAACAGATCTAGGTATACCACATATAGCTTTCCAAATACGACCTTCCATTCTTAGCCACCTTTGTTCAGATATCACATTTCTGGTTTCAGCACCATAGGTCAGAATAGGGACTATTTTCTGCTTATAAAAAATTATAGTCGGTGACAGTGAACATTTTCCGTACTTTGCCTGTATGGTTTTTGCTTGTGCAGTGTTGTTCTGACTTTACAGTCCAACTCTCGGTGATAAGGTTTATCATTTGGATCATTACTTATTTGACGTCCTAAGTATTTATATTCAGAAACAGTATCAATGGTCACATTTTGTATAGTCCAAGCCTCCTTTCTATTTGCAGTCTTTTTTTTTTGGTCACATTTCATTATTTTACATTTGTCCTGGTTTATCTTTATTAAATTTGCATCTGCAAAAACAGTCAACACCAACAACAGTGAACGCAGTCCCCTCGGCGTCTTCGCCAATAATACTAAATCATCAGCGTAAAATAACCAAGGAACAGCTTTACCCCCTATGCGAGGGGCATCAGAAATGATTGCCATGAAATTGTGCTGCACTTCAGAGATAAAAAAATTAAACAGCGTACTGGCCAAGATGCATCCCTGTTTTAGTCTACGTAGCGCTTCAATTGGATTGGATAAGGTACCATCTAGCGCCAGTCTTATTTGAACAGTTGTTTCAGAATGTAATTCATTGATACAAAAAATCAGATAATTCGGGCATTCTGTGAATCTTAATTTTCTGATTAATAATTTTCGACACACAGAATCGAACGCAGCCGCGAAATGAATAAAAGCCATATATAATGGCTGTTTCTTGACTTCTTCTTGTTTTTTAATGATTTCAAGAATATGCAAATTAATGGAACTACCCATACCAGGCATGAATCCTGTTTGGTTTGGGTCTCGAGTTTTAGATTTATACAGCCACACATTCAGATCTCTCAACAGCAACCTTGCAAAAAGTTTGCCTAGAATGTCTAACAGTGATATCGGCCTATAATTCCGGTGGTCTGTGCTGTCACCTTTCTTATATATAGGTATTGTTATTGATTTCCACCAGGATGGAGGAATCATGCGAGTTCTTAGAGTGTGACTAAAAATTGTGAAAAATATCTGCGCCCATGCGCCGGGATGTTTTTTAATCATAAAATTCGAAAGGCCATCAGGGCCTGGAGCTCTTGATGTCGAGAGCTTCATTATATAGAACAAGATATCATCAACATCGAAATCTAAGTTTTTTTCCCAATTATCATAGGTGTTGATGCTATCTGGGCTCTTTACATCTGTATTTGCATATAAAGTTCTATAATATGCGGCCCATACCTCTTGTGGTATGGGATTCATTTGAGGCACCAGTTGTACTCTGCGCCCTGATTCTTTCAACAAAGCCCATATTTTACTGTATTTTTGGAGCACAATTTCTCTAACATTGATTCCCCGTCACGTTGATTCATAACAGCATGTCTGGATCTCAGCCAGGTTTTATATTGACTTTTGAGCGATCTTAGACGGACAATGAGGTCAGGTGAGTCATATTTTACTAGCTGTCTTTTCACTTTTCTAAACTGGGTTTTCCGGCTAGCAACTTCATCATCATAGGCATGCAATCTTTTGGATCGAGCTGAGTTTTTCAAACTCCTATGGGTTACGAAAATCTGCATTTCTTCAACATAGGATGTTTGATTATTAGACCCAACAGGTTGCAAACGTCTATGGCAATTCAGTAAGTTTTGGTTCAATGCTTCAAGAGTATCTGGAGTCCACTCAAATCTATTTAGTGCACTATTCAGAGTCATATTATATGCTAACGATACCTCATGAGATTCCCCCACTACAACTTCCACCCATTGCATAGCCTGAATGTTATGGTCACTTGTATCCTGGTGGATCATATGAAACTCTGTGACTAGGGTAAATAGATCACTATCTACAAATGTGTAGTCAATGAAAGCGGACTGCACACCTCTATGCCAAGTGGGCTGTGCTGGGATATCTCCATTTTTTGTACCATTAACTCTGAATATGTTTCATTCTGTCATCAGAGAATTCCATCTTTTGGCTGCTGGGGTGAGCATTTTGTTATTTTTTTCATAGCAATCCATATTTAAGTCTCCTGTTAGCACAACATGTTGACAACTAGAGTCAAGTAATGTTTGATCCAATAACTCTTCCAGAGCCCCAAAAAAGATGTTGGGCCTCATTACGACCCTACTACGAGTTCCCGTAGCGCCATGGAGCGTTTTCCGCCTGGTTTTTCCGGGCGGAGAAATCCATGGCGCTACGGGACCTTGTTGTTAATTACGCCACCGTATTTTACGGTGGCGCAATTAACGCCTTCCCCACTCCCATTATACCCGATGGGGCAAAAATGGGAATGGGGAAGGGTAAAATGGGGAATGGGGATTTACCGCCCCGCCAAGGTCGGAATGGGGCGGTAAATCCGCCAACCCCCATGGCGCTATCGGCAGCTTTCCGCCGTGCTCCATGGTGCATATTGCGCCACGATTTCCGCCAGGGTCGTAATGAGGGCCGTTGTCATTTATTGCCACATGATTCCAGTATATGTTTATAAGACATATACTCTTTTTCTTAGTTTTAATTTTCACCAGCTGCAAAAAGCTATTGGGAGACAGCCACGGTTCTAATTGGATATTACACGCTGTCTTAACCGCCACCATCAGACCAGCCATGGGTCTGCCTCTTACAGGAACAATGGCAGGAATTAAGAGTACTGTGTGTTTATCCCAATCAGGCGGTATCAATAGCCATATTTCTTGGAAAGCTAGGATATCATATTTCACTAATAGATTGTTTTTAGAGGATGTTAAATGCTTAAAGCCCCGCATATTCCAAGAGGCTAGAGAAAGCTCCCCTTTGGTGATTTATCCCAGTGAATTTTAAGATACCACCTGCTTTCGATACATATTGATTTCCCGCCATAGATGTTTTTTGATATTCTGGGATAGAGTTATTTAATAACACAAAACCTAGGTCATACAGTTCACATCTGGCCTCCCATAGGGCATTTTTAACAAACCTAGATCTCATCCACAGTTTGACTACAGATAGATCATGATCTTCAAAAAACTCAATTTGATCAAAATCTCCTGAGCCTATTCCCTCCAGATCGGGTACATCTGCCAGTATGTTCATTACCGATTGTCTATTTAGGTCAAAACTATGGAAAGGATAAGGTCGACATTGTAGGATCAGGTGATTAAGTTCTGGATTCCTTGATTGCAATTTAGGACCCCCACTATGGGTTATATTCCCCCTTGTTTGCTTGGGGAATCGGAATAATTTACCATTGTTTAGCATAGGTGTACATTGGTTAGTATCTTTATCAGACTGGGAGTCCTGTCTATTTGCTTGTAATATAAGTCTTTTTAATGATTGTTCAATCTCACCTCTCCAGTCGTCAGCTGTGATTCGCCCTTCACCATTGGGAACAGCTGATGCCATCTGCACACCCACACTTAAAGTTTAATTACTCGGGGGTCCCATTGGTTTAGAAGAAGGCTAAGCCCCTTGATTTTCTGATGGTTGTTCGGATTGCTCACCTGCTTTAGGCCCACTTATCAGTTCTTTTTGCTGTTCTTTTTGTTGTTCACTCAATAGAATCAAACTATCCAAAGGTTCATATGCCAATTGTTCAGATGCCACATTCTGCAGTTTTACTGATTTTGAAGTTGGACATTTCTATATTTTTTTGCAATGTTCGAGCGAACAATAGCAAAGGCAGACTTAGGCATAGGCAAAGATTGTACAAAGTGACACGTGCCTGTAATTCTTGAATTTGCAGTACTTCTGACATTTTTTGATTTTTTCATTTTAGCACTATCTAGCCCCATGGGCAAGTTCTTATTTTTTTTTCAAAAATATTGTATGTAGGTGCACTGCTACTATCACACACTTCCTTGCCATTTGTCACATTTGCCACTGTTTGCTGCGTTTTGTCTGGGCATCCCCTAGTATTCTCAATATTTTTCAATTTCATTTTTTTCTTTAGGACACATTTCTGACCCTCTTTACACAAATCTGCTTGTTCCTTTGATGTTTCACCCATGCTCAAAGGATGATCTTTAATATTCTCTGGTTCTGTACTTCTTTCTTTGTTAGAGTCCATATTTTTTCCCTGTAAGCTCTTTGTCTTCATTTTAAGTTGAAGAATTGCCTGTTGACTCTGGGTGCAGTCAATCAGCAGGACTTCATAATTTTCTGGTTCTAAAGACTCTAGATTCATCCGTTCACTTGGGCACTATCAGGCGCCATTTCATGGTGCATTTTACACTTTTCACACGGGCTCTGTTTAGAGCTTAACTCACTCATCATCTGTACCAACTTTATATGTTGGTCAATCATTTTAGTGTCCAATGTATCATACAATTTCGTCAGAGAAAACAAGACAGCATTCATTGTTTGCAATGAGGTTTCTAAACCTATTACAAACTGGCCTGGCTTGGTTTGTGGCCTCTCAATGGGGGCAGAATGATTGCGCCTCGGGGTTTGATGTATGAATGAACTTGAGAGAGCCGATGAATGATTTGCAGTCGGTGAGAACATCATCGATGATTGTGATAAATTAAGTTTATCACAATTTTCATTTGCATTCTCACTTTTGTTATTATTTGAGCAAATTGCCACATCATCAGTATTTAATTCCCCTTCTTTGTTAAATTTACCTATGATAGAAGGTTCAACATCAAACGGGATCGCTGGAATAACAGGTTTATGGGTTTATGATTGTCATATCATATGGGTATTCTTGTTTACCTTTGCCACTTTCAACTTAATCGGCTGATTATGGTCAGCATTGCTGTTATTATCAGCTTCAATCTCTCCTTTACTGATCGGATGCTGATCTAATGCCTCCAAGGCACCTGCCACTACTAAAGAATCAGGAGGTGTATCCACCAAATCTATTATGGTTTGATCGGAAGCAACCGGCACACAATCATTCACGGCTCCGCCTGCTGGAGGAACCGATCCCAGCAGATGCTCTGTTTCTACTGCGGTCTTTCCCCCCAGCGCGCAAAACTTCCTTATGTCCACTGCAGCCGAGCAAACTCTGTTAATTGTGGCAGATTTGGATGCTCTCGTCAACATGATAGTCCGTGAGGATGATTTTGGGGTGTGTACAGCTTCTTTACTACAAGCTGCAATCTCCGTCAGTGACGGCATCCCTGCTTTCAGGGACATGACCATTTCAGTTAACACGAGGTGTCCACAAATAGTGTAGAATCAACAATATGAGATTTGCTCCGTGTCCTCACCTTAAAAAGGAGACGTTATTAAACCAAGAGCACAGAGCCAGCTAAGCCCACCGCCCGCCGACAGCTGACAGCCGAAAGGCACTTCCAAGCACTTCAACAATGCGCGCGTGTGAAAGCGCGCGTCCTGTGCTTGAAATAGGATTCTGGGAAAGGTGGCCGGAGCTTAGTGTCTGAGTCACTAGAATAGGGAGAATAAGGTATTTAGATAAGTAAATATAAGTAAATATAACTTATATAAGTCCACAGTAGATAGTCCAGAGCTATGTTAATCCTTTTTCCACTCTGTGAGGGAGAAAATATCACATACTGTGATGGCTCCAAAATGCACGTAGCAGAGAGTTCCTTGCACCGGTAAGTAGATCAGCCACGACAGGCACTTCCAAGCACTTCACCAATGCGCGCCTATTTCCTCTGGGTATGTTGGTGCCACTTCTCTTTTCCCTACTCACTATCTGCGTTCAGAAGCTGCAGGCAGGTGGTGTCTGGAAGGGACCAGCCTTATCTATTCCCTGCCACCAAAAGCAGAAGCATCCTGGCACGATCTGCTATTGCTACTGTCAACAAGAAACATTAGCAGAGCGGCAGCTCGGAGCCCGGCAGAAACATGCCCGACTTCAGAAAAGTAGAAAGGGTGCTACTGGCCTAAGACATACAACTACTTGTGAGTTTGCTGTATCATGCAGGGAAATCAACTGTGCTTAACAGAAAAATACCAGGGACATATATCTATGTATAGGCTTTTGCACACAGTACCAGTTACCTATGGATGTTGCAGAACTCAATATTTAGTATATCCAGATGCTCCTACCCATCAAACGCAAGATGATGAGGTGAAGAACATGTATGGCCACAGCAGGTGCTGCCGTGCAGATGTCCAGTGAGTACACGGAGTGGGAAGACATGGATGCCAGTGGACTCACCCGAGAGCAGGTTTCTGGAAAGGAACTTTCTTGCGCAGATGAATGAGGTCATTGTTGTCACATGGCAGCACAATTGGGTTGCAAAAGTAGGTGCCAGCAAATGTTTGGGTTGGTGTGTGAGTAAATTCCCACGGGAGAGTTTAGTCAGATACATTGTTCATCATGTGTTTCCTACCTTGAAACATAGCACTCACCTGGAAATGCCATTATATGCTATATCACAGTCCACTATGCTCCGGTACGCAGCTGTAATTACACTGTCGCCTAATGAATAACCATTTCCATTATCGTACACGGTGCATCTGCCATATCTCATGCATGGAGGGTAGATGATCATTGAGTGACTCATAACTGCAAATGCCCCCTGCTGATGAACACAATGTTCCAGAAGGCAATCATTCATGTTAATGTTGTGCATGAGCTTCACAGGTTTTCCCTTCTCTGCCAACCACGGATTTGGAAGCCACTGCTGTTTCCTCCTGGCTCTTCCTGGAATCGTGTGCAACAATTAAGCCATGATTTACATGGCCGATGCACAGGACAGCACAGGAGACTCCACCAAGGGCACCAAAGCATCTGTATGATGCATCCTGAGTAACAGGGTTAATTGTAGAGGAACACTGTTCTTGCATCTCCTATGGGAACTGGATTTTTAAGGGCTTGCAGTGGAGTCGGTCAGTGTTGTGTTACTACCTAAGCCAAAGGCCACAGACACAGGTGATGGTGATGCTGTCACCATTGCAGGTAGATCACCACTACCGTCTAGGCAGGACAGAATTGTGCACCAGGGCTGTGAAGAAGCCACAGATGCAGGCAGCACAGCCATTGGGCAGGTGACGAGCATGATGACAACCCATGAGGGGACAGGTCATTGTCAAGGCCAGGAGGTGACTAATGAATGAGGTTGCGATCCTCATGATCACATCAGATGGGAGACATCATGAATTTGAGAGACCTGTCACACTGGTTGAGGAGGAGGCGGCGCAGGACCGGGAAGGATGACAAAGGGCCCATGAAATGTCCCAGGGTGAAATTACCCAGTCAAGACAGACAACGACAACCAACACACTGGCCATGCCCCACCTCATGTCTGTGCAGAGGGGAAGCGTGTCTATGTTGAAAGATGGAAGGGGCTCATTCCATGCTCAGCAGACACCACTGGTGCATGTGGGCATGAGTGGAGTGAGCTATGATTGCATAGGCACTATGTCCTTTAGATAGAGAGGCTGGCAGCCCACTATCATCGGTAGAGAAGTCCAGCCCTCAATCCACTAAAGATGCTGCTCCCAAAGGTTCTATCTCCCTGTTGCCTGTGGCACAAAACACTACACTTATGGCTTGGAGATGGGAATGTCAGTCTGCATCTGTCATATGTGGTCCAGGATGTGATGCTCCAGGTCCAATGCAATTAACAGGTTCAGGTGAGGCAGAGCCAAATGACGCAAGAGTGATGGCGGAGAGGACACAGACAGATGCCCCCAGCCCCTCCACTGATAGTACCATTTAATGTGAGGACACACACAGTTATAGAGCAGGCGGTAGCTGCACACAGGGGTACTTTGGGGCATGCATTTAGGCATGGACGTTTCCCTGGCAACACTTGTCAGTAGACCAACCAGGGGATTAGACAGGACCCTCACTATGTTTTGTGGTCACATCAGAAGAAATAGGTGTTGTTGTAAGACTTTGCAGATTATTGCGCAATGTTTATGCATGGTTTGTTGTCATCACATCCCACGAGCTATGGCTGTTCTCCCTGTTCCCAGCTGCTCCTGGGAATTCCGCTTGTGATGGTTGTCCTTGAAGGCATTGGCACAGTTGGTCCAGTTGCCTTCCCTGAATTGGCAGTCAGTGCGGTCTGAGTATGGCCAGGCTGGCATCAATGGCCATGATGTCCAGCACCAGGCGGACTTGCAGTACGTCTCCAGTCTAGAATGGTGGAGACACATGGGAGGCTGCTTTAGAATGCTGATAGCTCTGCCCATGGTGCTCCTGGGGTGCATGTGGTACCTCTGGCATTGCTTCTTCTCTCTTGCTTTGGTCTTGTTATATGGCATCAGGAGTCATGTCTTCATTGGGCATCACTTATCACCTGTGAGGGAAAGGTGAAGGTGGGGCTCCTTCGCAGCACAGCAGATATCTGTCTGTAGGAAGGCACCTGTGACTCATGGCAGTGGTTGGGGTGTGAGGTGGATAGTGAGTGCTGCAAGTGCACGCATGTCTGGAGTGCAGACCTACCTTACAGAACAAAGTTCTTGTACCTCTCTTCGAAAATGTGTCTTGATACCAGTCTGTACTCCTATGTGCGAGCGCCATGTCCTAATCTAAGGAAACATTAGGCGCAGGTGGTGGTGAATCGTAGTCGTACCCTACACACAGCCTATATCTTGAGACTAGTTATTCGATGGTCGGGCGTGAACAGTCAGTGGTATCAATGATGAAGGAGAGCTTGGGCACTGCCAGAGATGCACTTCTGGCAGCTCAGATGCCGAGATGACATGTCCTGCAGCATGTGTGTGTGAGTTTCCACACTGCTCCTCATGGAGGGGCGCGACATGCCTGGGTCATCTCCAGTGACTGGTTGCAGTGAACCTGATACATAGGAGCATGTGCAGGGAGCGATTTTGGCTCTGCTGACATGGGACATGCCGTTCTGCTTTGGGACTGATGTCACATCTATCATGTTCCGGATGCCTTATTCAAGGTCCTTATTGAGGTAGTATCTCTGTAGGCATCAGGCTCTGCGTTGCTGCCCGTGTTATGTACTCGTGGAACTTTCTGTTCCTGTGTGCCCTGTTCCTGATGGGAACAGTAATATAACATGTGCATTTGCAAAGCACACGTTTTCCTGGAGGCTTCGTGGCGCTGGATAACAGAAGTGTATTGTCAGCCAACTCCATGGTACTCAATGTCTGCAAGTGATTCTGCGAGCTCCAGCATCTGGGCCCTCTGTGCCAGGGTGTGATGCTGTGCAAGCGTTTCGAGAGGTGACACAGGGGCATTAGTTGGGTAGTAGTGGGCGCAGCTGAGGTGCATGCGGTTTTTCTACTCTTTCGGGTATGGATGGCTCATGGGTGGGTCCGTTGATTCGTGCAGGTGTTCCCTTGTAAGGTGCGTGGATTGTCAATGCAATGAAAGTCTAACACGTGTTGCTTTTCACAATATGTTGCTGGAAATGGCCATTTTCAATGTTACTTTATCTTGTCACTTATGTTTATCTGTCATGATCAGTGCATTTTTGTATATTTTTCAGCCCTTCCCCTTTCCTTGTGGTAAACTGTCATTTGGATTTTGAGGTTTTGGTCTGGTGCAACATGTCCCTTAGTTTCCCTGTGCTAGTACAATGGCAGACATATTTTTTGCAACTCAGCATTTCATTGCGGGTGTGCTGTGTGCATTGAGTCAGTTCTTGGTTTGTCTGTGCATTATGAGTGTTTGTGGGTGTTCCTTTGGTAAATGTGGTCAGGGGATTACATTTGAGCCATGCGTGGCAAAGAGCCATTCAATGTTTGCAGTTGCTATTGTGTGTAGCATGTCCTCATTTGGCGCGGGCCCGTGTCTGTGGGCAGGTTAATATTGATGATTTGGTAGTTGCCAATTACTGCTTAGTCGCAGGTGGGTCACTCTGACATTCATTCAGTCGTCATTGGTCCTAGGGCAATTTCCCATTTTTTTGCTCTGACGCATATTGACCGATTCAGTTGTCACAAATTTGGGAAACTGTGGCCATCATTGTGAGTGTGGCGGTCCATAAACAAGGGTGCCAGTAAGCTTACTGGCACCCATGTTTCCGGGCCGTCATACTACGAGTCTGCCTGCCGGGGCTGCTGCGCCCGGCACGTCTGACCTGCCGGACGCAACGGCCTTCCGTGACAAGTGCTTCAGAGTCCCCATTCCCATGGAGTCCTATTACAAGTCCCTGCAGCACCGGGAAGTCAGGCGGCAGAGCCAGTGTATCGGGCTCAGCGGCAACCCACCGGTGGCACAGGCGGGTTACTGATGACCTCGCAATGAGGCCCATATGAGTTTCGTCAGCATGGCCCAATTTGCTTTGAAGACAACATAGATCCCTTGTCTAATTATCCATTCCTGGTTTTCAAACTCACACTTTGATGAGTGGTTTTCTTTATAGAGCTGCTGCTCTCGTCGCTTGGCAGGAGTGGCACACAGCTCCCGAGAGACCTCCGTGGGAAGCCGGGCAGATGTCTCTTTCTAGATGTAAAGAAAAAGTAAGACACGGAGGAGTAACCAATGCAAACACAAGAAAGGACATACTGCAAAATTACATATGTGAAGTTTTACAGTGCAGCACAGAAGACAACGTTCAAACCGTTCAGGAAAAAAGAAAACGATTTCAAATAATTGTTAAAGATGTCTGTAGTTTGAAGGTCCTGAGAAAATGCTCCCTTTGCTCCCTGAAAGGATGACCTCCTGCATGATCTACTGGGAATACATTATCAGATGTACAGCCTGACTTTACAGGGCTCTTAAGGTCTGCCTGGTACACATTGCTATGTGAATAGGGCAAACACACCTGTCCTTAGAACGTAAGGGTAAACACTGATAGCGAATGTGAGGGCAAGTGGGAGAATGCTGCATTAGAGAGACCCTGCGAGGGCAAGTGGGAGAATGCTGCACTAGAGAGACCCTGCGAGGGTAAGTGGGAGAATACTGCATTAGAGAGACCCTGCGAGGGCAAGCGGGAGAATGCAGAATGCTGCCTTAGAGAGACCCTGCGAGGGCAAGTGGGAGAATGCAGAATAGAATGCTGCATTAGAGAGACCCTGCGAGGGCAAGTGGGAGAATGCTGCATTAGAGAGACCCTGCGAGGGCAAGTGGGAGAATGCTGCATTAGGGAGACCCTGCAAGGGCAAGTGGGAGAATGCTGCATTAGAGAGACCCTGCGAGGGCAAGTGGGAGAATGCTGCATTAGAGAGACCCTGCGAGGGTAAGTGGGAGAATGCTGCATTAGAGAGACCCTGCGAGGGCAAGTGGGAGAATGCTGCACTAGAGAGACCCTGCAAGGGCAAGCGGGAGAATGCTGCATTAGGGAGACCCTGCGAGGGCAAGCTGGAGAATGCTGCATTAGAGAGATCCTGCGAGGGCAAGTGGGAGAATGCTGCATTAGAGAGACCCTGCGAGGGCAAGTGGGAGAATGCTGCATTAGAGAGACCCTGCAAAGGCAAGTGGGAGAATGCTGCATTAGAGAGACCCTGCGAGGGCAAGTGGGAGAATGCTGCATTAGAGAGATCCTGCGAGGGCAAGTGGGAGAATGCTGCATTAGAGAGACCCTGCGAGGGCAAGTGGGAGAATGCTGCATTAGCGAGACCCTGCCAAGGCAAGTGGGAGAATGCTGCATTAGGGAGACCCTGCGAAGGCTAGTGGGAGAATGCTGCATTAGAAAGACCCTGCAAAGGCAAGTGGGAGAATGCTGCATTAGGGAGACCCTGCGAGGGCAAGTGGGAGAATGCTGCATTAGAGAGACCCTGCGAGGGCAAGCTGGAGAATGCTGCATTAGAGAGATCCTGCGAGGGCAAGTGGGAGAATGCTGCATTAGAGAGACCCTGCGAGGGCAAGTGGGAGAATGCTGCATTAGAGAGACCCTCCGAAGGCAAGTGGGAGAATGCTGCATTAGGGAGACCCTGCGAGGGCAAGTGGGAGAATGCTGCATTAGAGAGACCCTGCAAAGGCAAGTGGGAGAATGCTGCATTAGAGAGACCCTTGCATGCTGCATAAAAAAGACCCTGCGAAGGCAAGTGGGAGAATGCTGCATTAGAGAGACCCTGCGAGGGAAAGTGGGAGAATGCTGCATTAGCGACACCCTTTGAGGGCAAGTGGGAGAATGCTGCATTAGAGAACCCTGCAAAGGCAAGTGGGAGAATGCTACATTAGAGAGACCCTGCCAGGGCAAGTGGGAGAATGCTGCATTAGAGAGACCCTGCGAGGGCAAGTGGGAGAATGCTGCATTAGGGAGACCCTGCCATGGCAAGTGGGAGAATGCTGCATTAGGGAGACCTTGCGAGGGCAAGTGGGAGAATGCTGCATCAGAGAGACCCTGCGAGGGCAAGTGGGAGAATGCTGCATTAGGGAGACCCTTGAGGGCAAGTGGGAGAATGCTGCATCAGAGAAACCCTGCGAGGGCAAGTGGGAGAATGCTGCATTCGAGAGACCCTGCGAAGGCAAATGGGATAATGCTGCATTAGAGAGACCCTGCAAGGGCAAGTGGGAGAATGCTGCATTAGGGAGACCCTGCCAGGGCAAGTGGGAGAATGCTGCATCAGAGAGACCCTGTGAGGCCAAGTGGGAGAATGCTGCATTAGGGAGACCCTGCGAGGGCAATTGGGAGAATGCTGCATTAGAGAGACCCTGTGAGGGCAAGTGGGAGAATGCTGCATTAGAGAGATCCTTTGAGGGCAAGTGGGAGAATGCCGCATTAGAGGGACCCTGCGAGGCCAAGTGGGAGAATGCTGCATTAGAGAGACCCTGCGAAGGCAAGTGGGAGAATGCTGCATCAGAGAGACCTTGCGAAGGCAAGTGGGAGAATGCTGCATTAGGGAGACCCTGCGAGGGCAATTGGGAGAATGCTGCATTAGAGAGACCCTGTGAGGGCAAGTGGGAGAATGCTGCATTAGAGAGATCCTGTGAGGGAAAGTGGGAGAATGCTGCATTAGAGGGACCCTGTGAGGGCAAGTGGGAGAATGCTGCATTAGAGAGACCCTGCGAAGGCAAGTGGGAGAATGCTGCATTAGGGAGACCCTGCGAGGGCAAGTGGGAGAATGCTGCATTAGAGAGACCCTGCAAAGGCAAGTGGGAGAATGCTGCATTAGAGAGACCCTGCGAGGGCAAGTGAGAGAATGCTGCATAAGAAAGACCCTGCAAAGGCAAGTGGGAGAATGCTGCATTAGAGAGACCCTTGCATGCTGCATAAGAAAGACCCTGCGAAGGCAAGCGGGTAAATGCTGCATTAGAGAGATCCTGCGAGGGCAAGTGGGAGAATGCTGCATTAGAGAGACCCTGCGAAGGCAAGTGGGATAATGCTGCTTTAGAGAGACCCTCTTGTTTGTGTGGGGTTGTCACCTACACACGATGTTCCTTCGTGCTACAAGCTTCACTACTCGAAGGTCATTGCTGTTTGTTGAGTACATTTCTCGGAAATCAAGAACCTATTCCAGGTTTGTTTTGTGTTGACATTGTAAATAGTCCTTGTAATCTTAGTATGGGCAATGCTGCAGGGCCTCCCAAAGCGAGGCAGGGTAACTGCTGTTACCATCAGCAGGCCTGGAGAGGGGCAGCCCAACCCCTCCCCCTCTCTGCTTCTCTCCTTTCCCCCAAGCCGAGGAGACGCGCAGTCTGTGCAACACAATGCTGAGGAAGGGTGAGCAGTCACCTCACCCTTCCTTCACGCACCAAGGTGCTAAGCACCTAAGGAAACCAACAGACAGGCAGGGAACAGGTTCAAAGACCTGCCCCCCCCGGGGGGCCAGATAGTCGTCTATCTGGCCGGGGGCTGAAACATAACAGCCCCCACTAGTATACATATCAAAGACCCAGAGCTTCCCTGGGTCTTATAAATACAGAGCGGCTTGCTCTGAGAAAACACAAAAAGTTTGTGGACCCTGAACGGGGACCCAAACACACAGGAGGTGCACTGTTTACTCAGTGTCTTCCAAACATTTGCTTCTTTAGCAAACTCTGAAGTTCGCTGTATTCGCAGCGTCTTTACTTTCCTGTGAGCATTGTACTGCTCATGAACTTGCGCGGCCGGGAGACGAGCGGTGCGTTTTAAACAAACAAATACAGAAGCGGGGAGTTTCCACTTACCAGCGCGAATGAAGAAACCTGCAGCGAAGCCCGGCAGAGGCAGTCTCTTCAAGAAAGCGTGTCAATTTCCAAGGTAAGCCGCCTCGCCGGGCGTCGAACACCCGATGGGAACACTGTTTCTAATCGCGAACAAACAAAATAAACATCCGCTAGACAGCCGCGTTCCCCGGCGGATCTCGACCGCGCGCAGCATGTTTTATTTACTGTAAAGCAGCGAATTTGAAAACACAGAAGCCGTGAGGAAACCCCGGGCCGGGGGACATTATTCTTAGTATATAACGAAAGCCTGAAACAGGCTCCTGCTTGATTCACAAACATAGACTTTGTCCCGTGTTATATTAATTGTTTCTGGCATACAACGATTGGGTGATTCTGAAAACCCAGGCCAAAAGCGGGCACGCACAAATTGTTACAACTAACTGCTCCCAAAAATACAGGCATGACATTTGATGGGAAGTAAAACAGAATAAATCCTTTGTGGACAACATTAAGCAGTTACCCAACACAGGTAACGCCATTCCCAATTTCATTGGGTCAAATAGCACAGCGAGCAGAGCTCGCACCTTGACACCCATGCAGAACCTACTGACCCAAGTTTGAATCCCGTCTGGGGAAAACTCAGCCTTTTTTGACTCATAGCACTATTTAAATGCCAAATTATACTACAAACAAGCGCATGACAGCCGTTGCAATTGCACAGAAATTAGAAAACTGAATTCTGACATCTATACAGAGACTGCTGACATGGGTGAAAATCCCGAGAGGGTGGCCAAACACAGCCTTTTCAATATTTCCCCGTTTTTAATCAAAACAGGCTGAAAGGAAAGCATGGGTCCCAAACGAAAATCACGGGAACCCAAAACACCAGCACAGAAGCCAAAATCGCCCTACCTGCTGGCAGCCATTGAGGCAGCAGAACACTACAGTTGGGCCTGGGTAAGGGAAAACATGTACGCCTACCAAAGGATGGGACCCCCTCACCACCCAGCCAGGATGACGTCATACCTCCGTCAAAGAGACAGAAATTGACAGATTGCCCTAGAAAAGGTAACAAAAAACTGGCAAAATTGTGTGATAATATGTCAGAAATGCAACAGATATTGCGGGAAATGAGGGAGAAACAAGTTCCCCAAACAGGGGATCAGGGACCCACAAATCACAATAGAACCCTTGAACCTATCATATTGGTGACCCCCCTGCACCAGCAACAACCCAGATAACAGCCCCAGCCACACCAGTGACACAGCGCCAACAATGCCAGCAGCAGCTAGCACAACTGCTCCAGCAGCAGCCACGGCAGACCCAACAGGTGCTTTAAAAGCATTGGCAACCCCCAGTACAGAAACAGTGGGGCAATCTGGGCAATCTAACAGCAACCCAGACATAGCAAAGATCTGCTATGCCCAATTAGAATTAAAATTTAAATCCTTTTCAGAATGGAATATTGAATAGATATAAAAGATGCCTAGCATGAATATTGATACCACAATCAAAGAAGCCATATGGGCCAAAGAATTCATAGAAATATTTTCACTGATAGAAGCCCAACGCAAAGGGAAGGATGCCTTCAGGGATCCTAAAAAGATAGAAGAGAAAGCCATAGCCAGAAACACCCAGGTAGAACTGAATTGGGACAACTGGCTGCAGGCTTTCGCCATCTTGGCAACAAATATATGAGGAGAAATTTCCTAATGATGGCAGAAAACGATGGGCTTACATGGAAAAAATAAGAGAAGTGAAAATCGCTCAGAAAGGGAAGACCTGGCTAGCATATGATATCAGATTTAGGAGCAGCATGTCAGAGAGGCCAGCCATAGAATGGGACGAGCTCCAAAATGATTTATATATGTTAAACCCTCAGCCTCCAGCAGAAGAAGAGGCACCACAGAACTCCTCCAAATATAATAAAAATACTCAAGGTCCCAGAAACAACGATAATGACAAGCACAAAAAGGGCGAACAGCCTTTTCGGAAGAACCAGCCATCGGCGGCGAGGTCTAATACCCACAGGCAGAACAAACACCACTCTGCGCACCTTGGAAAGGAATGCTGGTACAAACACGGTTGCACAAACTGCAACGGCGACCATGCAGCAAGCAACTGCACCAGACTGCCAGCCAAAAATTCAAAAGATTAGCAACAACCATTCCTCTATAAACCCAAGACTGGCACCAGGCAGAACCCCCATCAACCCAAACAATTTTAGAGAAGCACTAACCAACTACCCAGGCAGGGAAGCCAGCGAGGCAATCTGGCTGGGCTTTACCAAGGGCTTTAGCATCCCCTTTAAGGGTACAGGGTCACATAACATCCCATTGAACTTAAAGTCGGCCAAGAACCCCCTGATGGCCAAACTGGACAGTATCCTGTGCCCTATTCGAGCAATTCAGCTCTTTTTCCAATGGGCTTTTCAGAAAGAGAGACCAGGGACCAAAGTGGTACACTACCTAGATGATTTCATGGTTATGGGCCCAGCAAACTCAGAAGAATGCCATGGGGCCCTGTTGAAACTAGAAAGAATGGCTGCACAGTGGGGCATACCTCTAGCAATAGAAAAAACTACCAAACCAGCCACCAAGATAATTTTCCTAGGCATTGAGATTGACTCTGCACAAGGACTATGCAAGATCCCGAAAGCAGAAAATGCAGAACACCTGGAGAAAATACAAGCCCTGACATTAAAAGACAAGGGCACAGTTAAAGAAATTCAATCATTAGCAGGCAGTCTTAACTTCGCTGCCAGAATAATCCCTCAAGGGAGGGTATTTTCCAGAAGTCTGGAACTTAAAACCAAATCACTCACCAAACCCCAGCTACACATCCGAATAGGCGCACAGGTGAAACAAGATCTGGAAATTTGGGGGAATTGCCTCAAAGATTTCAACGGGACCTCGCTTTGGCAAACGCCTTTGAATACATGGACAAAAAGGGTCCTTTTCACCGATGCAGCCGGGAGCAAGGGGTTTGGAGCCATACTAGACACAGAGTGGGTGGCAGAACACTGGCCCAACTCATGGCAACAGGCAGGGTGGACTAAAGACATCACCCTCTTAGAAATATTTCCCATCTGGCTAACATTATACATCTGGGGCAGGCAGATAGCTAACACGGAACTCTTGGTCTGGTGCAACAACATGGCAGTAATATGCTCCATAAACAGAAGGTCTACCAAATGCCCTTTAGTACTAAAAGCCCTACGAGCCATCACAGCACTCACACTACAAGAAAACATTGTGTTCAAAGCAAAGCACATCGCTGGGGCAGATAATAACATTGCAGATGCGATATCCCGCTATCAGTGGCCAAGATTCCGGGAGCTAGCGCCGCACGCCCGGGAACAGATGACGCCAATACCAGCAGAATGCGGGAAAATTATAGGAAATCAAAAAATAACGGCATCAACGCCAGCGCCAGAGAGCCCAGGCCAGGATGCCCAACAAGAACCAGGCGCCTCAAAAACGGGTGCCAACAAAATAACGGCATCAACGCCTGCACCAGAGAGCCCAGTCGGAATGCCCAACAAGAACCAGGCGTCTCAAAAACGGATTCCAACAAAATAACGGCATCAACGCCAGTGCCAGAGAGCCAAAGCCGGGATGTCCAACAAGAACCAGGCACCTCATAAGACGGGTGCCGACAACTCCCTAGGCTTCCTCACAGAGATGGCAGGAAAAGCGCTGGCAAGCACCACCGCACACAGTACAATAAGTGCTTACAAACAGTATTTAAAGCCACAGGCGTAAACCACGTAGAGTGAATAACGATTAAAGACATAGAAATATTTTTAAAATGGGCGCATGAACAGGGCTTTAAGAGAGATTGGGCGAAAAGACACTTAGTTGCAATCTCATATTTCTCAAAAATACAGGGTGATTCAGACCCCACCCAAAGCGCCCTCATTTCTTACGCTTTGAAAGGTTGGGGCAGAATAGGCGGCCCCCAGGTGGACACCCGCCGCCCCCTTCTTTAGAACAAACTGGTACAAATTGCAAACCAGCTGAAAGCCATATGCTGGCATCCGTATGAGATCTTATTGTTCAAAGCAGCTTTATTCCTGGTATACCTCAGGGCTTTCCGTGTGGGAGAACCCATTGACTCCAGCACCAAGGCCAACAACTGTCTGGGCGTCATGGAGGTCAGGGTGAGACGGGAGAGCGTCAGCATAGAAATCCAACAATCAAAAACGGGGGTCAAAAGAACCATCAACATTTGTGATATTAATGAGGCAGTAAACTGCCCGGTATGTATTACCAACCGCTATTACACACAAAGACCCAAGGTTTGGGGGAGGTTTTTGATCCACAAGGACGCCTCGGCACTTAGCCGCTACCAATTCAAAAGAAGTACTGATGAAAGAAATCAAAAATGCAGGGTCGGACCCCAAGGGTTTTGGCATCCACGCCTTCAGAATGGGTGTCGCCACCTCAGCATGGCAAAGAGTTTTAACTCCTCAACAACTAAATAACATAGGGGGTTGGAAGTCAGATTATTACAAAAGATAAATCAGACCACAGCTAACATAGCCAGCCACCCCACTTTTTCTTTCTCCCTCCCTTCATACAGAAACACCAGGCGAAGGGAGGACCACTCTCCAATCAGCAAGGATAGTCAGCCACTCTTTTATTTTCAGGACGGGCCGACGGGCAGAGGAGACCAAAGAAAGGCCGCCTTTCAGAAACACCATTTCCTCATGACAGGGATACAGAGGCCCACGATGGGCAGAAATCCACGAAACACTAGCAGAGCTGGTCGCATACAGCGACCCGCCAGAATTTCTGGTCACACACCTAGGGGGCAATGACCTAGTGTCCATTAGAAGGAGAAATTTATGTGAGGACATGTGTTCCTCCCTCGCAGGCATCTCACACAATTGGAAAGGAATGGAAACATACTTCTCAGCCATCCTACCCAGAAAGAAAGGGCAAGGGGCCAACTGCTACAAAGCTGTAGACATTTCTGGAAGAAAACTCAACAGGGGGCTTGAAAAATTATGTATAGCAAGAGGACTGGGCTTCATAAAGCATCCGGCCATTATACTGGGTGACCCAGACCTTTTTCACAAAGACGGCACCCATCTATCAAAACAGGGCATGGAACATTTCTTTCCAGAAATCACAGCATTCTAAGCTCCAGTGGTTTGCCAGTAGGAGATACTTTTGGGGGAACGCGGTCAGCCGTCAACCTGCCCACGTGTGGCGGCACGGGCCAGAGGGGGTAACCTCAGGACCCGGTACCCAAAAGTATGTTACTATCATGATATGTGATTATTGTTATCTCCATAACCATATCTGTACAATAAAAACCTACGGCCTTTTATTACCAACACTTGACAAACAATCTGTGAGCCAATTTATTCTGGGTGAGGACAAGGGATTGGCTAACAAATGTATGCATGCATATGGGTTCAGCAGTTATTATGCACACAACTCTCTGGCACAGCTTTAGAGCCTGTCACACACCACGAGACAGCAAAACAAAGCTGCTTCTTTGCAGCGCTTTGTTGCCGAACTGACATTACGTGATGGAAAACCAAACAAACATTGAGGTATAGTAAGGAGAGAACACAACACAAACTGGTTTTCACTGTTGCTCTAGGCAGTTGAAGAGTCGTTATGTATGGGCGTTTACAACGGGCTCTTTGTAACCAATCAAATGCCGAAAACAGGCCTGACCAGTGAGGTCTAAATTTAGATGACTTCAATGTGACCACCTTAGCTTTGATTTTGGCAATATAGCAAGCAACGCACCCCGACCACCCGCCAACCCAACAACCTGAAAATGAAAACACCTCACGGTTCCCCACCAGGTGATGACCGTAGTCAGGGTTATTAGTGGGCGGGGGCTAGCTGACGTGGAGCCCGGCAGTCTCTGAAAAAAAATGTCTCTGAGAAAAGGTCGCTGCAGGGGCTCGCTAAAGTCCCCAATAGCCACAGCCGACGAGGCCGCCTTTTTTATCGAAAGCTTGAAGCTCTTGCTTTTCTTCCATAATTGGGGCACTGGCCCTCCCCCACGCCGTGCCTGGCAGCGTCAGCGCAATAAGTATGGAAGAAAAGCCAAGATTGCTTAAAGCCAAGCCTTTATTTCCAAAGTCTGAAGCTCTCCATTTGCCAGGCATCCCTTCAACTAAGAGATGCAGGATCACCGTCCCTGGGGAGCGAGGGTCATAATCCCCACATCTCTTAGTGAAAGGGATGCCTGACGGTGGTCAGCACTACAATTAAGGGGAAAACGTGTAATGAAGCCCCCTGCTAGACATCCCTTTATCTCAGAGATGCGACCCAGGTGAGAGGGTGATGCTCGCTGCAAAATATGCCAGGTGTCGACGAAGAAATCCGAAAATGGAGGAGGCACCCCGATAACCCGGGCGGTGTCCTCCTCCTAAATCTCCCTCCCCCTCCTCAAAGGAGGGGAGGAAGGGCAGAGCGCGGCAAAGCAGGGAAAGCCCGCGGAAATGAGAAGAGCGCGGCAAAGGGGGAGAAAAAGCCCGCGGAAGGGGGACAATGGAAAGGGGCGGAGTTATCCCCCTTTAAAGCAGGCGGGTTCCCACTGCAGGCATCATCCAGCCTTGGCGTGGGACGCCCGCCTGCCACCGAGGACTTCGTTTTTCCACCCACCCACCCTACAAATAAGGACAAGCAGGAGGCCTGACCGTCGACGTCGCAGGACGGCAGGCGATGTGGCGGTGTTTGGGCAACCAAACACAAGAGACAGACTCCGGATGAGCCAGGAGAAAGCGGGAAGGGTCTTCGCCCTTTCCAGACCAGCGCCCCTTGGGAGCCTAAAACGGCAGGGGCGTCTGGGGGGAACAACAAGGGCTCAGCTTCCCCCAAGGAAACGGCACTCTCCCCGCCCACAGATACCTGCAGGGGCAGGCGAGGCTCAGGCGCAAAGGGTTGGGAGAGTTGGGCCTATGATGGACTTTTGGAAAGCAAGGGGGAAGCATGTTTTGGACATGGAGCGGTCGCCGCATCTTCCAAAGTATTTCCACTAATGTGTGCAGTATGTTTTATGATTTTGTGGAAAATAAATCTGCGGCCTTTTATGCCAAAAAACTAAGCAAGGCTCATGTCACGCTTTTCTGGGGGGGAAAAGGAGGAATGAGCTATTGCTATGTAAGGGGTCCAAAATGGACGGATGCACGGGTTATTGCCTGGCGGGGGTCGCCTGCCGCATGTTAGGCCACCTCCATTGTGTAGGTCACGCCCCCTTAAAGAACCCCGGCTCAATTACACAAGCCAATGAATCGCCTGGCCGTAGTAGGGGTGCAGATGCGATTGAAGCCTCCAGAGCCTCGGCTGTGTTGCTTTACAGGGGTCGAGTTGGCATGGCTGCTGCTTGTCGTTCTACATTGCCAGGTGCAGTAGCGGCTGGGGACTTTTGAAGTGGGGGGGGGGGTGTACATTTGAACAAAATTACAGTGAGCGACCGTGCATGATTTTAGTTTTCTTAATAATGAGTTCAAATGTTGCACTTCGCATCACATTATTTTGTGAAAAATTTCCATAACATCTTTTCGGAAAATGGACACATGAACAATTCAGGTGCCACACAGTCACACACAGCACCCAGGATCAGTTTGCAACATATTTTAATGCTGGCTGTGCCAGGTGTGCAGGAAGGACATTGCCAGTGTAAAACATGTTCCATGCTGCTTGTTGCAGCAGTCTTTGCTCCATGCCATGTCTCTTGCTCCTTGCCCAGTTCCATGGGCACTGGGTGTGTTCTCTTTGCACAACCCTCTATTGCACTCCGTAAACCCTTTACATATGTGAACACAAAACAGTACTAATGGGTCGGTATAACAAGGAAGATTATTTCATTTCTCGTTTTAAGAGATTCCAAACGCATTAGAAGACATTTACTATTTATTCCGCAGACACAAATGCACCGAAAACAGTCAGATTTTCACCGCGATGTCTTCTGCAGGCGACATTCTTTCATTTCTTTTTTCATCAGCACGTTCAAACCGGCACACACAGACATTTCACATGGGAGACACTGACGTGTGCACATTAACACCCACTCACTGCCGACCCATAGACCTGCTGTGCCTATGAAATGCTCAAGAGACCCGGAGGGGTTATTCGGGGAACAACAGACTACACACACTACATACACGGAACACATATTATACGTGTAGACTAAGCACAGTTACATATGCCGGGTTCAAAAGAAATGGTCATAAAGTCTACGAAGATGGGAAACACGGACAACGCCTCATAAAAAGGCAAAGTCAGCACCCAACAAACATCTAAAATGCATGTTTCTCACTTACCTCTGTCTCTCACTTACCTCTGTCTCTCACTCACCTCTGTCTCTCACTCACCTCTATCTCCCACTCACCTCTGTCTCTCACTGACCACTGTCTCTCACTGACCGCTGTCTCTCACTTACCTCTGTCTCTCACTGACCTCTGTCTCTCACTCACCTCTGTCTCTCACTGACCTCTGTCTCTCACTTACCTCTGTATCTCACTCACCTCTGTCTCTCACTCACCTCTGTCTCTCACTTACCTCTGTCTCTCACTCACCTCTGTCTCTCACTTACCTCTCTCACTTACCTCTGTCTCTCACTCACCTCTGTCTCTCACTTACCTCTGTCTCTCACTCACCTCTGTCTCTCACTGACCTCTGTCTCTCACTCACCTCTGTCTCTCACTCACCTCTGTCTCTCACTTACCTCTGTCTCTCACTGAGCTCTGTCTATCACTCACCTCTGTCTCTCACTCACCTCTGTCTTTCACTTACCTCTGTCTCTCACTCACCTCTGTCTCTCACTGACCTCTGTCCCTCACTTACCTCTGTCTCTCACTCAGGGGAGTTGCTAGGTCTGGAAAAGACCCGGGGCTAAGCTGATGTCGGAACTGTTGGGACTGGGGGCTAGCTAGTCTTTTGGCTGTAGCTCCAGAGATTCTATCCGGGGCTACAACCAAAAGATCAGGGGCTATAGCCCCCTTAGCCCCCCCCTAGCAACGCCCCTGCTCTCACCGACCTCTGTCTTTCACTCACCTCTGTCTCTCACTTACCTCTGTTTCTCACTTACCTCTGTGTCTCACTCACCTCTGTCTCTCACTTACCTATGTCTCTCACTGACCTCTGTCTATCACTGACCTCTGTCTCTCACTCACCTCTGTCTCTCACTTACTTCTGTCTCTCACTGACCTCTGTCTCTCACTCACCTCTGTCTCTCACTTACCTCTGTCTCTCACTCACCTCTGTCTCTCACTGACCTCTGTCTCTCACTTACCCCTGTCTCTCACTGACCTCTGTCTATCACTGACCTCTGTCTCTCACTCACCTCTGTCTTTCACTTACCTCTGTCTCTCACTGACCTCTGTCTATCACTCACCTCTGTCTCTCACTCACCTCTGTCTCTCACTTACCTCTGTCTCTCACTCACCTCTGTCTCTCACTGACCTCTGTCTCTCACTTACCCCTGTCTCTCACTGACCTCTGTCTATCACTGACCTCTGTCTCTCACTCACCTCTGTCTTTCACTTACCTCTGTCTCTCACTAACCTCTGTCTCTCACTGACCTCTGTCTCTCACTGACCTCTGTCTATCACTCACCTCTGTCTCTCACTCACCTCTGTCTTTCACTTACCTCTGTCTCTCACTCACCTCTGTCTCTCACTGACCACTGTCTCTCACTTACCTCTGTCTCTCACTGACCTCTGTCTCTCACTCACCTCTGTCTCTCACTCACCTCTGCCTCTCACTTACCTCTGTCTCTCACTCACCTCTGTCTCTCACTTACCTCTGTCTCTCACTGACCTCTGTCTATCACTCACCTCTGTCTCTCACTCACCTCTGTCTTTCACTTACCTCTGTCTCTCACTCACCTCTGTCTCTCACTGACCTCTGTCTCTCACTTACCTCTGTCTCTCACTCAGGAGAGTTGCTAGGTCTGGAAAAGACCCGGGGCTAAGCTGATGTCGGAACTGTTGGGACTGGGGGCTAGCTAGTCTTTTGGCTGTAGCTCCAGAGATTCTATCCGGGGCTACAACCAAAAGATCAGGGGCTATAGCCCCCTTAGCCCCCCCCTAGCAACGCCCCTGCTCTCACCGACCTCTGTCTCTCACTCACCTCTGTCTCTCACTTACCTCTGTTTCTCACTTACCTCTGTGTCTCACTCACCTCTGTCTCTCACTTACCTCTGTCTCTCACTGACCTCTGTCTATCACTGACCTCTGTCTCTCACTCACCTCTGTCTCTCACTTACTTCTGTCTCTCACTCACCTCTGTCTCTCACTGACCTCTGTCTCTCACTCACCTCTGTCTCTCACTTACCTCTGTCTCTCACTCACCTCTGTCTCTCACTGACCTCTGTCTCTCACTTACCCCTGTCTCTCACTGACCTCTGTCTATCACTGACCTCTGTCTCTCACTCACCTCTGTCTTTCACTTACCTCTGTCTCTCACTAACCTCTGTCTATCACTCACCTCTGTCTCTCACTCACCTCTGTCTCTCACTTACCTCTATCTCTCACTCACCTCTGTCTCTCACTGACCTCTGTCTCTCACTTACCTCTGTCTCTCACTTACCTCTGTCTCTCACTCACCTCTGTCTCTCACTGACCTCTGTCTCTCACTTACCTCTGTCTCTCACTCAGGAGAGTTGCTAGGTCTGGAAAAGACCCGGGGCTAAGCTGATGTCGGAACTGTTGGGACTGGGGGCTAGCTAGTCTTTTGGCTGTAGCTCCAGAGATTCTATCCGGGGCTACAACCAAAAGATCAGGGGCTATAGCCCCCTTAGCCCCCCCCCTAGCAACGCCCCTGCTCTCACCGACCTCTGTCTCTCACTCACCTCTGTCTCTCACTTACCTCTGTTTCTCACTTACCTCTGTGTCTCACTCACCTCTGTCTCTCACTTACCTCTGTCTCTCACTGACCTCTGTCTATCACTGACCTCTGTCTCTCACTCACCTCTGTCTCTCACTTACTTCTGTCTCTCACTCACCTCTGTCTCTCACTGACCTCTGTCTCTCACTCACCTCTGTCTCTCACTTACCTCTGTCTCTCACTCACCTCTGGCTCTCACTGACCTCTGTCTCTCACTTACCCCTGTCTCTCACTGACCTCTGTCTATCACTGACCTCTGTCTCTCACTCACCTCTGTCTTTCACTTACCTCTGTCTCTCACTGACCTCTGTCTATCACTCACCTCTGTCTCTCACTCACCTCTGTCTCTCACTTACCTCTATCTCTCACTCACCTCTGTCTCTCACTCACCTCTGTCTCTCACTTACCTCTGTCTCTCACTGACCTCTGTCTCTCACTCACCTCTGTCTCTCACTGACCTCTGTCTATCACTCACCTCTGTCTCTCACTCACCTCTGTCTTTCACTCACCTCTGTCTCTCACTCACCTCTGTCTCTCACTGACCTCTGTCTCTCACTTACCTCTGTCTCTCACTGACCTCTGTCTCTCACTCACCTCTGTCTCTCACTTACCTCTGTCTCTCACTTACCTCTGTCTCTCACTCACCTCTGTCTCTCACTTACCTCTGTCTCTCACTGACTTCTGTCTGTCACTGACCTCTGTCTCTCACTCACCTCTGTCTCTCACTGACCTCTGTCTCTCACTCACCTCTGTCTCTCACTTACCTCTGTCTCTCACTCACCTCTGTCTCTCACTGACCTCTGTCTCTCACTTACCTCTGTCTCTCACTGACCTCTGTCTATCACTGACCTCTGTCTCTCACTCACCTCTGTCTCTCACTGACCTCTGTCTATCACTGACCTCTGTCTCTCACTCACCTCTGTCTTTCACTCACCTCTGTCTCTCACTCACCTCTGTCCCTCACTGACCTCTGTCTCTCACTTACCTCTGTCTCTCACTCACCTCTGTCTCTCACTGACCTCTGTCTCTCACTTACCTCTGTCTCTCACTGACCTCTGTCTATCACTGACCTCTGTCTCTCACTCACCTCTGTCTCTCACTGACCTCTGTCTATCACTGACCTCTGTCTCTCACTCACCTCTGTCTTTCCCTTACCTCTGTCTCTCACTTACCTCTGTCTCTCACTCACCTCTGTCTCTCACTTACCTCTGTCTCTCACTGACCTCTGTCTCTCACTCACCTCTGTCTCTCACTGACCTCTGTCTCTCACTTACCTCTGTCTCTCACTCACCTCTATCTCTCACTCGCCTCTGTCTCTCACTCACCTCTGTCTCTCACTTACCTCTGTCCCTCACTCACCTCTGTCCCTCACTCACCTCTGTCTCTCACTTACCTCTATCTCTCACTCACCTCTGTCTCTCACTCACCTCTGTCTCTCACTGACCTCTGTCTCTCACTTACCTCTGTCTCTCACTCAACTCTGTCTCTCACTCACCTCTATCTCTCACTCACCTCTGTCTCTCACTGACCTCTGTCTCTCACTTACCTCTGTCTCTCACTCACCTCTGTCTCTCACTCACCTCTGTCTCTCACTTACCTCTGTCCCTCACTCACCTCTGTCCCTCACTCAACTCTGTCTCTCACTCACCTCTATCTCTCACTGACCTCTGTCTCTCACTTACCTCTGTCTCTCACTCACCTCTGTCTCTCACTCACCTCTGTCTCTTACTTACCTCTGTCTCTCACTGACCTCTGTCTATCACTGACCTCTGTCTATCACTGACCTCTGTCTCTCACTTACCTCTATCGCTCACTTACCTTTATCTCTGCAGCAGCAGTCTGTCACGAAAGGAAACAATGATGCCAGTAGAGCCGGCTCCTGTGCCCTGGCGGAGTTCTTTTCTTTATTTCTTCAGGTCAGGCTCGAATTTCATCACGCACCGACGGCATGGCCTGTGGATAGAAGCCAATCCAGCCTCCAGTTTTTGTTGCAGGCTCCTGTCCATCCTCTCTCTCCAGTGTGCTGGCGAGAGAGTGGAAATGAGTAGGCCCCGCTCAGGAGGCCTGGTAAGAGGAGAGCAAGGAAAAACACACACACACACACGGCATTCGTAGTATGCCTGGAACTGCCTTCCTCGTGGCAGGGCCTTTATTTCCTTTGCGCCTGATGTCACCGCGTTAGCGGGACGTCAGGCGTACATAACATTCCTCCTTTTTTCCAACAACTTTGATCAAACACGCTATGCATATCTCTACTTGCTAAACAACTGTAACCGACTGGGCAGTCTAGTCCAACACAGATAATCATACTATTCTTTGGAGTCCTCCTATCACTCATAGTCTTTGAGTTTCACTGGGGCTCTTAGTGCTGCCCTCTTAACATAGCACCCACCTCTAGGGCCCGTCCCCGGACCTGTGTCCTGTGGTGGCTCACCTTCCTTACTTGGAGACGACTCATCTGGACCACCCAGCAGTTCATCTGTTTCATGCCCCAGGGACGACTCGGTCTCGGATTGGTGGTTCTCCTCCTCAACTGGCGGACTTATTTCCTCCGAGAGCTGCTGGTCCCCATCAGTCCACATTTGTCGTGGCACGTTCTTGAACCATGAGGCGTTTCTGGTGATCTGGCGCTGCCCTCGTGCTGCCGTTCTCATGGTTCCTTGTCATCAAGTTACAGTCCAGGGAACCAATCATACTGTGTGTCCAGCTTTGTTTTCGAGGGGTTTAGCACCACCAACACTTGATCCCCTATTGGTGTCTGGATTTCTTTGCATGCTTCCTTATGCTCATGTGCTCATTTGCAGTGATACTCCTTTGGTGGGTGCGATTGCTGTCGTAGGTGTCTGTGCCCCTGCTTGGGTGGTGTGGATTGGATGAGTTTATCATTGTCCCATAAATGATATCTGCCGGTGGTAACCCTGTGGTGCTGTGGGGTGTAACTCGATAGTTCCTTAGAAAACGGTACAGGTCCATCCTCCAGGGGCGGGAGTGTGCTCGCGATAGACGTAGCACCTTGTTGAGGGTACGCATGAACCTCTCTGCGTGGCCATTGGCTTGTGGCCATATCGGCGTAATGTGGTGGAACTGGATGTTGAGGTCATCTAAGTACTTTTTGATTTCCGCACCCTGGAGGGGTGTTCCATTGTCACTTCTGATGCGTCGCGGCAGGCCATGGGTAGCAAAGATCTTTTCGAGGGCTGGTATTACCATGTCTGCAGATGTGGATGATACAATTTCTACCTCCGGGTATCGTGAGTGGTCATCGATTGCCACTAGCAAATACGTGCCCTTCTGGACCGTGCAAAAGTCAATGCTGATTGCGTCCCATCTTGAGGATCCCCGCTCTGCCACCTGAATGGGTTTGGGGTACGGTGGTGCACTTGTGATCTGGCACGGGAGGCAGGCCGTTATGAGTTGTTCCACCTTGGTGTCGAGGGTTGGGAACCACACTCGGTGTCTGATCTTGGCTTTCGTCTTGACCATACCTTGGTGGCCTTCGTGGGCCAATGCTATGATTCTGTCTTGTAGGCTGTTGGGGATCACAGTCTGTGCTCCTCTCAGGATTAGACCTTACGTGGTGACTGACAGGTCTTGTCGTACCGGGAACATGCCCATGAGGAAGTCTTTAGCTTCCGGTGTGCGGTTGTGTACGTTTTTGAGAAAAGACTTCCACTCGCCTGATATGATGGAATCTTTGACCAGGTCGCAATAGGGGTCGGTTTGGGTGGCTTCTACAATGTCCTCAATGCCGACCGCTTTGGGTTTCATCGTGTAGATGACCTGGCAGATGTGCTCCTCAGTCTCCTCTGCCACGTTCACTTCCTTTGGCGTTGCGGCCCTCGGGTGCCTGGACAGGAAGTCCGCGGGGTTGCTGGTTCCTGGTTGGTACATTAGCTCAAATTCATATTGTTGTAAGTGTAGCAGCCATTTCCCTATACTGGCCGGGGAAGTGCGCAGAGGATTCTGTGAAGATAGGGATGACGGGCTTCTGGTCCGTGTATGCTTTGAACCTCCTCCCATATAAGTAAATGTGAATATTTGGCAGCCCACAGTACTGCGATGGCTTCTTTTTCAATATGTGAGTACTGTTGTTCGGTTGAAGTCAGTGCACGGGATGCATAGGTAATCGGCTTTGTCTCTCCAGTTCGAGCAACTTGAACTAGGATCGCCCCGAGGCCAACAGGGCTGGTGTCAATGTATAGTTCCGTCGACTGTGTGGGGTCGTAGTAGGCCATTGTTGTCTCGGCCAAGAGGGTGGTTTTGGTCCGCTCGAACGCCTCCTGGCAGTCGGAGCTCCAGAACAATTTTGTGTTGGATTTTGTGAGTTCTCTGAGCAGTTCGGACAATGTTGCCAAGTTGGGGATGAACCTCCCACAGTATGTCGCCATCCCCAGAAAGCTGCGCACCTCTGTGGGTGTGGATGGGGGAGAGGCTTCCTTAATGTCTGCAACCTTTTGTGGGTCGGCTGACACCCCTGCGCTGTTGAACACGTATCCGAAAAAAGTGAGTTCTTCCTTCATGAATTCACACTTGTTTCGGTGGATGTTCAGTCCTGCTGTCTCTAGTCTGCTGTTACAAAAGAAAGTAGGGTAGCCCCTGAAGTGTCACTGTGGATTCAGGGCAATATATGACATAAGACAAACAAATATAGGGGTCCACACTGTGGTCAGTCTGAGTTACTGTCCTTATTTGACTTTTCTTCGACAAAAAATATTCTGTGCTCATATACAGAGTCACAGGTAAGAAATACCAAAGATATGTCTGAAAAACAATTGACCATTTATTAGTGATAAAACAAAATATTCACAAAATAGAAAAAACAAATCTTAATAAAGAATTGTTCAAACAGAAAAAAGAAATACATTTTTTGGACATAAAGGACCAATTCAATGAAGTTGTTACATTGAGCATTAAATACCAAAGAGACAAAGGAAAAATAGAAGAACAAGTACAGTTAAAATGATAATAGACAAGAACAAATCCAATTGTTACTCTAAAGTGGACTCAATAACTAATCATAAACTTTAGTAAGGATGTCTATTCCTAGATGGTTCTCTAGTTGTGTATCATGATCAATTTATGATCATGTTTTGTGATCTGCCAACGTGCAAGTTATTAAGCAAAATAATTTGTATCAGTGCTGCTGATCATAATATACAAATGGATGAGTACTGAAGGCACGTTTCGGCTGTTGCCATTATAGTGGGCACGGATTCAAAGTCTTCCTCAGGGCAAGACGGACCACAAAAGAGTCCTGAAACAGAGGAAGGCAGATGTATATAGTTGTCAATATAGTGTTTTAAAGCATATACAGACATTACAAAGATCATTTTATGAGTGAAATGGTACTGCTTACTTAAATTAAAAATATAGTGTGTCTACATAATACTCACACTGTGTATTGAACAGGGGTATGTAGAATGAGGGACCTATGATTGCTGGCGACAGGCTGTCCTCTTGGGAGTGCGAGGTTGAGTCTTGCAATTTATAAAGTACATGGATCAAAAGTCCAAGGTCATGGGACCGAAAGAACAGAAAATAAATATGTGTATCAGCCAAGGGGGTGAGAAGTACTTATTTTTAAAAAACCTCAAAGCTGGTGAACACATAGTGTGCTGGTAATTCACAAATTAATAAGTTAAGTCCTTGGTACCTAAAGAGAGGTTCCTTGTAGAAGGGGTTTCCTGGTGGGTGGAGTTAGTTTCTTCTTTTATAACACCAATATAGAGAAAATTCTAACAGTTTGGGGTATGCGCTTAAAGAGGAAGGAATCTTATCTTGAAGTCTGTTAGTCTCTAGTCTGCTAGTCGAGGCGACGCATGTGCTCCTGTCTGTCGCCGGCGTGGATGGGAATGTCGTCACTGACATTGAGTACTGCCGGGATGCCCTGTATCACCTCTTGGATGGCCTGCTGAAAAACCTCAGCCGCCGAGGAGATACCGAAACTCAACCTTTTGAATCGACGTAGGCCCAGGTGTGTGGAGAACGTTGTGATATATCTAGTGTCCCGATGCAGCTTTAACTGGTGATATCCAGCATTGAGATCAACCTTGGAGAACACTTTTGATCCCGAAAGGTCTGAGATGATTTTGTCGAGTGTAGGGGTGATGTGCCGTTCCCACTTAATTGCTGCATTGGGGAGGTGCATGTCGATGCAAACTGACTATATCTAGGTGCACCAGGGTTCCAACTAAGGAAACTGCAAAGAATCCAAAACGCCTCAGCATACCTCCCAGAGAACACATCAGCCCTACACTAAAGGTCCTCCATTGGCTCCCGATTGGTCGAATCACTACCTTTAAAGGCATGGCCATCCCCCACTGTGCCATCCACAACACCGGTCCAGAATTCCTTCAGGAGAAAATCCTGCGCTACCAGCCCCCAGGGAGTCTCAGATCTTGCACAGCACATCGACTAGTGGTCCCACTACACATCTCCTCCAGGCTGGGCTGATCCTCTTTCTCCATCCAAGCACTAATAATCTGGAACTCCCTACCCCTACAAATATTCGCAATAGTGAACATCACCTGAAATTAAGAAAAGCCCTCAAAACCTGGCTTTTCCCAACATCCCCTTAAACCTCTCTCAAAACTATATCGCTGAACCCAAACACAACAACATTCCTGTCCACCAATTACAACACGGATGCCGGCTGCGTTTGCAGCGGCTCACCATGGCAAAATATTGCCCCCACATGCACAACAACACTCCTACCCATCAATAGTGCAGGGAAGCCGGCAGCATTCACTGAGGCACACCGCAATAAACCTTACTCCTCCGGAGAAAAACAATACTTCTACCCCCTAAATATCTCATGAATGCAGGCAGCTTTCACAAAAGCATTCCACAACAAACTTTCACCCTCACAGTTGTCCTCCCTCTCACCTATAGTCCTCCTCATCCCCCATGCCCTTCTGCCTCCGGGACTCGCCCCACTGCTTACACCTTCGCTCCAGAGAGACCACGAATAACGAGACCATGCCGTCCACATTGGATAAAGAAAAAGAACGCTGCAGCTGAACTACATCAAAGCATATGGTACATATACCTTACACTACATCTGTGGACACAGGCCACATGCACGGCCATCCATCCATGCACCATAGAATGCAGCTATGGCATTGCCATTCTTGTGTAGCAGCGCACATAGCTGTCCACACTGAAACCCCTGACATACCTCAACAACTCTGCCACTAGCATACAGCGACTACCAATGAAAATAAAATTCGGTATAGCTGGGCACACATAGAATCTTCAGCAATAGCACTCTCTCCTAAACCACCAACAATGCCATCCCACGTGCCTGACCTCTGGGCTGCTTACTGAAGCCTAGCCAGCCACCTAAGTCCTAAGCCAGCGAAAACGCACACAGGCATCTCTTAATCTAAACTCTTAGAACCTCCTACACATTTACTGTGGACACTGAGGCTGTTCCAACCACAAAGCGCATTGAGGCCATACAAATGGGGAAAGAGCGCTATATAAATAATGAATACAATACAATACTTGTCAATACCGCTCCCTTTATAGCAAATTTTGAAATGTATTTCTGAACCAACTTTGCTTCTTCTTGCTTTCAAGCCTCTGCTTTTTTATTGATCTTCTCTTGCAACAATCGGCAATGATATACAGCAGTCAACTGTTCTCTGGCCATGGCTTCACTTCCATTCACTTCCATTCCTACCTGTTTCTTCATCTGCCTTTGCACTGGCTTGGGCAGTCCTTGACATTAAGTTTGTGCCACGTTTCACGTTTCTCTAGATGCCAATGTCCCTGAATCACCTGAATAAAAGCAACAGAGTCTTCATCCTCCCCCATTTTCCTTGTCATAATCGTACCCATGTCTGATGTATTGGGGTACTGTACTCTAAGCGCTCTCCATGCATCTGCTCTACAATTGTTAAATGGCACTTTGTCACGTGTCATGTTTTGTGCTGTTACACTCACATATCCTGCTTGTCTTTAAACGTCGTCAGCTCTCTCTCCGAGTATGGCTGCTAGCAGGCCCTGTACATCACCCACTGCTAATGTCATTCCCGCTGTCATACTTTCTAACTCATGAATCCATTTTCCTGCACCTGCAGTCAAACTAGGCAATTTACATTTCAAATAGTCTTTATTCATTCGTGGCCATGCTATATTTTGCGGTCGTCCTCCCCCTTCTCTAATAATGGGAATTGTGTATACCCTCACCTATAATCATACCCACCTACACTTCTCGTTTTCCAGGTGGGGCTAGTTCCGCCCGTCTGTCTTCATCCTGGCAGTAACCTTAATCGGCTCACATATGGCGAGGAAATTTCCCCTGCACTGCGCAATCGTGCTGACGATTATTCAGTTTATGGTGTACTTTTGGTGTTTTCTCTTTTGGATCTTCTAAGTCTGACCATTTCACCCCTTTTTCTATACTCGGGTCTAGCAAAAAAATCCATACACTCTCTTTCTGTGCTTTTTTATTTTGCTCCCTTTCTTCATCTGACATAATTTTACCCCAGCTCGTATGACTATAGTCCCTTTCCTTGTCTTCAGCATCCGACCCACTCAAGGACAGCCCTCTACGTTTGTCTATCGTGATTTCATCCAATCTACTTCCTGTTCCTTCTATTAAAGATCCTTCAATATTTTCTTTGCTTTTGTAGCCATCCATATCCCTTATTTGCCTATATAAATCCCCTATCCTTTTCTCTATATCTCATGCTTTAACTGGCATTATGCTTCTGTTGACAAGATAATCTATCTTGTCATCCTTTTGTTCCCTGCTCCTCCTAATTTCTTCTTCCCTTCTCCTCATCTCCCTGTTCTTTTCTTCCTCTGACCTTCTTTGCAACCTACATTCTTTCATTCTCTAGGCTTCTATTTCACTGTATTTCTTCTCCTCTATTATCTCTTTCTCTTTCTTTTGTTCCTCATACCTTCTTCATTCTTCCTTTCGCTTCCTTTCTTTTCCATCTCCTCTTTGTATGCCCTTTCCTGTTCCTTTTCTTTCTTTTTCCCGTTCTTCTCGTTCTTCCCTCTCTCTAACGCCATCTATGATCTTTCTGTCTAATTCGAGTAATATCTGTCCTACCATCCATTTGTTTTGCACTATAATCCCTTACTTGGTTCGTCCTTTTCTACCTTTTGTCTCTTAACTTCCTCCTCTATTTCTATCCGTCTACTTCTTCGGTCCTCACACTCTTTATATTCATTGCGTGTCGATATATCTTTTTGTTCTTTAATCTTGCTTTCTTCACTGTTATAAGCAGGAGGTGCTTATGTTGGATTAACATACCCCTTCGCTGCCTTTAATTCCTTTAATGGATACATTCCCTGTTTATCTTTCATTGTGCTATCATTTTTGGGAGGAGTAAGAGGAGCTGAGGGCGTTACATCCTCCTCTTTATGCTGATTAAGCATCCACTCCGTCTCAGGCGGTCTTCTTTCTCACTTGGTACATCTTCCATAATTCTAAAACAGCTAACCTTTTCTGTAGCTTCTTCCATGTGTATGTAGCATGCAAATATGTTGTCATATGTTGCAATATTGTTTTTGACAACAAACCTTCTTGAGGCCACGGCATAAGTGTTTTATTAGTTGTGCCCTTTACCCACTACGTGTGATACTGTCTAGAGAGGAGTGTCACCCATAATGACAAGTCGCTCCAGACTGTCAATACTTACCGGGTTTTTACATTTCTTGCAACACAAAAATCAATTTGGGCAAGCACTATTAATTGCTGACTTTTACCAAGAAAGACCAATATTTTAACCAATTTTAAAATCTCCACAATTTCATTTCTCTTTATTTCTTCATTTATAATACTACAAATGTTGCTGGTCTGTTGTTCTATTATTGCCACTGCAAGAACGACTATTTAATGTATTATTTCTCAACTTTCAATCAATTGATTTTAAGACCTGATATTCAACTAGTTTTATTACTATCATTTTATATTTCTTAGTTTATACACAATACACATTTTACACTGACATATTTATAACCCCAAATAAATGTGCACTTTTTTATGTGTTCACCTACCTTTACTTTTCTCTTAGTAAATGTATCTCATCTCACTATGTATCCCATTTTGGAGTGCAATAAACATTCTTCTTAATTGACACTTGCCTCAGGAATCCCTATCATATACTCTAGACTAACATTAGATTTTAATGCATATTCTTTCTTCCCCATGGAACCTGAAATCGAGGTATCTAGCTCTTTAAACACAAAGCTCATTACCATATATTTACACTTAGATCATATCCCCTCCCCTTTATTTGGCACTTTCAATGCTCTTCTTACATCTGTGGCTTCAGCATTGAGTCCCTGGGCATCCACTCTTCCCCAATCAACCAGTGCGCCTTCAGTCTCCAGGGCACCTTCGGGGACGGGACAGGAAGTTCTTCAAAGGGGCACCTGCCAACCAATGCTTTCCACACGTGTATTATGTTCTCCATTCTCCACAGGAAGCTCCAATATCTTATGGCTAATGGCGAAAGTTGCTGATTATCCGAGAGTCTAGATCTGGGCCCATGTAGCTGGATCTTGAACCATCCTCTGCTACCAAAATGTGCTCTAGCACCTTTGGCTGTGTCTTATGCACAGAATGGAGTTACCACAATAAACATTCTCAGACTCAAATAACCAGACAGACTCAAAGAATATGGCAAAGTACTATTTTATTGTCAGCTCAAATAAAGTAGGGAAATCTGGCAAGCATAACAAGTCACAACTTTCTCACTCTCTGATATATTCCCATTACACAAAGACTTCATACCTCAATGTGCATCAGTTCAGGCGTTATCCGACGTGGCAAATAATAAAACCTATCGAGGGGAGGGATTGGTTATATATTTACCTATAGTATGTATAATAACATCATTGGCTGCCCCTTATCTTTTAGGCACACCTCAAACTATCTCTAAATACATATAATACAGATTATAGAGAAGCAGTAACTGTGGACTGGCCTGTGCAACACTGTATAGCATGTTGCTACAAGGTCCATTATGATTGGTTGGCATACTCCCTCAACCTTGCACATTCAGCTCGTTAGCAGCACGTGACCAAAACGAAACCCAGGTGCGGAGAACAACATCAGACCACTGCCCACTTTGGTCATTTAGCCTACCATCTCTCATCAGTTAGAGCATGAGCCAAAGCTTCTACTTTGTAGTTGACCTTGCTGGCTGTTCTCTTCTCTGGGACTTTAAAAGGAGTGTAGGTACATCACTATCTTCAGTTGAAGTTTAATGAATAGGCCTTGTTTTCGAGCCTTGCACCACGTGTCAGTAGACCACAAGTTTGTCCATTTCGACCTGCTATTTACGGTTATTCGATTCAATTATACTGGGTGCCATTATTTCTCTTGGCCTTGGAGACTTGGTAGTTCCATCTTACATGTGCTTTCTGCATTCTTAATTGTTCAATACTTGGTACTTGCAAATGTATTTGCCTCTGCTTAATCTAAGAGAAATATGTCCTTCGTTCACAGTTTATCCATGTTAACTCCCTTTGTACCTTCCAATTATTTCTTGATGTGTCATCCCCAGTCTCAGTCAAACAGATATTATTTGTTCTATGCACGAAAACTGTTTCCTCAGCTTCTTTCAGTCTTACAGCCTTGGTTTGTCTTCTGAGGTAGTTTTGACATGACCCAACGTCCATCTTTTCGTTATAGTTTCTACTGAAGCAAGCTTGTATATGTCTCATCTACCTTGCGTTTCTGTGTATATACATCTGTTACTCTTCTGGTTACTTATCTTCATTAGTGTATATGATTTCTTCGTGTCTGTGTACACATTTCTCCTGTTACTTCAGTTACATTATCATGCTTTACGTATTCTTACATCGTTTCAGTGCATCATCATGTCTTCTCTTCATGACGTCTCTTTGAACCTGTCAGATTTCATTTATAGTTCTTCTATGTCCAACAGTGTATGCCAGCATCCTTCCACCACCTTAGTGCAAGGGTACATTTGGTACGGTTGTCTGAGTGCATAGCGTCTCTCATATCTTCGATACAGTATTGGATAATACTTGGTGCCATACGCAGAGTCTTCCTGCCAGTGGCGTACCACAAAATGTGAGGGCCCCCCTGTGAGCCATGCTGAGGGGGCCCCCCCAGCTCGGCAAAAGAATCATGGGTCATGCCACACTCTGGGCCGGCCTAGATTATCACGCTTGCACAATACACATGAACGTGCTGCTGAAGGGGTATACCGCACACTGTACTAGGAGAAAGATATAAAAATGTTTTTTAATGCAATATACAGTGTTTGCCATTGTTTTGTAGGGTAAAACCAATCCAATACATGCAAATCACGCGTTGCTATTAAAAATGCCATGCCACATTGAAAACATGTCCCACTGGCTGCAAAATGTAGACCAGTGTAGACATATTATAACATTACAGTAAAGCATGCCAGGCCACATTTAGACATACCTAGAGTGGTTGCGCAAAAATGCCAGTCGAAGCAATAACACTGATCAAGAAAGAGAGCACACATTGAAGCCTGGGTCTCTGCTGCCTCTAACAACACGGCCAAACTCTTTAAAATCTGCATGGAACTGGTCAATCCTGTTGCGGTCTCCAACTCTCCTGTTCCCTCCCAGATCCTCTGTATGGCTCTGGCCTCTCACTTCCCTGCTAAAACTCAGGACATCCTGTCCACTATCTCCTCTTCCTCTCCCTCTCTTGGCCCCCCTTTGGCCATCTCTACCTCTCCTCATCCTTTCTCCTCTTTCTCTCTGACAACACCTGACAAGGTTTCTAGACAAGTCTGATCCATGAAAGTGCTGTCCAAACGGTGCTCCCATGCTCCTCCAGAACCATCAAGGACCATAATGACACCCTCGCTGCACCTTGGCCGATTTCTGTAATCACTCTTTCACCACTGGAATGTTCCCTCTCCCCTTAAGCACTCCCTTGTGCACCCACTCTTCAACACGCCATCTGTCGATCCTACCTGTCAGGCAAACTATCGCCCAATCTCCATCACCCCATTCCTGGGCAAACTCTTGGAAAAAAGCTGCCCATCTCCAGCTTACTCTTCCCATTGAATCTGTTGGTTGTCTCCATGACCATCAGTCTGGCTTCAGAGCTGCCAGAGGCACCAAAACCTCTCTCCTGAACACCTGTGAAGATCTGCTCTCTAACCTTGATTCTAGCATTCCTTCTGTCCTAATCCTCCTTGATCTTTCCTCTACTTTCGACACAGTCAACCATGCCATCCTGATAAATCGACTACGTGAGAACCTGGGCATCACGGATCAGGCCCTGGAGTGGCTGACCTCCTTCCTCTTGGACTGCCCCTCCCAGGTCCAACTTGGTCCCTTTCTCTCTGCCACCTCTCTACCTGTGGCATTCCCCAGGGCTCTATCCTCTCACCCTTGTTTTTCAACCTCTACTTGGCTCCTTTGGCCTACCTTCTCCTCTAACTTTCAGTGTTATGGGGAGGGCACTCAGCTTTCCTTCAGGCTCCTCTCATCTCTTGCTCATTCCTGACTGTCTATCTGTGATTCAGGATTGGTGCACCGCCAATGATATCTACCTTAGTGCCATTAAGATGGTGATCCTTCTCATTGGGACCCCTGCCCCTGCTTTCCCTCTCTCACCCTGGCCGCCCACCTAGGGCCCTCTTCCTTCGCCTTCCTGCAAGGCAAAAAACCTTTTGTGTCATCTTCGACTCCACTCTCTCTTTCTCTCCTCGCATCTCGGACGTTGCCAAGAAGTCCCACTACCTAGCTGCTCCTCCTCAAAGGGACTCTTCCCTTTCTCACTTTCCCCCAGAAGCTCACTGTCTCCAGAGCCCTGTTTCTCACTAGGCTCGACTACTGCAACAGCATTTTTCTCAAGCTGCCTTCCTCTCTCCGCCCTCTGCAACTAATCCAGAACAGGACAGCAGACTTATCCTTGGCCACAAGCCCAGGGATCATATCTCTACAGCCCTGCAATCGCTCCACTGGCTCCCGGTGGTTGCAATAATCAAGTTCAAGACCCTTTGCATTGTCCACAAGGCTTTCTGGGGTCGGGCTCACACTACATCCAATGCTCTCTTCCAAAATACCTTTTTTCTCGAGCCCTTCCCCCGGCTACCTCCAACTCTCTAAGGGCTAGACGCTTCTTCAGGCAGAGAGTGGGGGGTAGATCTCTTTCCTCTGCAAATGCCTCCCTGCCCCTCCCAAACTTTAGCAGACCACCTGATGTTCCGGAAGCAGCTCAAAACTTTCCTCTTCTCCTCTGCTTTCGCTCTCTCCCTCCCCTGCTGACCTACCTGACCTCCCCTGCTGACCTACCTGACCTACCTGTCTGCTGTACCGACTGGTTGCTTGGCTACCCTAAGAGTCTCACTGAGTCAAGGCTCTTTCTTGATGAGTCACCCTTGCACTGCCCTCCGGCCTACCACACACTTAGGGACTGTAACTGTAACCCTACAGTCCCTTGTCCTCCTTGCACTACCTAGAGCCTCACTGTCCTGGCTGCACTTACTCAGAGCATTACAGCCCTGTTTTCCCCTCCCTTCTTCCTTGCACTTCCCCCTCCTTTCCCCTTGCATTTCTCATTCTCGCCTTGCACGATTTGAATGACACAAGGCATAGTAAGATCATTTGTCTTGAACACCATCTTTCTTCACACCATTGCTTGTCGCACCAAGAAACATTTGTGCATAGGCATGTTATAATAGACTTATATCATATCATTTTAACACAGATGCTCAAAAAAATATACAATGCTGCAGTAAGAAATGGCTAGACTGGCAGCACCCAAATGCCAATCTAGCCAGGTAATTACACTTAGAAGGACTGCTTTATCAGAAATGTGCAGTTAAAAAAAGGTCATAATAAACTGAGGAATAACTAGACTGGGTGCACCAAAATGCCTCTCTAGCCACTAATACCACATATCAGGCCTGCTTAGCCTGGACATGGACAACCATTATGATTTATCGCACAATCACACCACCCACACAGCCCCTCTCCCTCCCATGCCCTACCCCAACCTCCAAAATCAGCTCCGTGGCCCAGAATTACCTTCACGTCCCTCTTCCTTGTCCCAGAACTTAAGTTTGAGGCTCCTTGCCTCATAGGTAAGTACTGGCTTGAGGAAGAGTGGGATTAGGAGTAATGAATATACAGGAATATACAGATAGCTAAGTCAGGCATTACCTCCATGTACCTCTACCTCATCCCAGTGCTTGTGTATGAGGCATGATGCCTCATACACAAGTACTGCCTCATACACAAGTACAGGGACAAGGAAGAATAGGGCTAGGACTAATGACGATTACCAATAAGTAATTAAGGCATTAAACACAAGTAGGGGCTTAACAATATTCAGTTGAGTGGGCTGCAGCACTCACCCCCAGAAAATGTGGGCTATGTTGACTCAACCTGGCTGACCTTCAGAGCAGTTACCGGACAGAACAGGAAACAGATGTTAAATGGCACCTGGGTTTCGCTGTTAACAAGGGCCCAGCCGTTACTAACGTAAAGCATTTCACTGTTATTACCTGCATCCAAATGCTAAATTTTTTAGGCAATTGAAATTTGATGTGGGTTTAGTACTCTCATGCCAGGGAAGTGATTGGAAGGGTAGAAAGGGAACATGAGACTGTTCATTCTCGCAACAGTTCATACGTGGGTGCCTTTACACTTAAAGGAGAGAGTTAACTGCTTGTAACATTGAAGCTGCACTAGAATAGTCTCATTAAAATGCGTAAAGAAGTTAGATGCCCCCACACAAATAAGTTTGCTTCCCCCACCACCCGTGAAGTTAGCGCCTCTTCCAACATTTGAAGAATCAGCCCCCCCGAAATGTAGGTTTTGTTGTGCACCTGAAGACAAGCACAAACACCATTTACCATATACATGCATCCACGCCGAGCCATCCTTACATTTTAGTGTGCACTCTTTCACCATACAGGCACACCCAGGCAGCCATTCATACATTTAAGTGTGCACCCTTTCACCATACATGCACACACGCACACCTAGTCACCCATACATTTGTGTGCACCCTTTCACCATACGCTCACACAGGTATCCACCTCCACATTTAAGTGTACACCCTTTCACAATACACTCACACACGTCATTGGTTTGAGGGGAGCCCTATTACTAAAAAAGAAATTGGGCCTCGGTATAGGTTTGCTTGTCTGGTAACAATGGTACCGGTAAGCTTGCCGGTACCGTTGTTACCAGACCGGCAAACTACAAGTTCTGCTCCCGGGTGCCTTCCCGCCCGCCAGGTCTGACCTGGCAGGCGTACCGGCACCCGCGAGTAGAGCATGTCGGATGCACCGGCACCATTCTGAATGGTGCCGGTGCATCCGAGCTCCCCATTCCCATTGAACCCTATGAGGATCAAATGAGAATGGGGAGCATTTTTTTCCGGCCCCCGCAAATGGCCAATTACCGGTAATTGCCCATTCGCAGGTGCCAGAAAAAAGTGCAAGTTTGGCGGCAAACTTGTAATGAGGCTGATTGTCTCTTTTTTTAAATCACTCTGACTTCATAAAGAAATTATTTCTGTTAAGGACCGAACCATAACTGAAAACATTTCTTTATGAAGGCAGAGTGACTTAAAAAATAAACTATTTCTTTTTTAATTAATAGGACTCCCCCAACCCATGACATGGAGGCCTCCAACCTGGGGTCTTCCATGTCATGGGGTGGGGGGGGCCCTCTGACTTCAAAAAGAAGGTTTCTCTTTGTAGTCACTCCGTCTTCATAAAGACATTATTTCTGTTACAGAAATAATTTCTTTATGAAGGCAAAGTGATTTCAAAAAGAAAAGTAAAAAATAAATATTGTGAAAAAAATATTTTTCCAATTTATTTCTCCAAGTGGGTGCCCCCACCCAGGCATGTGCTAGCGGGGCCCCCCAAGCAAGCAGGAAGCAGTGCTTCCTGCTTTGCTTCCAGTATGACGGAGGTGAGAGGGCGGGCACTAGAGATGACGTCAGCTGCTTCTCTGCATTTGCTTAAGCTAGGTCTGTGGACTCACTGGTTGTAACTGAGTGTGTCATTTTTCTGTGGCTAGACCAAATGCTAATTGCAGAGAAGAAGTCTTATAATTCTTTGGAAATAAGAGGAGATTATATTTAGTGTCTGTAACTCAATGTGCCATCTGTTTGTGGACACTGTAAAGGTTCAGAATAATGAGATCAACACAGAGGTGGCATTGTGATTGGTATAGAGTTCTTTTTTGTCTTCAAAAGAAAAGGAAAAACTCTAGTTATCCTTAATTTTAAAAGGGGCTTCCCTGCCTCAAACAATAAACTAAGGAAAACTGTCAGGAGGTTTAAAGTAATAAGTGTCCACTGTTGTGTCGAATTCCTATTTCCATCCCTTACATTAATAAACTAAAGATAACGCCTTTGCTAAGTCCAGAAGGATGACTCCCTCCTTCTGGAAAAGAGTATTTGTTTAAAGGTTCCTTGACCTAATAGCATGCGGAATGACTCCCTTGTCACATACCCTTCCCCTAATGCTTCTGGTTTCCTCTTCTTACACAAATTCCTCTAATTTAATGGTGGCATCATTTATTGTCTCTAGGGAAGAGTTTTTGACTGATATAGAGTATGGGATGCTCTACCCTTTCATGTTCTTGACATAGGACTGCCTCTAGTCCTACTTTGAAGGCATCATCCTTAAGTAAAAACTCTTGGTTTAAATTGGGAGTTTTTAATACTGGTTCGCTGCACATGGTGGTCTTGAAGGTGTCAAAGGAAGCTTAGTCTTTCCACTCCCATTTCATTTTCTGGTGGGCAGTGTTCTTCAGTTTGTCAGTTAAGAAGGCCGTGATAGTAGAATAAGTCAGAATAAATCTTCAATAATTTCCCACTAACCCCAGGAAAGCTCTCAGGTCTCGTTTGGTTTTTGGGATTGGGGTTTATTGGACTGCTTTAACTTTCTCTTCCTGAGGTTGATCCAACCCATTTCCCAAAAACAAGCTTAGTTATTTTACAGCCGATTGTGCTAGATGATATTCTTGGGTATTTGCCATAAGGTCTGCTTGTTGTAATGCCCAAGTGATCATACATAGGTATGATACATGTTCCTCCGAGGTCTTACTTATGATTATATCATGCAGGTAAGCCCCACAGAAGCTAGAATATGGACGCAATACCCTACCCATCAGTCTTTGGAATGTGGCTGTACAAGGCAGTTTTCTTCCCTATCTGTTTGGGTTAACAGCACTTGCCATTAGCCTTTTGTCAGATCAATCATGGAAAAATTAAAAGAACATCCTAACCGATCGATGAGGTCATCAATGCGAGGCATTGGATAGTTGTTGAATTGGGAAATCGCATTCAGTTTTCTGAAATGAATACATAATCTCCACGATTGATCTGCCTTGGCTATGAGTAATATTGGTGAAGACCGCAGGCTATAGCAGGGTTCTATAATGTTGTTTTCCAACATTTTTTTGACCTCCTCTGTGATGGTGTTTTGGCGGGTTTCAGGTATTCTATAAGGTTTTAAATGCACTTCCTTTCTGGGTGGAGTAAGCATGTGGTGATATGTACATTTTGCTCTTCCAGAGTGTCATTAAAGACATCTGGGAACTGGTTTAACAATGCTTCCATATCTTGTTTTTGGGAGTGGAGAGGTCTGATGGGATTATATATGATGGAATGACTGCTTTCTTATCAAAATGAATTTTCTGACCTTCGTGGGCTATGGTCCTATGGTCATGGGCTATAGCCCTCATCATACTTATATGCTCCTTATTAGATACTGGTGGTATGGCCTCTTCCCTCTCTTCCCATGTCTCACGTAACATATCTAGACCATCTCTGGGATCCCTCCCATACACGAGTTAAAAGGGTGAAGGGTGAACAGTCTAATGATGACTGAGTGGTGTTCCTGATGGTAAAAAGTGCCCAAGGGATCAGCAGATCCCGGTTTCTGCTGTCTGCTTCGACTAATTTTGTCAGAACACGATTTACAGTGTTTTATTAAAGCACTTAACTAATCCATTCATCTGTGGATGATAAACTGATATTCACAATGACTTAATTTTTAGGCTCTGTTTTACTTCAGCCATGATCTTGCTCATAAAGGTACTACATTGGTCCATTAGGATTTTGCTTGGGAATCCATCCCGTGATAGAAAGTGAGATATTTCAGTATTTGCTGGGATGGGTTTTTGTGCAAAGGGAAGGCCTCAGGATAGCGGGTGGCACAGTCTACTATTACTAGTAGATACTTATTCCCCAATTATGATGTTTCTAGGGGTTCTATAATATTCATCCCGATACTTGAAAAGGGAATATCTATTACAGGTAAAGGTTGTAAAGAAGCAGGAGAGGGGATGGTGTGGGACCATCTTTCAACATAACTCACATGTTACAATAAGGTTCTTGAAATCAGCATATGCCCCAGGCCAATAAAATCGGCGTATCACCTGCCCTTGTGTTTTAGATGTACCTAGAGTTCCAGAGGTAAGATGAGTGTGAGCAATTTCAAGGACAATTTTTCTATGACTTTGAGGAACTACTATTTGGGATCTCTGCTTCCTCTCATTGCTAGTGTCCCCTCTATACAGTAGTCCCTGTTTGACAAAGAAAAACAGTCCTTCTTTCATTCTGCCTTCCTGTTGGGGTATCACGTTCAGGAAAGCTTCAGCAAGGATTGGATCATAGCATTAAGCAAACGCTAGATCCAATATTATCTCTACTGTTTCTTCTCCCTTATCGGATTTGGGTGCTGGTGTAATATATTGCCTTTATTTCCTCTATCGGCTTCTTCCACTTCTACTACTTCTTGTAGTTTGGGAAATAAGGCATTTTCTAGAATCCCTTGGGTAATCCTTTATCCTGTTTTTATTGAATAGGGTAGTGGGCCCTTGTTCTGAATTAAGACTTTAATGTCTCCTCTGTAGTTTGGGTCAATCACTCCAGCTATGACGTCTACACCATATCTTCATGCTAAGCCTGACTTCGATGCAAGCCTGATATATGTCCTCTTTGGTGCAATGAGAATGAGATCTGTGGGTACTAATTCTCTCTTCCCCGTCTCTATGATGATGTCGCGACTACTAGAGAGGTGAAACCTGGTTGACTCAGATGTAACTATGGAAGGGCTGGTTGCTCTTGGACTTAATCTGATGAATTTAAGGGTCCCCCAGTTTGTTTCAACCAGGTCGGACCCACCCTGACACCATATGTAAAGGTTCAGAAGAATGAGATCGACATAAAGGTGGCATTATGATTGGTACAGACTTTTATTGTCTTCAAAAGAAAAGGAAAAACCCTAGCTATCCCTAAGGCTAAGAGGGGTGTCCCTGCCTCAAACAATAAACTAAGGAAACTGTCAGGAGGTCTAAAGTAATAAGTGTACACCATTGTGTCAAATTCTGATTTGCATCCCTTACATTAACAAACTAAAGATAAAGTCTCTGCTGAGAACAGAAGGATGACTCTCTCCTTCTGTACAAAGGAATTCTTTAAAGGTTCCTTTCTTAATACCAGGTGCAATATCTCCCTTCACCTGGCTTTTATCAAAGTTCTTCACAATGGTTTTGGGTTTCTTCTGAATCAACAAGATGTCCTATGAAAGTAGAGGAATGATCCTTCTCTTGCTTTCCTGGGGTTTCTGTGTTCACCTCTACGTTTTGGGATTTTGTACTTATCAAATGTCGGCAGGCCGGTAATGTATCTACCAGGCACTGTGAATAGTACGAGGACTGCTGCATTCTTCACTTTTGTATGTGCGGGTCTCAGACACACAGTTGGTTCTTTCTCGCTTTAGTCTACCCTGTTTACTGTATTCCATGAATCGGGCCCATGGAGTATAGCAGGTTTATCCATCACTGCTTTCACAGTCCCTTTCTTACTGAAAATCTTAGATAGAGTTGCATACTTGCAAATTCAAGACTATCTAGAGACAAACCAACTATTAGGAATCCGTCAATCTGGCTTTAGACCCCAACATGGAACGGAAACTGCCCTTGTTGACCTTAAAAGTCAGATCGACGAACTAAAAGACAAAGGTAGAGTTGCCATCCTACTTCTCTTAGACTTATCGGCAGCCTTTGATCTGGTTGACCATAAAATCCTATGCGACCACCTGTCTTCGGCAGCACACTTCTCCAACTCTGCTGTCACGTGGATCCAATCCTTCCTCGCAAATAGAACCATGCGTGTTTTCTCACCCAGAGCTGCGGCCGACCCAATCCCCATCACCTGCGTTGTCCCACAAGGCTCCTGTTTATCGCCCACTTTGTACAATATCTTTACAAAGCCCCTATTAGACAAACTGGACCGTCTGGGTGTCACCTACACCAACTATGCAGAAGACACCCAGATACTCCTAACATTATCAGGCATCTACGACTCTGATGTTTGCCGGATTAACGAAGTCTACATCATCATTCAGGCATGGATGGCCACACATGGCCTCTGCCTGAATGATGATAAGACTGAGCTACTCCTAATCGGCTCACCCAACAACCTGCTGAAACGTAGTCCCAACTACAGTAGAATCCTCATTGATGGTAACAACATACCTATTGCCAAAGAAGTAAAAACCCTTGGCTTCTACCTCAATGCCAATACCAATCTAACCAAACAAATAAATATGACTGCCTCAGCCACTGCCTACACTGGCAAGCTGTTCAGGGCTTGCAGACCCCTACTGTCTTCCAATAGCTGCCTTATACCAGTCCAAACTGGACTACTGCAATGGCCTATACTTAGGCGCCAATAAATCCATAATTAATAAATTGCAGGTTCTGCAAAATAATGCACTCAGAGCTGCATTAAACCTACCTAGAAGAGAGAACATTTCTGCAACCAGAAAGTTGTGCAAATGGCTCTCCATACAAGAAAAAATGGACTTAAAAACCATCTGCCTCACCTACAAAGCTTTGAACCACCAAGCCTCACCATATCTCACAGACAAATTTACTCTGAAATCGTCAGCAAGAATTACTAGATCTACTAACACATCTTGCCTGGTGGTACCCAGGTATATCCTAAAAAGAGCTGGCGGAACCCGGTTCTAGCCTCCCAATTGTGGAACACGCTTCCTCAGGACATCAAAACTATCCCAACCTTTCAAATATTCAGAAGTCACGTCATCACATGGTTACTGAATAAAAACTAACGCCACTTACCTTACACTTGACTTCACCATGTACTGCCACTCCCTTAAACTGTATATATCATTCTCCTTGCTTCGTATTGCACACCTTTCTATGCCCCCACCTACCTTTGTCTTTACTTTGCTATCTGAATGATTTATCTGTAATCTGTCTGTATAAACTGTATAAACTGCATGAACTGTATAAACTGTATCTTGTAACCATAACTTTCACCTCAAGCGCCCAGATATCCCTGGGTCAGGTGCGCTATATAAATAAAATAAACAGACAAACAAACAAACTGCATGGATTTGAGCCACCGCCCCTCCTCCCCCACACACAACCCCTGTGTCAGACACTTACTGCGCGCCGCACCAGGTGCGCACAGGAGAAGTTTTCAGAGTTACAAGGTTAGGGTTATATTTGTAATGTTATCACGTGCACTCTACACTAATATAAAAGTCACATTGATGTCACAGGATCCATTTTTGATTCCTTCCCGTGTCCCTCCTAAAGACTTTGCCTGGTGCCCTTCCTCTATGTGGTGCCGAGCCCAGGTCGGCCTGAACTGAATGACTCTGTCTTGAGCGTTGTTAACTGGCATGATATATCCCAACCCTTGCCCAAAGACGTCCAATATCGTCTACTTCTTCCTAAGCTTCCCGCCTCTCCTGTGACAACAGCATTAGGACATTGACATGCCTCACCCATGTGCCCAGTGATGCCAGTTTTAGTACACCCACATGCATCACCCTGCAAACTTCCCCGGTGCCCAGTGATGCCAGTTTTAGTACACCCACTTGCATCACCCTGGAAGCTTCCGTGGTGCTGAGTGATGCCAGTTTTAGTACACCCACTTGCATCACCACGGAAGCTTCCCTGGTGCAGAGAGATGACAGTTTTAGTATACCCAATTACATCACGGTGCATCACCCTTTCTCAACTCTCATGCTGGACTTCCTTTGCAACTTGTACTCATGGTGGCCCTGAATCATGATGTTCCCATCTTCATCTTGTATCCTGGCTTGCAACATTATGTGTTACTACTGACTTCTGCAATTGTATTCGCTCTCCCCTCTTGCTTCTCCACTCTTTTTGACTGCTTACTCTCTGTTCTCTCCTCCTCTCCCTTTCTCCCTTTTCCTATCTCCTCCCCTCCTCCCCTTACTTTCTTCTATGCACTTACTCTATCAGAATTGTCCCTGGACCTAGTATGATAGCAACCTTGTCTGTCTCCCCGCCCCCTTACTTGTTTTTTTCCTCCCTCCCACCCTCCAGCACTTTCAGAAATGTCGTCAGGCCTAGTACGATAGTCGCTTGTTTTGTTCCTCCCCTCCCTTTCTACACCCCTCTACCTCACCTTTTGTTATTCTCTGGCTCTACCAGAAATGTTGTCAGGCCTAGTACGATAGTCGCCTGTCTGTTTCCATTTCCTTCCCACTCTCCCCCTCCCTTCCTTATCTATGTCTTAGCTCTTGCACTATCTGAAATGTCGTCAGGCCGAGTACGATAGTTAATTTCACATCCTTACTGTTCATGGCCTGTAAGAATGTCATTCTATTTTCCCTTGTTCCCTCCCTTGCCTTGAAGCGCTTTGAAACACATTGTGTATTGGCGCTATATAAATAAACTATCATTTCATACTAGCCTGCCAGGTACTGTGACTATGGTGATCCTTGTTGATGCTTGGATTGCGTGGATCCCAGACTCACACTTGTTTCTTTCTTGTCTTAGTCCACCTGATTGACTAGCATTCCAGGTACTGTGACTATGAAGCTCTTCTTGTAGGCCTTGTCTACATTTGTGGGTGCGGATCCCAGACTCGCATTTAAGTATCATGAGATTCTGTCCACCTGGTTTATTAGTTGACCAGGTACTGTGACTATGAAGATCAGCTTGGAGACTTGCAACTCGGTTTGTCTCCCCTACCTGTTCTTCATGCTTACCACTTCTTTTGGGCTTCCATCCAACCATTCCAGCCTCTCTGATCTCTGTGGAGGGTTTACCAGCAAGCCTCAATTTTCTGCGGGTGCTTCCTGACCTCGCGGTCGCCTTCTGCTTCTTCCAGGGACTGTGGTGGTACCACAACAATTCCCTGCTTCTGGGCCACACATCTTGACTTCTCCACATGTTCCAACCTTCCTGTCTGGCTGGTGCCCCAGTCGTCTGCTTCTCTCAACCCTCGGACCACGGCAGACGTGTTAGCGGTGCCTCTGAAAATGGGCAAGCGTTCCGCTCTCTGCACATCCATGTTCCTCCAGTGGGATTGAGTTACCCGCTTCATCCTCGTCTCAGTCCTTCCTTGATGTTTTCTATTTTACAGCCGTACATGGAAGTGTGTGGGGTTAATATGTCCTGTAGAGAATAATAGGGTGAGGGAGTTTGGGGTGCATAGGGGCCATACCATGTTCTCCATGGATGATCCTCCATTGTCCTATAAGGGTTTACCCTGCCCATGTGATCCTCCCATGCTGCACCACCCCCCGGGGGATTATTGGACTGTGGCCGCACCACCCTCGCCCCATGGGAAGGGTTTTCCCCAATGGGAGAAGGGATGCCATCCACAGGTTCGTCACAACAGCCAATGTACTTGCAAAGTTACAAATACCAAAATAGGGGTGTATTGAGTGTCTGTAATTGAGTGCGGCATCTTTTTTTGGCCAGAAAGCATACTTATTGCTTGCATAGATTGTATTGTTTTATCATTCTTGGCAATTAAGGGCCTGATTCATGAATTCTTTTGCACGGTACAAAATGACTTTGCACTGCAAAAAATCCGTTTGAACTGCTCCACCCCGATTCATGGAACAGTGCAAGCTGTATTTTTGCAGGGCTTTGGGTTTGGGGTTGCTCCTTTGTCAGTGCAGAAGAGTCATGGCCAAGCAGTTTATAATAGGGTGATCCCATTGATGGCAGTATCGAGACTGATTTGCATATGGCCGATCCTCTTCTGCAAAAGTGCAGATGGGGTAAAAAAACAATAGTGTGAAGGTTTCCCAGAGCAATGCCAGTGGTTAAGCTTAATTCTAACCCTCCCATCAATCACATTCTTTGGATATGCAATTTCTCCCTAAGTGTGATAGGTTATGCCCAGATGTGGGCTGTTGCCTGTTGCACCATATGGGATGGGGATGAACATCACTAAGGATGCCTAACAAGGATGAAACATGCCTAGCATTGCTTTTGTTTCTGTGCAGAGGGCATGTGTCCCTGTAGTTCAGTCTGGATGGTTGCCATTGGTAGCAGTACCAAGACGGATTTGCACATGGCTGATCCTCTTCTTCAGTGGCACAGACAGGCTTGACACAATAGTGTGGAACGCTTCCCATAGTAGTGCCAGTAGTTAAGATTAATTCTAATACTTTCACCCATAGCATTCTTTGGTTATTACGTGTCTCCCTTTATGAGAGAGGGTATGCCCAGAGGTGGGTACCCTGCTTGCTGCACCAAAAGCAACCAAGCTGAACTTCACTGATGAGGCCCAACTAGGCTGAAAGATGTCTGTGGTTGCTTGTTATTCCTTGCAGATGAGGCATGACCTAGCAGTGCATGCTGGATTGTTGCAATTGGGGGCCATACCAAGCCTGATTTGCATATGAGTAAGGCCCTTCTGCAGTGGCACATACAGCCTAAAAAATAATGGTGTGAAAGGTCAGTGGTTAAGATGAAACCTTCCAACCATCACAGACTTTGATTATAGTGTAATTCCATAGAGGCAGGAGGAGATTATATTCAGTGGCTGTAACTGACAAAATACTCTTTGCTTGTGAAGTTGCACAAAAAAATCATATATTTCTTTTTATGCAAGATAGTGTTTTCAGAGTCTGTAACTTAGTATGCCAACTTGTTGTGTATGGACCTATTCTATAAAGAACAAATGTAAAAAGGGTGCTTTTGATGATGTCTTGTTACATAAGAAAGTCCGGAATCCTATAAAACCTGAGTTCTGTCCCATCACTCAGAAAACAATCACATAAACTCAACAAAAATACAATTGGGCTTAAACCCTAAGCAACTGGCTGGCAGTTGGCTTCTGATCCCCCCTGTGCTCTATGTCTTTTCAATAGAGGCTACTCGCCCCCGTGTAAAGGCTGAGCCAGGAGCTTGACTGAATGTCCCAGCTTTTCTCTCCTGTATTGTTCAAGTCAGTCCAATAAATGTCTCTTTCGCCCTGTCCTGGACCTGGTTTTCTCTCACCGGTCTCCCGTCGCTCATACTGCCTTGGGGTTTCATTTCTTTTACCCCACCTTGGGGCCTCAGTTTTCTCACCCCACCTTGACGCCTCATTTCGTCTTCCCCTGCCTGGGGTTTGGGTCTCTCACCCCACCATGGGGTTTTGTCTATTCCTCCCCACTCATGGGCCTAGGGTCTCTCACCGTGCCTTGGGGTTTTGTGGGCTGGTCCACCCCTCTCCCAATTCCTTGGAGCCACTGCGTATCTCTGTTCCTAAGTTTGTGCTCGCTGGGGGATGTGGGAGTCCTGTTGCCGTTGGATGCCCTTGTCCGTTTCCTCAAGGCATTGCATCCCGGGCAGAGCTTGACCTTTTCTCCATAGGGCCTCCTGTGTGGTCCTGGACTTAGTGTCTCTCTACGATGGTTCTCCACTTCCCCAGTGGTTGTGTTGCCGCTTCCTGAACCAGCTGGTTTGTCTATGTTCTGTGGGCTTGGGTGTGGCTCTCCTTGCCATGCCTGGTGTACTCTCTTCATCGTCCTGCAACACCTCCCAAGAGGAGGGTCCTACCTTTCACTCATTCTGCGGGCTTCTCTCTATTCCTCTCCTTCAATGCGGAATTCCTGTTTATCTCTCCCTCTACAAGGGGTTGGGCCGCTCCAGCCTCTTTTCACTCCAAGCGCGTCTCCTTCACAGAGAGGGTAAGAAACCACACCAGCCACTCCAAAAGGAAGTTTCAAGTCACTACACAAGTTGAAAATCATCTAGCCAAAACAAGTATTGGCACTTTGAAACTATGGAGTTTTTTTTTTTTTAATGAATTTGTTTAGTTGAAAATACAACTTTTCAAATTACTTTTCTTTATACAAAATACAAAATAAACGCAAACAAACATGAAAGAAAAAAAACCACATGAATAGAACAACATAGTACATTTAAAAGTTTTCTCAAACATGTATAAAATGTAAAATGTAAAAACAAAATCATCGTTCTCAATGATGCAATGCATCCAAAGAAGGAAAAATGCATTAGGCCCAGCATGTTAGGGCATTGCATCACAACTAACAGTTCATAGATGCAATAATGAATATGACCATTTCTAGATGAGTTGGCCATTTCTTAATCATTCTGATGTTCTATCGCTGGTAGCACTATGTCAAGATATTGTACTATCGCTATCTGTATAGCGACTCTCGGATTTGAGAATAAAAGATGCCATAGTTTTTCTCTATCCAGATACTCCTGCACAATCAATTTTCTTTCAAAACATTTGCGTCTTACATCATTCAAAGCGGTACAGTCAATTATGAGATGTTGCCAGGTCTCCCTTTGATTAATGTTCAAGCAATAGCGACACAAATTCTACTTAGAAATGATCTGCTTCCTCCTACACAGTATATCCATGGTGTTCCACTGATTTAATCTGAACCTCAAGAATTCCTCAGGAAATACTGCGATGAACATTTTGGAAGATAGTCAGCCATGGTGCCGTATTTTTTGGTACCAAACAGATGTATATTAAAGTCCTTATGATAAGAGCACTTCGCAAGATTCCCAGACTAATCATGTTGGAAAATATTTACCTTAGCTCGATCTGGATTAGTTATGAGGAGGTCAATCGTTACAGCAGCATCAGCTGCTGCGTTCAAAACATGACTTCACCACCTGATTGAGAACGTTTTGAGAAACTATTGAGTATACATGATATCCCTATCAGGAAATCTCCTATCCCCACACGGGGGTGTGATGAATCCAGGGAATTCGTCCCTTCTCCCCAATGGGCATCCACCCACTTTTGGATAGGGAGGTGCGCCCACCCCACTTAAAACTCCTAGGTGGCACAGCAATTGAATCTCATTGGGTGTGACCACCCTTAGGGGAAGAGGATTCCCAAGCAAGGATTCTACTGCATCTCCCTTTAACACTGAATCCCAAATGTTTGCTGGTTATCTGGGAATTGAGCAAGACAGTAACAAACAGGGCCCTTTAAAAGTGACCGGTTTGATTTTTGACCTGAGTTTGTTGCCGTCCTTGCATTAAGAGTGGAATCAATGCATTCTCCCATCCTGGGATGAGCATAAAGGTCCCAGCACCCAGACACACAAAGGATGAGTTAGCTTGAGCTAACCCAGGGACAGCAGATCCTGGATTGATCCTGGAGGCAGGATCACATCGGATATGTGATGGGCGGAGGAATCCTGAAAAATGTGAAATGCTGCCGAATCCGGGAGGGCAGAAAGCCGAAGATCCCAGGTCCACTGAAGCAGGAGAACGAGGTGCCTCAGGCACCATGTACCAGCGCTCAGGAATGAAGACGCCAAGGTGAGGAACTGGTGCAAGAGAGCCGACGACCACAGAGTGCTGCTCCACAGCCATTGACTTGCCCAGTAAGCAACGCCACCAAAACCAAGGTACGCGGCCGACCAGGAGGAGAGAGAGGAGGGCGTTGAAGCTTTGAAGCACTCCAAGAAGAGGTGGAAACATTATAACACACATATGGCCAGTGCAGCCAGATAGCCCATGCCGGGCTGAGAAATCTATTACCGCTGGTGGGGGTGAGAACATTGTATCACGCATATGGCCAGTGGGGCCAGATAGCCCCCGCCAGGCAGAGCAACCCAGTAACCCTGGAGGGGGTAGGAACATTGTAACCAGAAAACGGCCAGTGAAGCCAGATAGCCCACTTTGGGCTAACAGAAAGATATAAATACCCTGGGAGGGTAAATCTGAAGTGAAGGCCCTAGGAGGGTGTAGGAGTCCCAAGAGAAGCATATGGTCTGAAGGGCCAGAGAGCCTAGCCAGGGCTAAGAAATCAAGCAAGTCCAGTAAACAGATAAGGAATACTGAGATAGCCTGGAGAGGAGAACAAAAGAGACAAGTTAAACAGACGTTTGAGGTTTGCTCTATCACAAAAGTGACTGAGCTACAAAACAAGTAGCTGCGATAAAGTCAGAACGTTGTGATTTGAGCAGGATGTTGGTGCGGGATCAAGGACACAGAACCTGTTTTGAACTGTTACACTGGAAAAACGTAGAACTTGTTTTTGAACTGTACTATAAAGACACAGAACTTGTTTGAACCGTACCAACAGGCTGGAGCCTACATTGAAAGCAAAGAATTCGAGATACAATCGGGTGAGGGTCATGCACCAGCCAGCCCAAACCAAGAGGGGAGACAATTACTGCTAGAAGCTAATTAATGTTTCTTTGTTATTAGTGGTAGGGTCAGTCAGTTGAATATAGTAGGTTTGGAACTGAGAATGAATTTTATTTTGCAAGTAGAATAGGGAACCATTACCACAGAGATAGGGATGAAACAGGCGTTTATTTACTTTAATAAACCACAACCACTTGACAACATGTCTTTGTGTTCATCCCCTATGTCTGACGTAACACAGAGGGTCTCCCCTAGTGGTCCGCTTGCCTTGGCTGCTAGAGGATGTTAAGCTTAGCAGGCTAACCTCCCTGGTCCCAAAGGGGGTAGCTCCCCGTTTGGGAGAGGGGAAGAATACCCTGGATCCATCAGAGTATCTTGTAAAGAAAAGTTCTTACAATTCTTTGACAGTATGACAATACTAAATTAAGTGGCCACTTTTTGTAGTGATTTTAAATACTTGTTGCGTTAAAAACATTTTAAAATTCTTAGGTGGTCAGAGAGTTCATTTAGAGGCTGTACCCAGTGGTGTAGCACAAACTTTGAGGGCCACCCTCAGAGCTATGCTGAGCCTTCCCTCCCCTCGCCCAAGCTCGGCAACAAATCACGGGTTGCACCACACTCTTGGCCCGGCCTAGACTACCGCGATTGCACAATACACACGATGATCATCCTGATGCAGGGGCATGCTGCACACTGACTATGAGAAATATGTACATACGTGCTTTAATGCATTATACAGCACACATTATGAGAAAAATTGGCTTAAAAGCCAGAACGTTTGTAATTTAACACCAATCCAAAATTCCAATACATGAAAGTCACCAACTATGCACAGGAACATTAATGCTTTAACTGATGCAATGCTTTGCTATTAAAAATGCCATGCCACAATGAAAACATGTCCAACTGGTTGCACAACGTAGACCAGTCTAGACACGTAATAAACATATTACAGTAAAACATTCCATGCCACATTAAGACATACCTAGACTGGTTGAACCAAAATGGCAGTCAAAGAAATAACACTTATCTTGGTTATTTCATCACAGATGCCCAGAATAATATACAATGCCAGAGTAAGAAATGGCTAGACTGGCAGCAAATGCAAGTCTAACCAAGTAATTACACTTAGCAGGAATGCTTTATCATAGATGCCCAGTAAAGACAAAAAATACAAGCCACAGTAAGAAATGACTAGACAGGCTGCACCAAAATGCCAGTCTAGCCACTAATAACACATATCATGCCTGCTTAGCATGGACGTGAATGACCATGATGATTTAGAGCAAAACCCCCACCCCCCACATGTCCCCTCTCCCTCCCACCACCTGCCCCAATCCCCAAAATCAGCTCCTCTGCCCAGAATTACCTCCACGTTCCTCTTCCTCGCCCCAGTACTTATGTTTGAGGTACCTTGCCTCATAGGTAAGTACTTGTACGAGGAAGAGTGGGACTAGGAGTATTGAAGATTACAGGTAACTAAGCCAGGCATTACCTTCACAGGTAGGCGGTGGAGTTGCCATGATATTTTAAACAAAATCTGAATTTTTATATCTCCACCTCCTCTTAACTCAATTTATGCGAAGCTATGTTGTTAAAAATAAATACTGACTCAGTCCACTCAATTAGTGTTCTGACTTTGTTTAGCCCTCCTAGAGTTACACCTCTATTTGAGGAGCAACTTGTGGCATTTATAGGAGGCACATCTAAAAACACTACAGCTTTTTATCATTCTTTTCAATTTTAATCTGTGGGCTAATAACCCACAGGACTCTGAAGCCTTTTCCCTCCTACAAACTCTTAAGTCTATGGGCTTTGACCAGTATGTCAATACCTCAACACATAGCAGAGGCAATACTCTAGACTGGATGTCGTTAACATTAAACCTGACTGAGAGATGTATTTGGTCAGATCATTTTCTAGTTCATTTTGAAGTTCCCCTTCTCTCTCGTAATATTCCTAAAATACTGTTAGGTTTAACTCGTAATCGTAAGAAAATCACTTTTGAGGCCTTTGAATAAGCAGTGGTGCCACTATTACCATCATTGGCAGTGTAACGCTCACCTGATTCCCACGGAGGCGCAGGTCTGGCTTCGAGTGCTGATGCTTCTTCAATGGTGAAGCGCAGGACTCTGAAGATGGACAGGATGGGCCCTCTACTCTGGCTTCTCCGGCTCGCAGGAATATTCCCCTATGTGTGAAAAGGGAGTATTACCTACTGACTGAGTTATGCTCAAGCCACCCACTCTCTTCCAACCCTCCACGATACCCTTCCACGATTCCCCGTGAAGTCTCATCTTAGGGTCAGGAAGGATGAGCTCTCCATCCTGCTTCTGATGCAGGGGCGCGTTGAAAACCAGTTACTTCACTGGATTGAGGATTGGTGGGAGTTCAGGTAAGCTTGACTATTCAGGTAAGACTCTGTAAAAGTTCTGTTGCAAGTTCAAAAGTCCACGCTTAACAATAATGTTCATTGTCTTTTTGCAGCAAGCGCTAATGCTTATGTCTTTTTTCCCCTTAGGGGCCGGGGTTCGGAATGCTGGAGATATGGCGCCGACCCGAAGTGAAACGTGCAGTTCCAGTTCCAGTAAATGGCAGGTTAGTTCTGGATGAGCGCTCGGGAACTGTCTTTGCATTCGCTCATTCAATGTCTTTGTCTTTTTTCCCCATAGGGGCCGGGGTCCGGAAAATGCCTGGAAGCGGCAAGACCCGAGATGAAATGGGAATGACCCAACAGGTAAGTCTTATTCCCTTCCTTCTCTCACCTCTTGTTCTTGTCTTTTTCTCTAGGCTCTGGGAAGTGGCTGTGTATCCGGATGATCGCTGCTGAAGATGGAGGAACCCAGGAAAGATGAGTGAAATGCAGCGCTGCAGCGATCGTAACAAAATGCTTTTAAAAAATAATGTCTTTCCTTTCAGGATCGTCTGTGATGTCTCTGTGGTGCAGATTTAGCTGGTAAGGTCTCTTGTCTCCCTTTGCAGGTGACCCAGGATGCTGACAGGCGTGGCTGAAGTCCAGATGCAGGAGCTGACACGGTGAGCGTCCAGCTGCAAGGAGCAGAACAACGCGAAGCGTGAGTTGCTGATCGGGTGTGGTTTAAATAGCTTTGGAAGAAGTTCCCAGTGTGTATCTGATGAAGGGAGGCCACACAGAGAAACAGGTAAGTGAGTTTATTTCTCACGGAGCTCGCCGGTCGCCCTCCTCCCTACAAGCCGCTTTTCATCTCCAGTCAACCGCCGTCCTCGCTGCGGTCGCGCGACTCTCATTCGAAACGTAAACACGAGAGCACGCGCGACCGCCGCGAGAGACTTCATTCTCTACACATCTTCCCCCTCAAACAGGGCAATTATATTTTTTAATAATGCTTATAACTGAAATGTAAAACTTATCAAGAATTAAAATTAATCAGCAAGTTTGTCTGAGCCAGAATACAATAAAAAGTTAACAGTAGCGCATAGCTTGTGCATGACCTGAGTACCCTCAGTGTCCATCTACATCATGTATTTCTTAAACATGACATGAGCACTTCAGCGTCAAGTCTCGTAATCCCTCATCCACACCGGCTTAGACCTAGCCCTATGTGAAGAATCCTCTCCGACCCTTGACCTCTGAATGTCATCTTCTCTGACCTTCCCACTTGTCTTTCCCATGTTCTCATCCGGTACCCCTCCTTTCACCTTCTCATTCAATCTCGTATTATCCTCCTCCACCTTCCTCACTTGCTTCTCACCTTCACTCCTTTCCTCATCACCCGCCTTCGCCAACCTTCCTTTCGACCATACTTCGCCACCTTCCAGAATTACCACATTACCTTTTACTGCACATATCTTCTTAGGACCCAGAAATCTACTTTCCACACACTTGCTCATTAGTCTAGGATTTTTGACATACACTTTTTCCCCAACCTTCCATTCACGTTCTTTCACCCTCATCCTGTCATCAAACAGTTCCTTATTTCTTTCCTGACTCAATGCAATAAGTTTCATAATCTGATTCCGGTCAACATTAACCACTTTGGCCATCCCTAGCCATCCTGGACAAAGCCTTGTCCCAGGCTCCATTCCCTTCATCGAAACAAATGGAGATACTCCCGTCACAGAATGTGGCGTAGTGACATAATTCCATGTCATCATCCTCAATACTTCCCTCCATGGTTGCCTCGACTTCATGGCCAACTGCAGGCCCCCCTTTATGTACCTGTTAACTCTTTCAACAAGTCCATTGGCCTTAGGATTATACAGAGCAGTCCTTGTGTGTTTTATACTGTATCCTGTAAGAAACTTCTTCATTGCTCCAGACACAAATTGTACCCCATTATCCGACACAATTTCAACCGGCACCCCCTCCTTAAGAAATACCTTTTCTAAGAATCCAATCAGCTCCCTTGCCGTGACTTCCTTTACAGCTTCCCACTCAAACCATTTGGAATGGAAATCTACTACGACAAACACAAACTTTAACCCATCTCCCAGACCCGCCACCGGACCCATTATGTCCACTGCTAACTTGCTCCAAGGCTGGTCCGGTACCACATTTGGAATCATCGGAGCCTCTCTCACCACTCTGCATTTGTCACTCGTTTGGCAAATTATACAATCCTTGACGCCCCTTTCTGCACACCTGTCAATTCCCGGCCACCAAAAATTCTGCCTCAATTTCCTTTTCATAGCCGCTTCACCAGGATGCCCCTGATGAGCCAGCTCAACTAGCACCGACCTAAGGGAATGAGGAGGAACAATGCACCTCCCCCTCCTAAACCTATCCTCACATAGGTTTAACTCATTTTTTACTTCCCACCAAGTATTGAACCTACAATCCAAATTTTTTCTTTCTGGCCACCCCATCACTGTCCAACTTTTGACTAACTTGAGATCATTATCAGAATTCTCTTCTTTCGCCCATTCCTCCTTACTGACCACACTTTTTACCTCTGCTACCACTAACCCCTCCTCTGTCTCTCTGTCCTTCATAGGTTCACCCTTAAGAGGCAGTCTGGAAAGGCAATCTGCCACAACATTCCGCTTCCCTGGTAAATAGCTCACTTCAAAGTTAAAATTTTGGAGTCCTAGACCCCACCTGCTTATTCTTGGAGAACCCATGGCCCACCTGCCACTCTCAAACATCTGAACCATGGGTTTGTGGTCCGATCTGACCACAAATCCTCTTCCCCACAAGAAGAACTTAAAATGATTTACTGCCCAAAACATGGCCAACGTTTCTCTTTCAATGACAGAATATTTGCTCTCTGCCCCTCTCAGCGTCCTAGACGCAAATGCTATTACTCTCTCAGTATTATCCTTGTTGTACTGCACTAACGTCGCACCCAGTCCCAACATGCTCGCATCTACTACCAAAACCGTTTTGTCCTTAGGGTCAAACCTACCTATGGATGGCGCTTCACCCACTGCTTGCTTAATGCACTCAAAGGCCACGTCACATTCCGCAGACCATTCAAACCTCACTCCTTTTTTGAGTAACATTCTGAGGGGCACTGATACCTTGGCAAAATCCTTAACAAACCTATGATAATATTCGGCCAAACCGAGGAATGATTTCACCTGCTCTTTATCTTTTGGTACAGGTGCGCATCTCACTGCTTCTACCAAGTTCTTTTTAGGCCTCACCCCTTGTTCATCTATCTCATGTCCCAGATATTCCACACTATGTACCGCAATCTTACACTTGCTCCTCTTCACCGTCAACCCTGCCTCACTCAATCTGCTTAACACTTGTCTCAACACTTCATCATGTTCCTCAGTAGAACCAGCATATATCAACACATCGTCCTGGAACACAATAATGTTCTTTACTCCACTCAACACCGTCTCCATGACTCTTTGGAACACGGCTGCCGCGGACGCAAGCCCAAATGGCATCCTGCAGTATTTAAATGAACCAAACACCGTGATAAATGCTGTTAAGTGTTGACAATCCTCCTTCAACGGAATCTGATGATATGCTTGTGAGAGATCAATAACCGAAAATATTTTGGCATTGTTCAGTACTGATAGCTGGTCACCTATTATTGGTAGTGGATGCCTATCCACTAATATATTTCTGTTCAGATCTCTCAGATCCACACATAACCTAATGTCTCCATTGGCCTTAGCTGCTACTACAACCGGCGATAGCCATTCCGAGCTTTCACTCTTCTCTATTATTCCCTTTTGGAGTAACGACTCAACTTCATCCTTGAGTTTCTCATTCAGTCCATGAGGTACTGGTCTCACCCTGTGCGCTTTCGGACTGGCCCCTGCCTTTAATTGAATTTCATGTTCAAAACCCTTCAACACTCCTAGTTCCTCCTGAAACACCATGGGATACTCCTTTTCCCATTTATCCTTCAGTTCAGCTACATCAACTGATCTCTCCGCATTCGCCTGGATTCTAATTCCCAATTTCCACTGTTCTTCCCATCCCAGAAGTGAAGAACCTTCTTGGGTAACGTATATCTCTGCTTCACAGCTCCTCCCTTTGTACTTGATAGAAGCCTGGAACATCCCTATAATTCCAATCTTAACATTCCCATATGCATATGGCTCTATATTGTGCTTCTTCAATTTTGTCACGTCTCCTTGCATGCAACTCAGGAATGTCGCCTTGGACATCAATGTCCATGGTGAGCAACTGTCCACCTTCATTGTCACCACCCTTCCATCGACCATGAATACATCTGTGGGTGCACCTCCCTTGCTTGAAATTTCTGTTACTTCCAATACATGCTTTGTTTGGTTGCTCCTTCCCATTTCTAAATCTTCACTTTGTTCCAACATTCCTCCACCTGCTTCAATGCTCTGCACCATCCCAGATTCACGACAAACTCTAGCGAAATGCCCTTTCTTTTTGCATTTTAAGCACAAGATATTTCTGGCTGGGCAAAACATGCTTGTGGAAATATGACGGTTACTACCGCACTTGTAGCACTTGATTTCTTTATTGAAGCCAGCCTTGCGAAATCCCTTCACCGCTGCCACTTCTCCTTCCGACTTGTCTCCCTTCATAGTGGTCATATATTTATGGGTCTGTTCCATACTCCTTGCCATGTCTATGGCCGACTCCAGCGATGCATCTCTAGATAGTAACCTCTCTTGTATCTTTATATTGTTTGTGCAACAAACTAATTGGTCCCTTATAAGAGAGTCAGTGAGCAGCCCAAATTCACATGTATGACTTAGAGACCTCAATGCTGCAATGAAGTTCTCCACTGGTTCTTGCGGATCTTGTACTCTTTGAAAGAACTTGTGTCTCTCAAATGTTATATTTTTCTTGGCTTCGAAATGAACTTCCAACTTCTTTTCTGCCATGGAATACTGGTCCACCTCTCCCTGGCCTTGTTGTGGAGGATCTGGTAATCCATCATAAACACTTCTGCCTTCAGTTCCTAGATTATGCAGTAGGATCGCCTCTTTTCTGGCTGCTGCAAACTTATCCCCTCCAATTGCAATCAGGTACGTGTCAAACAGCTTCTTCCACCTATCCCACCTTATAGGTGGAGCACCAGGTTCTGACAGGAACTGTGGCGGAGGTGACATACTAGCAGCCATTTTCTTGTAAATAGTGGCCTATTTACCAATTTCACTCCTTGCGTTACTCTGCCTTTATCTCCAATCCTATTCACTTTTGTTATACTTGTTTCCTACTATTTGCCAGCTTCATGTACTTGCCCTTTTTTTTTTTTTTTTCCACTCTTATATATGAAGAGCACAGGTTCACTGTATTTCTATTCTCCTTTGACACACAGTGTTGTGTGAAGTCTACGCAGTTATTTTACTGTCCTCTGGGAGGCCTTCTTCCTGCAAAACTGCAATGACATAAATGTCCACTAGGGGCGCACAGTTGCCCAGCTTAATTGAACTAGACACACTTCCTTCATAATGTGGATCTTGTTGTCTCAGAGTTCTTCTCGGCTGTACCTCCTCCCTGGCTGTGCCCCCAGCCTCCCCCCTCTCCCTGCTCCTCACCTTCTTTTCCTATGAGAGGGGGAGTGGGCGGCACCCACCAAAGGAAACAGCCTTTCCCTGTCTGGCAGCTCGAGGGAAAGTGGGGAGAGCGTCCCCCTGCAGCGCCACGCTCCGAGGCGCCGCGGAGACAGTCCCTCTCAGGCCCCCACCTCTCCACAGGCCTCTTCCCGTCTTCGGACCTGCTCTCCTCACTGCTAGCGACGCGTTCTGCTTCCAGGAAGCCGTCGCTGGGCTCCGCGGCAAGCTCCGTGTGCCCCCTCGTCGCCACTTGATGAAGGGAGGCCACACAGAGAAACAGGTAAGTGAGTTTATTTCTCACGGAGCTCGCCGGTCGCCCTCCTCCCTACAAGCCGCTTTTCATCTCCAGTCAACCGCCGTCCTCGCTGCGGTCGCGCGACTCTCATTCGAAACGTAAACACGAGAGCACGCGCGACCGCCGCGAGAGACTTCATTCTCTACAGTATCCTTCCACCGATCAGGTATGTATCCTTCCCCGACCAAACCCGGGTGGAAAGTAGTCCCACAGGTAAAGTAGTTCCATTCAGGCCTCAAGAGGGCCTGGATGTGGCAGCATGGTCTGCATCAGGTAAGTGCACATTAAAACACTTGAACACATGCCTAGCTTTATGAGCCTGGCGCCTAAGGCGCCAGGACAGGGGTCCTACATGAGCCTGGCGCCTAAGGCGCCAGGACTGCGTCCAAAGGGCCCCAGCTTGGGCCCGCTGGCACTCCCCTGGGGGAAATGATGCCTGCCTCTGGGGTTGCTGGGTCGGACCTGGCTCCTTGGAGGTAGGCATCATGACAGGCAGAGAACCGATCCATAGATGAGCTTATGTACTCTTTCAGGTCAGCTACAAATCAAGATTTTGATTATCTGGCCCCTCTCCGACCAGTTAAACACAATATACTGGCCAGACACAATCAATGGTCCACCCCAGAGGTCTTACTAGCTAGAGCGGTGAAAAGGAAAGCAGACCGATATTGGAGAAGTCATCCATCAGATGTTTCAGTTTCAGCTTATAAACAGGCTGCTAGACTTTATAAGGCCGCAGTATTTAAAGCTAAAAGGCAACATTTCATTGCTAGGATAGGAAGGGCGTCATCTAAGCCTAAATAACTCTTTTCAGTCCTTCAGGAATGAAAGGAATTGACTGCTGAGCCCCCCTTGCTTTGGATGATGATTGGTGTCAGCGTATTCTTGATGGCTTCTCTCAGAAGACTCTACAACATCAGATACGTATCCAGAACCAGGTTGAGATATATCAGTATGTAAATGATACTCCTACACCATCCCTTAAAGAATCTACTCAGGGCACTAGTCTCTTTTCTTTTCAGGAAGTCTCAGAAAGTGAGGTCTTAGAAATTATCCAAAAAATGAAACCCACATCTTGTAAGGGCGATATCTTCCCGGGCCACACTATTTAAAGATGTTGCGCCCATATTAGTCCCATGGGTTACAAGGTGCATTAATCACTCCTTTATAGAGGCTCATGTACCCGAGAACATTAAGGGGGTGTGGATTACTCCTCTATTGAAAAAGGAAAATCTTGACCCTTTAGTTCCTGAAAATTATAGGCCCATTACGAACTTTCCTTTCATTTGAAAAATAATTGATAAGGTAGCATGCTCTTAATATCAATCCTTCATGGAACTGCAGGATATTCTAGCCAAGGAGCAATCACTGTTCTGGGCTAACCACAGAACAGAGACTGCTCTACTAGATTTAAAAATGAATATTTCAGAAATTATTGAGGCAGCGAATGTGGCATTGCTTCTGTTACTGGATCTCTCATCGGCCTTTGATCTGGTTGATCATGACTTGCTAGCAGAAAGGCTGATTCACATAGGCAAATATACTCTGTCTGCGGTATCCTGGTTTAAATTCTTTTTAGGTCCGAGAACGGCTTGTGTGGTTGGCGGAGAGGCTCAATCCCAGAGGACGTCCCTAACATGTGGTGTTCCCCAGGGATCATGCTTGTCCCCACTGCTTTTTAATATATATGGCAAATGCTTATATGATCTCCTTACATCTTTGGGAGTAAAATTTGCAAACTATGCAGATGATACCCAGATAGTATTTAAGCTTTCTGGGGTATACAATGATTATGTAGAATGCATTGACAAAGTTTTTAAAGCAATCCAGAAATGGATGGCCATGAATTCCTCGGCCCTAAATGACTCAAAGACCGAGTTACGTATTCTGGGAACACCACATAGATTGAAAAATCTAAACACACAATACAAATGTCTTGCAATAAATGGGAATATTATCCCAATATCTGACTCAGTCAAGACACCTGGAGTCTTTGTTGACTCTCATCTTTCTTTCAAAAAACATGTTTCTTATCTAAAATCTTCATGTTCGTATTCTGTCCACTTGCTGTGGCAGATCCGTCCTTATCTATCAGAAGCCAACAGGGCTTTGATTGCAGCAGCCATAGTGAATACAAAATTGGACTACTGTAATAGTCTTTTGATGGGTACATCTCAAAGTAATATTAAGAAACTCCAGGTGTCACAGAACGGAGCAGTTTGCGCTGTTTGTGCACTCGATCATCGATCACAGGTTTTGGAATCTCGCAGGAACCTGCACTGGCTTCCGGTCGAATAGTGCATTTGCTTTAAGCTTGCTGTCATGGTGTTTAAATGTTTGGTGGGTGAAGCATTTCCTCTAGAGTGAAAAGAACGCCTGTTCTACGGGCTTTGCGCTCTAACAACAGGGTAACCTTCGATCAACCACGCATAATCTTAAAAAAGATTGTTGGAGCAAGTTTCAATGCGTGGACTCCTTGCTTATGGAACTTGCTTCCACCAGACATTAGAGGCTGTGTATCTACATCACATTTCAGAAAACATCTAAAAACATTTCTTTTTGATAAGAAACTGGATTAAGATAATCAGATGACCATAGGCCTTTAATGAGGTTCCACCGCTTTCTCTTTGCGTGTGTTTATTCACACTCTTCTGCTTTATGTCTGTAAGTCCTGTGAGCGCCCTGCAGCGTCGGGCGAGTGGCGCAATATTAAAATTCTTTAGATAGATAGATAGATAGAGAGATAGAAATAAAATATGTTTAGCTAGTGTGGAGAAGGTAAAGAGACGGCCATCAGGATAGGGGTACCAGACTAATCAGGTCTCCCCAGGGCAAGAGGTACAATTGGACAGTAGGGGTACACTGGATGTAGCAAACCAACCTCGGAGCAAGCCATTGTGTAATATGGAGCCTGGTCTAGGGTAGTGGGATCCCCTTCAAGTTTGAGGGGAAAGTACAGGGACCACCCCTAGCCATGGATCCCAATTGCTTTGTGAATCTATTTATATGTTAAAATTTGAAACGTGTTGGATGTTGTCACACTGGTCAACACACCACGCAATCCATATTATCGCCTTAGAAAATGTTGCTGCTTTTCTGTTTTAGGTCTAGGGACTGAGTGCTATAGGTATAGATGTTATTATCATTTGCACTACTACTGTTCTGTTCTTGAGTCCTAACCTCGCTGTTTTCGAACCACCATAGTTCACAGAAAGCCAAGTCAGATAGTAGTGCCTGTGGATACTTATTTAGTTTTCCCGGCTAAATGGGAGCTACAAACATGGCTTGTTTGCTCGGTTATCCGGCTCCAAAACATTGTTATCTGACTTTCCTATTACAGAACCGTTATTGTTACCGGCAATGGAGGTGCCGGATAATAGAGCAATCCAGTTAATAAGATGCTATTACTTTATGAATATTTAGTTTTGCATTTCTGTTCACAAGGTGAGGGGGCATATCTATTGAAGCTGTGGCTGCTCACTCTAATTCTGCACTCACAGTCAGAGGGTGGCCTGGAATACAATGATGCTCCCATCAGAACCAAGAATGTAATAGAGAGAACAATGGACCTGCTGAAGATGACTGCTGCTGCAGGAGGAGATCTGATACAGTCCTGACAGAGTGAGCGCGGACTATATCATAATGATTTGGTGAGGTGATTCATATATCTCCAGTCTCTAAGCACTGTAATGATTGTTGTTACTAATGTTACCCACTCAGGTGGCTCAATGTATCAACCTCTGGAGGATGAAGGACCACGTTGGCCCATCCTGGGCTATAAAACGCATGACTGACTGCATCCTCCTGTTCCCAGACAAGCACGCTGTCCTTGAACTGTCCGCATGGCTTTACAGTGCTGTCTGCTTCACAATATTGCACCATAAAGAAACATACTAATACCAATGAGGAAAAAATTGTGCCTGTGAATGGTGACTGTGGGTACTAACGCTCAAATGATTCATCGAGCACTAGTGAAAATGGACAAGTAAAGTACAGGAGCATATTTAGAAAGACATGCTATGTGGCAGTTTTAGTGACGAAAAGGTGGGCATCAGAAACTAGTGATAGATTAATAGTATCCATGGTGTCATCATATAGTGCTTGGCGTTTACGATTAATGACATCATCCAGATGGCTGCCAAAGAAGTACATACAAGCTTTAATATCTCTCTTATTTATGGACAGATTCTAATATTTACAGTCTCTTTTGAAAGGTATTTTCAGACATACAACTGTGGGCCTACCAACATTTAGTCAATGGTGTCTCAAATATGTCCACATTTGTAGTACAGCTATGCAACATAACACTAGTGTTTATTTCTGTTCTGTTCTTCATTTTTTCAATGATTATTTCTTTGTGATATGTTTCAGGTACAACTGTTTGACTGAAATTAAGGATCGTGCTCGCGTGGAATCGACTGTGTCAATGCCAACAAAAGGAGGCTTAAGTTCAAAAAGTCAAATTCTACTGAAAAACGACTTGATATGAGTGCCAAGGCAGTGGTCCTAAACACCTTGCAGAACACACTAAAATACGTCTGCAGTCGAAATAAACCAATGTAATTCAAGGTGGCATCTGTCCTATTATAAGAAGTGCACATACAAAGGTTATCTTAACAGAGTACAGGCAAGATACACAGATAAAAATGCCAGAAAATGAAGATGCAGTGGGAGATCAGTCAGAAAGAAGACGCTCCTAAAGTACCGGTACACGATTACAAGGAAACGGCTGCTTGTTTGCGATAGACTTGAAGCTAGGAGGCATCCATTGCACACAGGTTGCACTGAAGATGCAGGCAAGGAGATGTATGACGCAGGTCAGTTCAGTGAAAATAGCCAATGGAAGCTAAGCTGAGTGGGTGCATCAATGCGGAAAAACCTCCAGAAATGCCACTGAATGTGCAAGTTGGGTAGAATTAATTGACTGTTTGTTAATGACCCCTGTGGAAGATCAGGTTATCACAGTAGCAGATGCTAAAGGACACTCCAGAAAGCCTGGTGCTTAAAAGGTGTTAAAGAGGAAAAGATAATATCGAGAACATCTCTGAAAACGTTTATTTAAAATGATTTGTTTTTTACGTGGTTGTACATAGTATTCAGCATTTCTGTCACCAAGAACAATCACAGAGTATATCTTGCAATCATTTAAAAATGCACTGTTGCACATGCTTAAGTAAGTTTGAACACGAAATCAAACATGGAGGCTCTTTATCAGACTGATGAATGCCTACAGAGAAACAGCCTGGCAGAGGAGAGGTGGCACTTCTCATGCTCCATCAAGCAGGATGCAGATGCAAAAGAAATGCAACAAGAAGTGTTAACCATCTATCAAGGGGTGTGTTAGTGGGAGGGGAATGTTTGATAGCTTGCAGGGTTAAAGCACACATTTGAACCTGGAGCCTACTGCTATGTCATAAACTCTTATGCATGAGTCAGTGCCTAATAGAAAGGCAGTCTTCATATAGTGTCTTAGCTTCAGTAAAGTTAAGACACACACATCAAATTCCACTTCAGGTTGTTGTTGTCATAAGAATACATTCCAAATCTCACAGTAAATTCTTAGTGCAACCTTTGCATGGCCAGGGTTCTTTGATTGACTACAATAAAGTTATTCAGCTTGAGGCAGCTTTATCTTATGAATTTCTACACAGCATGGAAAATGATGGAGGTGTACATTGACCACTGAACTTTGAGAAAGGAAGATTTATGCACTGTTCTGTAGATGATTTGAACATCCTTGAGGACACACCCGATCGAAAGAGAAGTCATTATTCAACTGTGATGACCTGTAATCAAGAATGACACAAAATGCCACCACAAACATTGTAAATTACAAGTGTAGATACCTGCAATATACAGGTGGTTCGAACAGCACTTCTGCAACACAGAGGCTGTGGGCCCTGTGTTTGCTTGTCTGTCAGCTCAAAGCAACCCCTCTGAAATACCAAGTCTCCTCTGCCCTCTCCTTGGCCGTGTGCTTTCTTGTTTGCTAGCCCGAATGCAATCCTCATGTTGCAAACCATTCTTCCTGCCACATCTTGCTTTCTTATACTTAATATTCAGTTGTTTTGCAGACTTCCTGGATCCTGGAAGAGGAGGATGCCCTCCACCTTCGACCCGATACTGCTCTGGAAGTGCACCTGGCATGTGTGGATGTTTTAATTATGGAATTACTTTATTTCATCAAAAATCATTGCTTAATTCTGTTAACCATGTACACATTTCAAACACTTTAATTCCATTCTCACCGTTTTTTCACTAGCCTTCCCCTTTCCCCCAAATTTATAGAGCACAGCTATAACCCAAGAGGTATCTTAGTGCTAAGGAACCGGCTCTCTTCCAGGGTAGACAGTCATGGTAGACCTAAGAAAAAAAACACAATTAGATGGTCTACTTGAATAAGAAGGTTTTAAGACCTTTCTAAAGGCGAGATGACCCGTTATTGCCCGAAGCGAGATGGGAAGCGAGTTCCACAACTGGGAGGTGGCTACTGAGAAGGCTCTCCCCGCTAGTGACTCTAAAAAATCAGGGAACCGTCAACAGTAATATGTTCACCGAGCGTAGATTCCTAGAGGGGGATATACTTGGCAAATGTATCATGAAGATAGAAAGCACCTTCCCCATGATTTGCCTGATGGACGATGCACAAGGATTTAAACTTAATTCTCACATCCACAGGATGCCAGTGGAGGTTCTGAAGCACTGTAGATACATGGGAGAATCCGGGAAGGCCAGTAGCCAAACGTCCTGCAGAGTTCTGCAATACTTGAAGGAATTTAGACTGGGAAAGCAGTGTTGAATTGCTGTATTCTAGGGTCCCTGAGATGGTAGATGAGACAACTAGAATACGCACATTCACTGGAATAAAGTGCTTTTCATCAAGATCTTCAATTTAAGATGGCCTGAACCACACTTGGCAGCGACTTGCGGGTGCACTGAGAGGGAAGATGCAATCTTAATCCCTATGTTCTTATCAACCAAAACCGGCACAGGCAAAGGGCCAAGATCAAGGTAAAGATGGCCAATAGTTGGTAGTCCACATTGCCTGAGCCGCTCATGACTGCCCGAGAAGCGTGACCTCGGTCTTTCCGGCGTTGAGGCTCAGTCAGTTGGAATTCATCCATCTGCTTCTATCATCTAGGTAGTTCCTCAGTCTCAAAGCCAGAGATTCCTGTTCGCAGTCAACTCTCAGGATCAGCTGTGAATCATCTGCCTAGGCGTAAACCTGACACCAATGCAAATGAATATGTTTGGCAAGTGGAAGAACAGAAATATTACAAAGCAAGGGTGAGATAGCAGACCCATGGGGGAATCCACAAGTTAAACCGGATGGAGCAGAAACAAAAGGGGGAAGAGAAAATACATGCGTCCGATGATCGAGGAAATCCCTAAACCAGGAGAAATCGAACCTCCAATCCCTATCTCCATCAATCGGCGGCACAGAATAAGATGGTCAACCGTGTCAAACACCGCTTCAGAGGTCAAGTAGGACCAGAAGGCCAACCCCCGGTCCAAGATCATAGTCATATTGTCAATCACAGAGACAATCACTGATTCTGTGCCCATTGATGGCCTTAACCCAGACTGGAATGGATCAAGAACATTGTGATGCCTGAAAAAGTCTCTCAACTGAGGCGTGACAATCACTTCCAATGCCGTCCTCAAGAACATTAACAGAGAGAATGAACGAAAGTTGTCCGGGTCCGCTGAATTCAGCATTGTTTTTTTGCCAAAATAAATGGTAAGTATATATCATGGCTAGCATACGTGGACAATATTATACTTGTTGACCAAACACAAATAGGGTTACAACGGTCACTGCATGCACTTGTGGGGTAGTCCAGGAAAAATCAAATGATCATAAACACAACTAAGACGAAGACTATGAACCTGGGAAAGTATAAAAAAAGACCTGTAAAACGCCAAGGAATACATCTACTTGGGTTTCCCATACACTGCTAATCCCACGGCAGCCAACTAAGGTGAGAAAATCACTGCAAAGCCCTGGAAAAAACAGTGTTAAGACCTTGCACTATTCATCAGGGTGGATACAATTACCAGGGCCCATTGGAGATCTACCGTACATGTATCATACCTGTCATACTGTACGCTCTTGCTGCCTTACCACTTCGACTGATATCATGGCTAGACGGATTAGAGGGAAAGCAGGTACATACAGTCATAAATCTCCACAAATCAGTGCGGTTCAGGCACTTAGACTTCAATATGGGCAAACCTCTTTGCTGACAAGCAGGTCTACTCAAAGCATTCTAATGCCCTATTGCAACTCCTGGAGAAAAATATGGGATTGGAAAGTCACAATATCTTTATCAAAGAATTAAAGTTCTCCGCCTTGACACATCTTGAGGAGTTAGACCTAGCAGAGGATACCATACGCACTAACCCTAACTTTGAATTGGCTCAATGGGAACAAGTGAAAAACATTGAAAAACTGTAGGAGATTTAAAGGCATAATGCATATTCTCATCAGAGTTTTCTTCCCTTTAAGCCGCGCTCTTATCTAACTAATCACTGTCAATGGAACTCAAACGTTTTATAATCCGCCTATGCTTAAATCTCCTTCCTACTATGCAGCATATTGGCTCCAGGAAGAGTATACCTTTGGAAAAGTGCATCTGTCGTCTCTGCCATACTCAAGTGGAGACCGTACGACAGCTATTGACCAACTGTATTTTCCTTAAACCATGCTATCAAAAAGAGTATGATAAGTTCGTAGGTCACATTGAGGAGGTTGCCCAAGATCACTTTTGGGCCACCTTATTTGGCGCAGAATCCATTGTCATCACAGCAGCTGCTCACGATACATGGAATAAAGCATCACTTTTTTTTAAGAACTAATGAATTTGAAAAAAAAAATATAGATTTTTATTAGTTTCAAATATGAAATGTACTGCAATTATTTTTATCTAATACATATTTATTGTGTTTTCTTTTGCTTTTTTATGTGCTTAAAGTTTTATGTTTAAACTAATGCACAATAAATAAACACATTTTTTAAAAAGCATTGTTTTTTCAGGATGGGAGATACTACTGCCTGTTTAAGGTCTGCTGGAATATAGCCAGTCTTTAAGGAATGATTCAAACCAACAGTCAAAACTGGTATAAACTCAGCACACAGCTTCTTAATCACTTTAAGCGGGTTGGGGTCCAGAGGAGAAGAGGACCTAATTGATGAAACAATTCTAAAAACCGGGTCCTCTGTTGCTGTGGAGAACACAAGAAAGGAGCCATCGGCCGCAGCCACCACCTCTTGCTGAGGAAGGAAATAGATGGATTGATCTTGGACGGCTGAGGCAATAGAGCTCTGAATCGTAACTATTTTATCACTAATAAAGTGCGATAGCGAGTCGCATAAAGCTTTAGTCAGTGGATATCATCTCATCAGATCCTTCCACTATATCAATCAGGATTCAGAGTAGGGTCAGCGACATCTCATAATATAGCACTCTTATTTAACGCAGTACAGTACTCTTGGAAGTGTCGAGGGCTACAAGTATATGCAGACTATATAGATTTTACAGCCGCCTTCGACACAATAGTGAGGAGTAAAATTTTCGATAAACTAAAAGCCTGGGGAATTCCGGCTGGTTTGCTTTATATGATTCAACTTCTATATAAAGAAACATCAGTAGAGTCCGCCTAGGTGCAGAAGGAAGATTTTCGGAAGCTATACCCACCCTGTGCGGAGTCAAGCAGGGTGCATACTAGCAGCAACACTATTTAATTTATACCTTGCTGACTTCCTACGAGATGAAGTTAAATAACATAAAGATCAGTACATCCAGGCTAGGGTGGTTAGGGTATGCCGATGATCTCCTCCTGCTTGATTATACACCCAAAGGACTCCAAGCTAAGCTGGATGCGCCTGAAAGATTCGCCTCCACAAATAATCTCAATATTAATATTGGAAAAACAAAAATAATGAAATTTCAGAGTAAAGTACATACCAGTAACACAAAAAGTGCAAAATGGTCAATAGACAATCAACAGATTGAAATTGTAAATAAATACAAATATTTGGGAGTTATCATAGACAATAAACTCAGCTGGAAACTGCATTGGAATGAAACTAAGAGAAAATGCATGATAGCCACTTAGTCATTTTATAGGATGCCAAGGTAATTTTTCCTTAAGCACCATCTTGAAATTTTATTCCGCAAAGATAGTATCTTGTTTGCTATATGGAGCAGAAATTTGGGGAAGTTACTTCTCTAGAGAATTGGAAAAATTTGAAGCCAAAATATTGAGGATATTATTGCGAATGCGCAACCCCCTTCCTTATGAGTGCATTCTGTTAGAATGTAACCTAAATAGTGTAAGTAGTAGAGTACAATATATGATGGTTATCTTGTATGTGACATTGTCAAGATTAAATAATGGCACATTTATAGTTAAGATAAAAGAACAATATGTAAAGTTGAATAACAAACCAGCCCTAGTGACCATACATAGATGGTGTGGAGAATATCTTAAATGGACAAATGCCGATGCCTTAAGCTGGTTACTATACTCTATTATTAAGATCACATGGAAATTGAAACAGCTGATATATGTATGACCTCGATAGAGAGAAAAAGATGGTTAACTTGGCAACAGAAGTAAATAGTGGCATGTATTTGGAATATTGGTGTAAAAGAGTGCGTATGCCATCATATCAGTTGTTTTTTTCCAGATTGTGCAACAATTCGATGGTATTTACTGTTTAAATTTAATATGTGTGACATTTTAGAAATATCGGGTGCAAAAGTAGGCATCCAAAAAGATGTTAGATGTTGCAGATTATGTGGCACGAACATAATTGAATCTGCCAAACATATTATATGTGAATGTGAGAGTTTATCATCTTTACAGCTTAAATACCTTCTAGCCTATGATAACACAAAGAATAATTGTAACTTAAGCGAAATTTGGGAAAGTTTGTTAGAGGGAAATGATACAAATTTGATTTTTTATATGATGAAATTTTATGCAGTGGTCTTATCGATTTTAAAAGAATTATCTTACGCAATATTGTTTTTTAAATAGATATGTTTTCTAGAAGGGAATATTTTAGACTATTGTTAATAATGTTTAATCATGTGATGTATGATGTTGTGTATATATATGCAAAGCCTTGTTGGCTGAGAGCGTATTATCAATAAATAAATAAAGCTTTAGTGGCTGGAATGCTTTGCCCGCAGCCGCTGTGACTGAACGTTTCCGTACTACGGTGACGAGTTCCCTAGATTCATTTTCTGCACCCAAAATGCGGTTTGAAAAATAAGTTGTCTTAGCCTCCTTAATGATTTTATGATAGTGGAGACGAGCCATTTTAAACGCTGGTCTGTCCCCATCATGATAAGTTTGACGTCACTGGTGTTCTGCCTGTTTGTACTGTAATTTAAGAGTGCTAAGATGCGGTGTAAACCACGGCACTGATAGTCTAGTGGGCTTTCTCAGATTTTTTGTAGATGCTAAGTCATCCGCTGCTGTGCCAAAGGCGGCCTGCAGAGATAGAAGCAAGTCCACGTCTGGCGCAGACATGGCGCACCCATAGTGGTCCTGTATAGTAGCCAAGAGCGTACTGGGATCGACCCGATTCCAAGCACAAGAGGAGAAGTATGTAGGTCTCTGGTTGCCAGAGATAGCGGGGATAAGACAAGTAAAAGGGATCAGGTAGTGGTCTGTCCACTCAACTGGGAGGGCAGGGTGCACTACCATACTTCCAGTTTCCGCAAAAATTAGATCTAACATATGATTCAATACATGTGTAGGACCCGAACAGAGCTGATCTAAATGCAGATCGTCCACATGAAAATTGAAATCTCCAAGTACAAACAGATGAGGATACTTTAACTGGAGAGCAGCGACCAGATCCGAAAAAGCAACTGGACAAGAAGAATCAGAGGTGGGGGTAGATGGGGGGGGTAGCTAACCAGGACATAAACTGTCATGTTCGGCAAAAGGGTGAGCAGAACTAGCAGGGACTCTGTTTTTAAAAAGTGCACGAGTGGAACAAGTGAACATTTAAAATGTAATTTGAAGGCCAGTGCCACCCACCAGCCGGGTGTGTGGCAACCCGATCGCCTTGAACAATCGAAAAAGTCGCTGGGATGGCATGGTTTAGGTCAGGAGCCGACGATTGTTAGCCACGTTTCTGTGACACAGAGAAGGTCGGGTACCTGAGTAGAAAGCTTCCAGTTATCTACTTTGTGTTTGTCAAAGATATATAGTTATTGCACCTGACCCAGGGTTTTGCACTTGGTACACCCTTCCTGAACTCCCCCTGTACCTGTCCTTGGAATGTTCCCAAACTCTTGAAATGCTGAGCGATACCCGGTTTGACATGCCTATTTGCCCCTTCCATAGGGGCCTGTTGCTGTGTCACCCTGTTCTTCCAGACCCTCTTCCAGGGTGCAAGGTTAGCCCTTGACCTCCACAGTATTTCCCCTTAAGTACTGTTCAGATTACCCTCATGTGTTTCTAAAAGACAGTGTAAATAGGTCAAGTTATTGTAAACAAGCGACAGGTGCTAAACATAAATATTTAAGTTGCAGGGGAATAATAAGAGGTTATTGGTGGTGGGTTCACTCAATCCCTGATGATTTTGTAAAATGTGTCTGCAGTTAATTAAATACCTAGCATAACTATTCTAAGGTACATATGTTTGTAAGATGTGTTTTCCTTGTGCAAAATATATTGAGCAGTTTTTAGTTAAGAGTGACTACTCTTAACGGTTTTGAAAACGTCCAGTGTGCTGGTCTATGAATTATCTTGCGTGTGAAGTAAAAGTGGCCAGTACCAGCTACCTCTGCAAATAGAATATCCTTATTCCGCCTGTGTAGTATTGAACCTGATTTAAAGTTTTCCACATTGACCTTTGCAAATTCTACTTCCAAATTACGTGGCTCACATCCGAGTAAGTCGCTTTTATTCTGCCTTGCTGTATATCTTTTCCATTCACCTTGCATATTATTCCTCCTTGTTAAGTATCATTTGCATTTACCTTGCATATTATCATTTGCATTCACCTTGCATGTTATTCTTCTCTGTTAAGTATCATTTGCATTCACCCTGCATATTATTCCTCCTTGTTAAGTATCATTTGCATTTACCTTGCATATTATCATTTGCATTCACCTTGCATGTTATTCTTCTCTGTTAAGTATCATTTGCATTCACCCTGCATATTATTCTTCCTTGTTAATTATCATTTGCATTCACCTTGCATGTTATTCAGACATGCTGCATATTATTTGCATTTACCTTGTATTGTATTGGGCCAATTCATTTTTACTAAAAGGAAGTCTGACCATCATCCCGAAAAGATCCGCCAGCAGGCGGATACGCCGGCGGCGCATACTAAGGCCATACAAAGGCCTGTTCAGCGCCTGTTCCGCGTAGGGTTCGCGACCTGGTCCAAACTCGCCAAGTTCCATTCTCTACTCTCTGATCTGCACCTAAGAGGGGCCGTAGCTACGACAGAGCAAACCAGTGAAGCAGGAGCAACATCCTTTCATCCTTCTCTATGCTGGCATATAAGGTAAGCTCCTGGCTATACATACGAGTTGAATCCCCTTAACTATTCACTCGCTCACATTCAACTATTGCCCACAAGTACTGGAGATTGCCTACACCAATAGAGCTGTGAAGTTGCGCGCCCTCTGCGTTATAACGATCACACACGAAGCGCAGTCCCCTCCAAGATGGCCGCCTACGCCCAGGTGAGCACCGACCCACGGGAGAAGGCAACGAAAGAAAGTAGCTAATTGTGCTGCACAACGAGGTTGAGCTTTGCAAATCCCCAACACCGGTAGCATTATTGCCTAATCGAACCCTTGCAGCTCTGCACTCTCCCCAGCCTGTAGGATCATCAGCCCAGTATGGACCCTGGCAAGTACTCATACCACAACAGGTACGTCAGTACTGGCTAACCTGCTAACTTTGCACCTTCTGCCCAGCGCCATTCACCCTGATCCTGCCTGGCCACCCAGCTGATTTATATCGTATCTGCCCTGAGCTGCATACCTATACCAGCCTATTTTGCAGGCCCTGAGTTGCCTAATGTGCCCATTGCATATATGTGCCTGTGCCTTGCCACCAGATAATTGCATCTTGCCCACACGTGCATAGCCCTCTAATAACTGCATTTAGCCCATATGTGCCTTGCCATTTGATAGCTGCATTTAGCCCATATGTGCCTTGCCATTTAATAACTGCATTTAGCCCATATGTGCCTTGCCATTTGATAACTGTATCTAGCCCATATGTACTTTGCCATTTGATAACTGCATTTAGCCCATATGCGCCTTGCCATTTAATAACTGCATTTAGCTCATATGTGCCTTGCCATTTGATAACTGTAGCTAGCCCATATGTGCCTTGCCATTTGATAACTGCATTTAGCACCTATATGCCTGGCCATTTGATATCTGCATTTAGCCCGTATGTGTAGTTGATATCCACACTACTCGCGCTATGTGTTGTGCCTTTGGTCGCTTAGAGACCACCGTGCTATTGTGTTGTGCCTTATGGTCGCTTAGAGACCACTGTGATATTGTGTTGTGCCTTATGGTCGCTTAGAGACCACTGTGCTATTGTGTTGTCTAACCCACATAGCATCCCAGCTCCCGCTGTCCTATCTCAATATGTACACCGCCCACACACTGTACATCCTCATAGGTTTAGTCTACATCTTACTTACTAGTAGTATTGCCTACCTCGTGCCCATAGGGCAACCCAACAGCCATATCATGGAACTAAGGCACACCACCACACACGCTACTCCCCCTAAAATGCCCGAGATCATACTCAGGCAGCACAGACTCAGAACACGCACATTCCCTTTAGCATTCCTCTCCACACCCATGCAGGTAACACTTAGGAACTCACGCCTAGGTTCACGCACTCACGCTAAGACCTGCCGCCCGCCATACACTATTACCCACAAGCACCTAAACAGGGCTCCGACGCTCGCTCCTCCCAGACATCACATGACTAATAAGCCTACTCACACTACCAAAAAGCTCATTCCAATTACCGACCTCAAGCCACCACAATCAAAAAAGCTCCAACACCTTAAATGTGCTCTATTAAATGTTCGCTCACTCAACGCCCACGCTTTAGAAGTCAATGATATTATTACCAGCCAAGACTTAGATATGTTAGCCATAACAGAAACATGGTTGCATTCTGCCTCTGGCCCTACTATCAGCCTAGCTGTACCGTCAGGTTACTCGATCTTAAGACAGGAGAGATTAGCTAAAACGGGAGGTGGGGTCGCACTAATTTTTAAAGACACCCTAGCCTTAAAGGCATACTCTAGTAAAAAAAAATATTTAAAAAATAGATAGGCCACATTAAAAAAAAAAAAATCGCATCCTCCGTTTTAAAACTTCCTATGTAAAATTTTGAGCTATTCAAGCTCAAAATTCGAAAAAGCAAGCACAGGGGGGCCGCCATTTTGTGAAATGGAGGCCCTCCTGTGCTGGCTTTTGCTTTTGCGGCACTAATGAAGGAAAAGCCAGCCAGCTGTAGTAAACAAAGTCTACCGCTGGGTGGCTTTCCCTTCATTAGTGCCGGGACTCGGAGGACGCGGACCGGAGACCAGAGCAGGAAAGCTGCAGCTGAATCTCGGTAAGTGCTATTTTTTTTACAAAAAATAAGCACTAGCTGTGTTTTTTTTTCTAAGTTTTCCGGGCTGGAGGAGCCCGGAAAACTTAGAAATAAAACCGCAGCTTTAAAAACGTTGTATTTATGTTTGCGGCCGCTTTTGAAGCGACCGCAAACATAAATACAACGTTATTGGGGTGGAAAACGCTGCGGTTTTTCGTTCCATGTTTCTCAGGCTCCTCCGGCTCGGAGGAGCCTGAGAAACTTGGAAAGAAAAACCGCAGCGTTTTCCAACACAACCGCGTGTGTTTCTGCCTGCTGTGGCTATCACTTTGGGTCTCCGGTGCTCCGGGCACCGGAGACCCAAAGTGAAAGCCACAGCAGGCAGAAACACACGCGGTTATGTTTACATGCCGCGTAGTGTTTCTACCTGCAGCTGATTTCCCATTTGGGGCTCTCGGGCTCCCCGTGGGGAGCCCGAGAGCCCCAAAAGCTTCAAAAGCGACCGCAAACATAAATACAACGTTTTTAAAGCTGCGGTTTTATTTCTAAGTTTTCCGGGCTCCTCCAGCCCGGAAAACTTAGAAAAAAAACCGCAGCTAGTGCTTACTTTTTGTAAAAAAAATAGCACTTACCGAGATTCAGCTGCAGCTTTCCTGCTCTGGTCTCCGGTCCGCGTCCTCCGAGTCCCGGCACTAATGAAGGGAAAGCCACCCAGCGGTAGACTTTGTTTACTACAGCTGGCTGGCTTTTCCTTCATTAGTGCCGCAAAAGCAAAAGCCAGCACAGGAGGGCCTCCATTTCACAAAATGGCGGCCCCCCTGTGCTTGCTTTTTCGAATTTTGAGCTTGAATAGCTCAAAATTTTACATAGGAAGTTTTAAAACGGAGGATGCGATTTTTTTTTTTAATGTGGCCTATCTATTTTTGAAATACATTTTTTTACTAGAGTATCCCTTTAAGACAGACTCCCACCACCGGGGAAGACACCACTGACATCCTTTCAGCCAAACTCACCCTCTCCCCTAAAGATACAGTAAACATTCATGTCATATAAAGACCTCCAGGCCCTGTCAATAACTTCACAGGCATAGTCAACCATCTCCTTGGAAAAAATATCAAACAAACTTCCAAAACACTGCTTCTAGGAGACCTAAACCTTGGATACAATGATAAACTTGACAAAGCAGCTACCACTCTCGCCAGAAACCTCACAGATCTAGGATTCACTCAGATAGTTACTGCCCCGACACATAATAAAGGCAGTATCTTAGATTGGGTGGCAGATCACAACTGTGGCTCCACCCTCAACTCCAACTCAGCCCTTCCATGGTCTGATCACAACTGCCTTCAATTCTGCATCCCCATATCCTTATACTCCAAACCACCTATACCCGCACCGGCCAAGCTAGCCAGAAGTGCCAAAAAACCTACAGCAGACAATATACGTCCCTTTCTCAACAACCCCCGCCTAGCACCTCCTTTCTCCTCTGACCCCAACATTCTAGCAGAGATCTTCAAAGACACCCTCACCCATGCCATCAACGCCGCAGCTCCTCTTGAAAACAAAAATGAAAAAAAATCGTTTCACTCCAACTCATGGTTCACAGAGGACTTATTAAATCTACGCCAATGCAAGCGCCAAGCCCTCAAAACATGGCTGGCCAATCCCTGTGATGCCACCAAAGTAGACTTTCTTTGTATTTCCAAAAAATACAAAAGTGCCATATTTAAGGCGAAGTCAGAAACCTACAATAAACGTATCATGGAAGCCAACTCCCACTCAAAAGAGCTTTTCACCATCTTTAAAGAGCTCACCGTCCCCCCAATCTGTACAGATGAGATTGTTAAGGATGAAGCCTGGTGCAATAGCATCCAAACAGCGATGCTAAACAAAATAGACCTTCTTCAAAATAAAATAGCAGAACACTTCAAGGCTCTGCACCCCCAACAGACCCTCTCCGTCAATACCGCTAAAGATAAGCACACTTCCAAATTCAATTTTTCTCCAATCACCGAATAAGATGCTCTCCACATCCTCAAACAGCTCAAACCATCTCAATGTAAAGGCGATATATGCCCCCCCAACATCATTAAAGAGTGTGCGGCACGCCTCATTCAAGACGGGCAAAGTCCCTGACAGCCTTAAAGAGGCGTGGGTGCGCCCGCTCTTAAAGAAACCTACCCTGGACCCTGCCCAACCCAACAACTACCGTCCCATTACAACGGTTCCATTTCTTCTAAAAATCTTAGATAAAGCTGCACACATGCAGATACAGTCCTACCTGGAAAACAACGCTGTCCTAGGTAAAAGGCAGTCCGGATTCCGCAAAGGTCATGGCACTGACACCGCTTTACTAGATCTGAAGAACCAAATTACCCTAATTTTAGATAAAGGCAAGCCGGCCCTTCTGCTCCTCCTAGACCTCTCGGCGGCATTTGATTTAGTCGATCACGCCATCCTCACAAACCATCTCACTCAGGCCGCACATTTCTCCAAACAAGCCACAAACTGGATCACCTCCTTCCTCGAAGGAAGAGTGATGAAAGTTTTTTCCAATATAGCTAACGCAGAGCCTACTACCATCAGGTATGGAGTCCCTCAGGGCTCATGTACGGCTCCTACCCTCTATAATCTTTTTACCAAACCTCTCTTTGATAAACTGGACGCACTTGGGATCACATACACCAACTACGCTGACGATACTCAAGTACTCCTCCCGCTCACAGGACTCTACCATCAGGACGCAGCCACCCTCCAGAATATATACGCCACCATCCAAGCATGGATGGCCACGAACGGCCTATGTCTTAACGGAGATAAGACCGAAATTCTCATTCTTGGTCAAAAATCCACTCTCACGAACCTCGACCCACTCTACACCAACTTCTGCATAGACAATTGTGTCATCCCAGTTATACCTTCTGTTAAACACTAGGAGTCCACATTGACGCCTCACTCTCCATGGACAAGCAAGTCAACTCCATTGTTTCTGCCTCCGCCCTGAGCACTAAGCTCATTAATGCCATCAAACCTTTCCTAACCAAAGATAATTGCCTTTCTATTGCCAGAGCCACCATTGGAGCCAAACTAGATTATTGTAATGTGCTATTGGCTGGCACCTCCAACTCCAATCTCAATAAACTCCAAACAACACTGAATAATGCACTAAGAGCAGCTCTCAATATACCAAAAAGGGAACACATCGCGCAAGCCAGAAAGGCAGCACACTGGCTACCTGTCAAAGAGCACATTACATTCAAAATACTTACCACCGCACACAAATGTATCAACCTGTCTGCACCCTCATACCTGTCTGATACGCTAGCCAGATCTCACTCCACCAGACCAACTAGGCAATGCCACACCAACCAACTTAGGGTCCCACGCATCAAACGAGCTAGAGCAGGTGGAATAAGCTTCCCCTACATTGCCCCTAAGCTATGGAACGCACTACCTAGCACGCTCAGAGCAGAAACCTCTCTCAGTGCCTTCCGAAAAAAACTGAAAACCACCTTGTTTAACTAATTCCTCTTCCTTCGTGTCGTTTACTCTCTCCTCCTCCTCTCCGCTCTTCTCCTCCTCTCCTGTAACTACTATTCTTCTCTTGCAACTAAGTAATGACTTCACTGTATGTACAACAAGTCATTTTCTATATCTGTAACAAGCGCCACGATGCCCTCTGGGCTGCCTGTGTGCTAAACAAATGCGAATAAATAAATAAATAAATAAATCCCTGGTGTCAGCAATCCTTGCCTTGGGTCCACAGTCATTTGTGTGTCTGCATTAAGTCTCCCATTACCTGGCTTCATTGTGAATTTGCTTCATTGCTACAGTCATTTTGCATTGGTTCTTCATTGTCTAATGTATTGTATTGTGTCTATTGTTCACCAATGTGCGCCATCCTCAGTTCACTGCTTCCCCTCATCCAGGCATCCCATTGGCCAGGTTGCACAGTAGCTATCCCTTGCCCACTGTTGATTGGAGGTCAGGCACCTTGATCAGAGGACCCCCCTTCTCATTCAGAGCTAATTACCCGGAGACACTCATTTTAGTACTCGCTACTCAGAGCAGGATATACAGCACGTCAAGCCTCACAGTTTGGCATCCGGAATCCCACTTTAAATCTCGGACTGAGAGAATACTGTGCAAATAAGTGACAGCATCTTCTGTGTGAAATTCAGATAACTTTATTTCTCAGAGTAACTATCCCCATCCACCTACCCGCCTGTCCTTATCCGATCTGTTCCCTCTTCCCTTCTCTGCTCCTGCCCAAAGTCTTGCCCTCAAGTGAGGTGGGCTAGTGGCACGATGGGGCGTTCCCTGGCCATGCTGAAATGAAACATGAACCCATAATTGGAGGGCACCACACTGTTAATGCCCCGCACAGAGAGGGTTGGTGCGCACACAGGAACTTGAGTCGAAAGACCCACACATACACTGATCCTCTCTGCCCAAGAGAACAGATAGGAACTACTTGATTGTCAAGCAGGCTGCCATGCCTCATGTTTGCAGTAACAGTGCATGAGTCCAGTTGCCTTCTATATGACCTCCCAAGAATGTAAGGATGCGTCCTCATAGAACTGTGGCGATGGAGACCTTGCTATGTGTACCCAGAGCCTTTAACAAACTCAGACTTACATTATAGGCACAGGCGTTGCTGGGGGAGGTGGAGTGGGCTATAGCCCTAGGTCTTTTGATGGAAGCCCAGGATAGAAGCTCAGGGTCTACAACCAAAAGGCTAGCTAGCCCCAAATCCTGACAGTCCCGACATTAGCTTAGCCCCGGATCTTCTCCAGACCTAGCAACACCCCTGACTTTAGGAGAAAACTCTAAGATCTCTTGAACTAGCAAATAGTTTACAGTGAAAAGTAGCAGAACTGGAGTGGTGATTTGCAGCAGTAGTGTGGTAGCAGTGTGCAGTCTTATCGGGCAACTCTCTTCTATCTCCAGCAAAGCAGGCAGAGTACCCCAATATGTGAGACTTTATGGATATGACGTGCATATTGTGTTTTTGCTGTTCCCTTTCAGGCAGTAACAGCTGCTCTACTGAGGTAACGCAGGCCCACGCCAGCATTCATGCAAGAGCAGTTGGCAGCCGACTCTAACGCTGCAGGAGCAAAGGTGCCCAGTAAATGCCATTGTGAGACGCACATAGACGAGTCTAGCTTGCTGGCTGGGCTGTTATTCCTGGAGTGGTCTATAGCACGCCTGGCCCACTGATTGCGAAGACCCAAGGTAAGAACTAGAAGAGAGTTGATATTCCTGTGCCTGCCTTCCACAATGAAAGTGGGATCAATGATGGACCTAACCTGGGAGAAGCTAGGCCTGGCATAGGGGGCTAGGTCATAGGTCAGTGTGCCAGGCTTAGCCTTGTCTAGCTCTCCTCACTTTTAGTGGGAGGCAGCGCCGTGCCACAGAATAGCACCATCGATGTGTGCAGGACCTTTTCTAACAACCATTGTATAAGGGTAGACTGGTGCAGTTATGGAATAATTATGCTCTTCCACATATGGTGCAGGTAGGGAATAATGATGTTCTTCCAGATATGGTGCAGGTAGGGAATAATGACGTTCTCTTAGATATGGTGCAGGTAGGGAATAATGACGTTCTTCCAGATATGGTTCAGGGAGGGAATAATGATGTTCTTCCAGATATGGTGCAGGTAGGGAATAATGATGTCCTTCCAGATGTGGCACAGGGAGGGAATAATGATGCTCTTCCAGATATGGTGCAGGTAGGGAATAATGACGTTCTTCCAGATACGGTGCAGGTAGGGAATAATGATGTCCTTCCAGATGTGGCACAGGTAGGGAATAATGATGCTCTTCCAGATATGGTTCAGGTTGGGAATAATGATGTTCTACCTGATACCGTGCATGTATGGAATAAAGATGCTCTTCCAGGTATGCTGCAGACAGGGAATAATGATGCTCTTCCAGATATGGTGCAGGTATGGAATAATGATGTTCTTCCAGATATGGTAAAGGGAGGGAATAATGATGTTCTTCCAGATAAGGTGCAGGTAGAGAATAATGATGCTCTTCCAGATGTGGTGCAGGTAGGGAATAATGATGTTCTTTCAGATATGGTGCAGGTAGAGAATAATGATGTTCTTCCAGATGTGGTGCAGGCAGGAAATAATGACGTTCTTCCAGATATGGTGCAAGCAGGGAATGATGACGTTCTTCCAGATATGGTGCACGCAGGGAATAATGAAATTCATCCAGGTATGGTGCAGGCAGGGAAAAATTATGTTCTTCCAGATATGGTGCAGGTAGGGAATAATGACATTCATCCAGGTATGGTGCAGGCAGGTAATAATGATGTTCTTCCAGATGTGGTGCAGGTAGGGAATAATGACGTTCTTCCAGATATGGTGCAGGTAGAGAATAATGATGTTCTTCTAGATGTGGTGCAGGCAGGGAATAATGATGCTCTTCCAGATATGGTGCAGGTATGGAAAAATGATGTTCTTCCAGATGTGGTGCAGGTAGGGAATAATTATGCTCTTCCAGATATGGTGCAGGTAGGGAATAATTATGTTCTTCCTGCTACGGTGCAGGTATGGAATAAAGATGCTCTTCCAGGTATGGTGCAGACAGGGAATAATGATGCTCTTCCAGATATGGTGCAGGTATGGAATAATGATGTTCTTCCAGATATGGTAAATGGAGGGAATAATGATGTTCTTCCAGATGTGGTGCAGGTAGGGAATAATGATGCTCTTCGAGATATGGTGCAGGTATGGAATAATGATGCTCTTCCAGATATGGTGCAGGCAGGGAACAATGATGTTCTTCCAGATGTGGTGCAGGTAGGGAATAATGATGCTCTTCCAGGTATGGTGCAGGCAGGGAATAATGATGCTCTTCCAGATATGGTGCAGGTAGCAATAATGATGCTCTTGCAACTCCATGTGATGTTTTATGCGGAGGTCAGGCAATTCTCTCCACGGGAAGCAGAGTTGTGTTTTGATTTTTAAGAGACGGGCTTAAATTGGGTTCAGGGGGGATGGAGTCCACTGGTGCTCACTGCTTAATTGCATCATAAATTCAGAAGCGCCTAGGCCATCCTCCCTAATGCACCTACCTGTGGAGCGGCAGCTCTGTTTTGCAGACCAACATTTGATGATTTTTACTCTTCTCATTTGTAACATGTATTTGTTGGCTGTACTTAACCAGGGCTGTGACCTGGCTCTCTTTTTCTGACAAACTGTAGAGCGGGGGTTGAACATCTGGAATGGGACCTGTTACGATGTAAGTTAATGGGTTGAATAAGCACTCCGGAGCCTTGTTTGGTTTAAGTAGCTTTAGTGGGTTCGTAGGAACACAGGTAAGTACATTAGGAATAATAAAGGATAAATTCATAGGATAGAAGCACCCACCGGTCCCTCTCTGCCCAGATCATTTTCCAACTGACAGAGGGAGAACACTTGGTACTCATACAATCACATTCTAAATGGAATACACCACACCAAACACTCCAGACCCAAACTCACACATACATTAACAGGACCCTCGGCGCAATACATATCAGCCAACCTCTTTGCAAGGGAGAACTTTGATCTACAGTAAAAATAGCTCAGTGGGTTTGTCGATTTTTTGTCGGTTAAAACATCTAGATGTCAATATTTTGATCTAAAAGTTATTTGGTAACTGATGGGGTGTAGCCAAGAGCTTTTCATGTTTCCTTCAAGTTAGCAATAGGTTGGTAAGGAATTGCTTCCAGGCCGACCAGTTCATTCTCTATGAAAGTGGACATAGTTCTGCTGATGAAAAATAGGTGTGTACCATGTTTGAGACTTTTTTGAGGTTGGCATTCTGTAATAAAATATCCACAGTGGTAGTGGGTGCTGTTACCCGCTCATCAAACTGGCACTGCAGAGAAGATAACTCAATGATACACAAAGTCATCTCTGATGTTCGGAGAAATCTTCCTTCTCCGAGTAGGCAACACAGAACACCTTGGGCGGTTCTCATGGCTCGGAAATGCACCCCATATTCTTCAATTGATGCAACACAATAGGGTGATTCAACAATGCCGTCAAAAGACCATACTTTGCCATCTTCCAGATCCACCCTCTTCTTGGCCACTCTCACAATCTTCTGTGGATTCTTAAACTTGGAATGTCCATTAATCACTTTATGATGCTCTTTGACCCTGACCCAATCACTTCCTTAAACATAATGTCACGGGTCGCCTATATGTTAGGAATGCAGGCACACAGAGGCAGGCGTATTTAACAGGTAAGTTGATTTATTGCTACAGAGACCGCCTTTGCCTCCCAAGGGCTTGCCTTCCCCAGCTCCGCTCACCGGCTCTCACCGGCTCTCCTGTGCCACGCTAGAATCCATACAGAGACTCTAGAATGGCACGGGAAGAGCCATCATACCAGTCCCATGCAAGGCAACAGCAGAGGACTTAATACTGGACAATACAGGGACTCAACAAAACGCCTAGAAAAGGAGGGGCTAGCAAGACCGACAGCCTTGTCTTCAAAACACTCCCCATTTACTGAGACACCCCAAGTATCCTGAAGACAGACCTGTCAGACAGAGGCGCTTCCGCATAAAGGTAGGCAAACATTGCTGCATATCTCCCACAGAGAGTGTCCCTCAAACCTAACCCTTCCCAACCCATCCTAACACAGACCTCCCAGAGAGGACGGCATATGGCTTGGATTCTTCCTTCGGAGGGGAAGATCTCCCATAGAGGTTAGCATAGCCCTACACAGTGTCCTTTTCCTAATCCCCACTTGATTCTTCCTTGGGAGAGGAAGATCTCCCAGAGAGGTTAGCATAACCCTACACAGTGTCCTCTTCCTAATCCCCACTTGATTCTTCCTTCGGACGGGTAAGATCTCACAGAGAGGTTAGCATAACCCTACACTGTGTCCTCTTCCTAATCCCCACTTGATTCTTCCTTGGGAGGTGAAGATCTCCCAGAGATGTTAGCATGACCCTACACAGTGTCCTCTTCCTAATCCCCACTTGATTCTTCCTTCGGAGGGTAAGATCTCCCAGAGAGGTTAGCATAACCCTACAAAGTGTCCTCTTCCTAATCCCCACTTGATTTTTCCTTCGGAGGGTAAGATCTCCCAGAGAGGTTAGCATAACTCTACCCAGTGTCCTCTTCCTAATCCCCACTTGATTCTTCTTTGGGAGGGTAAAATCTCCCAGAGAGGTTAGCATAACCCTGCAATGTGTCCTCTTCTTAATCTTGATTCTTCCTTGGGAGGGTAAAATCTCCCAGAGAGGTGAGCATAACCCTACACTGTGTCCTCTTCCTAATCCCCACTTGATTCTAACGTGGGAGGGTAAGATCTCCCAGAGAGGTTAGCATCCCCCTACACAGTGTCCTCTTCCTAATCCCCACTTGATTCCTCCTTGGGAGGGTAAAATCTCCCAGAGAGGTTAGCATAACCTTGTGAAAACAAAGAAATAATATGAGGCTGGGTAGCCCAAAAAGGAAATACACCAAACACAGGTTACAAAGGAACATACAAAGGTCTTTATTGTATGCTAAACAGTTACAAAAAGTCAAAGACAAATCAGATAGCTATCGGCCCTCAGTACAACACAGCGAACTCCAGCATGTTTCGGTGTGCTCAGTGAGTGGGAATATTCATTGAAACAGTCAGGCTTGTATACAATTTTCAGACTGCTGTCCAGCCCTACTGCGGGTTAACTATTCCATAAATACATTACTGTTCTAGGGTTCATGCCAGGTTCACTTGTAATTTGTTTGTCTATATGTATCTAGTTCATCTTTGGTTTACACATCAACAAGTCAAAATGGCAACAGCGTATTCTCTAGGTTTAACATTAAGCCTTAGGACATAGCTTATACAATGTAGTTAAACAGGCGTTCCCATTCAGTTATTCAAACGACATTGCAGTTAATATATGTTCATAGATCAGTTTCGTTGACACAGGTAATCCATTACACACAGGTCAGCAAAGGACAAGGTCTCAATTCATGACCCTGACAAGTGGCCTGCAGGCAAGTTACATATTAGCTGTACACAGAGGTCATGACGGCCGTGTTCTATTCTGAATGACATCGTCCACCATTTTAACTCACAGGGTGACTTTACAGGGAGAGAGAACCTAAAATGGCGGTTTACATTGATTCTTGGGTCAGGACCTTGCAACACAAATTTCTTCACAAGTAGCTTGTTTAGCAGCTTGGCGTAGGCCAATATACATATATTCATAGCAATAGAAGGCACAATATAATTTCCAGTTTGACAACCCTAAACAGTGTCCTCTTCCTAATCTCCACTTGATTCTTCCTTCAGAGGCTAAAATCGCCCAGAGAGGTCAGCATAGCCCTACACAGTGTCCTCTTCCTAATCCCCACTTGATTCCTCCTTGGGAGATTAGGATCTCCCAGAGAGGTCGGCATATACCTACACAGTGTCCTATTCCTAATCCCCACGTGATTCCTCCTTGGGAGGGTAAAATCTCCCAGAGAGGTTAGCATAACCCTACACAGTGTCCTCTTCCTAATCCCCACTTGATTCTTCCCTGGGAGGGGAAGATCTCACAGAGAGGTCATCATAGCCCTACACGGTGTCCTCTTCCTAATCCCCACTTGATTCTTCCCTGGGAGGGGAAGATCTCCCACAGAGGATAGCATAACCCTACACAGGGTCCTCTTCCCAATCCCCACTTGATTCCTCCTTGGGAGGGTAAGATCTCCCAGAGAGGTCAGCATAACCCCACACAGTGTCCTCTTCCTAATCCCCACTCGATTCCTCCTTGGGAGGGTAAGATCTCCCAAAGAGGTTAGCATAACCCCACACAGGGTCCTCTTCCTAATCCCCACTCGATTCTTCCTTGGGAGGGGAAGATCTCCCAGAGAGGTTAGCATAACCCCACACAGTGTCCTCTTCCTAATCCCCACTTGATTCTTCCCTGTCCTCTTCCTCTCCCAGAGAGGTTAGCATAACCCCACACAGGCTCCTCTTCCTAATCCCCACTTGAAAGTGGCTCTGATGAGGTCGGATCTCGTAAATTAAATCCACACGATAGTAAAATAGCGTAGCTCTTCCCACGAGATCCCTGTAGAGGATAAGTACAATGTTGGAGTGGAGGTTGTGAATGAGTCAGTGCAACACTAGTTCCGCAGAGTGCAGTGCTGTGTTGTCACTTAAGTGTGTCAGTGTTACTGACTGGACTTCTGCTTGATTTTGTGTAAATATACGATTCGTCAATTGAGGAGGAAAATCCTGGCGCCCGGGGGTCCTTTATCTGCCACTTTGATGAGCGGAGGCACTGAGCGCGTTTAACACACAGCATACCGACATCTGCCCAGAGTGGTAACCATTGGGATGGGAGGGCTATGCAAAGGTGCTCACGTGGGCATGAACCAGAACTCTTCTCCTTTGCAAAATGGAGACAGCGCCAACATTTCTGTTTAAACTATACATTGCATAAGCACACATGGGCCCATACACTCAAGGACCGCCACACACACGCGTGCTTGTGCACACCCACACCCCACTCATTTCTTGTTCTACTGCATGTGTAGTCCCATTTACAATGTACATAGAAGTCTTGCAACATTTTTGTTTATGCTCAGGTCCCAATATGCGCCACTGGTCCCAGATGTTGCTGCTTGTTTCTGTTAGTAATGGCCACCATCTGTTTTCTTCGAGCTCATGAACAGTTCATGTGCAGTTTGGTTGGCACTGGTTGGCACTCTGAAGCAGACACCGTTGCAATGCTTGATGGAAGATTAGCACAGAGATGTATGTGCGTGGGTGTGAGTGTGTATGTGTGTGCACACACACTCTAACAAGCCAATGCCTAATTATTGGGTAGAAGGGTCAGCCCACCATGAGCATCTCTTTACCTTACTAATGGACCTTGTAATGCAAGACTGAGTGCGGTCCCAGCTGCACTGTTCACATTGTATCTGATCAATAATCACAAAATGGCGGCGGGAGCGCGTCCAGGAGGAAAACCAAAGGTGAATTCACATGTTACGAGACCTTTGGGTTTTGCAAGTCAAATTGGAATACTCTGCACCGGGCATGCAAACATGGCTGTGGTCGGACTGATTTGGATATGGTGCTCCTCTCGCGCAGTGGGTGGAGAGATGTGATGGCACATGGGTCGAAGTATATTTCCCTGGTAAACTCCAATGCACAGTTTCAAGATTTCACCTCATAAACTGTGGGTTTTATTAACCCTACGTCTTATAGCATATCCACATATGGACCCCTGTGCCGTGGTACCCAGGCTGCAATTCACGAAGAACAAAGAGGCAGTGAAACTGCTGAGTCTGCTCTTTTTGCAGGTGAGAGCGGAATCTTGGGAGTGTGCAAGGAGTGGCTCTTTGCAGGTGTGAGCGGAACCCGGGGAGTGCGTATGGAGTGGCTCTTTGCAGGTGAGAGCGGAACCCGGGGTGTGCGCATGGAGTGGTTCTTTGCAGGTGAGAGCGGAACCCGGGGAGTGCGCATGGAGTGGCTCTTTGCAGGTGAGAGCGGAACCCGGGGAGTGCGCATGGAGTGGTTCTTTGCAGGTGAGAGCGGAATCCGGGGTGTGCGCATGGAATGGCTCTTTACAGGTGAGAGCGGAATCGGGGGAGTGCGCATGGAGTGGCTCTTTGCAGGTGAGAGCGGAACCCGGGGAGTGCGCATGGAGTGGTTCTTTGCAGGTGAGAGTGGAATCCGGGGTGTGCGCATGGAGTGGCTCTTTACAGGTGAGAGCGGAATCGGGGGAGTGTGCATGGAGTGGCTCTTTGCAGGTGAGAGCGGAATCTGGGGAGTGTGCATGGAGTGGCTCTTTGCAGGTGAGAGCGGAATCCCAGGAGTGTGCATGGAGTGGCTCTTTGCAGGTGAGAGCGGAATCCCGGGAGTGTGCATGGAGTGGCTCTTTGCAGGTTAGAGCGGAATCGGGGGAGTGTGCATGGAGTGGCTCTTTGCAGGTGAGAGGGCAATCTGGGGAGTACGCATGGAGTGGCTCTTTTTGCAGGTGAGAGCGGAACCCGGGGAGTGCGCATGGAGTGGTTCTTTGCAGGTGAGAGCGGAATCCGGGGTGTGCGCATGGAGTGGCTCTTTTTATACGTGAGAGCAGAATACGGGGAGTGTGCATGGAGTGGCTCTTTGTAGGTTAGAGCGAAATACGGGGAGTTTGCATGGAGTATCTCTTTTTGCAGGTGAGTGTGGAATCCGGGCATTGTGCATGGAGTGGCTATTTTAGAAAGCGGTGTCAACTGAGCCTATATATTTATTTTACTCATTATTTCTCTTTGTTATATCCTCTAAGGTTCAATTGTTGTTTATCTTTATGGTTGCAGGTGTTTTGTATATTTTATAAACTGTTAATTAAAAAATAAATAGAAAGGTATCAGAGCGATTGTGACAGAATACGGCGCTGCTTCCATTGCTGGTTCTGACTTTCATTGACCTGGAAACAGTGCAGGACCCAGGTCTACCAGCGCCTTCTGCGCGATATCTGGCCCCCAGAAACGCCCCTAGACTTCAAACAAATACCAGAATGCAAAGGCGCTGCGTGATTCTTGAATAGGCGCTGTCACTCACTGTCATGTAAAGTGTCAGTTAATGGGCCTCATTACGAGCATGGCGGTAGCCGTGCCTGTATGGCAGGCATGGCTACCGCCATGCTCGCTACTGGCACGGCTACCGCCATGCTCGCTACTGGCACCGCCTTCCGTGATTGGGCAATAACCGGCCCATTACGAGATGAGTGGGTCAGTGATTGCCCATTCGCGGGTGGTGGTAATGCCGGGCTCCTGGGGGTGGGGAGCATGGTTGCACCGGCACTGTTGATAACGGTGCTGGTGCAATCACGAGTCCTGCTTGCGGCTGCCGCACGGACCCCAGGTAAGACCTGGAGGGCTTTCAGGAACCCACGAGCAGAACTTGTAATTTGGCAGCTCAGTATGAACGGTGCCGGTGTCATTCCCAGGCCGCCACTATTGTAATGAGGCCCAATGACTTTCTATTAGTGCGTCACTCACTAATATAAAGTAATTGACACTTTACATCGGGGAGCTGCAGATAAAGGGCGCCGCCAGCTCACACAATGTAAAGTTTCATGTAATGACACTTTACATTGTGAGAGCTGGCGGCGCCCTTTATTTGCAGCGCCCATGTGCCACCGCACAACTTGATCACCCCTTGCGCCGGCTCAGCCTGGAAAAGCCGGGATGATGCAGGTTGTACATACCCAGCCGCTGCAGGCAAGCACAAGTGCAGTTCTGTAGCACGCAAAATTCCTGAGAGGAAAATGCCTAAGGGCCTCCCTATGAATGTAAGGGTAGAGGTACATCAGACAAAATACCACCTATTTTACCACTCTGCCAAATTAAGGTTTTCTTTAAAGAAACCCAGCAAGACCGCTTGACTTATGAGGTATTACGCATTCGTAATTTCCACATGTGGTAATATCGCATGTCCCCAACGGAGTCCTATTGAACTCCAAAATGGGGAAGAACCACTCGGTCTGAAGGACCCTTACTCGTGTGGCCCCTGACCGTTACTGTATAATATCGACAAACATGTAATGAGGCCCCAAATGTGGAAAGCGGTCGCTCCATCATGCTCACTTCTCACGGTGCGTGGCACAACCCCAGACGCGTGGACAAAACATGACCTTCATTGCTCAACAAAGTTCCCTTTATTCCCAGATAAGAGCTACATTTCACAGCTCCAGAGACATGTGTGGTTATCACCATGACAGAACAGCCTTGTGGGAAAGGTCAGACACTCGTACATTTACAGAGTGAGATGAGGCGCCCGCTGACCCATCAGCGAACACTTGACTTCTGCTTCCTTGTTCCCAGCAAAAAACAGGATCTATATTGTCATCACATCCCTGTTTTAGGTTTCGCTCATAAATCTGCTCTGTACATTCATAGACTGAAAGGGAAGTGCAAAGTGTTAGGGGAAATTCCAGGATGGTTAAGGGTTTGCAAGAATAGTTACCTCTAGAAAGAAGCAATGCTGTGGAGCCCCTCAGATGGCATAGAGCAATCTGGGGGCAGAATGCAGGAGAGGGTTTGAAGGTTAGTATGGCTAGAAGGGTGCAATAGTTTGGGCTGCTCTTCCCAATACAGAGCCTCCTTTTGAAGAGTTCCACTAAAGAGAAGGCTTTTATCAGCAAAGGGAAAGCATTCTGGTTGAGTGTGGAAAGTAGGGAAAAGGAGCGAAGCGGGAGAAGGCCCACAAGGGCTGATAGTTTGTAAAGAGTCGAGAAGTGATTTGTTCGAGAGGGAGAGTGCAGCCAGATTTATTCTGTGAGTTCTTGGGGGGTAAAATATGGATTTATAGATGAGATAGCTTTTGGTGCATGGAGAGCAATCCAGCATGGCAATAGGAGGTTGGAGGGGTGTTGGAATGGAGGAAGTTGGGTAAGTTGAAAATGGTGTCTGTCCCCAAGCTGAGGGCTTTGTTGAGGGAAGCAAAAGCGTAGAGGAGTAGGCAAAGAAGTAGGCTCATGTAGTAGTCCAGTTTGCTGAGCACAAGAGAAAAGGGTTGTAATTGACTGGTGTGTGAATAGCGGGCAGGTTTTTCTATTAGGAGGTTGAGTCGGGTTGCAATGGCACTGGTCATGAACAACTGGTAATGATTCTCGTCACTTTCAAAGATAACCAGTGGTTGCAAGCCATGGGTGAGTGGTAAGGTTATCAAGGGGGTGGGAGGGTGCATGGGTGAGGGGAGAGTGAGGTCAATGTTGTAGGCAGGGGCAAAGTGGACTTCCATCTTTGAATAGTTTAGCACAGAGGGTAATGCCATCCAATGCTGGGTAGTGGTTAGGCATTTGGTTATTCGTTCAGAGATTGCAGGGGTGAAGGAGGGGAAGGGACGAATATCTGGGTATGGTCAACAAGGAGCCAAAGGAGGAAATACATTTGCAATGGGAGGAGGAATATAGGGTAAAGGGAAGTGGGCCCAGGACTGATCATTGAGAGACCCCCGAGGGAAGGGGTGTTCTGCAGGTGGTGCTGGAGTCCCATGAGAAGGAGCAGTCAGAGAGGTGGCAGAACCCCCAGTCGAGTACTGTATCCTTGATGCCAAGGAAGGAAGGAGCTTGAAGGAGGGTGGGATGATCCACAGAGTGAAATGCAACTGAAAGGTTTAGAAGACAGAGAATGGAGGAGAGCTGAGAGTGATGGGCTCTGGTAAGAGAGTTAGTGATGAGGATTAGTGCAGTCTCAGTGAAGTGTTTGAACTGGAAACCCGATTTCAGTGTGTCAGCGAGTGTCTCTCAAGATAGTTGGCTATACGGGTGAAGACAACCTTCTGGAAGATTGTATAGTGCCAGGAAAGAGGGATAGGTCTGTAGAATGAGTGGTTGTTGGGTGTCAGCATTTGGTTCCTTTAGGAGAGGCATCAATGTGGCTGTTTTATAACAGTTTGGGAGATACCAGTTGAGAGAGAGAGGTTTAATGAAACTGAGGTGATCGGAGGTGACAGGTGCAAGTTCCTTAAACATTTGTGGTGCAAATGGGTTCGTTTTAGTGCAAGATGGTTTGGCAGAGTGCAGGAAGGGTAGAAAGTTCAGTGGGGGAGGAGACAGATAAGTTGTGTAGATAAGATAGTGTAGGACGATGGGAAGAGGTAAAAGCAGTGATCAAAGTGAGCGGGAACGTTCCACTACTTTTATTTTTAACTGTTAACAGTTCCACTACTGTCTGCAATGATTTTCACCATCCCGGAACTGTTCTTTGTGAAGTTAAAGTACACAACTCCACTTTACCACCCAATAGCATTTACAGCTAGACTGAAATCTGTTTCAACTCAATTGGCTGTCAACCGGCATGGCTGCAGCTCTTGAGAAATATGTTGCAGGTTGCTCTCCTCCTGCCTACCCTCTTCCCTGCTGGGTTCACAGTTCCACTACTTTTTGGTACATTTCTACCACTGGGTAGAAGGGTAGAAAAAGTTTCTCACATCTTGGTGATTTTAATGGAGAAGTAGGAGGCAAAGCTATTGGTGGAGAAAGGAAGAAATGGAGTGGTTGTTACGGTTGAAAAGTATGGCCTGGTGGGCCATGAACAGTTTGCAAGGGGGGGAGCCTAGAGAAGAAGTTATACTAGCATAATAAGGGCATTTGGCTGTATCCAGAGATGTGATCAGGGTAAGTGATGGCGTAAGTAGCGATGAACTGCTGTCGTAAGCAGCTGGATGATGGGAATATCCATGGTGGAGGACGTGGGCAGAACGGGGTAGATGAGCAAGCATTGTAGTGATCATTAAAGGGACGGACAGTGAAGAGTTCCGTTTGGTAAAGGCAAGTCCAATGGCACGAGCAAGAGAACGAGGAAGCTTGGAGCGAGATGCTAATTTGGTCGAGGTAGGCAACCATGGAGTCATACTTGAATTCATGCTTAGTGATAGATAAGAGAGGGTGGTGGGAGTGGGGGAATAATAGAGAGGGTGACATGAATGAGAGAGTGGTCATAAGGCAAGGGGTCAATTGTTGGAGCAGAGGCGATCATCACAGAAGATAGGATTATAAGATTGAGTTTCCTTGGGTTTGGGTTGGAAGGTTATGTGGGTTGACTAGTGAGTTGGTCAGCCACTATCAGTTCAGGGCCATCATCTGGGAGCATTTTGAGTAGTCAATAGGCTGAGGGTGCCCAGTGGGCAATAGATACTAAGAGGGATGGAAGCAATGAGTTGGACCGAGATATGCTCGATGGAGGGGGAAGTGAAATCAGAGAGGGAACGGATGCTGATGGTGTGCCCTTGCTGATCATGAGACCAACCCCACCACCTTCTTTAGAGAGACGAGGGGACAGAGAGAAAGGTCATTTTGAATGGCTGCCAGGTTGGCAGTGTCATGGCAGTGTCATGGGGGAATCCAGGTTTTGGTGAAATCCATCACTGCGAGTTTGGTGTGATGGGAATCAAAATGATTAATGAGAAAAGATTTGATTTTTTGATTTTGATTTCATGAATTTATAACGCGCACTTAAAAAAATAAACTGTATAATGGATTAGATGACAATAATCAGATAGGAGGTATAACAACATTAAACCCTCAACATAGAGAGAGTTGTCTATCTGAACAGGAAGGTCTTTAATGCTCGCGAAACTGAAGAAGCGAGCTCATAGTCCTTAATTCAAGTGGCAGAGAATTCCACAGCCTTGGACAACAGACAACAAATCTTCTATCCCCCCATGATTTATAGGCTGACTGAGGGATAGCCAAAAAATGACTATAACTAGAGCATAAGTGTCTTACAGGGTGATATGGCCAGTGTAGCTCGTGATGAAATGGAGATACATGAGCGGTTTTCTTCAACTTAAATATCAATCTGATTGCTGCGTTCTGTGCTCTCTGGAGTTGCTGGAGTTGCTTAACTGGAATACCCAAAAGTTGACTATTACAATAGTCAAGGTGGGCGCTGGGTAGGGCACCCACTACAGCCGCCTGATCTTCCGTGGGTATATAAGAAAGCAGTTTACGCAGCAGTCTCAGAATAAAATGCACCGCTTGAATCTTGGCTCCAATCTGGGCTTCAACCCCAAGATCGACCTGCCAAATGCAGTCCAGATTTTTTACCTTGGATGCAAACCTCAGGCTTTTGAGCCTGAGCCTCTGAAAAGAGGTTTCTTTGCAGAAGACCCAGGGGGAGGTTAATAGTGGAAGCTGAGCTAGAGGTGATAGTTGATGGAGTAGATGAAGGGAAGCGAGTAGGGTAGATTAGATTTGAGTGGGTGAGATGGGAGAGAGAGGAGTGGCCTGAGTGGCGTTCGGGAGGTGAGTCAATAATGTGGTTTGGGAGACCTGGGGATAGGACCCAAGGGAAGGTCAATAGTGGGAGTAGAGGTGATAGTTGATGGAGTAGATGAAGAGAAGCGGGTAGGGTAGATTAGATTGGAGTGGGTGAGATTGGAGAGAGAGAGGAGTGGCCTGAGTGACGTTCGCGAGGTGAGTGAATAATGGGGATAGGGAGACCTGGGGATGGGATCCAGGGAAGTGGAGAGAGGAGATGGGGTGGACGTAAGCCATGGGAGACAGAGAGGGAGAGAGAATTAAGGAAGAGGAGCAGGATTGGCAGGAGCATGGTAGAGAAGGCATTATGGGTTGTTGGTATGGAGGAGCACGGGCCCTATATGACCAGGAAATACAATTTCAGAAATCACAGGGTCCTGGGTGACCAAGACACACAATGCACAAGTTGCAGGTGTCCAGTGTATGGGTGGAATCTCATAACAGTGGTTGTGGAGATTTAGGAAATGTGACTCACGTGGTATTTCTGCATTGATGGGAACATGGATTGGGGAGGACTAGGGCAGGATGGGTGCAAACGCCTACATGATGTCTATTATTATGTGTTATCACGCGTTTATCCACAGCGCCGAGTGTGTTCGACAAAATAATTCATGTCAAGTCAATATTTTTAAAATATATGTTTGGAAGATAAATATTTTTAAAGAAATGTTTAATGGCTGCTGCTTATATCGGTGGAATGCAACTTAATAATACAATAAGCTACTGCTGTCTCTGTACAAACAACAAACAAGAGGTGTTCACGTAGTTGCCTAGTGGGCGACCAATCTGGGGCAGGTGGTGCCAAGACAGACTGTCAAGACAGCAGGTGATGGTTTGCTGCTTGCTCGAGGAGCAGCTCTGTATACCGTGGAGTGACGTCACACGGTGGATAGGTAACCGTCAACGAACGACGTCACACGGCGGGTAGGCAGCCCTCTCTGAGCGACGTCACATGGCGGGTAGGCAGCCCTCTCTGAGCGACGTCACACGGCGGGTAAGCAGCCCTGTGCGAGCTCCATAGAGCTATTTCACGCGGCGGGCAGGCACCATTCACAAAAAACATGAATGAGTGTGAGAATTAAAGCATAGTGCCTGGCACACGTGTGACAGCTCTTTCTGCATTACCGCCTTACCCTAATGTCCAGGACTGAGTGGCATGCAGGTTTGTTAGACAAACTGCATCTTAACACACAGAACCTTCTTCGAGACCATCCATAGGGGTTGTTAAAGTCCCACTAATGACCTTGGCACCCCCTAAAACTCAGTTGGAAAAAATCAAACTGTTCAGAAAGAACTGTACATGCAGCTCAATTCTGACATGCATGGCTGGAGACCATGTAAATGGCAGCGGTGCACGGTATGAATCCAAATAACATAACATGTCATTTCTTTGCCAGGTGGGCATATCTAGTACACACAGTTATGCCAGAGCACAGAGCACACCCCACAGTCCAGATCTGCAACCCTCATTTCTACAGCACTGGGGGCACAGGTCTACCAGGGCCCCTCAAGCCTTTCTTCCTTCCAGCCTCCTTGCCTCTCAGGTCACTCTGGGACATACAGCTGAGAGTGTGACAAGAACACTTGAACCCCAGCTTTCAGCACGGGTTTCTATTCCAGTATTGGGGAACAATGTCACCTGACATCTGCCCCACAGAACGCTCACCTCTTCCGGTACCTCAAAAAAACACAATCCTTTAAAACAACTTAATTATTATTATTAATATTATTATTAATATTATTATTATTATGTTATTTATTGAGACGGACCTAGCTTTGAGAACCAATAGAGCACTTTACAGAGGTGTTCACCAATACAGATGCATAACGGAGCGCTTTTCAGTGGTAACAACAGAACAGATATGCAGCGGGGGTAGCTTACACAGGGGGACAGAGGAAAAGTACAGCTGTACCGGGTGGCACAGAGGAGAGGGGAGGGTGGCATCTAGCGAGGCAGGTGCCGCGAGGGGCGACATGCTGGCCTAGTTGTTGAGGAGGAGAGATTCCTTGAAGAGGTAGGTCTTGAGATATTTTCTGAATTGTAGCAGGGGGGGTGAGTCTGATGGCGGAGGGAAGGAGGTTCCATGGTCTTTGGGCATAGGCAGAGAAGGCTTGTTTTCTGGTCCTTTCCTTTTTTCAGCAGCGGATTTCAAGTCTGGGCGTGTCCTGGATTCTAGTGGTGCGCTGTCCACCAGAGATGCTGAGTTTCTCCGCGAGGTAGCTGGGTGACTTGAGGGCGACTGCCTTACAGATGATGCAGCAAGACTTGAAGGTGATTCGTGCGTGCAGTGGGAGCCAGTGAAGGTCGATGAGGGCCGGGGTGATGTGGTCATATCTGCGTAGCGCCTTGATGAGGCATGCAGCCGCATGTAGGACACTTCTCAGGGGTACAACAGAGGACGGTGGGAGGCCTTTGAGGCGTGCATTGCCCCCATCCAAGTTGGATAGGACCAGTGCTTGAACAGTGGATCTAAAGATATCTTGAAGGAGGAAGGACTTGACCTTTCGCAGGAGAGAGAGCTGATACCAAGCTGTCTGAGTTTTCTTAGCTACGTGTGTCTTGAAATAAAGGTGTTTGTCGATGTGGAACTTGAGGGACCTGGTGCCTGAGCTGAGCTCGGGTGTGAAGCCCTCAGAGTTCCTGGTTGATAGCCAGGTCTGTATATCCGGCTGTTCAGTGTTGTTGGTGAGGAGTAGGAATTTGGTCTTGGAGGGTTGAGCTTCCAGTATGCATTGAACATCCAAGACTTAATCAGCGATAGGCAGGTTTTGAGCCTATGGATATCGTTGATGGTGTCGATCTTGAGGTGTAGATGTGTGTCGTCAGTCGATTGGTGAATGTGGATGCTGTGTGTGGCTAGGAGGGCTCCCAGCGGCTACATGTATACATTGGAGATCACTGGGGAGAGGATGGAACCCTGCGGGACTCCACAGGTGACGGGTAGTTTTGGCAAGCTTAAACCCTTACCATCCTTGTCCTGGGAGAACACACAGAGCTCTGCCAATGTGCCACACACTGATTGATGTGTACAGCCTTAGCTGGTCCAAAACTAAAATAACAGAGCTTGCCAATGTATTTCAAATTAGACATGTGGCATATTGTTTGTTTATGGCAGTACTGAAAAGCTAAAATGGCAATACATCACAAGAGGCCTGCGCCCCCTACGCCAGGCGTCTGCAAGTTGCATCTTTTCCATGTGTTTTACATTATGACTCCCTTCTTCCCTCACCATTCAATAGGCTGACTCTTGATGATGGGAGTTGCACTTCAAAGCAGCTGGAGAGCCTAGGGTTGCACACCCCTGCTCTAGTGCTTGATGTTGTAAAGCAAATGATATTAACACATTGCCCAGGTTCACACAAAAACAGCATCATATTTGTATATAGTGCTTCCTGTCGGATTCCTCCCTCTTTTAAGCGCTGTAGCCTGCAATAAGAGCTGTTTTATCACGCAATGTAAAGGTACTCAGTCAGTCAAAAAATGTATTTTGGTAATACAAAACATACCATAAAAACAACAACAATAATCTACAATGTTACAGTCAATAATTAAAATGATACAAATAAATGCCCACAACATTAAAACTCTAAAAACATTGCCAAAGTACTCTGGTTTAAACAAACCATAATACTAATGTCCCCAAAGACAATGCACGCTTTAAAATGGAATGTATACTAATTGACCATTTCACTGTAGACCTCGGGAGAATTGACCTAATTTAAAAGGTCAATCAGGACATATATGCATGGGGAAACCCCCAGCAACCTCCACCCAATCCAAAAATCCACGCAACCCTCCACCCAATCCCCTTATATTATAATCCAAATCCAACCCAATAGATATATAAAATAACTAAAATAATATAAAGGTCAATTGTTCAGAAGGTCAATTAGGAGCACTATAATTAGGTCAATTAGGACAAAAGGTCACTTGCAAAAGGTCAATTTGGGTAATACCTTAAAGAGGACAAAAGAGCCCACCCCACCTGAACTGAATCCACCCATAACAAATAATACAAAGCAGGCTCACAACAACGCAACCCTTGACCCTGCAGAACTGGTTTTAATGTAAACATGTTGGTCGAAACAATAATAAATGTGCCAAATCTTCTTTGGCCACAGCACAAAACACACATGATTGATCCTCTTTCCCCTTGGACGAGGCCGCCACCGCTGCTCTCAGGTGAATGCAGTTAAAACGCGCCCTTCTAATAGAAATACGCGGATAAAGATTCTGGGCCCAACACAGATACTTCTGGAGACCCGGGGCTGTGATAATCATGTGTTTCCTGTTGGCAGGCCTCGTGATCTCCAATGACTCTCTCGTCTCCTGAATAAACTGGAGTAGACTGGCTTTCACAGGTTTTTACAGCATTTGAAGATATAAGATCTAAAGTGAAAATACATAGTCGCATTCACTTTCACCAGTGAGGTTTTTACACGCCTGAGCCAGGAGAGCTTTAAATGGAAGTCTCTAGGCACCTGATATTTAATTAACTCATGAGTCAAAATGGCTTTACTATTCCCCCAAACTATAAGCCAGTGGCTTACATGTTGGGCTGCAATAGGATCACTAAGAAACCAGCAGCCCAATTCCCGGTGCACCGCAGAATTATGGGCTAACCTGCGAAGCCCCTATATTCTCTCTAAAAAGCGTCCTTTACCACCTGAATGGGTTCAATCTTGCCATATCCCCACAACGCCATCCCATACCTAGCAACCGCACCTAGCTTTCTTTTAAACATGTCCAAAGCTCTAGCAACCCCAGCAATGGCCTGTTTAAATCTTATGGTCTGCTTATCGGCATGCGCTTCAGCCCCGACTTTCGATGAGAATCTAACCCCCGGGTAGTCAAAATTGTCCACTCTGCGGATTCGCTCCCTCTTGCTAAATATTGCAGAACATTTCAGAGGACGCTTGCCTCCTGCAGCCGACCATAACAGCCAATTTCTGGCCATTTATTTTCAGATCCAACAAGTCCATGAATCGAGAATAATCATCAGCAAGGCACTGTAGGGCTCTGTGGGCACGGGCTTAAAGAAACGTATCATCTGCATAAGCAAGTAATGGCAGGCGTCCATTACCCAGCCTAGGTATGTATATGGGTCTAAAGCCCGTTTATATATAGACAAAAGGGCAGATGACCAATACACAGCCCTCTCTACGTGAACCACCTGAAAAAATGAGGTGTAATGTCTGTATAGCTCACTCCTCACACACGCCACTGTTGAGAGATGTAACCTCTCCAGGAGATCCACCAAAACACCAGGGCAGTTCATGGATCTGAGCGCACTCCACCGCTTGACCTGACTGACCTTGTCGAATGCAGATCCATGAAAGCCAGGAAAATAGGCTCCTCCTTGATATACAAAGAGGGGTCCATCGCCAGGTAGAGATTCAAAACCTGCTCTGCAGTTCCAAGACCTGGTCTAAAACCCAGCTCAATGGGGGAGAGGATGTTACTACTCTCCACCCAAGACTCCAGCCTTCCCAAGAGAGCCCTCTCCAAGATCTTATACAATGAGTCCAAAAGAGAGATTGGTCTATACGACGCTGGTAGTGCCCTCTGCCCCTTTTTAAAAAATGGATGGATTACCGCACGAGACCAAGAGACAGGGTGAGTGCCTCCTGCACAAATAGCGTTAAACAGTCAGAATATGGCACAGAGTTTCGGTTCCGACAAAAACAGGTCGACAGGAACATTATCTGGGCCCGAGCCTTAGTCCCAGCTAGACATTTTCTAGCTAACAGAATTTCCCCAACTGTAAAGGTAAATGTACCTTTTGTTGGAGATAATAACTGTTGGGGATCCAAGGCTTGTGGCCGTTCGGTTACCATCTCCAAAAGACCATTGCTATATAAGGAGGAATAATAGTATGCTCATGCCTGGTCCAAAACATCGCAACAGTAACACTAAGCTTACATTTATAAAAAGGCCCATTGTTTACAATAGCCCAATAAAATGTTGACGTCATTAGTAACAGAGGAGTTAACTTACTCCTCCCAAGACTCTGCTTCGATTTCACGCTTTCTAGAAGCAATGGCTTTCTTGTATGTGGCAGGGGCCATAACTATATCACGTTTCGTAGACAACAGATTCTTCAAAATTTCAAGCACAGAGGAGGTAGATTTTGTACAGTCTGCATTAAACCACCCGGGGTGCCGCCTTCCTTTCCTTCTGCCAACCGTCTTAGTAGATGAGGCCGAGAGATTAGTCAAAAGTAATAAAAAGTCAGACAAATAATACTCTGATCTAAACTGCCAGAGAATTTCTTTTCGAGCACCCGCAAATTATTTATCACTATGTCCCTCTGCAGACTCTCTTGGTCTGCTGTCATTTTAACCGGCGCTTCTGGCCATCAAGGGAGACCTCCAGCTGATAGGACAGACCCGCAGGGACATGCTTGCCCTGCATCCTGACCTCGACCCGAATGGGAAAATGGTCACTGCATATATCACTGAACACCCTAAACCCAATAACATAGTCCCAAAGTTTTACTGGGGCACAAATGTAATTGATTATGGACTGACCCAATGCAGAGGAGAAAGTAAAATTCCCTAGAATTTCATCAGGGAAACGGCCATTGGCCGAAAATAACCCCCAATTAAAGAAGAGCGTACATAACCTGAGCCCTTAACCACAGGTTCTAGCATCCCTCATAATGGGTGGCGAACTCCCAATCAGGTCATCTTCAGAGGAATCAAACAAAGTACAACCTGGACCACCACCCAGCTTAGCATTAAAACCCCCACCCCAGGATCAGAAATAGAGGGTTCCCAGCACCCCAAGTAACCATGCCCTCCATCACAGAAGCTAATACTGAAAGACAATTCTAAGCATACTGCACTTGGGGACTATTATAAAAGTGTACCACCAAAACATCACAACCGCCCATCATGCAAATTTGCAACACCTGCTGGAAAGGGCAGGATAACTCCAGCTGAAAGGATTCACCAACAAGGTGGGTTTTGGCCAGAATACACAAACTTCTGTGGAAGCACCCCCTCGTGTTTTTCTGCATCTGTACGCAATAGGCCATAAACCCATCAACGATTACATCCTCCATCGCCCATGTCTTCTGTATTAAAACAATATCAGCTCCCCCAAAAAGGGACAAAGTCTCTGGACTGCCTAATCTGGGTTTAATACCAGCCACATTCCATGAAACAATCACCAACAGTTCTTCTGACTTGGAGGTTGGAGGTTGACTAGACATAGCATTTGGTAAACCCCCATCCTCCTGGCTCCCTACAAGACCACGCCAAACCTCCCTCTCAGCTATCAGCCCATGGTCCCTAAAGCTGCTTCATAGGAGGGGTCTGAATAACAGAGGCATACTCTTCTCCCAATCCTGCTTGGAGACCTGGAAAGTCACTGGGGAGATCTGTAAAGGTACTCAGTAGCGACCTCGGAAGGAGGAAGGGCTCAATTGCCCCTATCATTATTCAAATTTGCACAGAATTGCATGTTCCGGGTCAGAGGTGAGCCCTTCACCTGTGTGCTATCCACAATGAATTGTACTCCTACCATCACAATATCAGAAAAAGGAACTCGTGAAGACACAAGGAGGTAATATTGCTAATCCTAACTGTCACTGTATAAGTATCATGCAATTCAGCATATTTTTTAACATATTATTTAATAAAGATACTGTACACGTTTAAAATGATTTGTGTTGCTTTCCTTTAGAGTTAAAAAAGTAAACGATTGAATCTTTCTACACAATTTGAGTTGAAAATGTATTGCGCATTTATCTGAAAGATGTTTCTAACTTGAATTTAGAGTTTGTTTTGCTGTGTTTTATGCAAAACAAAAGAGGTGATGGCTGGAATGTATGGAATTAATCCTACCCTCTGGCATTGCTCTGGGCAACCCTCCAGACCATCGTTCGTCGCCTGGCAAGCCATTACAGAAAAGGGAAAGACCATAATCAAATCAGGCTTAGTCCCACCCCAAAAGGGGCAGTCCAGCCTGAACTGTAGGTCACACCCCTTCTGCACGATACCACAAGCATCCCCAGACATGTTTGAGCGTCATTTAGCGTCATCAGTGAGAAAGATGGACAATGAGAAGTGTATCGTGCAGGGGGTAATAGCAAACTAGAGAACAGAGTCAAACGCTACCCTAGTCATTGACGCACTGGAGGTCGCCCTGTGTTGGCAGTGTATGTGACAATGGGCCTCATTACACAGTAGGCGGTGAGCCATGGCGCTATCAGCGCCATGGCTCATGCCGGTAAAATACCGGCACCGCCTTGGCGGAAAGGGGATTTACCGCCCCATTCCAAGGTTGGAGGGGCGGTAAATCCCCTTTCCGCCATTGCCCTTCCCCATTCCCATTTCTGCCCCATAGGGCTCTATGGGAATGGGGAAGGCGCTAATTACGGCACCGCAATTTTGCGGTGCCGTAATTAGCTCTGAGGTCCCTTAGCGGGTTGGATTTTAACGCCTGCAAGAAGCAGGTGTTAAATCCTCGAACCCGCAAAGGGACCTCGTAGTACGGCGGTAAGGGTTAACGGTCACCGTTGCCATTAACGGTGACCGTTAACCCTTACCGCCGTCCGTGTAATGAGGCCCAATAACTGTGCATTGCTAGCTGACGCAGCAGTGCATGTAATGACAGTCACTTTTTACATTGTCTGCTAAATCACAGATATGCATATATATATATATATTCCTTTGTGTTACGCATAACTCACGTGCCACCTAATGGCACATATGTATTCTTAAATGTATGTCAATGGAAGAAATTAAACTTTGTTTTAAGATATCTCTACTCTTCGTGATCTCTATTAGCTAGTATATATTAATCTAGCTACACTGCCAACACAGGGCGACCTCCAGTGTGTCAATGACAAGGGTAGCCTTTGACTCTGATCTCTAGTTTGCTATTGCTACCTAACCCTCTAGAGTCAGGCCCTCTTCCAAAAAAGAGGGGTCCTGCCCCTTTTTTTCTCATCATGCAGGGGGTTACAGGAAAAATACAAACTACTGTAAATGACTGATAAAATTTGCATTTCTTAAATGCATAGCAAATATCTTCTTGAAAGAAACATGTTATGGTGTGTAGAAAGCATGCCACATGCTAACATGGTTTCCATTTCATAGCCAAAATGTTGCTATGTAGTGAAAGAGGACTGCCCCAAGGCTGCCCCTCAAGGTGCCCTTCACCTTACCCCCCTGGCCCCTAAAACAAAACACTTCCTCTGTCACTGGTTGACTTCCAAGCTTGACGGAAAGGCAACATGAGCTCGAGGCAGATAATGATAAACATTGGTGCCACATTGATGCCTCCAAGGGTGCATGAAGTGGTAGGTAAGTGTGCCTTACTTGGGGTGAAAAAATGCTAAGAGATCAATGATCATGCCCCCCCCCCTCCAAAGAAATCCAATTTAACGCAATTTAACCCTGGAAACATGCAAGGAAAAGCTGCGCCTGTCGAGCAAATGGTACTTGACTAGTTTCCTGGGACCTGAAAATGCATAGATTAAACATACACAGTCCTCGCCTGACTGTGATGACCAAGGCCGAGAACAATCCAGAAACGCAATTCCTTCAATTCCGGCACCTCTAGAAGTGCACTCGCCGCCCCTATAGTTCTGGCCCACGGTCGCGCTTATTTAGGCTCAGAGAAGTGTACCCTGTTCCTTGGTGATGGGTTGAGGGTACTATGAGGGCGCAGAAGGAGGAGACTGACACACTGGTGGCATGTTCATGGCTAAAGAACTTTATTCAAAATTCAAGAGAAAACCCTAATTATACCTAACTTCTAAGAGGGGTTTCCCTGCCTCAACTAAACACTAAGGAGTCTGTCAGGATGTCCAAGAAAACAAAAGAGTTCACCGTCCTGTGCCAAAACCCTATAGAGTCCACCGTCCTGTGCCAAAACCCTATAGAGCCCACAGTCCTGTGCCAAAACCCTATAGAGCCCACCGTCCTGGCCAAAACCCTATAGAGCTCACCGTCCTGCACCAAAACCATATAGAGCCCACCGTCCTGTGCCAAAACCCTATAGAGCCAACCATCCTGTGCCAAAAGCCTATAGAGCCCACCGTCCTTTGCCAAAACCCTATAGAGCCCACTGTCATGTGCCAAAACCATATAGAGCCCACCGTCCTGTGCCAAAACCATATAGAGCCCACCGTCCTGTGCCAACACCCTATAGAGCCCACCGTCCTGTGCCAAAACCATATAGAGCCCACCGTCCTGCGCTAACACCCTATTTCCTTTCCTTACAATTTCAACTAAAGTAAAAAGGTAGAAGGTCTTCTTGGTCCAGAAGAGTGTCTCCCTTCTTCTGGACAGTGGTTTTATAGTTCCGGAGGGACTGTCTATTGAGGGAATGACTCTCTTCCTCGCCATCCTGCCAAAACGCCCAAATAAAGTTCCAGGTGGAAAGATCCAGCGCATCGAAGTTCTTTAAACTCAAACCCCGAAAAGAAAGTTCTTGTTCAGAACATCATCCTTCCGTATTACCCATGGTTGTATCTTGACTATTGGTGTTTGTGGAGCATATCTCTCATTTCAGGCATCTTATTCCGGGAATCGCTCCCACCAGGGGGGATGCCTCTCTTCCCCTGGTCGTTCTTATGCTCCCTTTCACAGTTCACAATGGCAGGGGGGGATGTTTCTCTTCCCCTGGCCTTTCTCTGGCTTCTTTTCACAATTCACAATACTGGGGAGAAGGGGGATTTTTCTCTTCCCCTCGTCCTTTTAGGCTTTCTTTCGCAACTCACAATGCCAGTGGAAATGTTCCCCTTCCCGTGGCCTTTCTCTGGCTTCTTTCCACAATTCACAATGCTGGAGAGAAGAGGGGTATTTCGCTTTCCAGGCCCTTCTCTGGTTCCCTTTCACAGTTCACCATGTCAGGGGGAATTTCTCCCTTCCCCTAACCTTCCCTGGCTTCTTTTCACAATGCCAGGGGGTATATTTCACTTCCCCTGGCCCTTCGAGTTCTCTTTTACAGTTCACAATGTCAGGGGGAATTTCCCCCATCCTCTGACCTTCCTCAGGTATGTGCCTTGCACACTTCACAGCACCAGGGGGAATAACATCCTTCCACTGGCCTCTTTCTTTCACTGTGATTATCTTCTCCCCACGGTAGATGTAAATCCCAGTCCTGTATGTATGGGTCCCTTTCACTATGTATGTATGGGTTCTTTCACTGTGATTATCTTCTCCCCACAGTAGATGTAAATCCCAGTCCTGTATGTATGGGTCCCTGACCCGGGTATAGTGTGACAGACCTGGTTCACTTACCTGCCAGGTACTGTGACTATGAAGATTACTGAGGAGTTCTTGGTACTTCTTCTGGTTGAGGTTATTAACTTTACCTCGCTTTCGGAACTGCCTGTTCCTCTCTGGTCCAGGGGTATGTTCCTGCCCCTGGGATGAGGACTTACTTCTCTTCTGCCATTATGCGGTAGCCAAGACCCTCTTGTACCCCTGCCGGCCAGCCCAAATGCTCCCGCACCTTCTGGGATTCCTCTGGTGGGCTCTGGTCTCTCTCAGGTTCTGCTTTTGTCTTGCTCGGGTCTCTTGCGTCTCTGGAGGTCTTTTCCTTTGCTACGGCATCTCTGTACCCTTTGATTTTCTTGCTTCAGTTTCTCATGGCTACCTCTGCCTTCAGCTACTCGGCAGCGGCTCCGCAACCTCTGGTCCCTTGCAGTATGCGTACCCGTTATGGATCTCCTGGTCCACCTCCCTCTCAAGGTCGGGTTACTGCCTCGCCACTTCCTGTTGGGGTCCTCTGTCATCAGGCCGCTTAGAGACGCTTCTCGTCCTTCGGCATCCCGGTCTTCCCCGACTTGAAGTTCCCATGCTAAGCAGCTCCTCTGCTTTCAGTTCCTCCTGGGAGAGCTAAAGAAAGTGGTAAATCCTTCCTTGGTTTTTATGCTGAATGATCAATGATAACTAGAGTGCTCATTCAAGTTCTTAGGGGGACTCTTCATTACTCTGCACTTCCTCCACCTTCTCAGTTCCTATCAAGAAGATCTTCATTAAGTCACTTCTACTCTTCCTCGCCACAGTAACGGTAGGGTATTCAGTCTCACATATATACATGGATGGGTGTGGTATTGAAGTGCGGGATGAGAAGGTGGGCCTCAATGGCTGAGGGTAGGTAATGGAAGTGGGTGGAGGGCGAGAGTTGCTGTCCCATGTTCTTCCAGGATAGTCGTCCATAGTCCCATAGGGCGGATCCCTACCCATAAGATCCTCTGGCTGAGTACCACCACAAGGGGTACTATCGGGTAGTGGCCTCACCTCCCTGGCCACATGGAAAGGGGCTCCCCCTAGGGAAGAAGGGACGGCATCCAATGATTTGTCACAGTACTTACTCAGGTGCATTGGCTCCAAGTGGTGACTCTGGGCATGGGCTACCATGGAGAAGCATACAGCAGCTTCCAGCCCCATGGATACAGGGGCAGCTCAGTGGACCTTTGTGGGCACAGGACAGATCTTACCCCAACCCCTTAGAGCATGGCAGCACTGCAAGGTATGAGGGCACAGCTGCTTGGTGGATAATGTACTGTCTGGTTGGAGAAAATGATTCAGGGAGCCTCACAGTCTTTCTCGAGGATACAGTCTCTGGTTACATGAGGAATAAATGTACATTAACTGGGAAAATAGTTCCAGGGTGGACGGCCTGTCCCACTCTGGGTCTTCTTCCCCTTCTTTCGGCAGTATCTGAACTGCCTCGTCGCCTTTCATCAACCGACAAATGGATTTGGGACTTGGAAGTGGTGGAGTGGCTTCAACAGAGCTCACTTATTCATATCTTCAACAACTGCTGGCAGGAGCTTATTTACGGTGACAGCCCCTCTATCCAGACAGCGTAGGCAAGATGGAGGTGGAAGAGACGGACCGAAATCAAGCCAAAGAGGTGAGAGGAGCGCAGACAGGTCATTTTTCCCACCAAGACAGGCCCTGTGATCCAAAGGCAGCATTTGTTTCTTGGAGACAGCACACATTAAGGGTATCCAGTGATAATGTCACCAGTAAGCAATGTTTATCCATATTTGCACCCTGACTACAATCAAGCACTTTCCCCAAATATTCAAGGACTGGAGATTAGGATGCTAAGTAAGACCAGTCCCACAATATGCTGGGAATGTTTTTTTGGACATGGTATGGGGTATAATGTATGAATTATCACACTCAAAGAACAGAAGGTAAAGTAATTACAAAGTTATTCCTGTGGCTGAGTCAATAGCCAAACATGTAAATGACCCTATCTGTGAATGATCTCGTGCCTCTTGTATCAAGGCCCTAGGTGGTGCTGCTGGGCCGACTACAAAGAGTGTCGAGATTTTCCCTAAACTCTCTAAAACACTTTCATAGTGTCTGATACGTGCACACAAAGATGGAGGTCGATACTTATATCTTTAATTTGTCGCCCCCAAAATGTGTGTCTTATCATAAAAACAAAAAAACAACCCCAAAGCAACTGGTTGTGTAGACAGTTGTCAATGGAAGGGATTTATTTAAAAAGGACGTATTTCTCGCCAACCAAAAGTTTGGGTAAAGACCATACGTGTAGATAACAGTTATAATTTCTTTATACAAGCCCTCAATTTTCTTTGTAAGGGAATGGAGGTCTGGGTTATCCGCCAGGCCAATTGTAACTGTCGACCGGTTTCAGCGGGATTCTCAAGTGGCCGCTTTCTTCAGGATGAATACTTTATAATTCTTGTATTCTCAACAATTTCTTCAGCACTGTGAAATATTAGAGGGTGTCTTCTAGGGTCCAGGACTGGATAGGGTGAGCAATTCCTAGTCCTGTATGGACAAAGACAAGAGAAAACCGGAGCTAGTATCAGTCTCAAGTACTAAAAAGTCTATTAAAATGAGTGCTCCTGGTAGATCCACCTGCTGGAGATAATGTTTTTCATACCTCTGTGGTGAAGTCCCAGGATTTGTAATGCATTGTGTGTCTTCAAGAATATCCACTGCAGCGAAAATTCTTATGCAGTTGGTTCTTGAAGGGGATTCTGTCTCCTTGTTCCTATACCCTGTGGTTTAGACAAAGGACATATATAAGTGCTTTTGTTCCTGCCAAGTTTGAAATTATTGTCTACAACGATATTCAGTAATCCCATCTTGGTGTGTCTTTTCTTACTAAGGGACTGCTCAAGTTCCATTATTGACTATATTGTTCCCCCATAAGGTTAATTCCTGTTATCCTGTGGCTGAGTACCTCCCCTTTAGCACTGGAGTCAATTGGACCTCAATAAGGTATTTGCCGTAGCAAAGGCGTAGTATTTCCCGCTTACCTCTAAGTGCTGGTATGTCCGTGTTCAAAAACTTGTCCGGTACTCCGCCATTTTGTTTGTTACGTGTTTATTTATTATGAGTCATATGCACGTGATCCACGTTTCTTCGTCATGTGATCGTGGAATCGCGTCACGTGTACGTGAGTAGGATGTGGTTTCGGATCCCTGTGTGTGGATGCCGCTACTACGTCTGTTTCGAACGTGATTAAAGGTAGTCTGGGATATGTAGTGTGATATTCTTCCCTGATTCGATTCAGTTTTTTTATGCGTAGTCCCGGTACCACTGGGAAAATGCAATACGTCTAAATAGGCGGACTGAGGTTCCAGCAGGTGTCAGGCAAATTAATTCAACTGTATTATTGGACCCCCTATTGTTAACAAAAATGACGAATGAGGTATCGCATTGTCACATCTCCGATGCGGGCGTGGCCCAAGGTTACTTGGGAGTTGTAGTGCGTCCAAGGAGTGGACTGCGGTACGGTAGTAGAGAAACCAAAATTGTTTCAACCAATTCCGTGTTGTTTTCATTCAGAACAGGATCAGTTTCTGTAACTAACGGGGTAGCCCATGCTAGAGCGTTACCCCCAAGGTTTGAGACGAGGAAGCCTACTTTTGCTTTGTCGGATTCATACATCCTTGGGCGAAAAGTGTAGTATACTCTACAGGCATCGAGGAATTCCTTAATCTTCTTGGGGTTCCCTTCATACTTCCCACAAGGTATGGGCATAGGTGGGAGATCTCCCCGAACTTCTTCTCTCAGAATCATTTGTTGTCTCAGAGCGGCATTGTCAGCCTTAAGGGCGGTATTTTCTACCCTCATGGTTTGGAGCTCAGCAGTTATCCCCTGTATGGCATTGACCAATTCTTGATACTGCTCTAAGCTAGCCATCCTTGGGCGTTGCAAACTGTCATGCGATGAAGTAGTAGTAGCTTGACAAATACCCTCTTTGGTTCCCTTCTCCTCACCTGCACTTGGTTCTTCTGATGAACTGTCTGTGTCTATGGCTCTCCTTTCTCTCCAAAGGTCCAGTCCTTTCCTGTTGAGTTTGGGACGAGCTCCACTGGAAGCCACCCTGCCTGCTGTCAAACAGCAAGGCAGAAGGGACCCTCAGGGAGTCCGCCCCCAATCCCAGGGAAAAGCGTGGCTGAAAAACCCTGGTGTGCTTGGATGTTGTAGCACTACGAATATCGAGGCTGAAGGCTTTCCGTTGATGTGGATGAGAGGACTTCAATTCCCAGAAGACACCGCTGGAGTCGAGCTAACGTACGTAGCTCTGTTTGGATGAAGACCGTAGCCGAGGAACGAGGAAGAGGTCTGCAGAAGGCTGCGATGGGAAGGAGCATACAATCGTAGATGTATGTACAACAAGTTAGTAAAGAGCATTAGAGTGGTAGAAGGATCAAGGACGACAAAGTGGGAGGAACTGAGGAGTAGAGGAATCACCAAGAGAGATCAAAGGCTCAAGTGGGGAAAAAACAAGGGGAGTCAGGGAGGAGCACTAGCGTACAAAACCTGGCGAGGAAAGCAAGGTTGCAACGCCACGATTACCGCGAGTGACGCCTATATATATGCGTCATGACGTTAACGTGCAGTACGTGGGAAACTAGACCGCTGGTGGAGGAACGGAATCAGCCCTTCCATCGGCTCCATAGCTTCCATGGAGCGCGCGTCATGACAGTTTGACTCATGACTTCGGCGTACCAAGCGCACTTTGTGATGACATTGTAATGTTTCCTAAGAGCCTGTCAAACAAGCAACAAGTAACTACTGTAAACTTGAACTGTAGGGGGGGTTGAGGGGGGGGAGATGGTGTGTTACGATTGTTTTTTTGTTCATCTATGCTCATACGTGTTATGTACTGTTGTATCACATGTACGAAACTTAATAAAACTTGATTTTCAAAAAAATTACATACATTCATTAAAACATTTATTACCAATCAGACTTAAAAATTTTCATATACAAAAAGTCAAATTCAAAAATACATTGATCATTTTTAGAATTTTTTTACATATCATAAAATATAATATTTTTAAAACATAAAACATTGACAGTGACTGTTCACACATATAATAATAATAATAATAATAATAATAATAATAATAATAATAATAATAATAATAATAGTAATAGTCCATTGTTAAATATAACAAAAAGAATGACCTAAAACATGTGCTGATTACTCTGTCCTCATTTTGGGACGGAATTGATTGTTTCCAAAACATTGGGGAGATTTTGTAATAATTATTCATGCAGGTTGAGTACTATCACTTGGGAGGATTGAAGTAAAGGACAGGTTAATTGAAAAAGTCTTGAGTTCCCTTAGAGGCATACAAAGGAACACTTTGTAGTGAGCAATTGTTGGGTGGTTGCACAGTGAATACCGAGGCCATGACTGATGAGACAATGTACGAACTGCCTGAGTTGTTTGAGCAGCCAGAGTTGCCGAGCACCCCGAGTGCTCTAGTCTCTATGCCGGTATCGGCAAGTACAGCCTAGGGTACCTCTCCTAATATCAATACTGTTTTTCAAAGAGAGTGAATAGATTTGCACGTGAACGAGCCCAGAGTTATTCTTGGGGAGGATAGAACCCCAGGGAACAAAATCCCTGCCTACTTTAGCAAAGCTGCCCTCAGCGCGGGATTTGAATTTGCCTAAAATAATCCACCGGGGGAGGGAGGCGAAATTTCAAACACTGAATTATTGGCCAGAGTTCTAATCTGTCATATGCCCCGCCTCCGCATGCTTTGTCTACACCATTGGGGTCTGAGCCTCTGCATCTGCTGGACGCTATGCTGAATGAAGCTGTTTTAAAATTCATTGTGGCCGATGTTGTTTTTACCCCTGCTCCAGTGCTCCATTCTCAGGAAATTAGAAACCAACGTCTCGTATCTTCTTCATCGATACCTACCTCTCCTATTTCTCCTAAATTGTCACCAGCAGCGTTCCATAGGGGAATAGGGGTGGTTTCCTCTATGTCCACTTTACTTTATTTAGCTTTATTTTTTATAGAGCAACCCATGACTGGGGGCCTCAGGGTGCACAAAAGGACAATGACAGACATACAAACAGCGAGGATCAGGAAGAAAGTTGTAGGTCAAGCTGTCCAAGGAAGTATCTAGACTGAGAGATTCTAGTCTACTCCTCTATCAAAAAGGTGAGATTTTATAGATCGAGGTCCCCAGCAATCAAAACTGCCACCTCCACATTTCTTGACCTTATTGCATGGAAGAGTTAAAAGGTGGGTATTGTTGGAACAAAGGACTCTCTTGGCCGGGGCCTTCAGCAGCTAAGCAGCAAGGTATTAAGGAGCAGATACATTCAGGCATTTATGCATTAGGGCCAAAGATTTGTAGAGGATCCTATTTTTCACAGAGAGCCAGTGTAGGTCCCGTCTTGTGTCGGGGATATGATGGGACTTGCCCAAACCATGTACTGCCTGAACTGCCCCGTTCTGAGAAATTAGCATTTTGTTGATATTAGTGGCGGACATGTTGGTCAGAAGACTGTTACAATAGTCTAGTTTGGTGTTCACAAGGTCAATTGCAATCACAGCATGATTTGTATTGGAAAGGTATGGACGAATTTGCACACAAGGATCTTAGGTGTGATGTATACCTATCAAAGGAGAGCTGGGAGTCGAAAAGGCAATTTGTGGCTATAGGGATTGAACATGCAGCAATACAGCTTCTTTAGCCTAGGTCCTGAACACAAGATCAGAAGCTTGGTCTTTTCATTATTTAGAGTTAAGGAGTTTGTGATCATCCAGTATTGGATTATGGCAAATATCTCCTTCACCATCTAGGTATCCTTGGTGTGATCACCTGAAAATTCCAGCAAGACCTGGGTATCGTCTGCGTAGTTTGTGTAGTGGACACCCAGATTGTCCAGTAGATCAAGGAAGGGCTTTGTGTACAGGTTGAACAAAGTAGGGGGGCTACATGCACCCTGTGGCACACCACAGGTCTGCTGAACAGGGGATGCCTGGAAAGCCATTGCAGCGACCCTGATCATACGTGGGAGTCAGGATAGATTCCATCCAGGAGGCAGCATGTTTGGAGAAGTGTCCAAACTCAATCTGTCTTTTGATGAGTAGAGGGTGGTCTGTAAGATCGAATGCGGCAGACAAGTACTAAAGCATTAACAATGCGACTCGCCTGCCGCCAATTATACTTCAGATGTTAGATTTTAAATCGAGAAGTGCAGTCTACATTCTGTGTCTATCCCGAAACCCTGATTGGCAGTCCTCCAGCAAATCATACGCTTCCAGGAACCTCTGCAGTTGCTTATAGGCCATTTTGTCCAAGATCTTAAGGAGGTATATTAGTAATTGGCTTATAGTTGGTGGCAATAGCAGGGTCCAGCTCATCCTTCTTTAACAGCAGAATAATCCAAGTCTCCTTCAGTGTGGCTGGGACGCGAGATTCCGCAAAGGAGGCATTAATTATGCTTGTGATCCAAGGAAAGAGGAAGACAGACTCTTTGATCACTGAGGTTATACAGGTGTTGCCCAAGCAGAATGTAGGTTTCATGCCCACAAGCATGTGCTGGACCTCACCCTCAAATACCTGGGAGAAGGAGAACGAGGGCTGGACTTGTGAAGAGTGGTTGGGTGGTTTAGCTGATGATAGTACTTGAGGGCATGTAGAGTTCTGCTTTTAAAGACTGCTGATGACCTGATACCTTTTGTATCTGCTCATCCTGGATGGCCTGGGACCATAGATTACTTTTAGCAATTATAGGCCTCTTCTCTTTGCCCTCTATTCCCTGTAAGATGGAGATGAGCTCCCTTGAGCTGGATTTAGCTTGGCAAATTCTGTTGTTGTAACTAGCTTGATTAGCTGCCAGAATTGCTTGCATGTATAGATGGACGGATTTCTTGTATGTCATTTTTGTATAAGGGCAGGGAGTCTTTCACCATAATTGTTCCTTAGATAGTTCATATTTCCTGGCTTCAATGATCTCTGTTAAACCAAACGTTTGTTTTGTCTTTCTTTTTAGGAGTCGACATCCCCCAATACATCTCCTAACGGTGAAATGTTGGTGAAGAAAGGAATAGCGGTGTCAGAGAGAGTCTCTGGAGTAACATTCATTGGTTTTGGTGGTTGTACGGTTTGTATGGTGTCATGTTCCTCGCTGTCCTCAGCCAGGACTACCCAGCTTACCCTGGAGTAGGGACAAGTGCCCTTAATAAATCCCAGTTTGATGTCAGCTATTGTCATGATTCCTGCCCCTCATGTCCCCAGCCCTCCAAGATGTCAGGCTGGAGCCAGGCCACGATCACCTACATGGCCCTCAAGGGCCTCTCCATCCCTCCAAAGACCCACTTGGAGTCAGACTTGGCGCTTGTGGCACCAGACTCACTCACTATCATACGATAACATTGGGGATTGGACTTGTAGTGCATTGATGGGGACAAGATGGATGCCCCCACATATTTCGGTTCCCCGAACTGCATGTGCGGTCTAGTCTTTTGGGTGTGGTTCAGCCCAGAGACACCTGGGATATCCAGAGACTATTTAAGCCACACCCAGGCTGAGAAACATGCTTTGCGTTTTCTGCACCTGCAGCGTGACACTCACCGTGTTCGGATCGGTCTCCAGTAGGCCTTCATCTTTCTTCTGCGCTCATCTCCTGCAAGAGCAAGAACACCGTTAGAAAAGCCTTACCTTGTGGCGCTTCTGCCCATCATTCATCGCTCCTTCTGTTCTGTTGGCATCTTCGGCGGTGTCATTCCCATCCCGGCACGCCGCTTCCTAAGGAAAAGGGAAAAGAACAGAAAAAAGGCATTAGTAAGCATTCTGCAAATCTTCGCTTATTTTGAAATACTGTACGAGCTTCAAACGCTTACCTGAATCCCAGCCGCTCTGGGGGAACTCTGTCTCCGGAACTTCTCTTCCATCTGCAAGAGGGAAAAGACACTCCAGGTTAGTGTGGAAACATCTAGATCGGCTGCATACCGCGCTTACCCACCGCATTTGTTCTTCATAACCGGCATCCACACTGAAAACGTTGCGGCACCTATAAGACACAGAAAAAGAACTCAGTTCAATGCAAATACAAAAGGGGTGCACCGCGCATCGCGCTTTCACTCACCTTCAGCGCTACTCATCTCAGCAGCACTCCGCCATCCCCGGACGCCGGCCATCATCTAAGGAAGGAAAGGAACGAAGTTAGAGAACTGTTCAAAAGACTCATTATACTTACCTGTCGGACTCTTGCCAGTGAAGTAATAAGGCAGCAACGAGCCCGCATCAATCAACGCGCCCCTGCGCTGAAAGCAGGACGGAGAGCACACTATCCAAGAAAACAAGGTGAGCTGTGGATCAAAGGGAAGGGTTGGACCCCGGGAAAGAAGGGGTTCAAGCACACAGAGACAATAGGGAGTTAAACTCTACCAATACTGTGTTTCAGGCCCAGTCTCCAGTCGAATAGCATCCAGGGAAGGGTTCGAGGTCGTAAGAGGTCAGAACAGGCTGAGTGACGTCCCCGTGGATACCAGGTGAGCGTTACAGCTATGCCCCTGTCACTTACTCCTTTTTGAAACTATACGAATCAATTAATGACAATATTAAATATCATTCCTCATTGCTAGCCATGCTACATTCATAACGGCTCTTAAATCCATTGTGTCACCCCTTATACCACTCTGGTATTATCAACTAGTCCCCCTCAGGAGCAGCTAGGGGATATTAACTCAGTTTTGCCACTTACTCCCTACCTGGAGAACTCATGTCTAAGGTTGGACTGTGAGAAATCTATTGCCTCTCTCTCTCCACTAGAAGAAGAGGGTCATCCATCCTTTGAGTATTCTATTTTTTATCAAAAGCGAAAAGAGATATAAGGAGGGAAGAATGCCATGCAGTTGAAGAAAACGAAAAATCAAAAGCCCCCAACAAATGTCGGGAATTGTGGTTCAAGAAAGTTTCTCTGTACTTTGAAAGTGCTGACAGAGTCTGTACATAAACACAGCCATAAGGAGAAATCTGAGAAAGTAACCATTATTCTGCTCCGGGGGAGTCAATCGAATGTTGAAGTCACAAGAGTGCAGCCACAGGATAATGGGCAAAGTGTAGACATCTTGGCTGATCAATTGAATTTTTTGACATACACAATTGAGGACAGTACAGAGGAAGTACAGGAACATCCAGTACGATCAGTGGAAGGCACCCAGAACCTAGCTGTGCCTACAATCCTATTAGTTTTGAACAAATCAATGACTCTATTTTTCTGACTTTGGAACCAAAAAGACAGATGATGAAACTAAATAGTCGTTCACACACTTCTCCTCAATTTCAGAGTGTGAGTCCTAATTTATTGATGACCAAGAAAGTTGTACAGGGCACTAGGGCTGAGAAACAGGATGTATGAAAATGTTTGATAGTAGAAAGACTGCGGATTGTTCATAATTCCGTGATTTCAAATCGAGGTAATGTTTTAAATGTTTTTTATGCCCTACCCAGGTTATGTGCAATTGAATCCAGTGATTTACACTGTGTAGAATATATAAATGATGAACAGTTAGACTGCGTTTTACTGCATATCGAGTCAGGCCTAGTCAGACAGACTCTTCTTGAAGCCGCTCCACTGCTGCCTCTGTTGGACTTTGATCTCACGGAAGCGGACAGGGACAACAAACATTGAACCCGGTTTCAGACAGGAGAGAGGAGACTGGAAGTTTTGATTCACATGATCAGGGCCAATTAAAGGGTGTGAATGTGGGGAGGTTTGAAGGTATGAGTGCCTGTGTCAAGGGGTGGATGAATGAGAAACAGTCTAGTTCATACTCATCCTGGCAAGAGACGAGTGATGGATCTAACGTAAACTCCCGAAAGGTTGTAGTGGATAACTATATTGGTTTATAAAGGGATCAAGGAACAAGTTGGTCTTGGCTTTTTGGAAGCACTGATGGTCAATAAGGAATAACTAAACTTTCGAGGCTCTTTGGAGGGTATTGTCGTGGGATACTGGAACACCAGAGATTTTTCTCACCTGTGTCAGGTTGGAGATTTTAGTTTGTATACATATGACATTCTTTTCCTGTAGGAAACTTGGCTACAATGTACTCCATTAGCACCTGGCATGGAGGAACCATCCAATCAGGTGGCTACAAACATGGGCTGAAACCTACAATCTCAGCCCGCGTTTGAAAGCGCCTGATGGCTGGTTCCCCGGGCCGCCATCTTCCCCCACCCTCAGTCCACCTTTTATCTGGTCTATATCCTACTACCCTCCCAAGCTCCATTTACCTGTGTGTTGCGTCCGGCGCAGGCCACTGCCGCAGCAGCATTTCCAGCTTCTACAGCTGTTATGAAAAGGGAAGAGGGACGGTTAACTTGGGCTGCTGGCCCCTTACCCCCCGGTTGCAGCCCTTGGAACAGGAACTTAATGCCAAGGTAGTGTATGGGTTTTTGATTCTACTAAACCCTGCTATAAAGAGCTCTAAGGGGAGACCGGCATCAGGCCTGTTGATAGCAGTAGCCTGGTCATGGTCATAGAAATAGTGGGTTGGAAAACCCCAAGCCCTTTCGTGCAAGTGGCAATATTACTTTGGGATCCCGTCCGTTTCCCAGCTTGAGGTATATTTATGGTATTGAACTTGTACTGGAACCCGAGTGCAATGCCTGAAGAAGAATTTCTGGATAGTGTTGCTGATCTGTTAGATGAGTGTCTGGCTGACTTTGCTTGTAATGCATCTCTAATTTGCGGATAATTAAATCTCTTGTTTTTTGATAAGCACAGGAAGCTTTTGCAAAATGCATCGGATCGTTCTTCTCCATCTGTTAAAAGATGTCTATTGTGGTTAGTGCTTATAGAATCATAGGGCTTTCATATTTTGAACGGTCATTTCCCGGGAGACGTCCCCAAGAAGGCCACCTGGACCAGAGGTTTGCAAACTGCCACGTTAGAGTATATGTTTGCCTCTGGGAACATTTTCTCGTATACATCTTGACTTTAAATGGCAGGTAAATATGGCGCTATTGGCGAGAGTGGACTTGTTTGCCTATTTAGGTTTCTGCATTAACTCCAGTATCGTTGCTACCCTGAGTTTGAATATTCTGAGAAGGATGGCCAAGGGGCTAGCGGCGCAAGTGTGTGCTCCTTGTAGCCAGTCCTGTACCTTTATAGATGAAAGCTGTCCCGATTTTTTGGGGAAAAAGTACTGCCAAAGAGCGTTCCAATAAAGTGTATTCGCTACAAATTAGGACTGTTGTCCTTGCAGGCTATAGTCTAGGAGAATATACTTCTATGTTCTTATGCCTGAAGGAGGCATTGAATGAAGATACAGAGAAAATGCTGTTGCAGTGAAAAGGGGAATATATGGAGGTTTTAGATTAATTAGACGTCACAGTAGACCTTCTGACTTCTAATCCAATGGCCGTTGAAGCTAAACTGTGGAAGAGCGACTGGGTAAATACTCCAATGGTCTGCAAGTCTTATACATTATTGAACCATTTTAACCATTAATCAAAAGCACTGAATGAGTTGCCTGGGTATTTAAAAAAAAATCCTTGTCAAAAATAGAGAAATCAGTTCGTACATTAGATGTTTTACGAGGTCGCCTATCATTGGACAGGATGAAATGTATATGCAGGTTTTGCAAGCTTTCCTCTGAGTATGAAACGCTAAAACACGTATTAGTATTCCGTACTGGACTGGCAGCACTGAGGACTTTGCACTTTGGAAGTATATTTGCAAACTACAAAACACTACCTGCAGAAAATTGGTGGAAGATGCTATGCAGTGGCCATAGCACAGTGATGATTCTAGCCACAGTAATGATCCTAGTAACAGTGATGATCCTAGCCACATTGATGATCCTAGCACAGTGATGATCCTAGCCACAGTGATGATTCTAGCCACAGTGATGATCCTAGTAACAGTGATGATCCTAGCCACAGTGATGATCCTAGTAACAGTGATGATCCTAGCCACAGTGATGATCCTAGCACAGTGATGATCCTAGCCACAGTGATGATCCTAGCCACAGAGATGATCCTCGCCACAGTGATGATCCTAGCCACAGTGATGATCCTAGCCACAGTGATGATCCTAGTAACAGTGATGATCCTAGCCACAGTGATGATCCTAGTAACAGTGATGATCCTAGCCACAGTGATGATCCTAGCACAGTGATGATCCTAGCCACAGTGATGATCCTAGCCATAGTGATGATCCTAGCACAGTGATGATGCTAGCCACAGTGATGATCCTAGCCACAGAGATGATCCTAGCCACAGTGATGATCCTAGCCACAGAGATGATCCTAGCCACAGAGATGATCCTAGCCACAGTGATGATCCTAGCCATAGTGATGATCCTAGCACAGTGATGATGCTAGCCACACTGATGATCCTAGCCACAGTGATGATCCTAGCCATAGTGATGATCCTAGCACAGTGATGATGCTAGCCACAGTGATGATCCTAGCCACAGAGATGATCCTAGCCACAGTGATGATCCTAGCCACAGTGATAATCCTGGCCGCAATTGACTTATTATGGAATGCTGTACTTTTAAATTGGTTTTGTTCTCTTTTTATAGTATGATATGGTAGGTTATTTATAATACGCTTAATACCCAGAGGTTTTTAAGACGGACCTGGCGATCGAACCTGTGTTGCTTTGTGTCATCTTGCTTCCAAGGCAAGCACGTTGCCGCTGAGCTATCCTCCCGATGAAATTAATTGTTAATGAATGTGCTATCCGCATTGCAGTGTATGGGTTGAAGTTGAGAGCCAGGTTCTTAATCAGTCGAAAGGTTCCACATCACCTGTTAGACGGTCTATGTGTGATTTCTTACTTACCTTACTCTCCTTATTGAAGTGACTTAGAGGCATGGTGTACATCCGAAGAATGCCTGTCCATACACACATGACATATTCTGCAGAACCTACTGCAGCAAATACCATCCATTCACTTTTTCTGAAAGTAATAGCCCTGCTAGAGAGAGAGCTGACCATTTTTATCACAAGACCCAAATAGCATCATCTTGCGAGCCGTTCGATTAGAAGCAACTCTGGGCCTGGTCAGCACATGACATCTTCCTGATCGCTACCTAGTCCAATCTCAGTGTTATGGAGGACATTTATTCACAGCAATGGTGATCAATCGGGTGGATTCTCTACACAGCGCATTGGGGAGGATGTTCTGGCACATTCTTTCTGGCTCATTGTTTTGCCCCCAAGATAGTCTATTCTTCTGGCAGCCTGCCAATCTTCAGACCATAGAAGCTGGCACAGCATTAAACCAAACTGAACAGTGGACTTTAAAGCATTGTTGCCCGACTGCCACTTAAAATGCTTGGAAGAAATGAGAGATGCACCCAGAGAAGAAGTTGGGAATTTCTCCATAATGGGGAGTTCTACACCATTGTTCTCAATGTGGAGAGAGCTGGTGCTCATAAACAGAGTTTTTTTTATAAAATACTCTGTTTATGAGCACCATCGCTTATTATAAGCTCTGTGTTATAATGTGAGTTAGTCTTGTTCTGTCTCACTGGCCAGGAAAGCATGCTGATAGAATGCTGGTGAATGTATGATGGACGGCTCAGGAGAATGTTGTGTGAGTGTTCCATGAATGTCAGTTGGGGCCTGAGCTGGATGTGAGAGAATGTCCGGTGGGTGTCTCTTGATATCTACTGATATCTACCTGTCTCTACCTGTCCATTTATCCTGTAATATTCTCGCAAGTAACTGGAACTGTACAAATTTACATATGTACAATAAAGCATCCTGGATTCATCCCTATGGCTCCACAGCTGGTCTATTTATAACACTCTGGTAAATTGCTGATGTTGCTAGTTTCCTGCCTTATACGGTCCTTACATGAAATGACCAAAACATGTAATTGCTCCAACCGAAAACCTTTAGTCGGTGCCACCAGGGACACCTAAAATCATCAAAGAATGTCCCGACCTGCTCAAGAAAAACAGCACAGAGTTTTACAGTGTTCACGGTCAAAAAGGTAGTCTACATCTGAAAGGGGGTCTCTGCTTGTATGTCTCAAGTTTCCTGGAACTAATAAGGGCTTAGATGTAAACGATAGCAGAGTTCCTTAGGAGTATTGCTTCATACACCTCTCAATTGCCCCTCCTTCCTAACTCAGAGAAGACACCAAAAGCTTGTCACTGCTTCCAAGCATTGCCCCAAACACCCCTCCATTGCCTCAAACACCCCCCCATGCGCCTCCTGGTTGCCGAAGAGAACTCGGGCAATGCGTACACATTTAAGAAACATCATTCTTGATATGGTGCAGTTCAAAGCAATGCCCAAATTGTTTATACAGTTTGAAATAAACATAATCTGTGAACATAAGTCAATGTTTTCGTAAAAGAGGTGAGCGATGTCGGGAGCTTAGGTGACTGTTTTAAGAAATAAATATTTTATGAAAATGCTGTTCCTTCATACCAGAGACTAATTTAAATATATGGCACTTTGACATCTTGGAAAGTCTGAAAGCGAAAGCTCCCAGGTTGTGCTTCATTCCTCGCCATTTCTGCAGATCTTCCTTGCAAACTACTCTCTGACCTCCCACCCCCTCCTCAGCCCCATGGCTGTCACTCTTGGGTTGCTGAACTGTCTGTCACTCTTGGGTTGCTGAACTGTCTGTCACTCTTGGGTTGCTGAACTGTCAGTCACTCTGCAATGCGACTTGTTATCCTTACTGATCACCCTGGCTCTCATGAACCCTATATCGCTGCTATGGCCCTGGCTGACACATGGATCAACCACATTACTCAGCAATGCACAGTGCTTTACACGTGGGCTTTACCACTGTCTCTCACCCTCCACGACTGGATAAAAGAGCCACAGGGGTTGGCCTCATGATCAGCAAGTCCTGCCCACCCACTCCTGTGCCTCTAGCCTTAAGCGGCAAACTCCCGTCAGACTGGACGTAGACGAGACAGGGGTTCCTGGAGATGACTACGGACCAGGTGGACAGCAGCAGATATTTCACCTAATATCTGTGAGAGACCAGAGGAAGAAAGGGAATCGGGTCCCCTGGGAAAGAGCACCAGACAATGATCTCCCCAACATGGTGTCTGTAGTAGGTGGTAGAGAGAGAAAGAGAAGTGAGTGAGTGAGTGAGTGAGTGAGTGAGTGAGTGAGTGAATCAAGGAAACGTGTCCCCCATTTGTCCCACGGTGTTTGGATGGATGAGGCTTGGATATGTAACAAACCCTCCCCAGGATTCTGATGGTTAGTGGAATTCCAATAGCACTGTCCAGCATGACACTGGCTCTAAACTAAGATGGTCCTTTTGGCAGTCTTCCAGATAGCAAAATAATAATCAGGTAAGGATGCAGAAAGAGCTGACCTTGTGTCTCGGTCTCCAGTAAACATTATCACAGTAATCCAGATAAGTTACAAAAGTACCTGGAGTTGCTTGCCTGTTTTTTCTTTTCACTGTGGGCTGCATCTGGTGGCATCTTCATGGTACTGGCAATGAAAATGTCAGGGTGTACAGAGGCGGGACTTCCTTCCTGTGAAGGCTGCCCTATGACACAAGCCACTGTTTTGGTTTGGGAGGGGGCCAGAATTGGCTCCTATGCTGGTCACTCTGTGCACCAGTCTGCCATCTTGAGATCTTGAGATGGTCCAGCTAAGGTGCTGGAGGATGTCCACGGCCCCCCTTGAACCGGTGGTTCAGAGACATTGCCAACAAAAGTAGTCATAAAACCTTAAAACCTCCTACCCCCTTTCCTTCTACACGGGTGCTGTGTGTCTGCCAGAGAGAAGACCGCCCCTGGGAAATAGGTGTGACTGGCTACAATGTGGTTTTGGGTGAGGCCTAAAAACTCATGATCCATGATCATTCTCCTTGCCTACTGGCTTCATGTCCCTACCAACTCCTTCCTTGGAATTCCTTCTTGAGTCTCTACCAATTCATGTCCTCGTTGTGCTTGTGGGTGTGGTCAACCCTCTCAAAATCGTTAACGCTCAAAGACCAGCACATGCCTACATTTTCTACTACCACTGTCTGGTCACCCTCTACAACCTACTGACTCATGACTGTGGACATTTTCTGGACCGCATCTTCCTATTATCCTTCCTTAGCTTGTTTTCCTGTCCATTGACTCTCCTCTGTCTGGCCACTTCCTAATGCACTTCAATGCGTCTGTCCACAGCATCTGTTCTGTCTCCTCCCTGCCTCCCCAATAGCAAATGCACATTAAACCCTGGCTCATTCACTGCCTTCCTAGCCAAGATGTGGTCCTCTTTCATAGCCCTCTCTTTACTCTAGGCTCCTGCATTCACCAGGCCTACCTTGATTTCACCTCTATATAGTACAGCTATTGTAGGTACACATTTATGGTGGCTTTGACCCAAGATGGCCACTACTGCCACTGTAAGGACATGCTTTTTGTTGTTATTATTATTATTAGGGTATTTATTGAGCGCCTAGCTTCGGGAAGCAACAGAGCACTTTACAGTAATTGGGGAAGAATAAGGTTAGGGAGCTGAGAAACAAGGGAGTAGGGATCTAACAACAGGGGAGGGAGGGAGGGTAATAGCCAGCAATGGATCTACAAGTAACCAGGGGAGGAAACAGTCTTGATCAGATCACCCAGTCTCAGGTAGGGTAAAGAGTGGACGGTGTATGCACCTAGGTGTTAGGGAAGAACCATTCCTTGAAGAGGAGGGTCTTGAGCTCCTTCCTGAACTGTAGAAGTGAGGGGGCGAATCGGATGGTGATAGGGAGTAGACATTGGCAGGGTTCCAGTCTGCACATGTCCTTACGTCTGGTGGATCATAGTCCTCTGGAGATGCTGAGGTAACCTGGAGACTTCAGGGTGACCGCCTTGTAGATGATGCAGCAGGATTTGAAGATGATACGGGCTTGCAGTGGGAGCCAGTGCAGTTCGATGGGGGTCGGGGTGATATGGTTGAATTTGTGGAGTCCTTTGATGAGTCGTGCTGCAGCATGCAGGACACTTGTCAGGTGAGCCAGAGAAGTTGCCGAACGTTCGTTGGATTTGCCCTGTAGTGCCATTATTGTATATTTAAGTAAACACTAATAGGGGCTTTGCACATAAATCCCAGTACATCTCCTGCAATTACACACTTATGCTGGCTTTGCCCATGAGAGCCAATAGTGCTACTGTAAGTACCCACTCGTGCTGGCTTTGCACAGCAGTACCAGTAACATAATATAATTTATTAATGTGATACAGTTTTGTACATAAGCAAACAACTTTACACATATCTACATAAAAACAAAAAGAACCAGGATCAAAAAACAGTATATACAAGTCATGGACTAAAACAAACTTTACCTGCTACAGATTATAGGATAATATAAAAGAAACTAATAACCCCACATTGACAGTAACCAATATCTTACAACATCATACAATAGGTTCATGCTGGCTTTTACTGAGCAATCCTACATATACGAATATACAGATTAATATCAGTTGTGGTAAGGTCAGCGTATATGCCCCGGGCTTTCATATTTACATGCTAAAGGGGGCGTCCAGGTACAGGGCCAGCCCTAGTACCAAATTCATACGGATGGCTGCATCACGCCACACCTGAAAAAGTGCTATGTGTAGTTTGGGATTCAGTGTATTGACACACTGATACCAAAACTCTATCTGCTCAATATACTCCAGATTGTGTACAAACTCCCCAAGATTTTTATCTCGGCTTGATCTCATCCCACGACAGATTGTTAAAACGTGGCGAGCAGTTTCAGGCTCCGAAGGCAGTGCACATACTCTGCAGTACCTTTCTGCTTCAACTACTCCCATTTCGGGGCCTCTAGTGACCAAAGTGGGCAGATGATTAAGGCGCAAAAGGAGAACAAAACGCCTCAGCTGGTCAGAAGGACAGAGATTTAAGTAGGGCTGTGCCTTCTTAAAAGTAAACAACACATGCGTGATGAATTTATAGCTTTTCAAGCTTTCCAAGTGGGCAAAGTTACTCTGCCAATCCCACAGGTTTAAGCGTTTCCGCATACTTAAAAACAGGCGCTCATTTTCCTGTCCCTACTCAGTTGACCAGCTGATTTCTTCAAGCAAGGTGTTCATTTGGGATTCTAGTTCATGTTGTCTACCGGCCTGTGCATCCTCATTAATAGCCATAGGAAGCCTGTTTAAAGGCTTATTGTTGAATCTTATATAGAATTCTACTCGCTTTCTTAGTACAATGGCTTTAAGAGAGATAATTCCTAACTCTAACCTGATTATAGCCATAGGGATGCACTAAGGAAGACCAAGAATCCTCCTCCAAAACTTGCCCTCAACCAGCTGTAACCACCCCAGATTCATATTGATAAGAGGATCTAGGCCGTACGTAACCATAGGAACTAGACACTGTATATACATTTGACGTGCTGACCATATCGAAAACCCACTCCTATCCCGCGTGAACTTGTATATTAATGCTGTGAGTTGTGCAGCCTTGGTTCTGCGGGTCTGAATGCATGAGATGTAATTACCCCTATGATCGAATTCAACACCAAGATATTTATACGAATGGGTATAATTGATTTCGATGATACCCACCATCATACGAGGCCTAGCCACCCTTCCTGCTGTATATAATAGCAGGTTCGTTTTTTATGGTTGATGACAAGTTCGTTGGCCTCAGCATATCGCCATAGCTGTTCAGCGGATCTTAGAATCCCACTAAAAGTGTGGTCTAGGATCACGAGGTCATCCGCATAAGCCAGTATCGTGCTGTCAAGGGTTTTGACCCATGTTGAATCCTTAGACTGGGTAGATGTGGGGATGAGCTGTCACTGCCCATTATTCTATCCCAGAACAAACTAAATCAATAGACTGGGTGGATGTGGGGATGAGCTGTCGCCGCCCACATTCACGCCAGAATCCAGGAGAACTGCGCAGTTGGCACAAGACCACTCCAAAGATACAACCTTCTTGTGGGGGGTTCCACATCACCACTCTACTGTAAGGATGCCATCAAAACAATGTTAAGCAAGGGTCCTATACTATCAAGCAAAAGACCACTCTATTGAAATGCAGTAATTCAAGACAGATCCCAAAAATGGATGCAATACCGGTACTCACCACTATCAGAAAGCCGGCCTTTTAAAACCACCAGACTTTTGTGTAAAACTGAACAGAGGAACCCAAACCAGGCCAAGGAAAGACTTGCTAAGAGGTGGATACAATGTAAAACTATATTCTGAAATGACTTGAAGGAAGTAATTATTTAATGTATATGTAAAAATTGTAAGTTTTGATTTAAACTGTGAACTAAAGTGACATTTAGCTGAATTCTGCCTGACAACAACCCCCGACAGGAGTTGAAACTTGATCAAACTGCATTCCCAGGCCTGGCTGCCTCCTGCTTCCCCACCAAAAGGAGATGACACCTCTCTGATTAGATTAGAGGAGGGGCACCTGCAGGAGGTTGAACAAAGCCTTGTCCTGGACTCAGGCAAATGTTATATTGGGGGGGCCGTAAAGTGGCTTCCTCTTGGGAGAAGTGGGAGGAGAAGTGCCTCTGGGAGCCACCCGAGCTGGAGGCGGGGACAGACAGAAGCTTCCCCCATGTGCTTTGGAACCTTAACCACACCCATCTGGGCCAGAGCATAATTTAAAACAAAAGATGGATAATTCATAGTACGGACTTGTCAGAATTATATAAGTAATATCATTATTCTGGTGATTTTTCTGTGCACGTTGTAAGAGGTGTTAGGACCCTGTGGTGTATTCTGGGGGGTTGCTAGCGGAAAATAGGGTTTTACTCCAAATGTCTGCATGTTAAAAATCTGACACTTCATCAATTAATGTCCATACTCCTTGCGCACATTTGTGTAATTTTTGGTAAATGTCTGATATTGGTAAACCAGTCAAAAAGCGCAAAATGTTGTCATTTTTGAATGCAAGCCCCCAGGAAGATCAGAGGCGGACAAGCATGGACCATAAGGAATATATAATGTGTACATGTAATTTCAACAAATTGTGTATCTGGGAAATATGTATTTGAATCAAATATAGATTTGTGGGCAAATTGACCAGGGGAGGATCCTCTGACCCATAAACAGACCTCATCATGATGACAATCCATTTCCTTCCCCCAATCAGGGGAGAGGGGAGAATTGGGCCAATGACAAGTAGAGAGGGGCAGGCTCAGTTATGCCACGCACACACCCACTTCCAAAACACATAAAAAGAGACTGCTGGGACAGGTAGGGACATTCATTTTCCATTTCTGCGGAGCATTTTGACGGCCGACATCCCATCCAGACAGAGACCAGAACCAGAGACCCATGGACTACAGAAATTTGAACCTAGAAAGCCCACTGCAAGCAAAAGTATTCTCAGCAGGCCTTTAGAATCCAGCAAACATAACCAAACTATTCAACAGCCGGGCGAGCTGTTTGAAGTCTTTGCCAAGAACTTTTGCCAGAACCGCAGACCAGACCCAGACCGCTGTGAGCAGAACCAGAGATCCGGATCGCTGTGAGCAGAACTGGTGCCCGATTGACCCGCCGAGCAGAGAGAACCGCCGCCGGACGTGTTGACCAGATCCGTGACGAGGCCTATTTCAAATTTATATTGTGAGTACCTAGCAGAACTGTGCAGAACCAATCTCTTAGTTAAAATAATCTAATTCAAGCTATTTTAACCTATTTAGAACTCCCTCATAGGAATCGTGTGTGTCATTCTGTCCTTTTTAAAGCTGAAAACTGTCACCTGTCATTTTGAACTTTTAAATTTCAAATCCGAAAAACTACCTTCACGAAATCGGCCGTATCTCCGGAACCGTTTGTTTGAGCGAAATTTCACTTTTATCTTAAAGCTAAGATTCTAGGCTTTCCAACTAACCTAGAACCGACTTCCTACTCCCTATACTTTTTCCGCAATCGCGATTTACGCACTCGCAAAATTTACCGCGATTTGCGATTTGGCCTGATTTCGTCATCTGTAAAAAGATAGCCGCTTTTGCCTGAACTGCTAAAATTCGTTTGCAACCTAATAACCATCCCTGAACCATTGTTAGGGCTGACCTGAACTGATTTAAAGTGTCTACCACTCACTCTGAACCTCCTATAGGGAATTAAAAGCAATTTTAGCATTTTTCACTTCCTTGCCACCACATTACAAAGCACTCTTGCCCGTGTTTTAAAAAGCATACCTGTTGTCTAAGCTTGCTGGGGGGGGGGGAACTGAATTCCGTATTGTATTTGATTGTATTCCTGAAGACTGTGTGTGTTACTTCCATCTCCTTGCATTGGATATAGGGGGCGGGGGGGGGGTGAATTGCCACCAGGGGAAAAGTGAACATATTATCTCTTGTGAAACCATATCAGTTTATCTTCTGTACTGCATTTATTCCACCTTGCATTTTCTTGAAACCATAAAGCATTTCAGCTACCTCATCCTCTATACTACTTCTAAGTAACCAAATCAGTTTACCAGTAGAACATTATCCATTGTTGATCACTGTCATATTTTAAGTGTGATATCCAATATTCATTTATTATAAAAGTGTGATAGATATATATTGTTATATTTCTCAAATAAACCTTTTACATTTGCAAAACAGACCTACTTCTTGGCTCAGTGGGGGCAGGGGGATTCTAAGGGAGGGGTGTTATATAAGGGTTGTCATCCAGAGTACATGAACTGGACCTAAAAATATATCAATAAGGGTTTCCCTCAGCATCCCAGACTAGGCATTGACTTAGCTGTAGTGTTGAAGTGAAGCCGCTTAACAGTGCAATGGCTGGAGCCAACCTTAGGAGGGCAGTTGTTGATCCCCCGTAAGCATTCAGGAGCGTTGGATACAAAAAGATTGTATAAAGTGAGCGCCGTAACACAGCCCTGCTTTACACCTTTCCTCTGTGGGATGGATTTAGTTATGGTACCTTGGTTGTCAAGTCTTAGTTGAACCAATGGGTTCGTATGTAAGAGCTCTAGATAGTATATGAGAGACTCAGGGCAAGCCAGATTCCTCAATTTCCTCCACAGAAGGGAGTGGTTGACCGAGTCAAAGGCAGCCCTGAAATCTACGGTTCCATGTAATAATGTCCCCTCAAAAATATCGCCATGCAAAAAAATGGCCGAAAAATGGCAGTTTTTTGTGGGGACATTATTACATGGAACATGCGGGGGACACCCAAGCAACCCCCAAACTCTTTTTTTTTCTTCATGGGGAGCAGGGGACACCCCCGCAACCCCTGCTGCCCCTGTCCCTATATATATATGGTCACCTATATAATATTGCCACAACCTTTTCCCGGCAATATTATATACGGCGACCATATATATAGCGATAATATTACCTGATACCAAATCTACCTATAGAGCATACAACGGGGGATTAGCATGTACCAGCGCCTTGCTTCTCAGTGAATTCATAATAAACAAATTGTGAGATGTGGAGTAACCAGTTCTAAAACCGCTTTGGAATTGATCTAATATCCCCGCACCCTCAGCCCACTTTTGTAATTCCTTTAGGATTAATGCCGCAAACATCTTGCCAGTGCAGTCCAGCATAGACAGTAACCCATAATTCCCAGGTTCAGTTCTGTTACCTTTTTTGAACACTGGTATAAGGATAGCTGCCTGCCAAGTTGCAGGGATTTGTCCCTCAGCTAAGTTTTTTTCAAATAAGATTTTGAGGAGACCAGCCCAGAATTGAGGGTTATTCCTCATCACCACATTAGATAAGCCGTTGGGCCCAGGAGCACGTGATGAATTCAACTCTCCAATTCTAAGTTGGAGCTCCTCAGTAGAAACCACAAAGGGGGGGTGTAGAGGTTTAATGCAGTTAGGGCTGTCAGCCTTACTGTTCACCACACCATTATGGTTTTCTATATAGGCAGTCCACTCCACACTACCTATAGGGTTAATCGTGTGTGAGATCTGATTCCCTTTGGCCTCCCCCAACACAGACCATATGTTTTGTGTGTTTCTACTGCATAGGATTTTAACAGTGTGCTGCCATCTTTCCACTTTCCTGTGCCTATTATGTATTTTTAGCCACGTTCGATAGCTGTTTTTCAATTTCCTAATGTTGTTGAAAATAACCAGACTGGAGTAGACCCCTGATCTAGCCAATCGAATGTCTTTCCTGAGCTTCCATTTCCTATCTCTGATGGCCCGCTCATAGGTAACATCCTTCAGTGATTTCCCCACCATTGACCGTGCTTTGCAAGAAGCATGTTGACCAGAGAAGGCACCTATCCAGCTCTCAATTTGCTCAGAAGACATTTGGTTAAATCTATGGACCTGATTTATGCCCCAATCACCAGTGGCCTTAGTTGCCTTTTGTACATTCTTCACAGACCAAGAAATATGATTTAGTGAGTGGTTGACTGCCAGATCACCCAGGTTGGCACGCCCCACAAGTGGGGAGGAGATCCCCATACTCATGACCAAAGGATCATGGTCACTCCATTCGGTTTCCTTAACCCCTATGTCTACAACAATAGGAGCAACCTCAGCGCTGGTGAAAATGTAGTCAAGGGTACTCCCCGCCCTCCCCTTTCTCCAGGTGAACTTGCCGGGTCTGTCACCCTTGGTTCGCCCGTTGATGACCTCAAGGTCCCAACAATCAAAGAAACCAGACCAACAGTCACCTTCAATGTCAGGAGATATGTGCCTCCAAAGGCTGTGATTGCTCAGAAGAGGGTTGTTGCCGTGCCACCCCCACTGTTTATCCAGCAATTTAAGTCCCCAGCCACAATCACAAGGTATTTCTCATTGCCCATTCTCCATTTGCCCAAAAGCTCATAAAGGGATTCTTGAATATGTTCTCTATGCTTTGCCCCTGGCGGGTTGTATATGTTGATTAATAACATTCTTTCCCATGATGCTTTTATCAAAAGGGACACTTCAACAGCACAGATGAGGTTATGATCACCAGTGGGAATCTTACTACTAGGGATCTTGTTAGTGATCCCAATAATCAGGCCCCCAAACGGACGCCCTCCAAGGCAGGGGTGTAATGTAGAGTATAATCATCAATGGCCATCGGGGACTGTAGCCACGTTTCTTGGAGGAAAAAGAAAGAATGTTTATTAATAAGTGAGAGGGAACCCTTGGCCATTAGGAGATGCTGGTGGCAATGCGTGTTCCAACTCAGTAGGGAACAATCTCATGGCTGTTGTGATACCATGGGTAGAGAGTCAGCAAGCCATTTCAGGGTATTCTGGATATCGCTCAGCTGGACCTTCTTTGCCTATGGTTGGGCAGGCCTGCCGCCCTTGTTCTTAGATGCTGCGTATTCCTCACTCGGGAGGGAGGTGTCTTCCTTCTCCTTACTAGCATCAACCTCCATGCCAACCTGCATAAGACTTTTCTTGTATGTCCAAATCAATTGCGCCGATGCCACGACTCTACAATGGAGGGCTGAAACATTAGGGTTGCGTACCCTGAGTGGTTCAACAAAAGTAAAATCCTCAGAGCATATACCACGCAATTGAGGAATAAGATGTAGTTTAGTCAGGACCTCCGTTCTTGTCAGCCACGTGTCCCTTTTCTTCTGGTTCAGGTTTTTGATGATACATATTTTGCTTGCTTTGGAATAATCTGCATTTTTGGCCATGGGCTGTTCTTGGTGCTCCTCCTCCACATGATTCTCTTTCCTGCAGGGCGTTGAAAATCTGTAGAGTCACTGATTGTGCTGACCGAGAGGTCAGATTCTGCTTCTTCTGTATCTATATTTGTAGAGTCGTGAGTTATGTCAGGAATAACCCAGCTAGTTAGGGTCCCAGCTCGTTTCTTTGCACGCTTCTTTGTTTTCCTGCCCCTTTTCTTTGCTTTTTTAGATTTGACTACTGGGGCATTGGTGGCAGGAAGAGTGGAGGCAATTTCCACTACCGCGATTTTTGAGGCTTCCCGCTTCTGCAAGCGTCTCTGCTTTTTTGACAAAGGTGGTTTTGAGCTGTCCACCACAGGTTCAACAGAGTTACCATTATCCATAGGTGCCTCAGGTCCCTGGGCCCCCGTTGTAGATGCCGATTTTCTAGGCTCCTGGTCCGACCCCCCCTTTGGATTGGGCAGCCCCAGCTGTATAATGGAGTTTGTATGTATCCTCCCGCACAATTTTAGCAATATTTTTAGTGCAAATTGCACTGATGCCATGGACGCCTGTAACTCAATTATAGCAGTGTTATTTAGGGATTCTGCAACCCCACTCCCTTCCCCGTCCGCATGCTCCAGATCATCCGTGTTGATATATAGATCTGGTTGGTACCACAGGTGAAATGGGGGTGGGGTGGATGGAATGTATTCCTGACAAGTTCGATGTAGAGTTACCAGTTTGTTTAGGACTTGGGATTTCAATTGCTGCTTGGGATTCATTATGAGCAGCGTTCAGGACCTGCGCCTCCACTACCATTGTGCTTTTCTTAGCTGGCGTAATAGGTCTATTGTTAGCTGCCATGGATTTTTGTATAGAGAGACACAAATCAAGGAGTAAGTTATTGTCAATATCGTTGTAATTTGTAGAATCTAAGGTTTCACTGCTGTTATGTGGGGGAGAAGAAGCCCCACCTTCCATTGCACTTTTGTCTGCTGGAGGGGCCGCTTTAGGAGTGATTTTAGAGAACATAGCAGGAACGGTCTCTTTAGCCGGCTCACCTCCCACTGCCTTGTTAACGCTGTTCTTATGGAGCTTACACGGCTGTTTTGCAGATTTTTCAGTGTTCCTTTTACCCAGGTTGTACCCGGATTTCACAGGTTTAGCTTTGGTCATTTTATTAACAAACACTTGTTCCCGCTTCCAAGGAAACCGTGGCCAATGCTGTCGGGAGAATCACGAGAGAGCAACTACTATGGTTCAACTCGTGGGAGGAGGGAGTATTAGAGGGGGTGGAGGTGAGTACCTCGTACAACACTATAAGACGTTAGGGAGAGTGGGGTGGTAATATCGAAGAAAAGAATACAGACGCCCTCACGGGTCGTGTTGCAATCCAATGCGCAGAGAAATGTACAGACGGGATCAAAGAGGGAAACCAATGCTCCGCAGTCTCCCGTCTGTAGATAAACAGACAACAGTAAACTCGCGAGTGCCTTTTCTTACCATTCCATAACCGGTAAGCGCTGAGTGCGTGGTCTCCACCTCATGTCTGGTCCAGAGAATAGGGGCTCCTTTTGGCAGCCAGGCTAAAGGGGCAACGCGCGGAAAGGTGGGTTGCAGCCATAGAAGAAGTGGAAGATCCCCAAAGAACAGACTCGAAGGATATCCCAGAGTCTTTTGCCAAATTATATGAACGTTTGTATACAGCAGAGAGGGAAATGGGGGGAATCGATATAGAACAATACATACAGAACGTACACATGCCGAAACTCCCCCAACAAATAGTAGAAGAGTTGGATTCCCCTATCACGTCAGACGAAGTTGAAAAGCAATCATAAGGCTTCCGCTCGGGAAAGCCCCAGGGAACAATGGCTATACGGCCGGATTCTATAAAACCTTCGCCTCCTCCCTTCTCCCCTTCCTGGTTGCTCTATTTAACGAAATTATAAAAACCGGAGTGGCTCCTGACACATTCTCATAGGCATTGATTTCAGTAATACTCAAAGAAGGTAAAGACCCCAGGATGTGTAGTTCCTATCGCCCCATCTCCCTCCTTAACATAGATGCAAAGATCTACACTAGGGTGATGGCAGCAAGATTAGAAGGCCATATACCTCAATTGGTACATCCCGATCAGGTTGGTTTCATACTAAGAAGGCAGGGAGCAGATACAATGCGCAAGACGCTCTATCGGCTCCATGAAGCAAAAACAATGACGACCAACCCAGTGCTCCTATCAATAGATGTGGAGAAAGCAATCGACAGGGTTGAATGGTCCTTCCTTGAAGCAATGCTAGCGAAAGTGGGCCTTGGTCCAACCTTCTGTAAGGGAGTTAAGGCTATATATACGTCCCTGAGGGCCTCAGTGATGGTCAACGCAGAATATTCCAGGTGGTTTGACCTATCTAGAGGCACGAGACATGGGTGCCCCTTATCAGCCATCCTCTTTGTGCTGTCCGTAGAACCCCTCGCTCAGGTACTCAGGGCAGACCCCCAGGTGGAAGGGATGCGGGTGGCAGACATAGAGTACAAGGTTGCCTTATATGCCGATGACATACTGCTTCATATCACAAACCCGATGACATCCATACCAAGGGCACTCCAGCTGATTGAGGAATATGTATCATTATCTGGTTTTAAAATTAATAAATCTAAATCCATCCTGTTTCCACTACAAGACCCAACTCCTGAATCCACTACAGCACTGACATCTCTAGGGCTACTGATGGGAAACGACACCCTCCGTTATTTGGGAATAAACCTGACCAGAAAACTGGACGAGGTATACGAGGCCAATTTCCCGCAACTTCTAATCAGATTCCGGGAAGACTTAACGAAATGGCAAAAATTAACGATATCTTGGATGGGAAGACTGAACGCAGTCAAAATGGTCTGCCTTCCAAGATTCCTATATCCATTCCAAATGCTCCCCATAAAAATCCCAGATGCATTCTTTAAAGAAGCAAAGAGAATTACCTTAAATTTCTTGTGGCAGGGGAAGAGACCAAGAATACCATACGATACTCTCACTCTACCCAAAGAGAAGGCCGGGTGAGCCTCCCATATCTACTCCTGTATTATAAAGCTGTCCAGCTGATGGTTTTGATCCCTCATTTTAGAGGGAGAAAGTACTTACAATGGGTACAACTAGATAATCACAACCTAACCCCAGTTACAGTAGCGGAATGGTTGTGGATTCCAAGGAAGAAGCTAGTGCGTAGGCTCCGCACTCACCCTATACTTGGCAAAATATGGGACATCTGGAAAGAAGGAGCGGCGATGAAAGGTATCACAACTTGGTCCTCTCCTCTAAGCCATATATGGTTGCCAGGAATACGTGAACAAATAGTAGACCATGCGAAATTCCAGACATGGTACGATGCGGGCTTTGAGAGAGTGGGACAACTGTGGAGAGGGGGTGTCTTTGTCACAATCTCGGAACTTGAGGAGGCGTTGGGAATTCATCCGCTCCCAGTCTTCCCCTTCCTGCAGCTAAAAGGCACACTCATGAGAAGAGAATGGCGCAATAAAATTCAGAGAGCCCTCACCCCCTTTGAAACAATATTAGACACAACAACAGCGACAAAAGGGCTGATCTCCATTATGTGCAAAACAATATTAGACGCAGGTAGAGGCTCAACTGACAACCTGAGGAAGAGGTTGGAGGGAGATCTTGGGAAGGAGATAGATCCTGAAACATAGGCCAAGATATATAAGGGGGCCTCACAGATATCCATCGCAGCACAATACAAACTGCACGCTGTCAAATTATTACATAGATGGCAGTACGACACCTATAGATTATCTAAAATGTTTCAAACAAATGACCCAAAATGCTGGCGACAATGTGGGATGAAAGCAGACTATTGGCACATGTGGTGGGATGTCCCAGAGTGCAGATATACTGGAATGAGGTACTAGGATGGATCAAACAACTAGATGGAATTCAGAGGGAATCCTCGCCCCTATTAACACTTTTCAACTTGGAAGAATGTGAGGATGGAGTGAATAGAGTGTACGGAATTGTGGCCTCTCTCCTCTTGGCTGCAAGAGCTTGCTTGGCGATAAAATGGAAATCACAAATGACCCTGAGCCAGAAAGAATGGTCAAGTGTTGCAACCAATATATACACAATGGAGCGGATTACAGCTGCTCTACGTGGTAAAGCGGGCCAAAATGAACTAATTTGGTGCGACTTTGTAAATTAATATATGCCCAGCTCCCACTAGAAATCTCCAAGATCGAATCGATCTTAGCTAAAGGAACACGCCTCACACTGAATTACAATATTTACTGAGTCCTGAGGTAAAATCCGCCAACAAAAACACTGCCTGCCCTGAAGCGGTTTTGAACTGGATCACGGACAATCCTGAAATGAAGGGCGTGACATATAAAACTGAAGAGAATTAATGGAACCATGAAGAAAAAGTATAAGTGAATCCTTGCCATGGGAAGTGGGTGGTGGGAGGGAGAAGGGGAGAAAACAAATTTTGAAATGTATGATCTATGCCTAAGGTTCTTAGTTAATTGATAAGCATGAACGGAATACTCGATATCAATATACTGACATGTTCCAATTCTAGATGTATACCAATGTTTTCTTTGTTTATTAAAAACTCAATAAAATCAAAAAAAGAAAAAAAAGAAAGGGCACGGCCACCTGGGAAGCTGGGAGATCTCCCAACAACTTTGTGTCTCAGAAAAAGCGTGTTCGGCCTGACATGTGACTGACTCTCTCTCCTCAAGCCTTTCAGAGACAGTGCCCTGTCAGGGGCTGCATTAGTGAACTTGGTCTTTGATTCATTTTCCAGGGGTCGCCTGCCTATTGCCTGTGGTAAGGAAGGGGGACCTGTGGGAACACCCTACTACTTCATTTAAAGAGTGGATAGATAACCCTGCCCTCTGTACTGAACCGCACTGTTTCCACAAGCAGGACCCGACAGTCTCTCTCACACAAGGAATCAATACTGACCCAACAGTCTCTCTCACACAAAGAATCAATACTGACCCGACAGTCTCTCTCACACAAGGAATCAATACTGACCCGACAGTCTCTCTCACACAAGGAATCAATACTGACCCGACAGTCTCTCTCACACAAGGAATCAATACTGACCCAACAGTCTCTCTCACACAAGGAATCAATACTGACCCAACAGTCTCTCTCACACAAGGAATCAATACTGACTCGACAGTCTCTCTCACACAAGGAATCAATACTGACCCGACAGTCTCTCTCACACAAGGAATCAATACTGACCCGCCAGTCTCTCTCACACAAGGAATCAATACTGACCCGACAGTCTCTCTCACACAAGGAATCTATACTGACCCGCCAGCCTCTCTCACACAAGGAATCAATACTGACCCGCTATTAAGAAAGATTTCCATTTATGTGTAATTTTCCCTCCAGTTGTAAACCCCCCAACTTTTAGCTTTGTTTAAACACCATAGTCTGACTTCACCAGAGGAGCACAGCCTTATGCTGAACTCCCCTGGGCTTTTCGCTGACTTTGTTAAGGGGAAACTGACATATCCTTAAAGACAGTCAGTACTGGGAGACTTTGTTTCCCTTAGTCCTTGTCAATGTTGCAACTTTTCTGCAACATGTAACAAGTGTACAATGTACCTTACAGTACAGTGCACCTGGGCCTAATAGTCATTTCCAAAGGCCCTAGATACTGTCAAAGGATTTTTTAGGAGATGTGCAGATGTGTCGCGAACAGGGCTGGTGGCAGTTTATCTTTTCATGTCATTTTAACCCTTTCCTGCCATGTAAACCACATTAACTGCGTTTGGCACAAACAGATGGCCTGGCTCCAAAATGGCCATACCACGAGGTTGTTTGTCCTGTCCTTTGGCCATCTTGCCCCTTCACCTTCCCCAGGTCGAGCGGACCCAGGTCAGTCCATATTTGGGCATGCATTCACCCGCGAAATGCCAAGCTTTCGCAGGCTTCTGCATGCCTTGTGTGCATTCCTCCAGGATGTGGGCTGGGATGTCTGATCCCAATACACATCCTGGGGGCCAGAGAGTCTGGAGTGCTCTGAATGCCTGGGACCACCGTGGTCCGTGATTGGTCCACATATGGTATGCCTGAATGTGAGCAGATCTCCCATTGGGTCCTCTACGTTTTGGCACAAAGGAGATTTTGGATAAGAGAATGCTCCAAACACCCATACAAGGTCAATCTCTGGACTTCTCACTGAACCAAGGATAGGATCCAAGTATCCTGAAACTAAGAAGTTGAGTCGAGGAACCGCTGGTGACCCGCTGGAAGGTTTGGCACCCTGAGCCAGATGTTGTCCCTCTGGACCCCTCTGCATCTGGTTGTCCTAGAAGGTCTGCGAAGATGCTTCGACCCATTGGAATAGTGGGACCAACTATTCTCGGCACCTTCGTCAAACCCTGCAAGTAAGCCTTCTCAGAAGTGTCCCTGGGCCAACCAGTGGGATGACCAGCTTACGCAGGACCTTTGCCCTGATACCTCCACTGTTTCGAAGAAACACTCGAAACTTGGTATTTCGCTAGCTCTGTGTTCACAGCACCCTCACACTGAATTTCGTATACTTGGCATTCCCAAGACTGGAGTAAAGTGAGTGCACCCAAACCAGAGCATACGCGGTTACCGTGTCGCCCAGCCATGGTGACGAACTTTGCAGGTGCGCTGCTTTGGTGCCCGTATTGCCCCTGAAGCCTTCTGCAGTGAAACTGGCCGGATCCATCCACCAGGTGCGGAGAAATCGCCACTGTCCCGTTTGGGAATCATTGCTGTATCTTTGTAGCCGAAAGCCGAAAAGCCGCTAAATTGCTGCACTTGAACCTGCAACCGAAGTGGACTCGAATGCTAAAGTGTGATCCGGAGTGTACCGGGTGTTGGTGAGTAATTAGTACCCTAAACGGCGGCCCCTAGCGCCTCCATCCATTTTTACACACGAGTGGCCCCTGAGGGCCCCTCTCCTTTCCACTGCTAGTGCAAACTAGCAAACCATTCCAAACTCTGGAACCTGTTCTGCCCTATTGAGGAGACCCTCCACGAATAGTGGGAATCTATTCTTCATCGCCTCACCCACCTTCCTGAGCTGCCACAGACCCTTGAAGAGACCCCGTTTTTGCCCATTTGCATTACTGCGTGTGCGCCAGCATTGCATGTACATTTGAGCACTAGGCTCCACTCTTCTTAGGGATTGGACTGCCTCTCAGTTAGGATTGTTTTGGATGCAGAAGGGACTAAAGACTATTTGCGCTGCCTGTTTCCTTCCCCTTTTAGGTACAGACCCATTTCGTGCATTAACCCTTTAGACCCCATTGTGTTTGTATATATGTATCTATATAGGATTGTATTGATCTAAAAGTATGACTGTGATGATTATTGTGTGGTTTCAAAGGCCTTGAAATAAATGTATTTGTATTTTTAATATATCTATGCCTGACTGGGAGTGATTTGTAAGTGTCCTTTACTCTGTGTGCTCATTGAGGTCTTTCAGTCACCCTCACCCCTCCTGAGACCTAGTCTTGACCGCTGCCAATACTACCTTGATTGGTCTGGCTTGTCCAGAAGGTTACCCTGTTCCAAGAAACTAGGCTGGCCTTCTGAACCTCTGCCCACCAGGTCAGAGTTCAGAAATCCGTCTTAACACCCGCCAGTCTCTCTCACACAAGAAATCGTGGGCGGGGGGAGTCGGGCGCCATACATTAATATACTACCATTGTATGTATATTTTTGTTATAAAAGCATGTCCATAATATTCTCATTACAAGCGAGTTGAGAAGTCCCGACTCGCGTGTAATAAGAATCAGCTCTGACTCTCCGTTTGTCATATAATATTACAAGACATGACGTCATCTGGCAAGACATGGCGTCATCCGATGTTCCAAGACAGACAGAGCACGTCATGCTCTGAGACCACATACGTATGTTGTGATGCAAGCAAACATCAGGTAAACTGAAATAAGCTGGAACAGTGCAGCTCACCTAGCTCTACCTGCAAAGTAACATGCCCCGTGGCACGGAAACTCCATGCAAACATACATGCCCATGACATGGAAACTCCATGCAAACACAGGCCTAACACCTGCCATCTGCCAGGCCACAAAGCTCTACCTGAGAACACAGCAGGACCAGAACAACACCCTTGCGATCCCCTCCAGTGCCTGCACACAGCGAGCTGTGCTTGTTACATGAGAGCAGCCCACACACATGACCTGTGAGCACCAGCTCCATGAAATACTCAAAGTAACACACACTTAAAACAGTGAAGCATTTCCAAGTGAATAAAACCTAATTGAATAAATGTTCTTTCTTGAAAATGATAAAATACTGAATCGACACAAAATACAAAAAAACATACTCAATGTATTGGGAACTATACTATGAAACTGGAGGAAACTCCGTTTGCTCCTGTTTTTCTTCACAAAAAAAAAATAGATAAAGTTGCTGCAATGGAACATTATAAAGGTACTGGCAGTCACCGCAGGGTTCCTGATCATGCATGTTCAGACTCTCCGCCTGCTGGCGCCTGCCTTTATATGCTGACTTTCCTTATAACCTACGGCTGGGGGTACTTTACTCCATGTGTATGTTTGCATTAAAAACGCCAGCGTCATGTTTTCTTTCTTTAAAGAGTTTTTCTTGTTTATAAACATGACCATAATCTCATATTTACCAGCATCAATGAGCAAGTCTGAGCAACTGAAACAGCATATTCCTGTATTGCATAAGGGATGGGATTTGCATGTAATTTACACAAAATCATCCAGCAGTGAACACGTGACTCCAGTCATGCGAATAGTAGCGGCATCAGGTCACGTGATTATGTTGCATGTGAGTATTGCAGTTCCTATTTCCTCTAGAGGATCTATGTGATCCTGCTCTCAGGCCGCCTGGACGCATCAGTGCAAACCTAACCACTGTCTGCAGCAGTGCATAAACCGACCGAGCAATATTACAGGAAGTGGAAGCTTTGAGTGTCAATGTGCCGACCAAATGGCTGCAATAGAAACTACACTCCAAAGAATGTATGCAAATAAAGAAACAATTGCATTATCCGACTGAGCTATTACAGGTATTGGAATTTGTCCCCTCACACACAAATCTGCGAAGTAGGTGCACTGACCCGCAAAGCTATCTTGTCGACTTGATACAGTCTTTAAAAACATAAACCTAGAATGTGATGCCAGGTGAGGACCTCTAGACCCACTTAGGCTGTGCTGTGTATCTGCTGTTTCTATCAGAGGTGCACTGCAGGGCCTCCAGCATTGCCCTCATGATACTATCACCACGTCTTTTCTATCCAAGGAGCATTACAGGTGTCAGTTTCAGTTTTCTATGTCCCAGTCATTTGTTTTGAACTTCTGGTCACCCCAGTCTTCATCCGATGAAAGAAAGCACAACGTGAATGTCCCTGTTTGTTCTATAATCCCTGTTAGCAATTTATTACTTCCAGGGAAGGCACCTCAAATAACAGCAGATCTGCAGCTGCATTTAATGCCAGGCTGCGCCTGTTTCCGCTCCAAGCTCAGCTGTTATGGGAAATGATGGCACCTTCTTATGCAAGCCTAACTCACTAAGCTGTACATGGGGCTTCTTCAAAATTGCAGCAGTGTTTTCTTAGGCGGCAGCCCTACCCTGCACACGCGTTAAGCAAGGCATGCAATGCATGGCAGCGTGCACTACCCTGCTCATGCGTTCAGCAAGGCGTGCAATGCATGGCAGCGTGCACTACCCTGCTCATGCGTTCAGCAAGGCGGGCAATGCATGGCAGCGTGCCCTACCCTGCACACGCGTTCAGCAAGGCATGCAATGCATGGCAGCGTGCCCTACCCTGCACAGGCGTTCAGCAAGGCATGCAATGCATGGCAGCGTGCCCTACCCTGCACAAGTGTTCAGCAAGGCATGCAATGCATGGCAGCGTGCCCTACCCTGCACACGCGTTCAGCAAGGCATGCAATGCATGGCAGCGTGCCCTACCCTGCACATGCGTTCAGCAAGGCATGCAATGCATGGCAGCCTTAAACATACCGGCTTCTTGCTAAGCTAGACCTGACATTTACTGGATTTTAACTAAACACTGTATGCAATCATATGATCAGACTTGTTCTTTATTAACTGAATTAATTGTGTAATGCTGGCACTGCTGCTCTTTTCCTCACTGCATCCGGCTAGTATACCTAATTCTGCGGCCTTTGGTTACATTCAAATAACCATTTGGGCAGGTTTCACAACAATTTAACAGGGCTAATTGGTCTCAGGTAATAATGTCCCTATATATATGGTATCCGTACATAATGTCACCGGAACCGGCTAATCTGCCTTCACTGCATAAGAACACATCATGAATAAATAGTGTGAACTGTCCTATCTAGTCTTGAGCCATGCTTATAATCTAGTGTTTTCCCAATGAACACAGTAAATATAATTTTTTTATTGGTTATTTATAATACGCTTAATACCAGAGTTTGGTGTCTATGCGCAGATCCGAAGATCTTGCTTCCAAGACCAGCACGTTGCCCCTGTGCTATCCTCCGTTCACTACGTGACGTAACGTGGTCTGAGGCGTCACCTCTATCAAAGGAATTGATGTAACAGCCTAAAGCTTAACCGCTGTGTTTCCTCCTTGCCATGCGAGCCTATGCTGTATCTAAGTCCTTTTGTCTATTACTTTCGCGCTGGAAGGGGTGTCTAATAAAATGCACATTTTGCTTTAATAATGAGCGCATTCATTGAAACAGCATTTCCCTCAAGAGCTGAGAGTGGGATCCGCAAGATCAACAGGTTTCCCGTCCCAGTTACCCCTGTGGTGCTGCACCTCTTTCAAGGCAAACAAGGACTCTTTGTGCCACCTAAATCATAATACAAAACGGGAGTGCCCTGCACCAGCCATGCAGCCATCACTGCAAAGACCCTGTGAAACCAGCCCTACTGTGACAAGTCCACACAGACCCAGAAGAAATCCAACCCACGAGGATGGAGTAATGAGGCTCAAACCTCGGTATCCAAAAATCACAGCTGATGGGTAAAATCTATCAGCAAGAAGAAGAAAGAAGAGGCTCGCCCTCATCCCCGCGACCCATCACCGCGAAGACCCTGTGAAACCAGCTCTACTGTGACAAGTCCACACAGACTCAGAAGAAATCCAACCCACGACTACAAACTCAACCCGAGAGGGTGGAGTCGTGAGGCACAAGCTTCAGTACCCAAAAATCACAGCTGATGGGTACAATCTCTCAGCAAGAAGACTAAAAAAGAGGCTCGCCCTCATCCCTGCGACCCATCACCGTGAAGACCCTGTGAAACCAGCCTTCCTGTGACAAGTCCACACAGACCATGAAGACCCAACCCACGAGGATGGAGTAATGAGGATCGAGCCTCGGTATTCAAAAATCACAGCTGATGGGTAAAATATGTCTGCAAGAAGAAGAAAGAAGAGGCTCGCCCTCATCCCCGCGACCCATCACCGTGAAGACCCTGTGAAACCAGCTCTACTGTGACAAGTCCACACAGACTCAGAAGAAATCCAACCCACGACTACAAACTCAACCCGAGAGGGTGGAGTCATGAGGCACAAGCTTCAGTACCCAAAAATCACAGCAGATGGGTACAATCTCTCAGCAAGAAGACTAAAGAAGAGGCTCGCCCTCATCCCTGCAACCCATCACCGTGATGACCCTGTGAAACCAGCCTTCCTGTGACAAGTCCACACAGACCATGAAGACCCAACCCACGAGGATGGAGTAATGAGGATCGAGCCTCGGTATTCAAAAATCACAGCTGATGGGTAAAATATGTCTGCAAGAAGAAGAAAGAAGAGGCTCGCCCTCATCCCCGCGACCCATCACCGTGAAGACCCTGTGAAACCAGCTCTACTGTGACAAGTCCACACAGACTCAGAAGAAATCCAACCCACGACTACAAACTCAACCCGAGAGGGTGGAGTCATGAGGCACAAGCTTCAGTACCCAAAAATCACAGCAGATGGGTACAATCTCTCAGCAAGAAGACTAAAGAAGAGGCTCGCCCTCATCCCTGCAACCCATCACCATGATGACCCTGTGAAACCAGCCTTCCTGTGACAAGTCCACACAGACCATGAAGACCCAACCCACGAGGATGGAGTAATGAGGATCGAGCCTCGGTATTCAAAAATCACAGCTGATGGGTAAAATATGTCTGCAAGAAGAAGAAAGAAGAGGCTCGCCCTCATCCCAGCGACCCATCACCGCAAAGACCCTGTGAAACCAGCTCTACTGTGACAAGTCCACACAGACCATGAAGAATCCTAACCCACGACTTGTTCTGACTTGAGTGTCGTGTAGACCGTTGAAACCTCCGTCCACAAGTGACGCACAGGGGAACTAAAAGAAACCCGCTGTGCGACCTTTGGGGCCACAGGTGGGAGATGTTACTTCCCGGATCCACGGAACCTCTGGAACACCGATGCTGCTGTCAAAAAGGAACGAGGTTAAGTACCAGGCAATCACAATATATATATATCACAGCAATCAATGGATCTGAATAGTCTTACCTATCTGGTGTTAGGAAAACCCAGGAAACCTAGAAGGGAGGTTCGAGACTCAGATGATGCAGTCCCTGGAAACAGGAGGACCTCAGTATAGCGTGGATGCAGGATGGACCACCTGTAGAACTGAAGGCGTAACTTGAATCCCAGAAGGGAAATAGAATAGGAGTTCAACAAGGTAACAAGGGATCATCCATAGGCAGGTCAGGGTCGTATCCAAAGTCCAGCAACAGGTAAACAGTTCCAAGCAAAAGTACAAAGGGGTATCCAAGAGGGTCCAAGATAGAGTTCCGAAGTCAAAGTACCAAAGAACCAAAAGACGTAGCGCCAAACAGGGTCTGAAGACAGCTGAGAAGCAATGAGTGTTCCGTCCCTCAAGCCTTTTATACTGTGCGTTTCTGGATCATGTGACGTCTCTGGGTCATGTGACGTCCAACAAGATCACGTGAGGAACGCAACTCTGGATCACGTGATCGGCGTGGAGACGTAACGCAGCCCCTTCTGTATGCTCTCCAAGGCAACTGCCAGTGCAAGAAAGGTTGCAATCGAGACCGTACACCATAGCTGGTACGGAACTTTCGGTCCTTTGGGTTAACCGAATCACATGAGCCTCGAACCCTGGAGGGAGGTGTTGGGGAAATGTTAGCAGTATTCAGGTGTGCAGTGGAAGTGTCCTGATGTGCAGTGAACTGTGGGGATTGCCTAACATAGCCCCCCCCCCAACTGCCCACGACCTCGTGGGCAGGACGGATGATCCCTATGGAAGCGAGCTACCAACCGAGGGGCATCAAGATCCAGGGCGGAAACCCAAGACCGTTCCTCCGGTCCGTAACCCTTCCAATCCACTAAATACTGGAGCCTACCCCTAAACCAACGGGAACCCAAAATGGCCGACACCTCAAAAACATCAGGAGAGGCCAGGGACACCGGAGCAGCAGGGGGTCGGAGGCGGGAAGAATCAGGACAAGGCTTGAGGAGAGAGACATGAAACACAGGATGGATACGCCAAGAACTCGGGAGACCTAGACGAAAAGCCACCGGATTCACAACCTGAGAGATCACAAACGGGCCAACGAAATGAGGTAGCAGTTTTCGGCAACCCACTAGGCGAAGGTGACGCGAAGACAACCACACCCTAGAACCCACCACCAGGGGAGGAGCATCCAGACGTTTACCATCAACACGAGCCTTCATAGAAGCCTTTGCTTCAGTGAGATGGACCACAGTACTAGCATGAACAGCAGACAGATCCCTAAGACAAGCCGTGGCCGCAGGATTCGAAGACATAGAAGTAACAGGGACAGGCAAGACCTTGGGGTGTTGACCGTAGAGGGCGTAAAATGGAGAAAAGCCAGTAGCAGAATGAGCCGCGTTGTTGTATACGAACTCAGCAAGCCGTAAAACGGGTAACCAGGAGGTCTGTTGTTGCAATATAAGACAACGAAGATATTGCTCCATAGATTGATTCGTCCTTTCGGTCTGCCCATCGGTCTCAGGATGATAAGCTGAAGAATACCTGGTATCGACGCCCAATAATTTAGTCAGAGACCTCCAAAAACAAGAAGTGAACTGTGACCCTCGATCGGATACAATGACCGAAGGAAGTCCAAATAACACGAACACATGCTGAAAAAACAAGTCTGCCAAGACCGGGGCCGAAGGGATACCCTTACAAGGAACAAAACGAGCCATTTTTGTGAACGTGTCTACCACCACCCAGATGGTGTCAAAGCCTCGTACCTTGGGGAGATCGGTTACAAAATCCATTGTTAGTGTATGCCAAGGTCTTGGAGGTACCGGAAGCGGAAGCAGCAGCCCAACCGGTCGTCCTCTTCGATGTTTGGCCTGAGCACAAACAGCGCATGAATTGACATAGCATGCCACATCGCGCTTCATAGAGGGCCACCAACACCAGCGCTTCAAGAGTTCCAAAGTGCGCTCTTGACCGGGATGGGCATTGAAGGGAGCATCATGAGACCACTCAAGGGCCAAGTTACGAGTGTCAGGTGTGGGAAGAAACAGACGTTCATGCACGAAAGGCAAACCATCAGAATAAACGGGGTCCCAATCCCGTAATTGATCAGAATGATTGCTAGTCCAAGATCGTACAGAATCTAACAATGACAAAGAGGGAGTACAAAGACAAATCACATGACTCTTTCCGAGAACAGTGTCAGGGAAGATTGGCAACTCGATCCCACCCGGGGAACGTGACAAGGCGTCTGCTTTTCCATGTGAGGTTCCAGGACGATGCATGATATGAAAATCAAAAGAAGAAAAGAAAAGATGCCAACGGACCTGTCTGCTATTGATGCACTTCAATGAGGCCAGATCCTGTAGATTTCGGTGATCTGAGTATACTGTGATCGGATGCTTAGCTCCCAAAAGATGATGACGCCATACACGAAAAGCATCCATGACTGCCAAAAGTTCTTTCTCCGTTACGGTGTAATGGGTCTCCGTATTGGAAAACTTACGAGAATGATATGCCACCGGATGCAATTTGCCTGTTGTAGGACATTTCTGAGACAATACCGCACCAAGGGCAAAAGAGGAGGCATCCGCCTCAACTATAAACGGAAGATCAGGATTGGGGTTTGGAGCACCGGTGCGGTAGTGAAAGCAGTTTTCAAAGCGTCAAAAGATTCCTGATGTTCCCTCTGCCATCCATAGGGTACCTGAGGGCTGGTCAGAGCTGTGAGTGGGGCAACAATCGTGGAAAAGGAGGAAATAAAACGCCTATAAAAATTGGCGAAGCCCAAAAAGGCCTGCAAGGACTTGAGTGTTTGAGGAACTGGCCAATCTAGGACTGCCTTAACCTTGGATTCGTTCATGGACAACGCCCCAGGGGTAATGTGGAATCCCAGGAATTCAACAGACGTTTTATGGAACTGACATTTCTCGGGTTTAGCAAATAATGAATGTTTCCTCAGACGGGATAACACCTCCCGGACATGCTTTACATGATCCTCAAAATTCTGTGAAAAAATCAATATGTCATCCAAGTATACAACCATATATACATCCAGAATGTCCCTGAAAATGTCATTCATAAAACGCTGGAATGTTGCCGGGGCGTTACATAAGCCAAAGGGCATGACCAGATATTCATATAGGCCATAACGGGTACAAAAAGCTGTTTTCCACTCATCGCCTTCGCGAACGCGCACTAGATTGTATGCGCTGCGAAGATCTAGCTTAGTGAAAATAGAAGCATGAGATAGGTGGTCCAGAAGGGGTGTGATTAACGGGATTGTATATCTGTCCTTTTTCGTGATAGCATTAAGACGCCGATAATCCACACAAGGACTCAAATCCCCCTCTTTCTTGGGTACAAAAAATATAGGACTTGCAGCCAGTGAAGTGGAGGGGCGGATGTGTCCTAATCGTAAAGCGTTCTGTACGTACTGTTTCAATGCTTGTTCTTCCGAGGGGGACAAGGAATATATCCTACCAGAAGGAATGGTGGAATCAGGGATTCATTCAATTGGGCAGTCATAGGGTCTGTGTGGAGGAAGTACCTCGGAAGAACCGCGATCAAAGACTGATTCGAATGCTTTATACTAGGGTGGAATTCCCGACACCACCTCCCCAACGGTATGGGAATTCACTAACTCTGATCCGTCATCATTCAATGTGAGTTGAGCTAAAGTTCCCAAGGCCCGAGAAGGAGTATCGGTTGCTTTATGGACTGGGAGACAGTAGTTCTGACAAGTCTCAGACTCGAAGAGTACCGTGCCTGATTGCCAATAAATCAGAGGATTGTGTTCACGTAACCATGGTATTCCTAATATGATACCGAATTGGGGTGTGGAAATCAAATCAAAACTTAATGTCTCTGTGTGGATGCCTTGTATGGTCAACAATAGAGGTGCGGTTTGGTGTCTAACAGGACCAGAGACTAATGCAGTACCATCTACGGCCTGAACAGGTTCAGGACGGTTTTTTACCACTAACGGTAGATTGAGGGAATGGGCTAATGCAATGTCAATATAGTTCCCAGTAGCACCTGAGTCAATGATGATCGTGACTGCGTGAGAAATACCAGTAGAAGGACAAAGAGTGGCCTTTACAAAGATAGGTTGAACACGGCCAAAGGCAAGAGGTGTATCCGGAGACGAAGACTGAACACTCGACCTGTTCTCCGGATCTAAGGTCGAGCTGTCCGAAAAACCTGACTTTTCTTGGGACGTCGGGGACATTCTTTCACATAATGTCCCGTGGTACCACAATAAAAGCATGCATTATCCACCCTTTTTCGTTGTCTCTCAGATGTTGTAATAGGACTACGTAAACCTCCTACTTGCATAGGTTCTTCCGTACTAGAAGCAGGGGAAGTGGGTATTGTAGGATGGGAAGAACCCCCCAACTCGGCTTTACGCTCTGATCGCCGTGCATCCACTTGCAGAGCAAGATCCACTAATTCCTGATACTGAGTGGGCATGGAAGGTATCACTGGTAAAGCATCTTTCATTACGTTACTCAACCCCCTATAAAAGATAACTGCCCGCTTACTTTCTGGCCATGATGTCTCAGCAACCAATTGATTGAACCTGGTGATGTACTCTATCAAAGTCCCTCTGCCCTGAGTTAGTTCTAACAACTCCAAATCCCTAGACTGTGCCTTGTGCCTGGTATCAAAGACTCGGGACATTTCTAGAACTAACAAATCAAAATCATAGAGGACCGGGCTGTTATTCTCCTATAAAGGATTAGCCCAAGCGGCTGCAGTCCCGGCCAAATGGGAAAGGGCAAAGGCGGCTTTAGCAGTGGGACTAGGAAAGGCTAGAGGTCTGCACAAGAAATGTAATTTACATTGATTGATGAAAGTCCTGAACTTCTTAGGGTCACCTTGATAACGTTCAGGAGCGGCCATGGGAGAAGGGGTTGGGAGAATTACCGGAGTTGGGGTTGATGTATTTGCCAAAGGAGGAGGTGTGGTTGAAGTGCTAGCATCTCCGAATTCAGGGTCTGCAGGAAGAGAATGCTGAACACTCTGTATGGAGTCTAATCTTTGGTGAATCACCGTATTCGCGGCGGCCATATCTGCCCTTAATACTGTAATCGCCTGGACTAAAGCAGCTATGGGTTCTTCCGTGGATCCCTGCATTGTCTAACACGACTATATGGCTTCTCAGTCTGTTCTGACTTGAGTGTTGTGTAGACCGTTGAAACCTCCGTCCTCAAGTGACGCACAGGGGAACTAAAAGAAACCCGCTGTGCGACCTTTGGGGCCACAGGTGGGAGATGTTACTTCCCGGATCCACGGAACCTCTGGAACACCGATGCTGCTGTCAAAAAGGAACGAGGTTAAGTACCAGGCAATCACAATATATATATCACAGCAATCAATGGATCTGAATAGTCTTACCTATCTGGTGTTAGGAAAACCCAGGAAACCTAGAAGGGAGGTTCGAGACTCAGATGATGCAGTCCCTGGAAACAGGAGGACCTCAGTATAGCGTGGATGCAGGATGGACCACCTGTAGAACTGAAGGCGTAACTTGAATCCCAGAAGGGAAATACCGTAGGAGTTCAACAAGGTAACAAGGGATCATCCAAAGGCAGGTCAGGGTCGTATCCAAAGTCCAGCAACAGGTAAACAGTTCCAAGCAAAAGTACAAAGGGGTATCCAAGAGGGTCCAAGATAGAGTTCCGAAGTCAAAGTACCAAAAGAGCCAAAGGACGTAGCGCCAAACAGGGTCTGAAGACAGCTGAGAAGCAATGAATGTTCCGTCCCTCAAGCCTTTTATACTGTGCGTTTCTGGATCATGTGACGTCTCTGGGTCATGTGACGTCCAACAAGATCACGTGAGGAACGCAACTCTGGATCACGTGATCGGCGTGGAGACGTAACACCGCCCATTCTGTATGCTCTCCAAGGCAACTGCCAGTGCAAGAAAGGTTGCAATCGAGACCGTACACCATAGCTGGTACAGAACTTTCGGTCCTTTGGGTTAACCGAATCACATGAGCCTCGAACCCTGGAGGGAGGTGTTGGGGAAATGTGAGCAGTATTCAGGTGTGCAGTGGAAGTGTCCTGATGTGCAGTGAACTGTGGGGATCGCCTAACAAGACTACAAATTGAAGCGTCAGTATCCAATAATCACCACAGCTGATGGATAAGATCTGTCAGCAAGAAGACGAAAGAAGCAGCCCAGCCATGCACTGCATAGACTTGCATAGTAGCCTGGCAGCTAAAGGGTTTAAAGCCTACAAAGTCCAGAAAAGGGTCATTTTGAAGCCCTGCTGACTCGCTGTTTGTATACCTAAAAAAACATATTTGGTAAGTTTGCTAAGTAAATCTCAAATAACATCGCAGTTCATAACATTGTTAATGATAAACTCCTTCACGAAGCTTACATTTTGGCTTAATGCACAAAAACCCAGACTCGTTTAAAAGTGGAAAAGGTCGCTTTAATGTGACAGGCCAAAGCTTACAATCAAACGCTTAACTGGCTCCATGGCCTAACAAACTAAAGGAATATTTTAACCACCACTTAAATAAATTAACATTTTCATTTTCCCCCAACAATTAAATAATTAAATAACCTAATTCCTCCCTAATGATCCCTTGGATCCTACCGTCTCCTTGCCCCTTTTCCAGGTGTCCCGCTTTCTCCCAGGGGCCATGCCCCTCCAGGCTCAATACCTGTTCCCCCGGGGTGACCTGCTTGTGCAAACAGCGCCACCCCATCCTTTCCCGTGTCATTCCCCCATTGTGCTTGCCTCCCCCCACATCAAAAGGGGCCATGCCCCCGGCGCCCCGACCCACTTCAACACCCTTCAAACTCCCCTCTACACCAAACTCCCCCTTCCTATGACCTGCAGCCAGCCTGACCTGCCACATCAGCAACATATATTACACACAACTTTCCCAATGCCCTGACCTGTCACACAAAACCACCAAACCCACCTTCCTAACAGACCCCAACTCATGAACCCGCCATGCCATCTAAAAAACCCCTGCATCATCCCATGAACAATGGATCCCACCATATTACATACCCAGACACTACCCTAACGAAAGTGAAAAGGGTGGGAGGGCGGGACAATCATCAAGTCCTAACTGTCGCCTGCCTCCCGAACCTTCCCTGAGCCCTTAAATACCCCCCCAGGAGGCGCTCTGCCCCACGGCCACTCGCTGGCCATGTGCATCGCCAAAAACTCCCCGGGGGGAAACGCTTCGCGTTCCCCCCGGGGCCCCCCTTTTGGCTTAATGCACAAAAACCCAGACTCGTTTAAAAGTGGAAAAGGTCGCTTTAATGTGACAGGCCAAAGCTTACAATCAAACGCTTAACTGGCTCCATGGCCTAACAAACTAAAGGAATATTTTAACCACCACTTAAATAAATTAACATTTTCATTTTCCCCCAACAATTAAATAATTAAATAACCTAATTCCTCCCTAATGATCCCTTGGATCCTACCGTCTCCTTGCCCCTTTTCCAGGCGTCCCGCTTTCTCCCAGGGGCCATGCCCCTCCAGGCTCAATACCTGTTCCCCCGGGGTGACCTGCTTGTGCAAACAGCGCCACCCCATCCTTTCCCGTGTCATTCCCCCATTGTGCTTGCCTCCCCCCACATCAAAAGGGGCCATGCCCCCGGCACCAGAAAAACCCTCCCCCGAGGAGTTCTTTCTGCCCCACCCCCCCCCCCCCTAAACTTTTCTACCTCAAACTTTTTACCCAGTCTCCCAGCCCAGCAACTAAGAAGAGCCACCCGTATTCCTCACCAGGTCATTCTCCCCTGCCTGCAAAATCCCCACCTCTGTAACCCCAAGCGTTCACTCAACCCTGCCAATATAGGAGGCAGCTGATCCCCCCGCAGGCCCCCCAACCCGTGCCGTCTCACCCCCACTTCCTTGTAACTGCACCCCCGTCACCTTCCAAACCCCTTTTCCCTACTTCCTTCCCAACCCACTTAACAATTCAATGGCCAACAAATCAAAACTTGCTCCAACTCCCCTTCCTTTCGCGCAGCATCTGAAAAAGAAAATACAAAATCACTGACAAGTCAAAAATATTTCCACAACAGTTGGCCCACCAAGTCCTAACCACCTTTTCAACAACCCCATTATCAAACTCCCTGCCGTACCCCCTATATTTCCCAGACCTACAACGTCCCAATCTTTTCACCTTGTCTTCTGAAAAAACCCAGCCCGGTACCCACAGATGCTGCGCCCCTCCTAAATAATGAGTCCCGAAATCCTCTTCCTTTTCTCCCACTGCCACCCACTCCTTCCGCGATACCCCTGAACACCTGGAACTGGGCATAAGACCTTGCTCCCACGACCCAGCCGAAACCACGAGCCCCTTCCCTTCTTATCCGTCTTAGACCTTTTAATCTTGATGTCTAAACCTTCTTCTGTAATTTGAACATCTTCCCACTACAGTCCCACTACCCCCCTTTTCCCCCGACCAACTCAAAAACCCTGAAAGCCCCCAAACAATAACCCCGTAAAAACAAGTCGCAGACAGCTCCCCTACAAGCAATAACTATTTGTTCCACTTGTTGTGCCCAGTTTATTCCTTTACATTCCTGCATTGTCCCCCCTGCACCGGGGGCCTACGTGCACCCCCGTCCATGCAGGACCTTTAGTTTATTCCTCCTCTCGCCATTGCACCAAGGGGCCCAAACCTGCACCCCCGTCCATGCAGTCCCTTCCCTATAACTCTTCGAGCTCCTCGCATCCATTACCACCTTTTTTTTTTTTTTTTTTTTTCTTCCCCGCCTGCACCAGGAGCCCTAATGCACCCCCGTCCATGCAGGCCCCTTTTCTGCCTTACTCCTCTCCACCGCTGCACCAGGAGCCAAATCTGCGCCCCCGTCCATGCAGTTCCTTCCATATCACCATCTTCAAGCTACTTGCGTCCATTACCACCTGTTTCCCACCTGCACCAGGGGGCCTAGTGCACCCCCGTCCATGCAGGCCCCCTTTTTTTTTTCCCTTTACTCCTCTCCACCGCTGCACCAGGGGCCAAACCTGCGCCCCCGTCCATGCAGACCATTCCACATAAATTCCTCTTCCGGCACCTTGCTTCTCTGCTCCACTTTTTTATTTTTGTATTTTTTATTTTAGCTGCACCAGGGGCCCTAGTGCACCCCCGTCCATGCAGACCCAAATCCTCACTTCCCCCTGCTGCACCAGAGGCGCTCCCGCACCTCCGTCCATGCAGCCTGAAGCCTACTCACCTTGTCGTGCGGCAAGCGTGAGAGCTTCACCCCCGTCGTCCATGCCTTCCAAACGCCAGCTACCTCCCCTTAACAATTACCACCGTTACATCCCCCCCGCGGCCCTCCCCTACCTACGCGTCTTCCTCCTCACCCTTCTTCTGCCCCCCTCTCAGTTGCCCCCAACCATCTTTCATCAAACCTTGTGCCCCCCCCTACTTTTACATTAAACTGAGCCCGACCTACCAGCACACCCCATTTTACCTGGTATGCGGTCCTTCCCCCCCACTTCCTTGCCCCGCTCCTCGCCCTGACCCACTATCCCCTGCCTGAAAACACTCTGTAACCGGATGCCGACCCGCACACCTGCTGCACTCGTGTTTAAATTTGCACATCCACCTCGTGCAGCCTTCTTTATTGAACGCCCAACATGCAGTTGAGGGCTGTCCTCCGCCTCCTCCCCCCACCCCCTCATGGGCGGGGCGACCAAGAAAGGGCCGGTAAGGCACAGGCAGCCCACTCGCTGTGTGCAATGTCGGGGCTGGCCTCGTTGGGGCCATCCATTGCAGCCAAAGATCCATATCTATCTCCCCCCAGACCGCCTGACTGTCCTCCGCCATTCTCGCTCTAAATTCCTCATCATACCTTACCCAAGCAAAGCCCCCAAAGCTCGTGAAAGCCTTCCTTATTACATCCATGTATTTAAGCAGGGCCACACAACGCTCCGGGAATTTTTCGCAATACACGCTGGCGTAAATGATAAACGCCGACGTCCAATTCTCCATGGTCACCGGGACCCTCGGGCGTGAAGCCAGCTCTCTCTCTTCCTCCTTAGACCCCTCTTTCGCTCTCACCTCCCTATGCAGCAACTTGAAGACATCCACAAATTCACCTCCCTGTATCTTCTCCCTGGTCGCTGCCATCAAATGTGCCCCCAATGGTTTTGTTATCCGGTCAAGCCGGTCAAGTGGCACAGCGAGTAGAGCGCCCGCTTTGACACCCGTGCAGAGCCTGTTAACGCAGGTTCGAATCCCGACGGGGCCAAACTCAGCCTTTCATCCTTCCGAGGTCGATAAATGAGCACCACACACCGTGGGTAATAATAAGCAGCGCTCAGATACCTGAGGGTTTGTAGCGCTATATAAAAGCCTAATTATTATTATTATTATTATTATCCCCATGTATGGCAATTTCTTCTCCTTTCCCTTTACCTCCACCTCTTTATCTTTTCCCGCCAGCACCTCGAGCCCCAATGGCTCCACCACTTTGTCCGTTTGGACCTCCACTGAGCAAATGTTCTTTCCAACCCCTTCAGCTCCAAAAACCTGCACCCCTACTTCCTTCATCACACCTTGTAGATCACCCCGGTCATCCCCCAACCCCCTATTTGTGACCCCTCTCTGCCATGCAGATGACCATTCCCTTTCCCTCTCACCTCTTTCCACGCCTGCCATCTGCGGCCTGGCCTCCACACCGGTGTTCCTCCTCTCCATTCTTAGAGGGCTCCTGCTGCGGGGACAAAACATGTCAGCACAATCGCCCAGCCAATAATTTCCTCGACCCGCTTCGCCCCAACCCCCTTGTACTTCCCTTTCCCCGTCCCACCTTGAACTTCTTCTCTCCTCCGCCCTTTCCATTTCCGTCCTGTAATCCTCAAGTTCCCATTGCCCCCCGTATTCCTCCCAACCAACTTCATCACCCCTTAAATACCATTGAGGATGCGGGCTCCTGCCCGAGATGATTTGCTGATCTTCCTCCGAGCCCGGGGCGTCCGCCCCGCCACCCCTCTGACGTCTTCTCGGCGGGGCTGTGGGAACCTCTGCCTGGTCCCCTTCTCTTGGGCGAGGCGTTCCGACCTCCACCCTGACGTCCTCGTTGCTAGGGGCTGTGCTGTGCCCTCTAGGCTCTCCTTGCGCTAACCGAGAAACCCTCACCCTCCACCTGCACAGCGGGGGCTGCGCAGCGCCCTCCGCCCCCACTCCTCCTATCCGGGGGGGCCGTTCCGCGCCCCACCCTACCCTCCTCCATTGACGGGGACCTCTCCCTCCTTCTCCCACCTGCGCTCTTCTGCAAGTATTTTCCCCCTCTTCCTCTCTGCCCTGCCACACCCACCTGCCCTCCACCCCTGCCCCCACTATTGTTCCCTCGGTCTCTACCCACTCGAGAACTCCCCTCTACCCTGGAGCTCTCATACCCTTCCTCCCTTTCTGGCTGACCCCCTGAACTCATTAAACCCCCATCTGCCCTCCTGTCTATCTCCCTCCTCATCTTCCTGCCCCTAGCTTCCCAAATCTCCCCTCTCCCTGCCGTAGGGGTGCAAGCCACCACAGCCGCCAATGCACCGTCTGACGCCGCTCTGCGCTGCGGCCGGCCCCCACCGCTCTCCTCCTCTCCCGTAACTTCCCCTACCGCCTCTTCCAATTGGGCATTAGTTGCCCTGCTAATGATTTCCAGGGCCTTCCTCAAGGCCCCGGCGTCCACCAGCCCCTTCTTGCTCGCCCCCCGGCCTGTCATAGTGCCCACTAAACGCGTGTGCCCAAAAATATGCCCCTTTTACTAAAACTACTTACTCTACGCCCCCGAGCCGGGACCTACCCGAGGAAAACACCCTGGCCCTGCGAAAACCTAACGCAAAAAACAACCAGCCCCCAAAACAAAAACACCACCCGAGTGAGTACCCGAAAATAACCTCCTTAAATTTACAATTAATGAGAGAAAAATTAACCCAATTATCCTACCTAACTACCAATTATTACCAGGGTTGCCGCTATGCTGCTTTCCTTACACTAATTTGAAAATTTAAATTTTTTTTTTTTTTTTTTTATTTTTTATTAATTACCACACTTTCTTATACAGCCCCTCCCTCCCTACTCCTAGCAAAACCCCGGGAAAAGGGGGGGAACAGAAACACACTATAAAGAAAACAGCACTAATTAGTGCTTGCTCCCTGTCGCGAAGCGCTGCCCCCTGGCGGTGCCCAGACAGCACCGCACTTCACTAAGGGAGCAGGACACGGCCCCTTTAAGCCCGCTGCCCGGCCCACCAGACCGAGACAAACGCTCGCTCACAGCGGGCACACCCACGTAAAGAGCCGCAGAGAAGCCGCCGCCGCTCTGCTGATTCCTTGGCCTGAAGCCAACTCGAAATACGCTCGCGGCACAGATTGCCGCTCCCCCCAGCTCCCTGCTCACACCCCCCCCCCGCCCACGGGATAAACCTGACTGAAAGCGCGGCGGCCCTAAGATAAGGTAAGATGTGAGGGGTGTCTTATCTACGGCACCCCTCCTAAGTAAACCGAAAGTAAACCACTTATCTTTTTTTTTTTTTAAACTTAAACTCCCTCCCTCCCGCTACTCCCCTCCTCACCTGCTCTAAGTGTTCCACCTAGGCCCCAGGCGCTACAGGGAAGGCTCGGGAGCAGGCAACAGGACCTGACAATCATCAAGTCCTAACTGTCGCCTGCCTCCCGAACCTTCCCTGAGCCCTTAAATACCCCCCCAGGAGGCGCTCTGCCCCACGGCCACTCGCTGGCCATGTGCATCGCCAAAAACTCCCCGGGGGGAAACGCTTCGCGTTCCCCCCGGGGCCCCCCTTCTGCAGCAATGGTAAGTGCGTGCATTTCCCCGTAGAGCCGAACGTTGGCTCTCAACTGTGATCAACACGCTTCAGGGCCAAGTTCTTAAGCAATGAGCTGCAGGGCGCTCATGGAAACAAGCCATCCATTATGCAACAGAAACTGTAAACACGTCCAGTGCACGCGCCCGTTCCACTGCGATCGACAGATTGTTATGCAGGAAGCAGGTGTGCTGCAAATAAGACTTGAAGCAGCTCATGCATGAACACGCTGCTCTAGCCAGAGCCATCAAAGTACACGTTTATCAGCGTAGATTTGTGCAATGCAGCTCTGCACTGTTCTGTACCGAGCCAGATCCCCACCCTGCCCCGTACAGTCATACCTTCCCCCCCATGGTCACCTGGCCTGGGTGCTCGACGGGAAGAGCCGAAGCTAAGTGTATTGCTCATTACTGAGGAACAGAGGAAGCGTCCTCTTCTGCGTGTGGAAGGTGCTGGCTATACGTAAAATGCATATTTACACACAGCACAGAAAGCAGGCTAAGAACTGAGGCAAACAAAAACAAGCACTGCCAAAGCCAATAGTGCTGGCTTCTGTGTATGTATTAGGAATGTGCCAGGCACTGCTATTATATACCCAGGTACTCGCACAATTTTGCACCTGCTATCATCAATAGCCAGGTAATACCACTGTGGCAGTGCCTGGCAAGTGCCTTTCACATACCGACACAAAACCCCAAACTGGTGCCAATGCTTGTTTAAATTATGACTCAAACGCTGCACATTTGTCCTCAAGTGCATTAATCAGACCCATATCACTATCCTTTACAGAGCAAAATCAAACAGGATCGTGTGCTATTGGGCAAACAGCTCCAAACCCCTCTGCCACACCCCCTTCTGCTTCAGTTTAATTTCCTGACAAATATAAGAACGCCTGGAAATAAAGTGGACACCAGTAGGAGAGGAAACAGTGGCAGAGTATTTTGCAGTGAAGTGTGGTACGGGTGGGCCAGGCAGAGGGTAATGAAGTGTGGTACTGGTGGGTCAGGCAGAGGGTAATGAAGTGTGGTACGGGTGGGTCAGGCAGAGGGTAATGAAGTGTGGTACGGGTGGGTCAGGCAGAGGGTAATGAAGTGTGGTACGGGCGGTTCAGGCAGAGGGTAATGAAGTGTGCTACGGGCGGGTCAGGCAGAGGGTAATGAAGTGTGCTACGGGCGGGTCAGGCAGAGGGTAATGAAGTGTGGTACGGGCGGGTCAGGCAGAGGGTTGGTGCAATGCTTGAAGGCTTTGAAGAGGGCTCTGCTTTCATTGATGTCCTTATCTATGATGTTGTTGTAGTTGGCTTTGGCAAAGGTGGTCAGTCGTCTGCATGTAGCACAAAGTTGCTTTAGCAGAGCGAGGTCAGATGTGCTGCAGGTTTTTTGCCAAGGCATTTCTTTCTTCCTGATGGTTCTTTTGTTCAGGTTGAGTTCTTGAGTGTACCAGAGTGTGATGGTTTAGGCTTGAGGGTGTGTTGTTCCACTGGGGTCTGGTGGTTGATGTGGGTTCTGAGGGTATCTTTGATTCCTTGAAGAAACAATTCACAAGCCTGGTTTGTCTGAGGTAGATCGGCCCATGTGATACCGAGGTTGGCATGGTATTCCATGAGAGCCTCTACTGAGAAGTTCTTGAATGATTTGAAGTCTTGTTTGCAGAGGTTCCAATGAGTGTGCTTGACTCAGGTGGTGTGACTGATGTCAAAAGGGGATTGCCCGATGGACCGACCTGTCGAGCGGGACTGAAGAGCTGTGACAGTGTTTGGGAAGGGCAGTGATGATGACGTCAAGGATATTACCTCTCCTGTGAGTTGGGTCTTGCTTCTGCTGTCTGAGGTTCAGAGTGTCAAATGGGTAGTGGAGATCGGCCTTCATTAACTTGGTTGCTGGGTTGCCAAGGATGGTAAAAGGCACCAAAGAAGATGTTGGCATGCGTGAGAGGAATGGTGGTGACCAAGTCTGTGAACTCTCTGATAGAGGAGGTGTTGGGATTGGGTGGTCTGTAGATGAGGTGATTGCGTCTGTGACTGTTGTGACATTTGACTGTGTATGACATTTACAAATGACATAAAGTGGTCCTGAGGCAGAGTGCAGGAGGGGTCGGTGGACATTAAGTTTGGGTAGGAGGGTAAACGGGTTTGTGGGGATCCTTCCATTGCTACAGGTGGAGTTTGATCTATGTTTTGAAGACCTACACTGAAGGGATGCCTTTGATGACAGGAGAGCGTTCCAGTGGAGTGAAGCAACCAGGAGAAAGTAGGGAAGGCAGGAAGAGGCACATAGTGCACACGGGACTGATAGGCTGTGAAGGGAAAAGGACCAAAGAGTTTGAGAGGGAGAGGACAGAGAGATACAGTCAGCAAGGTAATGGGGGCAAGGCCACGGATGGATTTATAAAGCAGGATGGCTCACACATCCTGGGCACTATGGCACCATCATCCTAATTTTCAAGAATTTGCACTTCATAATGCAAAGACTGGTGGTGTTCCTAACATCTTGGCTGGAAGATGACAATGCCCTGCACTGTCTCATGTACAGTTCTTTAAGAGGTCTTGCCTGACATCATGACATTTAGTTCCCTGAATAGGGGTTGGAAATCTGACCTGTTCAGGGCACCAAATGCCTGTTATTTCTTCCTCTCCCTGCCCTCTCCCAGGAGCCCATCCCGCTCCCATAGTCCTAACATGTTGATCCCACACAGCTGGTTACCTAATGGTCTATTTTGAAAGTCCATTCTGGGGGGCGAGGGTTCTGCTCTGAGGTTCACCCCCCCGAAGAAAACTCATCCCCTTGGTGCCAGCTGGAATTTTGCATGAGCCCCTCAGTGGGATACCAAATCATATGCTGATGGGTCAATCCAGCTGCTCTGCTGCATGGAAAGATTAACCATAGCTTGAAATTAATACAAAGAGCCATAGTACTCCACATCAAATGAGCTGTAGTGATTCAAATGTGCCCTATGCCCTTTGTGCCACCCTGCTCAGGCCTCCATTTAATTTCTCCTGTTGAAAAGGTTGCTCCGTCAATAAGCAAGAACACTTTATAGAATGCCTAATTTAGGCCTTCACTAAGCCCTACCCAGGTATGTCTGGGGCACAACATTGTAAATTACTCATTAGCCTTTTTGAAATGTCAAACCCAAGGTGACAGCTGCTTAGCAAATTTTATTGGCAAGTTCTATGCAAGCAAACATTGTGAGCATATCATTTGACTGTATCCTGCAGACACCTCTTTTTCTGCTGTGCCAGACTCCTTGCTACATCCTCTTGCGCAGAGATTCTCCTGCAGCCAAACATGTATTACGCTATGCATGTACTTAACTTAGAACATACAAGTTGTACAGAATCAGATATATACATCAGACGGATATCCCGCTCCCCTTTCTCCTTTGTATTGGAGATACGAGACCGTGCCTTGCCTGACACCAGCTATCGTACCAATACTGCAGCAAGTATTTGGAAGGAGATATACATTGAGACAACCCTATCGAATGTACCGTCGAGTCGATGACAACCTACAGGAGGAGAACTCCCTGAAGGAATATGAGAAAGAGCTGAGAAAATGAACTGATGATGCCATAAGAAAGTGTGCATGACACCCTGAGATAATGAATGAAGATGATATATGGATCCCAGCGGACAAGTCATAACGTAAAGAGTCGGGTGGATAATTAAGGTGGAAAATACGAAGATTGCACGTTAACAAAGTGCTGCAGAAAACAGAAGTTCAATAACTGTACAGACGCTGAAACGCAAGTTAGATCAAGTCATCATGTAGGCTAGCTATGAGTAGTGAATAGAATGCAGGCGAAGCCGCCATTGTATAGAAACTGGACATTGGTATCATGACATAGTAAGCCAAAAACCATGGAAGAGGAATGAAAAGCTGTGTTGCAGTGGAATAACAGGCTGCTGAAGCTGCATGGCAAGGCTGTCTGGCCTGAAGTCAAGATCCTAGAAATCGAGGTCAGCTATCTACTCTGAAGAGAATGAGTGTGCAGAGGATGAATCCTCTCAAATTAAGGTGCAAGAAAGAACACAGAGGATGGCAAGTTTAATTGATTTAAAAAGCTGCAGAATGGACCAAATCGTGGTCTCTTGTCACGTGAGCCAAGGATGGAAATAGATTTTGAACTTGGAGTTCCAGACACGATAGCGAGCGCCTTCACTCCCGTGCATTCCCAGGACGAGAATACTCTGCAAGGCCAAGTACAAAGACAATTTCATGGCAGGAGGCATGGTTGATGGGAGATGTTGGTTGGTGAGGTAGTTTCATGTCCTATCTCCCTGCACCCGGGTCTTGGCTTACGTGCTGCTAAATGAAGCGAATGTGCCAGGCATGGCACAAGCATGCCAACCAATTGTATTAGTCCGTATAACGAAGGACCTTATAGCTGAGAAGACCAGGAAACACAATGTAACTAGTATTTCCGAAATTACATGTTTGAAGAGGTAGGCATAAGTTGTCCACCTGATGAAGGACAACCAATAACACTTAACACTCCTAGCTCCTATATGATTATAGATCTAGATGTTTCCCTTAATCAATCCTGACACTTGATAGGTTTTGCATTATTGCCACATAGTATGACATCGCTCTGACGCATAATGAAGTATATGAAATGTATTTTTTGTGGAAATCATTGAGAGACTGAGCGTACGTCCTTTGATGTTTGCGGTAACCTCCCTGTTTTAGATAATTGTTAATAAAACAGTGACTTGCCATCTCCTTGAGTTTGTCCGGTTATTTGGACTCTAATCCCATCCATTACCATACGAACGTTCCAAGGGCCATAAGCTTAAAGTCTTTGAGAAAGGCAAGCCAATTGAGGGAAGTTGTATGAAGTGCTTAAATCTCTCTGCCTTATTACTCAATTATCATGTGTGATGGGCTGACTGTTCATGTCTGCACCCTTTTTTTCTTGGCTTCCTTGCACCCTTTAAAATGCAGACACATTTTTAATAGACAACCTTTTAGATTGTAAAACGTTGGGGGCGGCTAATGTTGTGGTGTTCATTCAGAAAATATTGAACTAATATGCTGGGCACTGTCAAGGTCACAGCCTAAATTAAATGTGCATTTGTCCTGCCCATTAAAGCAGTACTTTGCTGCTGAACTGAGGTTTTTGCAGATAATAATCCCCAAATGCTGTCTGCCAATCAAAACAAAATGGCAGCGGACTGGCTTGCATTACCCTATTCTACATTACATGTTCGTGTTACACTACCTTAATGAAAATACCAGGCTTTAATGATAGGCTGGCACTCTGATAACTGCTATGCCAGTCATTTCTGAAGTAATTTGTGGTGACCAGGGTGTGCTAGACATTCCAGCATTTCCTAGCCAAAGGGACATTGGAATGTTGTTTGCCGCCTTTTAAATAAAAACTGCTTTTCCATTTACGATGCCTTTAATTATACTTGCACTTAGAATGCACATGTTGTATCATTTTTGTTGTGCCACTGCATTTGGCATGATTATTGTTGTCATAATTGTACTAATTAAAACAAAACAACACTATGGGCCTCATCACGAGTTGTGCGGTAACGCTGGCGCTAATAGCGCTGCCGCTATCTGCCCTACCGCCAAACCCACCGGCGCTATTAGTGCCGGATCACGGGTTTGGCGGAACTGGAAATCCCCATTCCCCATTGAGCCCATTCGGGAATGCCCCATTCCCCATTGGCCTCAATGGGGAAATTTTGCGCTCTTACCGACGGCGGATTTCCCGCCGGCGGTATGAGCGCGAAATTTTGGCGGATTTCTCCCCAGCTAAGAGTTGGGGGGAATCAACCGAAGCCATGATCTGGCGGACCCTTAAATGCGGCGGTAATAGCACTACCGCCGCATTTAAGGATTACCGCCAGACTCGTGATGAGGCCCTAAGGGCCTCATCACGAGTTTGGCAGTAACCCTTAAATCTGGCGGTAGGTATTTGGGAAATTCGCCGGCAGTATGAGCGCGAAAATTCCCCATTGAGCCCAATGGGGAATGGGGCATTCTCGAATGGGCTCAATGGGGACTTCCAAATCCGCCAAACCCGTGATCCGGCGCTAATAGCGCCGGTGGGTTTGGCGGTAGGGCAGATAGCACCAGCGCTATTAGCACTGGCGTTACCGCCCAACTCGTGATGGGGCCGTATGTCAAATACCCTCGGGAGGATAGCTCAGTGGCAACATGCTTGCCTTGGAAACAAGACGACACAAAGCAACACAGGTTCGATCCCCGGATCTGCGCTTAGAAACCTCTGGGTATTAAGCGGGTTATAAATAACCTGTTATATCGTATAATATACCCTAGTTTGTGTGCTATATCACAAATCATGACTGCAAACTGGAGATGGGGGAGCCAAAGATTTCACAGGTAGGGCCAAGCCAGGTCCGACCATGGGGGTCAGGCCTGGCTCTAGGAGCCCATCAAGGGCAGAGCCCGGTAAATGGCTGCACAAAACGCTCTCTCCAAAGCACTGTACATACAGCATATTTGCATGTCGATAAATGTGTACGAAGTTTGTACCCATTTATCTACCTCGGAAGGATGAAAGGCTGAGTTAGTCTTGCCAGATAAGAACCTGCAACCTGCATATCACACACAGATCGCAGCAGCGAACACTCAACCCGCTAGCAATCTGACCAGCTATGGTATGGAATTAGGGCACTGCCTGTTATTCTTCAGTATGGAGTTCATAAATAAAGTGATGGTGACCTTATCTGTTATTAAATATGTTTCCAGGACATGTATTTTGTGCTCTGCACTGCAGTTTCATGGACATTGTTAATGAAATCTTAGTGCCTGCAAAACGTGGGAGAGGGGGCAGCAATTCACTGACATTCAGAGATAGAAGTGTAGTATGAATCATTGCTACGCCGTACCACTATTTCTTTTAATTTATACAGAGCGTACCTTTAGTTCAAAGGCTCGGGAGACGCGTCCTTGGCCCTTTTTCTTTCTCCTGAGCCAGTTCCAGAATCGGCTCAGGCCGGACATTCAAGCACTGCCAGTTTCCCAAGTCACAGCTAGGCAGACACACACACAGCGTCCGTAGCTGTGCAGGCTGTTAAGGTGCTCAGGTTGCAAACACATTTCTTTTATCAGTGACAGTCAGAGCCTTTCATATGCATGATGGAACATTTCCAACTCTAAGAGCTCGCAAAGCACCAGTTACCTTGCACATCTGTGCTAGTTAAAGGGAGCAGCGCAAAGCGCCCATTTAAAGACTTGTTTCTATCCATGATGTCTACTATCTTGACATGCAAAACAAGACAATTGCTTTCAGTCACTAATTAAAGGTTTTCAACATCATGAATAACCTAAGAAAAAAGGACCGAATGTGGTCCGCGGCACCAGAGCAGCACAGGGTGGCCATGATAAAATAGCTGCGCTGAGAGATGCCGTGGCAAAAGAGGTGAACAGCTGTTGGATGTAGGAAGCCAGGGGAGTGGTCGAGAAGTATGTGCTCTCCCGGGCAGGGTAAGTTTGGGTCAGCAGCCGGAATATAGGCAGGCGCAAGCGTGTTTTCTTTTTCTTAAATAAGAGTGGGCAAGCACCCGGTGGAGCTCATGGCCGGCCCCTTCTTTGGGCAAGTACTTGCCCGAGAGGGGGGTCAGGCCAGAGCCCTAAGTGGGGCTCGAGCCGGCCCAAGCCCCGCTGCGCTCGCCCAGCTCTTATCCAGCTGGACACCCCACTAGCATACCTCTTAAGCATGAGTATCTCATAGGGCTGCTGAAATAAAGATCCTCTACCTTTGTAAATCACATATCTCATAGGGCTGCTGAAATAAAGATCCTCTACCTTTGTAAATCACATATCTCATAGGGCTGCTGAAAAAAAGATCTTCTACCTTTGTAAATCACATATCTCATAGGGCTGCTGAAATAAAGATCTTCTACCTTTGTAAATCACATCTCATAGGGCTGCTGAAATAAAGATCCTCTACCTTTGTAAATCACATATCTCATAGGGCAGCTGGAATAAAGATCCTCTACCTTTGTAAATCACATATCTCATAGGGCTGCTGAAATAAAGATCCTCTACCTTTGTAAATCACATATCTCACAGGGCTGCTGAAAAAGAAAAGATCCTCTACCTTTGTAAATCACATATCTCATAGGGCTGCTGAAATAAAGATCCTCTACCTTTGTAAATCACATATCTCATAGGGCTGCTGAAATAAAGATCCTCTTCCTTTGTAAATCAAATATCTCATAGGGCCGCTGGAATAAAGATCCTCTACCGTTGTAAATCACATATCTCATAGGGCCGCTGAAATAAAGATCCTCTACCTTTGTAAA